>NC_064615.1:668053438-668660188 GCF_023898315.1 Schistocerca nitens
TACACTGACAGGTGGGTGACATAGGTTTCCATACAGCCACGTACGTTTAAGAAGATGTGGAAAAGAAAGGAAGCTAATTTGGAAAATAAAGAGAGCATTATAGCCACTCTAGCCGCTACTCTACCGCAGAAAAAAAAAGAACTACCCTGAATAACAGATATTTCTGAGTGAGTTCGACATTCTTTATAAGTGAATGTTATCACAGATAAGTTTACAAACGATAGTTATCCAACATTCGCATTCCGTAAATAATATCTTTCTTATACGGCAAGCTACTGACTACCATTAAAAGTGTATGTCTCTGTATACCACGTTTTAACATTATGATATATAAAAAAGTTACAATTAGAAATTCAACAAAATGTTTTACTGTTCACCACACCGAAATATTCATTTACATATTTTGAATATCTTGTGATACATATGGTAGTCCAAATTATGTTGCACAACCTGTATGTAGCACCTTAAATTTGAATAGGAACGCTTTTTCTTGAGCAAAAGACGTAGAGGACCATTAGTGGTCGCACATGAAGACTTGTTACTGCTGATCCTAATCATCACGTAGAGTAGTGTAAGTTTTATAATAATAGGTAGTTAATGGCAACGTGAGACTTGAACAGCTACTGAGTGGCGGGGAAGAGGATAAATCAAAATGGTTCAAATGGTTCAGAGCACTACAGGACTTAACATCTGAGGTCATCAGTCCCCTAGAACTTAGAACTACTTAAACCTAACCAACCTAAGGACATCACACACATCCAAGCCCGAGGCAGGATTCGAACCTGCGACCGTAGCGGTCACGTGGTTACAGACTGAAGCTCCTAGAGGCCCTCGGCCACAACGGCCGGCGAGGATAAATCATTGGACTTATTTTTTATAGGAGCAGAAGTTACATTCTCCCCCTGTCATACTCATTTTAGACTATCCGTTGCCTTCGCAAACCAACTCAAACAGTTTCTCGAACACGTCCTATCAGATCGTTCGGTCTTTCTGCTGCACCCCTATTCCAGTTTCCTTCTCTCACGACTTACGAAAGCTTAATAACAGCAGACAGTTTTGAACCGCAAAAACTGGGGAAAAGATACAGTATGTTTCCTATCACACGTCAGAAGTGCGGAGATGGAATGAAAAACTCTAACATAAAGGATATTTTAGGAGCCAAAAAATATGGGAGAATTCTTTGTAAACTGATTTTGTTTCTCGATGTTTACACAGACAGATCTTAAGAAGAAAAGGAGAGTAGAAAATAATGTACAACAGAGGCAGCGTTGGCGTTTATTTGAGTGTCTGCTGCAGAGATCATCGAACTTGATCAATGAATATAAAAACGTTTTCTCAGCTTGTGGATGAAAAGCATTTCATACAAACAGTTTTTATTTAAAAAGTCGTTTCTTTATTCTTAGCCGCGTGGTTTAGGGTGCCATGTCACGGATTACGCGGCCTCTCCCGCCGGAGGTTCGAGTCCTCCCTCGGACAGGGGAGTGTGTGTTGTTAGCATAAGTTAGTTTGAGTAGTGTGTAAGTCTCGCGACTGATGACCTCAGCAGTTTGGTCTCTTAGGAATTCACACACATTCTACATTGTTTATTGTTACAGTACGCCTTACAGAAGAAAATAATTGTCATATGATCTGTTCGACACAAATAAATTGTCTTGAAATTAAACTATTTCCAATTGATCCAACAAATCTGAAGGGTTCCGTTTCCCAATCGATCATCTTTTCACTTTTTGAATCCTTCTCAGAAGAACAGAAAAATCAATTACTTCTTTAACCCACATGTATTCAGAAGCTTTGATTAGAGCTGAAGCGTTTCAAAGCCTATGGGCAAAATTTCGTGTTACACGGCGTGCTAACTGCACGTCGGAATGAAATCTGCCAGTATCGGCCCACAGTGGTAATTCTCCACCTGCCAGTATCAATCTGTTATGTAGCCAGAGCACAAGGTCATGTAATACTACAAAGTTAAGGCGTTACTCAACCAAGACATGAACATATATGCTAATGTCTCAGCACCACTCACAGAGCTCACGCAAAGATACTTCTACTGATACCAAATGATTACCCTCAAAGTGTTATAGTGATCCAGTGCGATTATAACAGTCGATAGTTACACAAAGATAAAGGTATATATTCTTCAGAAAATTTGGTTACGCCTCATTTCCTGGAAACAGAAGATATATAATACCGTTAACAGGGAACCATTTCCTTACAGTCTACATTAGCATTATCTAGTTTTCTAGTTTTTTTTCTTCCGATGGTATGTCACCAAATCCAGCTTGCAGACTGTAAACTATACACAATCTGGACAGTTATTAAAAACCATTATCCACGAAAGTAATGACACGATGCAGTATAATAGCTAATTACACACACACACACACACACACACACAAGGCACAATACAATACTTGCAGTGTGTGTAATACTTGGAGTGTGTGTAACCACATAATATAAACTTTGTAGGTAACTTACATGAATCGAATACTAACAAGTAGACCTGAAGTACACGAGCATTTACACACTAAAACTGGTCTCAGCGACCATACAACAACGATGTATGAAGTGCAAAGGGCAACGAAACAAATATAAGGATTCAAGTGTCAGTATGCTAGATACAGAGGCAATTACATCTCAAAGAACAGCTTGAAACATTTATCTCTGCACAGAAGCATGTACAAATAATGTGGCTGAAGTTTGAAAGGCAAACATACCGTACAATAGATAGACAGGCACCTGTCACAAATGACAGGAAGGGCCTTCCAAGATGTACAGTCCCGGTAAAGAAACTTCTAAAGTATCAGCGACTACTCCATAACAGCCATAACAGACGTAAATAAAAAGAAAAGCGTAACACGTTACGTAGATAGATGCAGGGTGGAACTTGTTTGACTGCACCAAAGTCAATATGTGCGGCCTTCAATGATTATCCCAGCACAGTTTAATTGAAAGATCACTAACAAAACCAAAAGAAACTCTCGACATATGTAAGCCCTATCACATCCCTGAAAAGTAGTGTGCATAACTGAAGGGTGATTTAAAAGTTCAAGACATAAAATGTGTAAATTAGTCCGCGATCATCGTATGGCACTTTCATTGAAAAGGCCTGTCTTGATCACATACGTTGCACAGTTCATAATTACCGGTTTTGGCCTTTGCCATCCTCAGATTTACTACAAATATAAAAATAGTGCTAATACTAATCAAGTTCATTTACTGAAGCTCAGTCTACAACAAGCGCGGTATCACAAAAGAACAAGTACCTGTGATAGCCTTCTGGCCATCAGAGGGCAAGGTACATGAGTAACCAGTATCTTAAATTCAATAGTTAAAAGCGTATCCATAGTCATTAATTAAATTTATTTGATACGAAAAAATGATCGTCTGACAATAAAACATGAACCAATATACAATATGTGGAATTAAATTCGTATTTAAAATCTACATAAAACGTGTAAAGAGTAATAACTGAAATGTCGTAACTTGGCAAAGAAAATAAAACTTAAGTGTGCAAGAGTAAGTATAAGAAGTTTAAAAGTAGCTTCATATCTATTAATCGAAATGCTTCTGCATGGCAAAGCAGCTAAATGTAAACGTAAGTATAAATAACAAGACAATGACTGTTAATTAAAATCTCGCCAGTCTATGACACATTCGGAGTGTAATCTAAATGGCGTCACCTCGTGGCCTCTCTGTAAGAAGTTTTGGTCTTCCTGTGGCAGAGATTGCGGGAGACGGAGCAGTCTCCTCGCCAATAGTAGCCGGCGCACACGACCACAGGCCAGGCTGCTCAATCAAGCAGGCTTCTGAAGACATCAGAATAAGCATCCAAGTCGAACTCTTCCTGTTCATTCAGCAGTAATCCTGGTTACCGTTTTCTATGTACGAAATTCCATTTCTCCAGTACGTTCAATAAGTATCGATTTGTTGTTGAATCCAGTATTTCCATTACATCCTCTATATTCTCTTCCACATTTTGTTAAATCCAATTGTGAACCGAATGCTCTCTTATTTTTATTGTTTAAAAGAAGTGCTGAAATTGCTTACCGTCTGACCAATAAAGAACTTTTCATTGTCTTCGTACATGATCTTGTAGACATCAAATTCTACATACTTTCTAAGGTTCCCACTTTCGCGGCGTAGCCTACAACCAACTGTACCTTTCGTCTGAAGTCCAGTTTTTACTTTCGTTTTTCGGAATGCTTATGTAATTCCGTGGAAAATTGCACCATGGTGTGACACAGCAACAAACCTCTTGCCCTCTGGACCTGTTGTCTCCTTTTTGGGTTTTTATTACTTCGTCTTGTTATATAGTTTCTTTACATCACGGTTCCTACATCCGTTTGCCATGGCTACTTGCTTAGTGACATTTAATTTTTCCACGTTTTAGTTATGGGTGAGCTGTAGTTTTAGCATCCTGTTCATCATGGCTCTAAAGTATCTCCATGTATGATTTAGTATGATTCTACCACACGTAATTAAGGAAACTTGTGACTGTAGATAAATTGAATCCTATTAAGGGAACTACTATGTTAATCGCAGACATTTATTTAAAATTCCGAAGATGAATTATCCAGTTACGATAATCCAGAGTTGTGGGGAAAGTAAACTAAACAGTTGTTGATAACACAGAGAACATTTAAAGATCAGTATAACAGCGACGGCGTTTTGTTTCACGAACATTGCAACTTTTGGGACAAAGCTGATTTTACGTGACCAGCAGTAGGAAGATCTCCGAGTTTTCTTTGTTTCAGAGAAAAGGATTTGCAAAATTGAATTGAATCCATTATCTGATTGAGTTACAATGTCGTGAAGACTAATTTTTGTGCGTCGTCCCTGCTTTTGAGTTGCGGTGAAATAAACGTCTGCAGCTGGCAGGCGACGGTCTAATAAAGGAGTAACAGACGAAACCATTCGTTTTATATTTCGAACATCATTGCCGTGGAAGATTTTATGGTCACCTTTTATAACGGAGAAACGAGGACTGAGTCGTACACCTGAAAACTCACACCTATGACTGGCATGTGGCTTGTTGGTTGGGCACAGTACATTATTCTAAGTATGCTTCTGCCGACGTGCCTAGTGAACTGTGTGTACCACCCTGTGCCACAGGATACATACTTGTGAAAACTATTTTGTAAGTATTCATTTAAATGTAGGGGTGTTAGTGGCAGGAAAAAAAAATATAGTGATACATGAAGAAAAATGTAGTGATATGTACTGTAAATTTAGATGACGAAAGGGCATTCCATAACGCTTCAGGTAAATGTAATCTGGTACGTAACAACCATTGTTGTTGTGAAATTATACGATTGTATGGCATTTATTGGCCGGGGTATCCCCTTCGGGGTTCCACCGCCATATTGCAAGTCTTTAAGTTGACGCCACTTCGGCGACTTGCGTGTCAATGATGATGAAAATGTTGATGGACACACAACACCCAGTTCCCTGCCGGGAATCGAACCCAGGATCCCTTGCGTGGTAGGCGGTAATGCTACCACTGTGCTAGGGGTTAAGACATTGTTGTTATCAAGAAAGTGCATTAGAATGAATAAATAATCAAATAATCGCTGCACCAAGTGTTTACCTATTCATTTTGTCAGTTTCCCTTTTGCTTTTGTGTCAGTCCACTTGATAGACAATGTGCAGTTAATTTAGATGTGTAAGTATTTTTTATTGCATTTTTATTGCGTGACTCTATTGTCTGTCTGTCTGTTCAGTACAAGTCATACAAAGGTTTATAAACTCCTCAATGAGTCAGAGTTAACATTGTAAACATATCTCAGGACTGGATGACAATGCAATATTTACTCGCTTTCTGGTCTGTCTGGTCCATAATGGCGGAGGTGGGAGTGAAAAATGATGGTAACACGTGACATCTCGGCTGCCCTGCAAGACAGGCATCTCGTGTGGGTAGTGTCAGAAGTTGTTCCACGTGCTATGTGAGCGGACAGGCGCGCCTGAGTAGACATAGGGGTGAACCGGAAATGGATATCGGTCTCTTGTCTGTCTGTCTGTCTGTCTGTCTGCCTGCCTGCCTTTGCTACAAATTTTGCAGCTGATTTTGAACTAAGTTCCTGACGAGCTAGAGACTTGAAATTTTAAACGTAGCTCAGAACTGGATCACAATGCAGTATTAACTAGCCTAATTTTTACTTAATTGCCTTGAACGCTGAGTTTTTTAAATATAATTACCGGTTTCAGTTGTGCAGCAGACATCTTCAGAATCTACTATGGAAGAAAAGTTTCATACATTGATAGCTACTAGATTAAGAGGTTTAAACACATGACAGAAATTTTAACTAACCATATACCTCCCATTATGCTGCACTGCAATAGGAAGTATAGATTATGAAGATGGCTATTGCATAGCAAAAACCAGTATTCTATTTCAAAAACTTCACGATGACGAGAATTGAATAACAATTACGCACATCATGACCGCTTTTCCAACTGTCATGCCAAGTTCTGTTCAGTGAACTCACTGTCTTGACCAGCGTGTGGCAGCAGGTACATTGTATATCGCTGTCAGTTTCCCATTTTCCTCTTCCAGAAGTGAATGGTTCGAAGGAAAAACAACTGCTGATAAATCTTTGTGTGAGCCCGAATATCTGTACCTTTTATCTTCACTTTCAAAAAAATGGTTCAAATGGCTCTGAGCACTATGGGACTCAACATCTTAGGTCATAAGTCCCCTAGAACTTAGAACTACTTAAACCTAACTAACCTAAGGACATCACACACACCCATGCCCGAGGCAGGATTCGAACCTTCGACCGTAGCAGCCCCGCGGTTCCAGACTGCAGCGCCAGAGGCGCACGGCCACCGCGGCCGGCTATCTTCACTTTCTTTTCGCTGATATGTGCGGGAGAAAGCACCATGTTGGCTGAGTGAAGAGAAACTAAAATAAACTGAAATGTTGTAATCTAATGAAAATGTAGAAATCGATTGAAAAATTTCATACACACGGGACTGAAGGTCATAAAATAATTATTTAAGTTAAACTGAATTTTTGATGTACCAGGTTTTCAAATCGGACTAAAAAGTATAAAATAATTTCTGTTAGATCCTACAGACACTTATCCCCTTACAAAAAGGCCAGAAAATTTAGGATTTTAAATTCTGAATACCTACGAATATTCAATAACCTTTGCGCACACACAGTAGATCATTCACGCCTGAATAGCTCACGTCCTTACTATTATACGTGCTTGACATCACTCAAGTATGGGTCCGATCTAGAATAGCACGAAATACAGAAATAAGAACATAAAGTTCCAAAATCGCTAATCATAATCTTATTCGTGGTAACCGTGCACGTGGGGAGGCGCTGGCGCCAGTCGCTTTCTCCGTTCGATTCACCCGGATCGATTGTTTCCCTCTGGCGTTGCCTATCTTTGCCTCGTTGGCCGGTGGTGGTGGTAGTGGGCTGGCGGGCAGACTGGGTTTTGACCTTTGAACGGCCGGTACGTGTCGCTGCTGAGAGAGTGAAACTTGTGTTTGCGTGGAATTAGCTGGATATGAGTGGTGTATGCGGCTTGGAGTGCGGAACCGGGCCTGTTATTGCAAGTTATTGAGGCGTGACTGGGCCATGGTCTTCTACACAGGACGCTGAGCAATGTGTTATTCATTTTGGCTAGTGGAGTTGAACTACGTACCACGCAGCTGTCTATTGAAGAAGTAGACATTCAAGCTTTCTAGTTTTGCACTCGGGCCTACCCGTGTTATCACTAGCTTCTACCTTTTCTTTTGAGTGCCAATATTGTATTCGAACTGCGACGTACTGGTGTAAAAATATTATGCTTTGTCTTGTCGTTGCCATTTTAAAACTAGTCTGTCTGTGCAGGGGAAATTTTACATATTTTAAAATTTGAGGTCTACAGTTAATTCTTTTAACCATTTTAAATTTGCCTTTGTCTTGATGTGATCTATCTTTGCAGAATTTTATCATACTATATTCTGGGGCTGTTAACATTCTTTCTTTTGGCTGTGGCTGTGTGTTTGTGCTTTTCTGTTGCAGCACTGCAGCGGGCATCTAGTCCATGTCTAAATCGATGTCCGGAGTACGACGGACGCCTTGGCCGACCAGTACCAGAGGGAACGGGAGGTTCTTTTGGCCGCGGGGAAAATGGCAACCGATACGGCGGCCACTGAGTTCTTCGGGTTGCAGTGAGTGTGGATCTTGCATTAACTTAAGTTTCCTCTGCATTGGGACTCCAAGGCGACTGTTCCGTTTGCTATGCTCCTTATATATATTTACCTTCGAAACCATAAAGGAAGGAGACTACTCTTCTGAATTATACCTTACGTGCGGCGGGAGTTGAACTTATGTACATGTTAAAGAGAAATTCTTGATGGGTAGCAGAAATTGGAAATTATGTGAATTGTCCTATTGCGCTTGCCCAAGTGCCCTATTTAAAAGAAACTTATTTCACCATTATTATTCAAGTGCCCTTGTTAAATGAAAATGATTTTACCTTTTATTATTGAAGTGCTTACAGTTAGTCTAGAAGTTATAAGAAGTTCTTGTTTGCACCTAATTCAATTAGAAAGGTATTGTGTAATGTATTTTTCTGACTTGTGAATGAGAGACAGCTGTAGAAAATTTTTGGTAAACAGTGTGCCCTTTGGGTTAAACTGTTGATCAGTAATAAATTAGTTGTATTTTGCAAGTCCTGTGTACTTGTTATTATTTCACTTGTCACCGGTTTGCACGTAAACTCCACGTTGAAAACCTGTTTTAGCAAATCTAAGTGGCCAGTCAGCATCGGATGTTACGAAACGTCCATTAATAATGAGAGGAATTTTCTTTAAAATTTGGAGCCTCTATTTCCCCTTCCTGAGGTTTAGGGTAATGTAGTGGGACATCCCCTACCCCCCCCCCCCCACTCCCCACCCCCCCCACCCATGCCCTCACGTGTGGTTTATCCGACAGTCGGTAAAAATTTTTAAACTTGTTTTAGACATGGATTAAAACACTTTAACAAAATCATGTTTTGTTTTTAAAGTGTATTTTAAACAGTGTTTTTAACACGTGAATAAAAACACTTTATTTAAAATATGCCCACCCTCAGTATCATTCGGACGGACAGACGGACAGACGAACAGTTAAGAGATAATACTGTTTCTACCTTTCTTTTGAAAAATATAATAATATATCTAATATAGCTTTTGAATCTTTAGCTGTATACGATCACTTAAGAGAATTCTTGTTGGTGAACTTCAGCTTAGTTTGCTTCCACAAACGGTTAACGTCTTGCTATCATGAGTGTTCTGGCTTGTCGGCATTCAGCTTAACATATGTATTGTAAAACTTTTGATTCAGATTAGTGCTGAACACTAAAACATCGGCCTTATATGCGTTGCAGAACAACGACTGACTCACTGATGGATACGGAGCGATTCCGACCGACATAGCGCGGAATTCCTTGAATAAAATCTGATACTTGTGCTGCAATTGTTTCAGATAGGAGAACCTCCGACATGCACAGTCTAAAGCATTCATTTCAGAAGACAGGGACCAATAATATTAGCGGGAACTTTGATATGGTTCTTTATAATAATGTATACTCTCTGTATTCAAAATTTGAAGTATGATTTTCATTCTCGTACTTGCTTTAAAAGGGATCTGGTGGGATTTTGCGGAACATCTTCCCCATCCACCCCCAATTTCGAGCTCACGAAATTAATGGACATCACCTTATACATTTAAGGTGGAGACTTATCGAGTTGTATCTCCAGAAGATCCGATAATGGCAACTTAAATTTTCCGAAATCGGTCACCATAAATAAACAAATAATCAGTATCTTGACTGTTGAAGTTTTTACTTCTGTATTTACTTACTATTACACTACTTACTAAATGATAAATGAATAGTTAACCTGCTTGTTATTATCTTATTGCATGTGCCCCACGTTTCTCGTTTTACCACGGACTTTCAATAAGCAGTGCAACACATTTTTTCTGTAAGCAGGTTGGTTTTATTCAGGAGCTCAATACATCATATTATTTCACCCTCTTTTGGATATAAAATCCTATTTTTCAACATAATCTCCATTCGAGGTGACGCACTGTCTGCTCCCGGTAGCTGAGTGGTCATCGCGACAGAATGGCAATCCTAAGGGCCCGGGTTCGATTTCCGGCTGGGTCAGAGATTATCTCCTCTCAGGGACTGGGTATTGTGTTGTCCTAATAATCATCATTTCATCCCCATCACGCACAAGTCGCTGAAGTGGAGTCAAATCGAAAGGCTTGCAGCCAGCGAACGGTCTACCCGACGGGAGGCCCTAGTCACACGACGTTTACAACGTGACGCGCTTGGGCCTCACTTCTGAAAGAGGCTATACGCCCGGACAGTACCACGCCACTGGTCGTCGTGGGAGCCATCATGTTGCATCAATAAGCTCCCCATCAACCACGTACTGCTTCCCGCAGGATGCAGCCGTCTTTCGGCCATTCATTTGGAAGTCAAATGGTGCGAGATCTGGCTGTGGGGTGGATGAGGAAGAAGAGTCCAATGACGTTATATGAGCGCTTCTCGCGTAGGCTGACTTGTGTGAGGCCTTGTGTTCTCATGGAGAAAAATACGTTTGTTTGAATTTTTGTGATGACGAACACGCTGAAATCATTTTTTTTTTTTTTTCACTTTCCTCAGGATAGCACAATACATTTCAGAGTTGATCGTTGCACTATGAGGGAGGACATCAAACACAATGACCTCTTCAGAGTCCAAGAAGACGGTCGCCACGGCTTTATCAGCTGAGGTTGCGGCTTTGCACTTTTCCTTCAGGAGAAATGGTTTAACGTCATTCCATTCAGTGTCCTTTTCTTTCTTGAACCCATCTTTCATCGCCTATGACGATATTCGAGAATAAATTGTCACAATCAGTCTCGTAATGCGCAAGCAATTCCGCACAGAACGCCGTTGGTTTTTATTTTTATATGCTCTACTGTTAGGCGGCAAGGAATCCTGCGGGCACAGACCTTTAACTACCCCAGGTGGTGGACGAGTGTGTCAGCAGTACCAACAGAGACGTCCAGTTGTGCAGGAATGTGTTTGGTTGTGACCCGTAAACCACATCGAACGAGAGTGGCCTCACGTTCCAGCATTGCCTGAGTCAAGGGTGTGTGTGGCTTGCCGGAACGCGAGAGACGGACAGGTTTACGCGACTTTTAGCGGTGATGAGACACTTCGGCTAACGGCTGACCGTGCTTTTCTTCACTGCCAGGTCTCCGTAGACGTTCTGGAAGCGCCAATGAACATTCATGGTGGTCCGGTTTCCGCCGAAGGAAACTCAATGACAATTCTCTGCTTGCGAAGCAACTCCGTTACAGACGCCACTTCGAACGCTGCCTGTAGCGACGCCAGCTGTTGGACCACCATGAAACTATAGGGGCTGAAGCGAGAATATTTGACGATGTCCCATAACAAAGCCCGCATTTTTCATATCGAAACTGGCGGAGAAAAAAGTGTTGCACTATTTATTGAGCGCCCTTCGTATATACACTCCTGGAAATGGAAAAAAGAACACATTGACACCGGTGTGTCAGACCCACCATACTTGCTCCGGACACTGCGAGAGGGCTGTACAAGCAATGATCACACGCACGGCACAGCGGACACACCAGGAACCGCGGTGTTGGCCGTCGAATGGCGCTAGCTGCGCAGCATTTGTGCACCGCCGCCGTCAGTGTCAGCCAGTTTGCCGTGGCATACGGAGCTCCATCGCAGTCTTTAACACTGGTAGCATGCCGCGACAGCGTGGACGTGAACCGTATGTGCAGTTGACGGACTTTGAGCGAGGGCGTATAGTGGGCATGTGGGAGACCGGGTGGACGTCCCGCCGAATTGCTCAACACGTGGGGCGTGAGGTCTCCACAGTACATCGATGTTGTCGCCAGTGGTCGGCGGAAGGTGCACGTGCCCGTCGACCTGGCACAGGACCGCAGCGACGCACGGATGCACGCCAAGACCGTAGGATCCTACGCAGTGCCGTAGGAGACCGCACCGCCACTTCCCAGCAAATTAGGGACACTGTTGCTCCTGGGGTATCGGCGAGGACCATTCGCAACCGTCTCCATGATGCTGGGCTACGGTCCCGCACACCGTTAGGCCGTCTTCCGCTCACGCCCCAACATCGTGCAGCCCGCCTCCAGTGGTGTCGCGACAGGCGTGAATGGAGGGACGAATGGAGACGTGTCGTCTTCAGCGATGAGAGTCGCTTCTGCCTTGGTGCCAATGATGGTCGTATGCGTGTTTGGCGCCGTGCAGGTGAGCGCCACAATCAGGACTGCATACGACCGAGGCACACAGGGCCAACACCCGGCATCATGGTGTGGGGAGCGATCTCCTACACTGGCCGTACACCACTGGTGATCGTCGAGGGGACACTGAATAGTGCACGGTACATCCAAACCGTCATCGAACCCATCGTTCTACCATTCCTAGACCGGCAAGGGAACGTGCTGTTCCAACAGGACAATGCACGTCCGCATGTATCCCGTGCCACCCAACGTGCTCTAGAAGGTGTTAGTCAACTACCCTGGCCAGCAAGATCTCCGGATCTGTCCCCCATTGAGGATGTTTGGGACTGGATGAAGCGTCGTCTCACGCGGTCTGCACGTCCAGCACGAACGCTGGTCCAACTGAGGCGCCAGGTGGAAATGGCATGGCAAGCCGTTCCACAGGACTACATCCAGCATCTCTACGATCGTCTCCATGGGAGAATAGCAGCCTGCATTGCTGCGAAAGGTGGATATACACTGTACTAGTGCCGACATTGTGCATGCTCTGTTGCCTGTGTCTATGTGCCTGTGGTTCTGTCAGTGTGATCATGTGATGTATCTGACCCCAGTAATGTGTCAATAAAGTTTCCCCTTCCTGGGACAATGAATTCACGGTGTTCTTATTTCAATTTCCAGGAGTGTATTATAAACACTTTCATAGCCATCAAAAATTCATAGTCAAATATTTTCAAGATTAATTATATGGGTCAAGAATCTGTATGGGGCTAAGGAAAATTTTTAGCACGATTTAAAAACTTGGTATATTAAAAATTCATTTTTAGGACAATTATTTACTAGTCCGTTTAGCTGATGCATCAAGCCGGGCCAAGTGGACACCAGGGAATTGCTTTCCTGCTGGATGCGACGGCTGGCCGCGGGACGGCAGCACTTGAGCACAGTGGTCGGCGCGACGCCAAGTGCGCTGTGTACGACCAGCAGAGGGCGGTGGGCGTTGCAGCAGCCGCTGGCCGGAGTGATGTATGCAAACGGCCGTAATAAAGCAGCTGCCTGCTGGATGAAGAGCTCTTCCTGCTCCCCTGGGCACTCTGCCTCTCCACGACCAGTCGCCGTGCGTGTGCGTGTGCGCGCGCCCCTGTGTGCGTGCATCTTGAGTTACGACGGCGCTCAGCACGTTCCGCGGCGCGAGGCAGATGTCACGCCGGTGCTGCCATCTCGCGACGGCGATGTACGGCCGGCTACCGCTTCCGGCAGCGCAGTGGGCGCCGCTCAGGCCGCCGAGAGTCCGCTGCGCTGCCGGGGCGCCGGCCCGGGCATCTGTATTCACTGTCACACGCTGCAGCCTCCAGCCGTGCTTCTCGCTGCCGTTTCCACTGCGTCTCTGTTGGAGTCACTTACATGCCCACTCGACTTCCCATTACATTAAAACGGTCCAGTGGTAATTAAACAGCAAGACTAGCTGAAGGACTGTGACTTACTGCACATCGGTATTCTAATTAATGTTTATCCCGTTCGATAATTAGGGTTATTTGTAGGTACCTCCAACGCTTCACAAGGGTCCTTTGCGAAAACTAAGAGACATACTGAAAGAGAGACATATTGTGCACTACCTGATCAAAACTATCCGGACACATGTCAATGTCAACTGATATTTCTATGTCCACCCTTCACTTTCATCACGGCTTGAGCCCTGCCGGAGACACCGTGATGTCTCAATGTCTGTGGAAGAAAGGCAGCCCATTTTTCCTCGACAGCCGAAACCAGGGCCGGTAGTGACATTTGACGATGATTTGTGGAGCACTCTCGACGTTCTAACTTCTCCCAGAGGTGGTCCATTGGATTCAGATCGGGATTTGGGCAGCACAGTTCATTTCAAGAACGTTACTGTCCACAAACCATCGCTTCACAGATGCTGCTTCATCAGTGCATTGACATATTGATACAAACGATCATCATGACCGAACTATACCCTTACTGGACCCTGTACCCAATGCTGTGAAATGTGTCCATATCTTACATATCAGCATTTTCATAAGCGCAATAAGGGGGCCAGATCGTAACCATGAAAGAAACTCCCATACCGAAAGAAGACCTCCTCGGAACTTCATTATCGGTACTAATCATGACAGCAACTAACATTCTCCAGACGTTCGCCTAGCCCAAACTCTTCCATCGGATTTACACAGCGTATAGCGTGATTCATCATACCTAATCACTAATTTCCAGTCGTCCATTGTCTATTCTAATCGCTCTCGTCCATTGTCTATTCTAATCGCTCTTTACATCACCTCAAGTGTCAATTAGCACTGACTGCAGAAAAGTATGGCTTAACATGAGCTGTTCGGCAGTTGAACCCCATTGTTTTTAACTCCTTACGAACAGTCATTGTGCTAGCTGGACAGCTGGTACCACTTCGGAATCCGCGAGTGATTCATTTCTCTGATATGATCAGCTTTCTTTTTTTAATCACTCCGCTGTAGCGGCACCACAGGTTAAGATCAGAAAGCTAGATTCGGTGCAACTTTCCTGAGTGCACAAGTTACAGCCAGGCGCGGGCCTGTTGACAGTAAGTTATACTGACCAGCGGTTGTAAAGTAGAATAGAGGCCACAGGGCTGGCGAACCACTGAAAAATGTAAACGCAGCAGTTACATGCCGCAAGTTACAGGCGGAAGGGACCCACTGGCATAACCTAGGTGTTAGGAGTACATGACTCGGAGCAGCGTGATAGCAAAACAGAGGCACACAGCTGTGTATAAATTAATTCAAGCATGGCAGCTAATGGACAGCAGGGCGTGTCACACCACCAGCTACACACAGCAGCAGGTGGGGCGCCAGCGTTCCAGTCCACAGCGGGTCGTTGATTCGACCCCCTGAGGCCGACACGGGGTTCATAGCCAGCCAGCCAGACAACAATGGGCCACTCTTTGGCTCGCTACCACGGGCAGTCGTCTTGGCTCCCAGCGCACGCTGGAGGCATCCCGAGGCGAGGGCCGCAGATTCGGGCGCCAGATTGCGGGCACTTGTGGTCACCCCGATCTCAGCTACGTCAGTGAGGAAGGACACAAGCGGGCCACCTGTGGCTCACACCAAGTGGCACTGAGTCACCTGGGACGCAGACTGCTGAATCGACTGCCGGCAGCCTGATGACACTGTAACTCTGCTGGCGTACAGGGATCGACACAGCATTGCATTGCACGAGCTGCTGGGGTGCTTCCTCAGCATTGTGGAGCCCTGTGACGCAGACCGAGGTGTACAAGGACACTGTAGTTGGAATGAATAAATTATTAGAAAGCTCAGACGAGTATTAATACGGTGAATTCTACCTCTTCCCACTACATTTAGTCATCCTGATACATTAGGTGGCAGAAGCCGCCACTACACTGCAATGTTCGACGGCCCCTGTACCTCGTTACATGACATCTGCCTGGTCTTTGGTTAGCTGTGGTTGTTCCTTCACGTTTCCCCTTGACAAACACATCACCAACAGTCGACTGGACAGCTTTAGAAGGGTTGAGACAGACGTCATTGAGCTCTTCAGTAAGAGCCTTTCTGCTGTTACTCTATCTCCCCTGACAACAATTCATTCCACCTTCTTTTCTACTGGCGGGTTCACCTCTCATATCGTGTAGTGACCTATTCCACATTACATAGCGATATCTTGATATACCTGATTATGTTGTGATGGAGCATCTTTAAAAATTCATACAAGCATATATCAGGACACAATATGCTGAAGGGTTTAAAATTATTTATTTTCTTATGGAACATATTTAAACTTAGATGAGTAAGATACGTCTATTTTTGATAACATATTAACAACACGTAGTGCGATGATGTGTCTGTTTGTAGTTCAGTGACTGTGTCTGACTGAGACCGACATTAAGATGGAATGGAAGGTCAATAGCCTAAGTCTGACTCGCACATATATACTGCTTCGGGGAGATTATAACACTCAACTTATTCAGGGAATTAAATAAATAAATAAATAATAAATAAATAAAAAAGGACATCGGAAATCTTTCGACATATATCAAAAACTAAAACAGTTTAAGTTGCAAATCGACCATTATTTAATAACAAGTTTCGCCCTTCTGGGACATCATCAGATTATGGAGTAATCTGCAAATAATCATACATCAAAACGTGTAAGACAGGGCGTCGACCTTAAACACAAGCCACGTCCCACGTTTTTACGAATGCTTATTTCTCGAACACTAATAATCCGATTATGCCCTAAAAGAGTGAAGAGTATTTTGCAACCAAGACCGTTTCATTTGTTGAACTAATTCATAACGTTAGCTGTACCAGCCCGCCAATGGAGTGGAATAGATTTTAAATTGCACAGATGTTATTTTAGGGTTCTGTCGCAGACTCTCCGTTAACGTTACATTTCACTGGAATGCTCCTAACCGACTTCCTGAGTGTAGATACTTTTATCACAGCGGTTTAGCGAAGAGCCCTTTCCATTAAACCTTTTACAAAATATTTCATACTAAAATTCTGTTCTGTGCATTACAACATCTTTCACATATCTTCCATAAATGTGAAGCTAAATGCTCTTGTTTGAACCCGGCTTACCCAGAGAGACTTCTGCATGATTCTCAGTTCCCTCCTCTCCCAAATCGGCGATAGCAGCTGATTTGAGGAAAATATATGTATTCTAAATACAAAAGTGACAGCGAAGCTAATTTCTCTGTTAGCGAAAGGGAAGCGTAAATTCTAAGGATTGGAAATATGTAAACATAGCGCTATGGATGCAGCAGCTATTGATGTACACAACTCTCCAAAATTAAATGAACTCATGTAAATTAAACAAATACAGAGGAGAAACTTCGGAGATGTCGAAAACACAACAAATGCTTTGCAGACTAATAAACACTTATAATGTGGTCTAGCGTTTATCCACGGTATGTGCTGTAGTTTTATCCGATAAGGGCGGACAATACAGAGTGTATTTTTGCAGCCCGCATCTCGTGGTCGTGCGGTAGCGTTCTCGCTTCCCACGCCCGGGTTCCCGGGTTCGATTCCCGGCGGGGTCAGGGATTTTCTCTGCCTCGTGACGGCTGGGTGTTGTGTGCTGTCCTTAGGTTAGTTAGGTTTAAGTAGTTCTGAGTTCTAGGGGACTGATGACCATAGATGTTAAGTCCCATAGTGCTCAGAGCCATTTGAACCATTTTTTTTTTTTGTATTTTTGCATCTGTGTGGATTGGGGATATTTGACCACACTTTGGTTTGAGTTTTCGCGTTTTTTAGAAGATCCTATAATCAGACTGAAAGATGAATAGTAGAGAATATGAAACAATTTCAGGTGACGTTGTTCCTAGTGCGGGATCGCATCTTTCAAATGATAATGCATATTCTCATCTACCAAAATGGTAAATTTTGTTTATCAGTTGTATGTGGTGACCGCTAGTCACACACAACGAACCCTAGTAAGATTCTGATCGCCTCGGATGGCGAAAACATCCCTAAACCGCATGTTTGTCAGAAGAAACTTTTTTCTGCCTGAAGTTGTATTTTTTACCGTCATATGGTTCCGTAGCGGTTCTGTTTCAGCTGCCCATCGGCATTTACACAATTGTTTTGTTCTCTCCTCTTCATAATGTGCACGGCAGCGAACACAGCTCAATTAAGATTTTACTGTGAGGATCGTAAATTTCTGACATTCTTTTCCCAGATGAATATTAAATTTACTTTAAGCAAACACTTTTTGTTTCGACAAGACGTAAGGTTACAAGTTTTATGTTTCCATTTATTTATGAATGAACGTTAGAACTTGAAAGAGGCAGACAAGAGACGGGTTATGCGGATGAGAAACAGAGTACACATTAAATTTTCAAGCGAACTGGCATATCCTGCGGGAATCTGTATCGACTATCTTAAAAAAGAGTCGTGCTGAATTTTAAACGTGCTTTGTCAAAAAGTAAGCATTATTGAACCATTATAAATACATTAGGCGTGCCGATACGAGCCATTTGCAATAACGAAAACACTTCGGAATCAACAGATGATGACAAAGAATTGCAATCTGGAATTACATATCTGAAGACAGCAATCAATAAGTATATAAACACCACCAACATAAATTAGCGTTTTTCATATGCATGACGCTCCTAACTTACATTCATTAACAATGTGGTTATCTCAATTTGTATCAGGGCGAAGTAGTGCTTCCTCTTACGATCAGAAAGTGACCGGTGACGGCTAACACTGAAAAGGTATTGCTGAAATTATATATGATTGCGCCGAGAATAGACTACTTCTAAAAGATCATATATGGCCCAATACACAAACCCTCGGACATTTCTTTTGGACTACTGTTGATAATTGCAGCACTCTTGCCTTATTGAAGGCTCATTCGATTTTGCACAGCTTTTCAATTAAATTATATCAACCAATTTAACTTCTTGGAACATTATTTTAAACTTTCGTGATTGCAATTTTAGTTTCCCTACCGCCAAAGTAATATCTATCACATAACATTAGGAACGTTATGGTGCTGTGTGCGGCGTCATTCATTTGGCCCCATTTTTAGTGTGGTAAAAACGGATTTGGTACCAATTATGACATCCGTATTTTCTTCCTATATGTATTCGAGCAATGGCATAAATTTTAAGTATTCCGCTGAGAACTGGATCAGTTTTAATAAAGTTGCTAGAATGGTAAATGTGCCGGGAAGTAAAACGCGTTTGTGCCGTGTGTTCATTAGACAGAAGAGCAATTCGGTAGCTCAGGATCCTACTGACGTTAATGGGACGAGTTTATCTGACTGACGTGTACATTAATGACTAATCTCTATACATTATAAATGCAGCCAGGCTACTGCTGACATATTGCATATCGTATGAGCGACAGGGCACAGCATCACGAAATGACAGTTATTTATTCACAAGTACTAAAAACTGGAGCGCACATCAGTCACCATTTACACGCAGCGGAAGCGCGAGCAAGAGCACTCGCGGCAGTTGCCACAAGCCCTACATATTCTTGATAAAACAGTGCGAGCAATGGTTGATTCCTGAGTATTAAGTTACAGAAAAGTACCTGACACAGGAAAGGGGAAAGAGTGGAACTAACGGTAGTAACTGTTCCAGCTTATTTATTAATTGCACTTCCATATGAAGACAAGACGTTGTTGCAGATTGTCATCAAAAATATCGAAAATTCCTTGATCTTTATACGGTGCTGCAGCAAAAATTTGGCCAGACGTAAGCTACATATTTATAATGTATATAACATTATAACGTTGTTTCCAAAAATGTAGAACAGTTCTTGAACGAGTTACTTAATAAACAGTGAGACGGACACAGGCTACAGGCTGACCAAATATATCCCGAATGCAGAAGCAGAATTTTATGTATAGGATATCCGCAACTAAGAGGCTTGATTAAAAGAATGGCATCCTCTTGAGTTGCAATAATGGTTTATTGAATCCATGAGGGTTTTGGGATTTTAAAATCCCATCTTCAGGTGTATAAGAAACTGTAACAGGATAGGGTATGGTAAATATAATGTAACATATCTGGAAAAATAGATGAAAAGCCTAGGAAACTTGTCATTCGTTTGGATAGCATTGCAACGCTTGTTCAGGAAATGCAAAATGGCCGGCACACTCGGCAAAGATTCCACATATATACTTTTATGTATGGCGAAAAATTAAAAAAAAGAGATTTATTAGGCAACACTGACGACTCCTGAAGCATGAAATGCCTTATAACATGGGACTGTGCTGCCAATATGTCCAGATGAAATTCAACACGCAGTATTGTTTGTCCAAAATCACTATACAGCGTGTAGCAATGCACAAGGTCCATATTCTGAGCAAATGGTATGACAGCCTTGATAATACATACACGAACCGCAACTGAATTAGCGTGGTTGTTCACGTTTGGTCCATTAGGGCAGAAGTTTTTGGAACCTCTTCGCCTGAGAACGGGTCATGGGTATCTTTTACACTATTTGATCAAATTCCATTCATATTATGTCGTTTAAGTTCTCTTAGAAGCCTCTTCCAAATGCCACAAAACAAAGTTTATAGTTATATTAGAAAAAAAGTCCACGTCGTAACCCGGTGACTATCAGCGATAAAAATTACTTGCCTACGTCAGAAATATGTGTGAAGTAGAAACGGTGTTAGCAAATTTCTCGAAAGTGCTTGACCGCTCTACTTCAAATTTTTGCATGACAGACTGATAAACTTTCAGACAGACGTAGTCTGTATACATTTCTTTCAAACGATAATCTACATTTTTTCTGTTAAAACTGTGCTGTGAAAATCTGCTGTTTAATTTTCTTCCTCGCGTTCAGTTTTAACCAAGATAGTAGGGTATGTAAACCATTACGCAAAATGTTTCTCCCTTATTTCTTCTTTATAAACTCTGTACAGAACAACGATGTGATGTTTAGTTTTCTACCTCGCCGTCGGTTTTACAGAAAACAGGAAAATTTTACTTACAGCTTATCGGCATACGATGTGGAAGCAGAATAGTCTGAAAGTTAGTAATCCTACCCCTTCACATTTTAAAACTCTGCGAAATATTGTCATCGAAGCTACTGTCTTCACAGATCCAGGAGCTGAAGAGGTTTCTCTCAAAGCCCGCTCACCAATGACGCTAACTTATTTACCAATTCATTTTAATGGACTGCATTTGCCAGTCAAGGTTTCGTTTGTACTAACAATAAACCAGGTTAAAGGTCAGAGAGAGGGGACAAGACGAGTTGGACATAGAGGGGGAGGAAATCGTCACAGAGAGGGGAAAGGAGAAGATGTGCAAAGAGCTGGAGAGGAGGATGGAGAGAGAGAGAGAGGAGTTGAAGGAGATGGACAGAGTTAAGGGGAACGAATTGATGCACAGAGACAGGAGGAAGGAGAGGGAGATGGGCAAAGAGAGGGAGAGGGCGAGTTGGACAGACAGAGGTGGTTTGAGTTTAGGAGGTATATCCAATTCTCATATAGATTTGATAACTGCAAAGCATTACTTGGTTCGCTACTATATTAGATCCTCAGGTCACACTATTGGCGAGTTGCTACCGTAAAAGTGGGCAACTTTGTGACTCAGGTATTACTTTGTAACAACAGGACGCTGTAGTGTTTTATTGTTTTATACAGTAACTCTGGTCAACGTCCCAACATTCAGTTTATTGTTCTGATGCAGTGTATTCTTGCGTACTGCTGTCTTTAGTGATGGAGGCTACAGTTACATACATTTACTTGAGATGGTCACAGCGCCATTCTGTTTGCAGTTGAAAAAAAAAAAAAGTTAATTAATTGAAACCCTCAGCTGCCGACAGGTGTTGTTGATATACCTCGATGGGGACAGCTGAGAATGTGTGACCCGACCGGGATTCGAATCCGGATCTCGTGCTTACATGGCAGACGCTCTATGCATCTGAGCCACCGAGGACACAGTAAATAGCGGGACTGCAGGGACTTATCCCTTGCACGCTTTCCGTGAGACCCACATTCCCAACTGACCACAATCTACACACGTAATGTACCTAATAGATATTTGCCCATCCACTTATTACTCGCGCACAGTAAGATGACGATTCCCGTAAGAGTTCGGGCAACCTGTCGGCATTCGCACAGACAAAGGTCAGTGGCTGGGTAGCCTTTAAATATATATAATGAAGATAGTAACTGTTCTTGAAAGAACAGATACCATTGATGACCGCGCAGCTTCTCTAGAATAAATGGTAATTAATTGAAACCCTCAGCTGCCGACAGGTGTTTCCCGAACTCTTACGGGAATCGTCACCTTAGTGTGTGCGAGTGATGAGTGGATGGGCAAATATCTATTAGGTACATTACGTATGCAGATTGTGGACTGTTGGGAATGTGGGTTTCATGGGAAGCGTGCAAGAGATAAGGCCTTCAGTCGCGCTATTTACTGTGTCCTCAATGGCTCATCTGGATAGAGTATCTGCCATGTAAGCATGAGATCCCGGGTTCGAGTCCAGGGCGGGGAACACATTTTCAGCTGTCCCCATCGAGGTATGTCAACAACATCTGTCGACAGCTGAGGGTTTCAATTAATTATCATTTATTCTAGAGAATTTGCACGGTCATCAATGTTATCTGTTCTTTCTAGAATAGTTTCTATCATGGAAAAAAAAACGTTTTTGTAGATTTCTTGCAAAATTTCCGCTACTGCTGATAAATTTGAAGAGATGACTAACTGAACGTAAGTTGATCTTCAGACCATTCAGTATAAGACTTACATTTAACAAACATTTTATTCGGTGACTGGAAAGAGAAAAAAGTTATTTCCGGCAATTAGAGGGGTAGCTTCGTGTCAGCACACTTACCTGCAGAAACAACTACGACAATTCATATTGTAGAAAATAAGTCTCATTAATGAAATTAGGGACATTTGTAAATGGTCTAGTAAGAAAGACAAATTTTTATTTTGCGTTATAATTTCTAAAATAACATACAGCTGCTTAGCATACCGTATTCGATGCGTCATGACGTTGTTTTTTCTCATACCACTTTAATTATAAGTGAACATCTAGCAATCTGAATTATCTAAATTGCTTAGAGGCTAATGTCTTGAACGTAAATGTCATGACTTGCTTTTTCCTCATATGGTTGCAAAGAACAGATATGTAAATATTTGTGTAAAAGTTTTAATTCCCTTGTTTAATGCAGTTTTGTTTGTTTTTGCCCTTACTTTGCTTCAGTGAGGACGGGCCATTAATTAATTTCGTTTAAGAAAAGTAGAAAAGTAAATCCGCACAAATTGGCAAACTTAGCACGAAACATTTTTGTGTATTGCTAAAACAAAACTCATAATACTGAACAAATTTGTAACGAAGTTATAAAGAAGCATAAGGTCAAACCATCTTTTTGACAAATTAGTTTAACCTTACTTGCCCTGTCACAATGGTGTTCTGAGCTGGGAGGTGCAGCACCGCCACCAGGTTAAGAGTGAAATGTGTGAGAAGCTGATGTGCAACACTGCATTGACCACCGATGGGCACTGAGCCCGTAGTGTCGGCATTTGGATAAAGACAACAAGCATGTGAAATTACTGCGAGGCGGCCTAACCTCACTAGGCAATGCACGGCACAGACTATCCGATGTCTCCGTCATCACTGTTTCGGTGGTACCCCCGACTATGTGACCGGGAGCGGCACTTTTGACACAATTGTGCTACTATAACCATTGATTTCTTAGCAGATTCATTCGCAGTCCAGCAGTACCACCAGGATGCAGGGTCTAGGCCAGGCGACGAGACGACATGGAGCCACCAGCCACAGCTACGGAACTGCCTGTCAGCTTCAGCAGCTGACAGAGTTCTGCCAGGAGGCAGGAGGCACAGCAGCCCCGCCGTTACCCTTGGCCTTTGGGGAGCAGTCATTCACTGAAGGGGTGGCAAACGCTGCAAGAGTCCACTCTGTGCCGTTGGAATCGGTGTCGCGCAAAGTAGCTGCGTGCCCGGCGCCGAGTGCAGACATCATTAAAGACAGAGCAGCAGCACGTATATTACAGTCAGTTCGACGGACGCTAGCCCCTAACTGATCCACTACAAGCATTATCCTGTTGGATGAGGGGCTGAACGCCTCCCCATTACGCTGCAGAACCAGTGTATAAGTTGGGAATAAAATGCTAAATTTTACAGCCGCTTTTTCCTGTGCCGCATCAGCTTGCGTCCAGTCTCACCCCTCAGCCACGTAGCCTCCTGACAACGTAATTTCCGCACCAACCATGGTGTCGGCCATAAAGTGGTGTAAGAAGTACTGGCATCACCTTCACTGGGTATCAGAGGGTGCACTGTCCACCCTGCAAGACGTCTAGGCCACTTCTGTAGTATAAATATGGAGGGGTGATAGGAGAAACTATTTTTGCTCTTTAAGTGTGTGACAGGCATGGGATCAAAGAGATCTACTTTGTTTTGAAGTATCGGCTGATGTGAATGAATTTTGTGACAGCAGTAAAGAGGACTATTTAGGACCTGTGATCTGTTTGCAGTGTAATATGCTTGGGCATTACGCACCTTGTGCTGAATCTGTAACTTGTTTTGCGTGTCACTGTTCTGGTCATGTTGCAAAGCACTGTAGAGAATCTAGATGGTCGATGATGAGGTGCAATGTGAAATTATTTTCTTTTTGTCAGTTGGTAATTATGACGTTTTTGTATTGTGTGTGAACAAAAGATAAAGCTGATGCTATGGAAGAGTCAGAGACGCAGGTCTTCACTGGGCCAGAGGCAGCTGAGACATTAATTAATGAGGTGGCGCATCGGAAAACATAAAATACGCTCTTGCTTAATTAGCTTGCAGCTAGAGATGAAGAGTAAACTTTGCTAGGGGTGCTGAGCCTTGTAATAGGCCCAGCTACCACTAACACTCTCAGCCTATTTTCTGGAAGTTCGTCTGAGGATGCGATGCCGTTCGCAGAGAAGCTGACAATATCTGCAAGTGTTCGGGGTTGGTCCGATAACCTTTTATTGCAGTTAGCAATGTTAAATTTAACGGGAGAGGCAAAAACCTTTCTGAGATCACGGAAGCTTTGAACATGGTGGAGACGTTGAAACCGGAGCTTCTGCAGAGGTATAAGAAGCAGCGCAAAATTATTTTGAGAGCAGCTGAGTGTTGTTACGAATAGGCAAAGGGTAGCCATGGAAGATCTGGTTGATGGAATGATGAAAACAGGTGTACCATCGTATGAACTGACTCAGAGTAATGAGGCAAATAAAGAGGGCATTCGATGGTTTCCCAAGAGATTTGCCACTGGATATGTCAAGGAGCGTGTACACAGAGGAGCCTAAGGATCTCCATTTCACTGGAGATTACCGATAGATAATGTATTCTCTTCAAATGTGAAGCGTCCAAATTGAGGGCGTACGGCGTGTGCAGCAGCAGTGCTACCGGCCTTGGTGGAGTAGGAGTGATATCGGTCATTAACGCCGGCCACTGTGCCCGAGGTTCTAGGCGCTTCAGTCCGGAACCGTGCTGCTGCTACGGTCGCAGGTTCGAATCCTGCCTCGGGCATGGATGTGTGTGATGTCCTTAGGTTAGTTAGGTTTAAGTAGTTCTAAGTTCTAGGGAACTGATGACCTTAGAAGTTAAGTCCCATAGTGCTCAGAGCTATTTGAACCATTTTAACCGTAACGAAAGAGCTGTCGTCGGTCGGTCTTCCAGAATCACCTTCAACTTCGTAAATCCATGGTTGAGAAGTACCGACACCACTCCAAGTCATCAAAGGTAGACATTTTTGGCATAATCACAATTTCTGCTCGATGAACGCGGTAGCGCGATTCCAGAATATAGCGCCTAGAACCGCTCGGCCAACCAGGCCGGCATTTTTTTCGTTACGCTGGGGCCATTAGTAGTAACGGAGGATGCTATTCAGGCTGAAAAATCCTCCTGCTACGTTCCAGCATTTGTTGGATTTGTTGGATGGAGTGTTCAAGGAGCTGAAGCCTCAGCAGTGTCTAGTAGACTTGGACGATATAACTGTTTCTCAAGGGACATGGAAGAATATAGACAACGTTTAAGAGAAATATTTAAGATCTTGCACGCTGTACATGTGAGAGTAAGTTATTTACTTAGTGCACATGTTTAGCAAAGATGGAGTGAGAACAAATCCATGGCTGGTACAGACAGTGTGAGATTTTCCAGGGCCGAAAGTGAGTAAAGAACTATAGTCGTTGGTAGGGCTCTCGAACAATTATAGGAGGTTCATAAGGGGGTTCAGTGATATAACACGACCAGTCATGTAATTATTGAGAAAGGGTGCAAAATTTGTGTGGACAGAAGAATATCAGTAGATTTTCAAAGAACTGTAGAGAGATTTTGTTTTGTTGGCAGAAGAGCCAACACCGTGTTACTAGTTGAGGCCGAAATGCACGCGTTTTAGCTCACGCAGGCTGGCGTGAGGAGGGAAGAACTATACTGACGTGAGGTCTGGAACATGACAAGGAATGAGAGTTCAGAAAGCGGACGTAATTAGTTTGATACTTAACTTTAATCCATTAATGATGAACGTCGCTCTTGACGGTACATGATTCACAATATTATCTGTTCAGAATAGTAACTGAATATGGCGCCTTGCTAGGTCGTAGCAAATGACGTAGCTGATACTAGAAGGAAACATGATATCCACTATGAACAGCCAAATCTAAGTATGGTGCAGAAAGGAGTCCATTTCAGTGGCTGTAAAATTTTTAATGCCCTCTCTTCAAGAATCAAGTGTTTGGTAGATGATGATCTCTTGTTTAAAAAAACCTTAAGGCAGTTCCTATTGCAAGGATCATTTTATACATTACAAGAGTTCCTGAACTACAGTGTTTAACATCTCTTGTATTGTAAATTGCAAATGTATGCCCAAATTTGTATTTGTAATACCGAATATTTTTATTGTAAACATATATTTTGCAATATTTATTTCTCTGTAACACTTATTATTTTGTAACTTTATCTATCTCTAAAATGTATTTTTGTAGTGGGACCTAAGTTACTGTTTATTGTTTTTTGTTTTGTAATCTCTATCTATCTCTAAAATGTATTTTTTTGTAGTGGGACCTAAGTTACTGTTTACTGTTTTTGTTTTGTTCAATGTATTACCATAAATTCTGGCCAAAAGCTTGTAAAATTGAAACGTTCCATATCCTCTGATAGTGTCACAGCATGGATCACCGGAACAAGAGATAAATAAATAAATAAAAATAAATAAATAAATAGAAGGCTATGCCAAACAGTCGTCTCGGCAAATGAGAGCGTCAGTGAACCATCGCTATCAAAGTCGGCTGTACAACTGGGGAGAGTGCTAGGGAGTCTCTCTAGACATGCCGTGTGGCGGCGCTCGATCTGCAATCACTGATAGTGGCGACACGCGGGTCCGACGTATACTAACCGACCGCCACTGATTTAAAGGCTACCACCTAGCAAGTGTGCTGTCTGG
The DNA here is from genome assembly GCF_023898315.1 of Schistocerca nitens. Lineage (NCBI taxonomy): Eukaryota > Metazoa > Arthropoda > Insecta > Orthoptera > Acrididae > Schistocerca > Schistocerca nitens. The sequence goes on from NC_064615.1 coordinate 668,080,589, forward strand.
CGGTGACACCACGGATTTGATGTTGAGTCCAGTTTTGGTATTCCCGGATTTCCAGAAGAAGTTTATTTTGTCCTGCAATGTATCTAATCATGCTCTCGGGTATGTTCTGAGCCGGGAGATCAATGGTGATGAACACCCTGTCGTTCTCGAGTCGAGACAATTTAATAGGGTTGAGAGAAACTATTTGATCATGAAGGGAGAAATGCTTGCCTTCATAATTGGAATGACGTATTTTCGATGTTACTTCGTGCTTCCCTCACTATGTCCACCCACTGGACTTGGTGCCACAGTGTAGCAGGCTCAGTTGTCCACTCCAGTAACCAGACTCCTGCTAGGAGGAAGCGAATCGCACCCCGGTCACAGCAGCCCCTTCTGACAAAACAGCGGGTGTGTCTTTTGCCGATCACGTTGCCCACCTGGGATCAGGTCAATCAGGGAAGGGCAACTACCTCTGTAAGATTGTAATAGCACGTCGATGCTGTAGCTCTCGCAACACAGTCGTGGGCTCGACACCGAGTGCAGATATCAGCAAAGCAGGTCGGCAGCACCTGTTGCAGCCAGCTGGAAGGACGCTAGCTGCTGACTGACCGACTACTGGCCCGCTCCTGTGGGGCAGGTACGTGATAGCCTCCCCACCAAGCTGCAAAACCAATGTACAAGTTGGAAATAAAGTGATAATTTTGACAGCTGCTTCTTCTGGAGCCTCATTGAACTTCCATCCAGTCTCACCCCTTGGTCACCCAGCCTCCTGAGAATGTAGCCCCTCCACGCCGCCCCCCGTGTCAGCTACAGAGGTAACATCGTGCAAATCAGTATTCCATACTCTGAACGAAGCAGCTCGCATAAAAATTTTGTTGTTATCACAGTTAAAGGATAAGAGCTATAAAATTCCAAATACGAGGTGTGATAAAAAGTAATAGGATTTTTTTTTAATTTTTTAGGATTTATACATCCGATTTTGAAATTCTTTTTATCTTCTTGGTACACATGTTCCTGACGTATGTATTTCCAGCTGTTTTGAATGTTTAATTTGTTGTTGGCAATCGAAGAGCTTGTGTGTATTTACGAGTGCTCGGCGAGGTCTTACTTTCTAAACAGATGAATCAAATAATTTGTGGTAAATGTTGTTTGCGAAAATGAGTAAATTGAAGCACCGTATTCAAAATGTTGACTGTGGCTTTTCATGAATCTACTATGAGTAAGACAAGAGTCTACGACTAGTATAAACGTTTCAAAGAGGGTCGAGAACGGGCTGGACGCCCTGGCTCGTCACTTACTGACAACAATGTGGATTAGGTAAAGAAAATCGTTCTAGTAAATCGCCGAATCACTATCAGAGTGGTCGGTGATGATGACGCCATATCTTTTGCGTCGCGAAAGCAATTTTTTCGGATGTTTTGGGCATGAAACATGTAGCAGCAAAATTTGTTCCTGAATTCTTCTATTTAGTCCAAAGACGACATCATGCAGACATCGCTCAGCGGTGAATGAAGTCGCCAGTTATCCAGAACTTCTAAAGAAGGTTATAATAGATGACGGGAACACGGGTATGTCGTATGAAACCAAGACCAATTCGATTCAAAGGAAACTGGCTGAAGAGAAAACATCAGAAAAAATTCGCTAAGTTCTCACTGTTTTCTTCGATTACTGTGGGATAGTGCATCATGAGTTACTGCCTTATGATCGGACTGTCTGTAAGAAATACTACCTGGAAATTATGCATCATTTGCTTGAAGCAATCCGAAGAAAACGATCCGAATTGTGCCAAAACCGCTCGTGGAAACTGCATCACGATTAAGCTCCCAGTCACATCTCAATATCTGTTCGCAATTTTTTGGCAAAAAAACCAAATTTTTATGTTGCCTCAGCCATCGTATTCGCCATGGCACCCTGCGACTTTTTTCTACCTCCCCCCTCCCCTTCCCCGAGGCTAAAGAAAACCATGAAAGGACGTCATTTTGCCACCAACGATGAGATAAAAACATATTCGCTTAGGAGCTGAACACCATAACGATAAGTGAGGTCCAGTAGTGCTTCCAGAATTGGAAAAAGCGTTTGCACAAGTGTATTATATCTGAAGGTCTACCTTTGAAGTTGATTTTCATGAAGAAATAAAGGTTCTTTAAGCGAAACAAAAATTCTCGCAGTTTTGACCACACTTCGTACGTGGAAATTAAATGTGGTAGTACATGTTTGTATGAGTTTATGTTAAAAAAAGTGCTAAGAGTGCCAGAAAGTTGCCCGCTTTAACTGTATGTATGAAGTATTCAAGTCATCTGATGATATGGTACTTATTCGAAATCGCCAATGATACCACAAATTCCAAGAAAGCGTAAAGCAGGGAAGCAGCGCCTCATTAATATTGAGTAAGGTATTAAGTGCTGTAACGCAAATACACTTCTCCTCGCTTTCCTATCCTCTAATCCACTCGCTCCTCCCCCCCCCCTCCCCCTGCCAACGCAGTCCTTTTCCAGAATAAGTATTCGCAGTGATATTCACGTCAACACAGTCAGTGTAAGAAACATGTTTCTTAGTTAGAAGTAAATATAGTAGTCGTAAATTTGTTTCACTAGCTTAGTATCATAAACTGATGAGGTTTCACCAAATTAATTTATGTCACAAGTAATTATTCGTTGAGCCTTATTTATTGTTTGGGTGGTAGGATACCATATTTTACTCACCTCTGGCAGTAAAAATCAGATAATCTCACGACGCTTACCTGAAACACAGAAACGAAGAATATTTTAATGCGCAGTATTTTCTGCATAGTTTAATAGTAGTTTATGTAATAAACTATCAGTTATGAGGATACATAATCTAAAAACACTGAGAGAAATGGAATAGAAATATTCGCTTTCCATGGATATAGCCAGAAATGAAAAATGGTTCAAATGGCTCTGAGCACTATGGGACCTAACTTCTAAGGTCATCAGTGCCCTAGAACTTAGAACTACTTAAACCAAACTAACCATCCATGTCCGAGGCAGGATTCGAACCTGCGACCGTATCGGTCGCGCGGTTTCAGACTGTAGCGCCTAGAACCGCTCGGCCACCCTGGCCTGCTAATCAGAAATGTTTTCGGAGAAAACAGTTAGCCAGATAAGCGGTGTGGCATTTTTCATCAAAAGGAAACAAAATTTTTCAGACCGCAACTCTTCCAGTTTCCTTGTGAGAGTACACTAGAATTCATCACGTCCTTTTGACACTTATAGAAAATGAAATATTGTTGTTTGGTGTCCGCCTACATACATCCTCACAACAAAAGACACACCAACAAAAGTTTAATGTGATCAATAAAAACAGGCCATGGCACTCATGTTCTCATGTTGTAGCTTGTACAGTGAATAACAACAATAAATAATCATTCAGTAATTTTTTTAAAAAGCGACTAATTATTATTGGAAAGCAAACGAGATTTATTTGTTACAAACTATACGAAAACACACACACACACACACACACACACACACACACACACACACACACACACATGCATAGCATAAAGAAAAGTTCGGTTCGGCCAGGACTCGCGCTCTGAGTGTCCCTTACAAACACAAAAATCTATATAGACTGTTCATCCATCCGGAAATCTAGAATCTCGACGATTTTTGTCTGTTACCGACATTGATATGGACAAGAAATGAGTCCTAGGACTTCCTACACTGTCTAGAATGTTTTAATTTGAGGCTCAATGTCGGAGAACAAATTACGAAACAAATCATTTTGTGTGATATAATTACAAAGTACCAATTTTTTGATTTATTTTCCTTTATTTGTATGCGAAATCTTGTTTCTTGACAAATTTCGTGACACTAGGTCAACGCAAAACAGCCCTAGGTTTTGATGACTGAGTTCGCCGTATCTTTTGATTGCATTGACTTAATAGCTTAAGTGTTTTATACCGCCAAGAGCCTATAGCATGTTATGTAAATACCAAATCAATGCCAGAATGGGATTTTCACTCTGCAGCGGAGTGTGCGCTGATATGAAACTTCCTGGCAGATTAAAACTGTGTGCCCGACCGAGACTCGAACTCGGGACCTTTGCCTTTCGCGGGAAAGTGCTCTACCAACTGAGCTACCGAAGCACGACTCACGCCCGGTACTCACAGCTTTACTTCTGCCAGTAGCAAGGTTTCGCAGGAGAGCTTCTGTAATGTTTGGAAGGTAGGAGACGAGATACTGGCAGAAGTAAAGCTGTGAGTACCGGGCGTGAGTCGTGCTTCGGTAGCTCAGTTGGTAGAGCACTTGCCCGCGAATGGCAAAGGACCCGAGTTCGAGTATCGGTCGGGCACACAGTTTTAATCTGCGAGGAAGTTTCATACCAAATCAATACGTCTACCAGTTCCTGTGCCAAACGACTCTTATCAGAGGAACGGACAGACAGACAGACGGGTGACAAATGACAAAAAATCTGTTTTTGTGTGAGATAATTACCAAGTAACAATTTTCGGATTTTTTCCTTTACTTGTACTGTGAAATGTTTTTGACTGCCAAAATCTATGATTCTAGGCCAGAAGAAAGTACCCATAGGTTCTAACGAGTGAGTTCGCGAGTATCAAAATATATCACGTAAATGGCCGTATCTTTTAACTGCATTCACGAAGAAGCTTAGAGTTTTTAGTACGTTGCATAACTTGATACGTCTACACGTTTCTGAGAAAAATGGTTTTGAACAGTCGGGAAAAACGGACACACAGACTGGCGACAAGTGATCCTATACGGGCTCCGCTTTTACCAACTGAGGTACGGACACCTGCAAAATAACATAGTGATGAAAGATGAATAGATCCAAAGTGTCAATAAATGAAATTTGAATAAAGCTGTCGGAGAATAATCTACAAAAGGTAAGAAAGGAAAGACTGAAAACACAAAAGAAAAAAAAAATGGTTTAAAATTAAACATTGTGCACAGTCAATTGCCAAGTATATCGCTTCACTAGGCCTAATTACCAAAATCCTTAAGAAAACGCGTAACCACTGTCGCAGCGACTGTGCGTTGAAACTATCTCACATAACACCACAGCTCAATCCGCAATCACTGGCAGTTTGTTAAATGACTAGTACAAAATTTAAGATTTAGCTTGAAACGACGGAAGTTTCTTGAGAGTACTACGTACGATTTACCTAAAACTGAATATATAGTCTTGAGAGGAAAATGTGCTAAATATCGGACAATGGTGCAACATAAATGTAAACATACAACTTTTGCTCTACGGCAGGCAGGTATACCAAATCATAATAGGTGTCAAAACCTACATCTTGTGCCTTACGACAATCGCGAGCGACTTGGGTTAAAGTCCGCCAAAGGAAAATGGTTGGTTGGTTGATTTGGGGGAATGGACCAAACAGCAAGTTCATAGGTCCCATCGGATTAGGAGAGGATGGCGAAGGAAGTAGGCCGTCCCCTGTCGCATGGACCATACCGGCATTTGCCTGAGGCGACTAAACGAAAATGTACAAACTGAGCAAACCGGTCTTTGTGTGTGTGTGTGTGTGTGTGTGTGTGTGTGAGAGAGAGAGAGAGAGAGAGAGAGAGAGCACATGCTTGTGAGTGACAGAGAGAGAGAAAGAGTAGTGTAGTTTGTTCACCAGCAAAGATAACATAGGTAACATTGATACTTAGTCTCCTTAAATCCATTTGTGGAAGGTGGTGGAAAATCATTAAACTACATACCTTAAAAAGAGTGTAGGTCGAACTGGAAAATGCGATTCAGTATGACTCCACATTTTTGAAACTGCTTTATGCTTGTAAAAGAAATATCAAGAAGTATGGTACATTAATAAAACTTAACAGTCGTTGCAGTGAATTATAATGACACAGCCGTGTGGGAGCTCTGATTTGCTTCACATGAACTAATATTTTTTTTATTGGTTTTGTTTTGCGAATACAGGATCCAGATAAAAGAGAATAAAGACTTATAAACTTTTAATTGGATATTGTTATATAACAGAGCGTCCATAATCTTTAACATGGTATAATTACTTACAATAATGTAATGAATTTTGTATAAAATAAGAAATTTAGCTCGTCGTTACACAGAAAACAAAAATAGGAAATAATGTCACGTTAGCTCGATGCATGATGGAGCACATGAACTGTGTGTCAGTAATATTATGAACAATGCATTTTACAGAATATTGTACTGGAGCTAACTTGCATTCATTATGATAGAATTTTAATTTCTATGTGTAGCTAAATTTAAATACTTAGTTTTAATATTTCATGACACAAAATAACAATATAATTTTTGTCTCGTAATGATGTGTTATAAGAAAGATATCTTGGTAACAGATCATTTAACGTAAAGGCACAGTGACTTTCCGCTGGAGGTTTGCCTGAAACATTACCCGTTCGCAGTGGTGTTTCGCAGTGTCGGCGCATTCCGCTCTGTGTACAGCCCACGCTCCCAAATCGAAGTCCCCGATTCATTTCGTTAGGCAATCACGCCCAGTTTGGACAGAGAGTTTGGAGAGTAAATAGAATGCAGAACTACGCCCGAGCGCTTATTCACTCTCGACGACGGAGAAATACGCAGTGAGAGGAGAACGACTCTAGGACACGCAAGTTCGTAATTTCACCAAGCGTAACAACTGCACTTACTCTTGAGAAAACTTGGTCTTCAGCACTTCTCTCACACTTTGACTGGCTGCAAATGGATCGATTGAGCTTGCTTTGCTTCAGAACTTCGAATCTCACACAAAATATTCGTTACAACAAACGTTCAGTAACTAATTGAACAAATTTTTATTTCTGAAAGCAGGTTGGTTTTATTCAGTGTTCCAATACATTATATTACTTCCCACTCTTTTTGCTACAAAGTCCTATTTTTGAACATGATCTCCATTCAATACGACGGCCTTACACCACGTTGCCGGGAGGCCGTGTATGCCCGTGTGGTACCACTCTACTGGTCGACATCGGAGCCGTCGTCTTGCTGCATTAATAACCTCTCCATCATCCATGTACTGCAAACAGAACACAGCATGTTGTTCTCAATGGAGAGACGTCTACAGACGTTAAAGTAACCTCTGGCGTGCCACAGGGGAGTGTTATGGGACTATTGCTTTTCACAGTATATATAAATGACCTATCAGGTAGTGTCGGAAGTTCCATGCGACTTTTCGCAGATGATGCTGTAGTATACAGAGACGTTGCAGCATTAGAAGATTGCAGCGAAATGCAGGAAGATCTGCAGCGGGTTGGCACTTGGTGCAGGGAGTGGCAACTGACCCTTAACATAGACAAATGTAATGTACTGCGAATACATAGAGAGAAGGATCCTTTATTGTATGATTATATGATAGCGGAACAAACACTGGTAGCAGTTACTTCTGTAAAATACACTCCTGGAAATGGAAAAAAGAACACATTGACACCGGTGTGTCAGACCCACCATACTTGCTCCGGACACTGCGAGAGGGCTGTACAAGCAATGATCACACGCACGGCACAGCGGACACACCAGGAACCGCGGTGTAGGCCGTCGAATGGCGCTAGCTGCGCAGCATTTGTGCACCGCCGCCGTCAGTGTCAGCCAGTTTGCCGTGGCATACGGAGCTCCATCGCAGTCTTTAACACTGGTAGCATGCCGCGACAGCGTGGACGTGAACCGTATGTGCAGTTGACGGACTTTGAGCGAGGGCGTATAGTGGGCATGCGGGAGCCCGGGTGGACGTACCGCCGAATTGCTCAACACGTGGGGCGTGAGGTCTCCACAGTACATCGATGTTGTCGCCAGTGGTCGGCGGAAGGTGCACGTGCCCGTCGACCTGGGACCCGACCGCAGCGACGCACGGATGCACGCCAAGACCGTAGGATCCTACGCAGTGCTGTAGGGGACCGCACCGCCACTCCCCAGCAAATTAGGGACACTGTTGCTCCTGGGGTATCGGCGAGGACCATTCGCAACCGTCTCCATGATGCTGGGCTACGGTCCCGCACACCGTTAGGCCGTCTTCCGCTCACGCCCCAACATCGTGCAGCCCGCCTCCAGTGGTGTCGCGACAGGCGTGAATGGAGGGACGAATGGAGACGTGTCGTCTTCAGCGATGAGAGTCGCTTCTGCCTTGGTGCCAATGATGGTCGTATGCGTGTTTGGCGCCGTGCAGGTGAGCGCCACAATCAGAACTGCATACGACCGAGGCACACAGGGCCAACACCCGGCATCATGGTGTGGGGAGCGATCTCCTACACTGGCCGTACACCACTGGTGATCGTCGAGGGGACACTGAATAGTGCACGGTACATCCAAACCGTCATCGAACCCATCGTTCTACCATTCCTAGACCGGCAAGGGAACTTGCTGTTCCAACAGGACAATGCACGTCCGCATGTATCCCGTGCCACCCAACGTGCTCTAGAAGGTGTAAGTCAACTACCCTGGCCAGCAAGATCTCCGGATCTGTCCCCCATTGAGCATGTTTGGGACTGGATGAAGCGTCGTCTCACGCGGTCTGCACGTCCAGCACGAACGCTGGTCCAACTGAGGCGCCAGGTGGAAATGGCATGGCAAGCCGTTCCACAGGACTACATCCAGCATCTCTACGATCGTCTCCATGGGAGAATAGCAGCCTGCATTGCTGCGAAAGGTGGATATACACTGTACTAGTGCCGACATTGTGCATGCTCTGTTGCCTGTGTCTATGTGCCTGTGGTTCTGTCAGTGTGATCATGTGATGTATCTGACCCCAGGAATGTGTCAATAAAGTTTCCCCTTCCTGGGACAATGAATTCACGGTGTTCTTATTTCAATTTCCAGGAGTGTATATGGGAGTATGCGTACGGAACGATTTGAAGTGGAATGATCATATAAAATTAATTGATGGTAAGGCAGGTGCCAGGTTGAGATTCATTGGGAGAGTCCTTAGAAAATGTAGGCCATCAACAAAGGAGGTGGCTTACAAAACACTCGTTCGACCTATACTTGAGTATTGCTCATCAGTGTGGGATCCGTACCAGGTCGGGTTGACAGAGGAGATAGAGAAGATCCAAAGAAGAGCGGCACGTTTCGTCACAGGGTTGTTTGGTAAGCGTGATAGCGTTACGGAGATGTTTCGCAAACTCAAGTGGCAGTCTCTGCAAGAGCGGCGCTCTGCATCGTGGTGTAGCTTGCTGTCCAAGTTTCGAGAGGGTGCATTTCTGGATGAGGAATCAAATATATTGCTTCCCCCCTACTTATACCTCCCGAGGATATCACGAATGTAAAAATAAAGAGATTAAAATTAGAGAGATTCGAGTGCGCACGGAGGCCTTCCGGCTGTCGTTCTTTCCGTGTACCATACGCGACTGGAACAGGAAAGGGAGGTAATGACAGTGGTACGTAAAGTGCCCTCCGCCCCACACCGTTGGGTGGCTTGCGGAGTATAAATGTAGATGTAGATGAAGATCCCGTGGACTGCATCCTTCCTTGGGCCAAACAGATGGAAGTCGGAGGGTGCGACTTTCGGGCTCTGGGATGGATGACGAAGAACAGTCCAATGAAGTTTTGTGAGCTCGTCTCGGGTGCGCCGACTTGACTGAGGCTTTGCGTTGTCATGGAGAAGGGGGAAGTCTGTTCGCATTTTTGTGGCGACGAACACGCCGAAGTCTTTTTTTTTTCCATTTCCTGAGGGTAGATCGGGTGTGTGCGGCCAGCTGGCACGCGGGAGATTGGACAATTTGCGCGACATTGTTGTAAAGATGACAGACGCCTCTCTCAACGACTCCCCGTGATTTTGTTCACTTTCATGTCACCGCAGAACAATCTGCAAGCAGAATCTACGATGTTATCGTTTTCCGCCAAAAGAAATTGAACGACAGCTCTCTGTTTGGAACATACCTTCGCTACAGACGCCATGCTGCAGATTGTGTACGGCGCTGCCACCTATCGGAAAATCATTAAACTATAGGGGCAGAAGTTGGAATATTTCACGATTTCCCACAACAAACTTCGCATTTTTGTAACCAAAATTGGCCGAGAAGCAATGTGTTGCAACGACCCTCATGCATTTCCTATCTGTCAAAGCACTGTCTCAGTTCAACAGAGAGAAATAAAATCTTTTTCTTTGAAATAACCGCAATGTAATACATAGTGCAATACATCGCGCATGGGGTAAAACTGCTCTGATAGCTAATACCATCTGTTTTAACGAACTTAACTCCAGCGTGTCGACGGCAGCGGTCTTCTTGGACATGTAGAATGCTTTTGATAAGATTTGGCAGGTCAACCTTGTGTATAAGATGCTGACGCAGACGACTCTCCCTGACATTTACGTTAAGGTTGTGGATGATTTCCTCCACCACAGGACCTTCCTCGTTGCTCAGTGGGGTAAGCGCCGTATGTAGATGGGTGCCTCTTAGGGCTCCGTGCTGTCCCCTCTACTTTTTAATGTCTATGTCAAAGACATGCCCGTCAACCGCTACTGCTATTTAACGCAATACGCCGATGACACGGCGCTTTATACCACCGGCCGCAATCCTGATCAACTCATTGCTCGCTTGCAAAGACAGAAGGATGCAAGGGTCGCCTGGAGTCGCTCCAATAAGATTTCCCTCAATGCCGCCAAAACTAAAGCAGTGTAGTTCGCTAAACGAACATTTCCAAGGGGGGGGGGGGAGGAGTCCGGGTGCCGTGGGCCCAAGATACCAAGTATCTCGGGGTCTGGTTGGATAAAAAACAATTCTTCCACCGCCACGCAGAATACGTTACCCATAAAGGATTAAAGTTGACAAAGGTCTTGTACCCGCTCTTCTCCAGCCGAGAGCTGAATTTAAATACCAAGCTCCGGCTGTGTCACTCCGTTGTACTACCCTCACTAACATATGGTTCCGCTACGTGGGCCACGATTAGTAAGTCCCAGATGCTGACGCTCCAGCGCCTACAGAATAAAGTTCTCCGGTGGAGTCTTCACGGCTCTCCCTTACCAGGATTGTCACTCTGCATGAGGAAACAAATACGGCCCTTCTCAAGACGACCATTCGCCGTAAGGCTCGACAACTATACAGTAAAGTGGAAGCCCTCCATGAGACGGTTGCTGGACTACAACCCAACGGCCCCACAGTGTCACGGCGCTGGCACCGACTCCCCGTTCCGCTCACCATCCTGGAGGACTCGGATTTGGGATATGACTGACGACAGGCCCAACACGACCACGTTTTCATTCCCGTTTCGTACAATCACTAGGAGTGGCCTGTTCTCGTCCAGCCACTCTTTTCCTTCACCGTAGGGTTGGCGCATTACTGCACCCCTCCTCTGTTTTCCACCGTCGGAGGGTGGCACGGACCTTAAAGTTCCACCGCCACACCTTCGAACTGTTATTCTCGGCTGTTGTTCAGCTGTTGCTTTGAGTCTCCTCTCACTTATTCCGCGAGACAGTTGGACCGAATCTGAACCGGTGACGCTGTGTACTAGTAAACAGCCACAAAAAATTGAGGAGTTATTCTGCACCGAAGATTAAGTAAAAGCATCGGCCACTTGATGTCTACTGTCATGTAAACGGCTGATGGAGACTTCCCTACGCCCTGTAGTCTTCAGCAGTAGGCATACAAGCTGTTCCTACTTTCTTTTTTGACATCATCTACCTACCTCCAGTAATAACGTTTTCCTGAACTTTTCCTTATCTCTTGAAATTCAGAAATTCAGCAAAGTACTATGTCTATACAGCAAAATTATACAAGATCTATTAGTACGGATATCGTTATAGTGACAAGTGCGATTTCCACCGTAGTGGAAATTTCCCTGCTGTGTGGGGATAGCTCAATAACAGTGTAAAATTATATTTTTGTGTAACATTTTAGTGTTCATATCTGATTCAATACAAATCGCATGTATATTTGAGAGGCGTAGCAGAAAGAGAGTTTTCCATGTATCGTAAAAAGATTTTTTATTTCTAGTGCCTACTCTGACTTTCGTGTTGACGAGATGTCATATAGACTGTGGTTCTGTAAGACAATGACCGCCCACAGCAGAACACAGTCTGTGACCACCGGTCAAGGGGGTTATAGCTCAGGTGCCTCTCAGTGAAGCAGTTATCTTTAATGTTATCTCGTTAATTTGTTAGCGATTTACTGTGATGTGTTTCCGTACGTATAATGTTTCGTAAATCAGGTAGACAAGACGTTGGTTAGTGCTTCTTGCAATAATCCTTTGTACGAGTTCACAAGCTTTTATTATGGTCGATTCTCGGGCGCAATTTTAGTAACTGCTTGGGAATGTGTTACGATAAAATGGGTGGCGTGCTCGTAACATCCTGGAGAGGGAATTCTTGGTAAATTCAGGTTTCTGCGTACCACGTGGTGGCTAATGAGCCCCAGGTATTATGTTTTATCAGGTAATGGTTACTGAGGCCAGAATTTGCGCGGATTTTACGAAAAATAATGTTCTCTCATGTGGCATTGTAATTTGTGGTCGTTTGAGTCAGCTTGGAAGTGTTTCTATCTTGTGTGCCCCGCTTTAGCAGCACGCGGCAAGCGCTAGCGTTCTCGCTTCCCGCGCCCGGGTTCCCGGATTCGATTCCCGGCGGGGTCAGGGATTTTCTCTGCCTCGTGATGACTGGGTGTTGTGTGATGTCCTTAGGTTAGTTAGGTTTAAGTAGTTCTAAGTTCAACGGGACTGATGACCATTGATGGTAAGTCCCATATAGTGCTCAGAGCCATTTGAACCACTTTGAAGCACGCGGCAACCGTCAGTGTCCTCCCAGGCTCAGCAGTTGGTGCCAGTGCCGCTGACTCATTACTGCCCCAGCAGAGAGATTGAATACCATAGGAGCAGACAACCACACCGCCATGGTGGAAGCGACAGCAGGAAAGAGTCTGGGGTGTGAAAGCGCAATCATTTGAACCCAGTGCCGGGGCTGTGAGTTGTGAACATTATTCATTCTTCACCATACAGAGAAATCCTGCCTGCAAATTTTTATTTTTGAATTTCTCCATTGTGTGACAAATCATCAGGATATTGCGATTAATGCCTTGATCTGGTCCTAGATGTTGAACGTAGCCAAATAATCTAAATCAAGTGCCCATTCTGAAGTGGACAAACGATTTAAACCAACATTCTTCATTTTAATTACTGTTATTTCACAGTTCCAAGAAACCTCACGTGCATGTACTTCCTTCTTTAGTAACTCACAAGTAAGAATTCATTGTTTCGTTATTAAAAATATCTTACATTAATTCTAACTTTGAGACACACGTATAGGCAAGATATTATTCAGCGCAAAATTTTAAATAGATCTAAATTGTAGTCAAATTAATAACACAAGTATGTTGTTAATACTTCTTACACCAACTGCGACATGGTCGCGTATACAAACAGTGATCCAATACCGTCAAATGTTTTTTATTTCAGTCTCTGACCACAAATGAATTCTTTAGACGATGACCGGTTTCAGTCCGTAATGACCATCCTCAGATCTTTTTTACACCATGTCCTAAAGTGATTAGGCCATAATGGCATCGACAGAACATATAAATATAACCAGCATAGCATTATTTTAGATCTTTATGACAATGCTATGCTGATTATATTTATATATTTTGACGATGCCGTTATGGCCTAATCACTTTAGGACATGGTGTAAAAAAGATCTGAGGATGGTCATTACGGACTGAAACCGGTCATCGTCTAAAGAATTCATATTGTGATCAAAGACTGAAATAAAAAAACATTTGTTAATACTTCTGTTATCAATGACCGTAAATGGTGTTTGTTTCGATTCCACTACATGTGTCAGAAACCCAGCCTCCAACGAACGTCGCATATAGTGCTAATTTAGATATCTTCTTGTTGAGTCTGCGTGTTAAAAGACACCAGTCCATGGCAGTAGTCAGCTGAATTACCTCATTCCATAGCCTGGTATTCTGCTGCCTTATTCCCCTTATTACGCAGGTGGGGCCTGGTCATAAAATGCCTGGAAGATACACTATAAACAGTTGTGCTAAGACCGAGAAGCATCTATTGACACCAACTCACACCACTTCATCCACTGTCTGCCCATCTAAAAGCTGTTGCTGAACCAATGACTCTGAGGCTAAAGCCAGAGCTACCATCAAGGCCCAAGTACAGAATGACTTCGTTCAGTCCTTGGGCGTTCCAAGGGGTCTTAGATTCTGGAATTGTGTGACAGTGAGCCGCACACCTAACCCACTGTCATGAAACTGGCTATCCAATGCAACGAGCCTACTGGCTGCAGAATTGGAAAAACGACACGCGTGATCCTTGAGGTATGTGTCACCGTACATGGCATTACAGGGTTATATGAGGCACTTTATCCCCAAACGGCCATGCAACATATTTTATAGTGTAAGACGCACATACCAATAGTCAATGTAGCCAATTCTTCAACACTGTTTCGCAGCTGCAGATAATACTGAATACTGCCAATGACTGCTTAGCTATTTACCGCTCTTCTTTCCTTTTATTATGCTGTGAGGGACCTTTTATTTTATGTAGACTTAAAAGGTCTTTCTTGCTGGCTCACACAAATGGCAGCTTACTTAAAAGAACGAAGAGGATCATAAAAGTGTTCAGAGCTGAAGGCGTGCCCCTGAGCAGAGAATTCACTACCTCCTGGCACATCACAGCAAGGCCACTCGCGGCCAGTCAGTCTGCTACAAAACTCTGTTGTGCAAGGTGTCTAAAGAAATTCTTTTGGAAAGATAACATGCAAAGTCAGGTGTAGCTGACAGAAAGGAGGAACTTAGAGGCCATCTGTACCTCTGTGGTCATTCCATGAAAGAATATTCATTTATAATCAAAGTAATGGTGATTATGATTGGTTCACAATAATTATTTCTGTGGAAAGCATGTTTCCCCACATAATTCTAAATGCAAAACCTTCAGATGACAAGTGTTAAAAAACTGTCATGGAGTGGTAGAGATTTACTGTCTTTCTTCCCACATCATACAGTAGCTCATTCACCATGACAAAATATGTGAGATCAGGAGTTTGTTAAACTTATTTCCAAAATTGTTATTGGTCAGAAGTCACAAGATCTACTGCAATTGGCCGACGAGATTGCTACACTGGCGCAAACAGTTATGTTTCGAACAGTTAAGTCAGATCTGAAGAAACTTCCTGCCAGGCGGTGGAAGAGAGTAGACTTGCCACAGGGAGATTGATGAGTACACACTTGCTGCTCAGGAATCACACATAAGGATGTCTCCGTATTAGAACTGTGGGTGAGCTGGACTCAGAATTTCAGGCCTTTACTGCTGCTGTCTTTCATATTCACTTTGTATAGGAGTGGTAAGAATAAAGCAACAATGCAACGAAGGAAGATGCGATGGTAGTTGAATTTCGTCAGGGTTTAATTGCATAGTTTTAACGTTCAATGCCAACAACTTGCTTCCATCATGCGCTTTGGCAGTTCTACTGGTGTTCGTATTTATTTGTCCATAGTTCTTTCTTGAAACCAGTAACTACTTCTGCAGTCATTGACCATACCTGTGACAAATTTTGAAGTCATTTTTTAAAGTGTGTATTCACCTGTGCCAAAACTAGATGCTCTACAGACAATCCTCTGCTCCACCTATTAACTGTTTACATACTTATTTCAATAGGTAATTCATTTACTTCAAGATTTATGCTATTGAACCAAATTGCTAGCGTGACTAAAAGTTTCTTTTGTTGTCCAGACGAACACTTTTCTTAAAATATCCATGTGTGGTGTGGTTCCTGTGCTTTAATGCTTGACTGGATTACCGTAGCGGTTTTCCCTTAATAAGACATTCCTGTTGTGCGATATTATGTTTCATTAAGTTTTCCTGGTCGTGTGGGGAGCTTCCCATGGCCGAGGGTCACTGGGTATTGAACTTATAGCTGCTTAGAGATTTGCTAAACCAAAAACTTAGAAGGTCTAATGAGTACCAGCAACTGTTTAATGCAGGAAACGAGTTACTATTTCAGACGAGTCGAATAATTCTTAACTGCACGTTTAAGTACATGCAAGCTGTCGTTAAGACAAGAAAGATTTAAGACATTTAGTGGATCTTTATCCTGAATGTTGACTTCCCATGGGCCCTGGATGGAGCCGAGCTGTATGTAGGGAAAGGCAGCTAGTGTGACGACAAATGTTCGTTGTGCGAGAAAGACAGGCGTTGGCGCGCACATGACACTGCAGGTCTTACGAGCACCAACAGCAGTCTTCGGTGGGGAGCGAGTAAATATTTCAGACGGGTTTCATAATTCTTGACTAGGCGTTTAAATTCATGCAAGCTCTCGATAACACACGACGATTTAGTAGGCAGCTTTTCAGTTAAATACTGATCTCCCGTGGGTCCTACACGGAGCAGTGAGTTCGCGAAGTGTGACGGACAAGGTGATTAGAGTGACGTCACAAATTCGTTGCAGGACACGTATATCCCGTTGGCACCGTTCGTAGTGGGGCTCTTATTTCCTGTTGGGCTAGCAACATATCGTCTGACGTCAGTCTCACGCCCGCAAAGCCTCACGCTTACGCTACTACTTCACCGAGACCGTGCCCCTTGTACTGTGCTAAGATAGCCACTACTGCCTGGAATCAACGCACACCAACGTCTTCCTGTCAACAACACAGTCATTAGAGACGGCACAAGTTCTGATTACAAATGGAGGGAGAGGGGTGGAAGGGGGGAAATCATCCGTGCCCTTTTCAAAGGAACCATCGTGGCATTTGCCTGGAGTGATTTATGGAAACCACGGAAAATCGAAACCAGGATAGCCAGATGGGGATTTCAACCTTCGTCCTCCTGATCGAGGATCCATTGTGCTAACCACTGCGCCAATTGTCTCAGTGCACGTCAATGAATTGCTGCCACCTACCAAGACTCAGCGTCGTAGTAAATAAAGAATGAATATGCCACTTGAGGCATTCTGATTCCACGAACGCTGTGGTGCTAGTGTTACGCAATTCATCATCCTGCACACCTCACTCTATGTTAAAGAAGACCATACTGCCAATTGGTACCCGCACCTCCGACACAGAATAAGTTGGAGGTTCTGGAGCCTCTTTGGACAATAGTGAGCACATTAAATGCGGCTGATATTATGAGCAGCTTAACTGTGAAGAAATATAGTGAGGGACCAAGACAGAATCCCAAGAACTTGTTTGGTACTGAAAGCACAGTAAAGCTAGTCGTGATTATGGGAAAATCGGCAAGATAACTGTGCCTATTAGCCATATATTGTGGAAGCTGTTAAATGGTTGAAGGGTTCAGGGCAGAGTAGATCGATTAGTAGATCTTTGCTCATCAGTTAACAGATAGTTTTTCTCTACGATATTTACTTACGACAAGTATGCAGATCGAGCAAGTTTAGGTCGCGTTGTTTACTCTAAAACTGACAGATCACACGTAACGTGAAAGTCGGGTGTGTGTGATCGGGAATGGAAGATGAAAAGGTGCATTTTTGTAACCGACGGAGTACTTTAGGGTAAAAATCTGAGTTTGGACTGGAGCATAGGTTATGGAAAACTGTTTCCTTTTTGCACGTCACTTACTTCACTCGACGCACTTTGTCATTTAAGAAGTTAACTTCATCGTTGACAACAAATCGACCAATCTCTTGCCTACGCATTTATGGCAGTATGATGCGCCATTATTTCTGTGCTCCTACCATAAAGAAACACAGTTTTGGAATCAAGATCAATATTACCTTGAACCACATTTTGTTATTGTTCAAAGCGAACGTTATCAGCTGTTTATTTTGGGGCTAACGAGTTGTTCGCGGAGTTTAGAGATGTAGAAATTAATACTGCGTTATACAATGAAGCGCCAAAGAAACTGCTATAGACATGCGTATTCAAATACAGAGAGATGTAAACAGCCAGATTACGGCGCTACGGTCGACAACGCCTAAATAAGACAGCAAGTGTCTGGCGCAATTGTTAGATCGGTTACTACTGCTACCATGGTAGGTTATCAAGATTCAAGTGAGTTTGATCGTGGTTTTATAGTTAGCGCACGAGCGATGGGACACAGCATCTCCAAAGTAGCGGAGAAGTGGGGATTTTCCCATACGACCATTTCACGAGTGTGCCGTGAATATCAGGAATCCGTTAAAACATCAAATCTCCAACATCGCCGTGGCTGGAAACACGTCCTGCAAGAACGGGACCAACGACGACTGAAGAGAACCGTTCAACCTGGCAGAAGTGCAACCCTTCCACAAATTTCTGCAGATTTCAATGTTGGGCCATCAACAAGCATGAGCGTGCGAACCATTCAACAGAACTTGATCGATGTAGACTTTGGGAACCGAAGGTCCACTCGTGTACGCTTGCTGACTGAGCGGCACGGAGCTTTACACCTTGCCTGGGCCCGTTAACACCGACATTGGACTGTTGATGACAGGAAATACGTTGCCTGGTCGGACGAATTTCGTTTCAGACTGTATCGAGAGGATGATCGTGTACGAGAATGGATACAATCTCATGAATCCATGGATCCTGCTTGTCAGCAGGTGACTGTCCAAGTCGCTGGAGGCTCTGTAATAGTGTGGAGAGTGCAGTTGGAGTGATATGGGACCCCTGATATGTCTACATACTAATCTTGACAGGTGACACGTACGTAAGCATCCTGTCTGATCACGTGCATCCGTTCATGTCCATTGTGCATTCCGACGGACTTGCGCAATTCCAGCAGGACAATGCGACACCCTACACGTCAAGAATTGCTACAGAGTGGCTCCAGGAACACTCTTCTGAGTTTAAACACTTCCGTTGGCCACCAGGTTCCAGACATAAACATTATTGACTATACCTGGGATGCCTTGCAACGAGCTATTCAGAAGAGATCTCCACCCTCTCGTATTCTTGCGGATTTATGGACAGCACTGAAGGATTTATGATGTCAGTTCCCTCCAGCACTACTTCAGACATTAGTCGAGTCCATGCCTCATCGTGTTGCGGCACTTCTGCGTGCTCGCGGGGGCCCTACATGGTATTACGCAGGTGTACCAGTTTCTTTGGCCCTTCATTGTATATGTTTATTTTGGACTGGTCTCATCAGATAGTTAACAAAAGGACAGGATGTCAGAGACGCTAACTTACAATTTTTTTTTTTTTTTTTTTTTTTTTTTGTGCAGCAGGACTATATATTTCACTGATCTCGCCTTACGCTACGTTCTTGTCGGTGTACCTCAGAGACAAGCAGTCTTTGACATATTTTCCTCGATACAGAACACAGGAGTTTTCTGCAGTCGATTAAAGTCAAGGTTCACTTTTTCCTAGCGTGTCGCGACGCGTCTTGAATGTGACGCACTACTCTCACATTGACTTTAACTTTTCCGATCCAGAGTCGCTGCTGTTCTTTCGTTTAGGTAATCGATTGTACTCACCAATGTGTGCTTACTTAATCGATGTGGGTGTGCTCACAGTAGATCGCTCTTCCTAACCTGTGTTCATGATTAAGTTCACAGACTCACATTCCTCTTGAACGTGAGCTCAAGTCTAAGTGCATAGACAAAAAAAATGGTTCAAATGGCTCTGAGCACTATGGGACTCAACTGCTGAGGTCATTAGTCCCCTAGAACGTAGAACTAGTTAAACCTAACTAACCTAAGGACATCAAAAACATCCATGCCCGAGGCAGGATTCGAACCTGCGACCGTAGCGGTCTTGCGGCTCCAGACTGCAGCGCCTTTAACCGCACGGCCATTTCGGCCGGCCTCTAAGTGCATAGACACACCTTGCAGAAAACCAGTCAGTTATTAATGGACGAGGTAATATCCTTAAGAGTGAACTTTGAACTTGTGGAAGTGAATTCACCTCCACTATACGAGATGTGCTTGTCTGCCTTACCTTTTTACATACTTTATCGTCCATAGCTATGAGGGTAGAGCACGCTACCGTGGAACAACGTCCTGTCTAGCCAAATACCAACAATATGAGGGTGTGAAATAGAGATTCCCAATATTGGAAATACTTTGGAGCGAATTTGCAGCTCTGCGTTAACCTTAGTCAAAGAACACCTGTCTCATATGTAACAAACGTATGCGTTGGAGAAGACAACATTAATTTTTTTATTTAGTTATCGAGAAGACAATCATAGTTTTCAGTCATACGGTGGCTACTTTCGACAGTAAAATTCACCCACCATGACATCTATAAACAATGGAACGAAATAATGTGTAAAAAAAGTAGAAAACGAAGAATAATACAAAACCTATAGGTTGAAATGTGATAAAATTTTTTGCAGTGTAATTAGTGTCTCAACATCCGGGGCGCATGCTTTGACATATTGCCTTAGATAGCGCAACACTTTTGTACGCGCCAACTGTCAAGTTACTGTATCAGACCTATAAGAAATTTCAGAACGGGGACTTGTATGAGAACATATGAGATCAAAGCTTATCCCCGGGACCAGTGAAACAGCCAAAGTTAACAGCTTCTTAATTCAGTGCTCTTTCATATTTTTAACACTTTAACTCGCTGACCAAATAGGCAGAGAAACCTGATGTAGAGCTCGCTATTTCCAAACAACTCCCTTCGAGCGGGCAGGCTGGATCTTACACGTTAAGGAAACATCTCTTCTATGTTAGATGCTTTCCAACTAAGAGTGTGGAATCCTGAGAGGAACAATCGCCTTAAATGCAACGAAAGAAACAGCAATGAGAACTTTACAATCCGCGTTAGTAACCAGTTCTCCAGCCATATATAGCTGTTAACGAAGTTTAATGAAAGATGAATGTAAAAGCTAAATGCAGGTTGTGAAAATAAGATTTTTAAAGTCAGTTGTAGCTGAACAAGAGAAGAGAGAATGAGAGACGTGAACGTACTGAAGCAAGTGCAACGCTGGAAGGAAATTGCAGCGACTAATGGTCGAGGGACGGAAATTGCAGCGACTAATGGTCTACAAAAATCAAGGGATGTCTAGGAAAGACTTGCCTTAAAGTAAGGGCTATTACCACCAAAGGAGAAGAAGAAACCTATTTTTTTCTGAAGGTAGATTTTTTTTTCAGGATACCAATACATCACATTATTCCCCATTCCTTTGGCAACAAAACCCTATATTGAGACATAATCTCCCTTCAGTTTGTCGGCCTTATGCCATCTTACTGGAAAGGCCTGTATGCCCGCAAGGTATCACTCATATCACCCTATTGGTCTACATCGGAGCCAACCTCTTGCTGCATCAATAACCCACTCCCAATCATCCATGTACTGCTTCCTGCGAAGTTCATCCTTTATTGGACCAAAAGATGAAAGATCTTATAGTCTTCTGTTAGGCGGCGAAGAACCTAGCGTGCTGACACCTATTAATACCCCAACTGGTGGACAAGTATGTCAGCACTAACAACAGGGATGATCAGCTGAGCAACGAGGTGTTTCAGTGTGTTCCGTCGATCATCTCGAATGAGAGTGTCACTGAAGGAGTCACGGCTTTGTTCGGACGGCCGGCACGCAGGAGATCTGACAGATCTGCGCAACTTTGTTGCTTTGATGGCAGACGAATCGCCCAGCGACTAACCGTAGTTTTGTTCGCTGCCAGGCCTCTGTAGACTTACGGCAAGTGAGTGCCTATGAATGCCTGTAATGCTCTGGTTTTTCGCCGAAACAAACCCAGTGACAGCTTCTTGATTGGAACGCATCTCCTTTACAGACGCCTTTCAACCGAAATTGGCAGAGACGAAAGATGTGTTGCATTACTTATTGAATGCCCAACTGGTACTACAGTAGACCATATGCTCTACCACCTGGTCGGACGAGTCTCTTTTCAGATGTATCGAGAGGATGGGCGAGTACGAGATTGGAAACAACCTCATGAATCCATGGATCCTGTATGTCAGGAGGGGACTGTCCAAGCTGGTGGAGGCCCTGTAACAGTGTGGGGTGTGTACAGCTGGAGTGATATAAATCTAGATGCGACTGTGACAGGTGGCAAGTACGTAAGCATCCTGTCTGATCACGTGCATTCACTCATGTCCATTGTACATTCCGACGGACTTGGGCAATTGCGTCAGGATAATGCGATACCCTACACGTCCAGAATTACTACAGAGTGGATCCAGAAACACTCTGCTGAGTTTAAACACTTCTGTTGGCCACCAGACTCCAGACATGAACATTTTTACTATATCTGGGATGCCTTGCAACGTGATGTCCAGAAGAGATCTCCACCCTCTCGTACTCTTGCGGATTTATGGACAGCACTGCAGGATTCACGATGTCAGATCTTCCCAGCACTACTTCAGGCATTAGTCGAGTCCGTGCCTCGTCGAGTTGCGGCACTTCTGCGTGCTCGCGGGGTCCCTACACGATATTGCGCTGGTGCACCAGTTTCTTTGGCTCTCCGGTGTAGATGCAGAAAAAAAAGTTGAAAGTAAGTATGGATCGTTTTCTTTTCAAAGACCGGTCGCGAATTTTGGTTTACGCGGTTTAGGTAAACTGTGGAAATCGTGAATCAGGGCAAGGACTGAACCTTGTTTCGCACAAGTGCGACTCCAGTGTGTAAACAAGATCACCGCCGAACTCGGTTCGTGTGGTTCGCATTTTTTGATTTTCTGGCGGGCACTGTGATGAAAAGATACTTTAGAACATGAAATAAACACACTGTAAATGAGACGGCGAGACACAACCGTGGGACAGCGTTGATATCAACTAAACAGCAAAGCTCCAAGTCTGGTGAGTGGTATGGAACTGTAGATTCTACTGAGCGGAGCGACGGGCAGTGCTGTAGGAAGCTCACTTCTGACACTTAGGCCCAGCTGCAGACGCGGACGATGATTGATGATGATAGCAGCCTCTGTACAACACCGCACAACACAACACAGCCACTAGCCCGTGCTGGCTGAGATCCATCAATGTCATTACAGCACCAACTTTGACATCCGAACCATGTTCCATTTTTCTTCCCGTAGATACTGTCAGCTGCCTCGACCCATTATATGCAATGTCCTGCATGAATCATTCAGCTTATTACCTAAAGAAATTTTGCATCAAGAAAATAAATAATTTCCTCGTTTGTTTTTTATTTATTTTGTTAGCATTCTAAAACCTACGAACCGACTAGTTGTGTTAGAAACGTGAAATTAGTTATTTGCTTCTTTCATTTGACTTTTTAATCTGTCTGAATAAACGACATCCAATAAAAACTGAAATATCATCAAATAAGGAATTAACTCATCACAGAGACTAACTCTAATGAAACTTTGAAGGAGAGCAACGTTAAACGCTAGTAAGGAAGGCAACAGTTAGATAATTTTATTCACCGACTAGATGTTTCAAGCACTAACTTCTACCTTACCATGCGGGAAACTATCTAAATGACAATTTCGTAGTAATCAACAAATCAAATATTACAGGAAAAGACATCTGGTCCAGTTAGTCACAAACAAAAGCTTTCAGTGTCGTAAATTCAGTGCAAATTAAAGTAAAAAATGTGACTTCGGATCATTCAGTCCATTGAAATTGTTCCAGAGAGCTAAATTAATAATTCTTACGATTTGATGTGATAACGTTACTGCGTTCGCACAGAAAAAGTAATATTGGAGTTAGTAGATTGAACTGAAAGAAATGACTATATAATTTCTGTTAACTATGAAGCTTATTTCAGTCAATGCTCACATTCAGGGTGGCCATAAACAGTCTGAAAAGCTTTTAAGGGTATTGCAGGGTAGGTTGTGCTGCGAAATAATTGTAATGAATAAAAATTGCATGCATTGAACTGTTTCCGAGTTAATTAACGTTGAAGTTATCCAATCAGGCAGTTGAGCACAAATTCAATCCGCCAGCTAGACACGGTACCGTCAGAGGTAAACTTCGTTTGATTTCGTAAAACCTAACAACACAGCATACAAAAATGTGACATGGGACAGTATTACAGACCAAACCCAAGTGAAAGACAGAGACTCGTATGCCATCATCTACGCTATGAGAAGAACTGACACTAATATTATCATGCGACCCGATTGTATTTGCGGTCGCCTTATTACCTAACTTCATTGCTAATTAATTCGGAAACGGCGTGACGTGCCGAATTTTTGTCTTATCAGTTATTTCTCAGCGAAACCTACCCCTGCAACACACTTGCAAGATTTTCAGACTGTTTCTGACTACCCTGCATATAAATTATTTATGGCTACACCGATCTTCTTTGACTAGCTATTGTCAACAGCCCATAAAGGTCTCTTTGCCGATAGCTACGGCTTAGCATGTTAGTAATTAATATTTATTTGACGCCTGTACTAGATACCTCCGCCATTTCTCTAATAGAGATCTCCAGGATATGTTGACTGCTAGCATGCTAAGACGCAGCTATCGACAAGGGATCACTATGGGCTATTGATAATGACTAATGGAGATCGCTATAGACATTAAATAATAATGCATGTATGGGAGCACTGACTGAAATGAAGTCACTTTCATATTTTTCTGGCCTTTCTCTCGTATCTTCACAGAGTCCGTCCTGTCGCCATCCCCATTCCCGCCACCTCCTTCCAGTAGACGTAGAAAGGAGGCCACTGTAACCGTGGAAGAAACTTGGTTTCTCCAGTTTTACAGTGTGACCAGGTACCATACCCTGAAAACATTTATGTCAGCTGAATATGGCGGTGGAGGCCTACGCAAATTATGCAGGCAGATTTTTTCCACCGTGACAGACTCTGAGGATTGATCGATGAGAGGATGCGGAACACAAAGGTCTGATGAACTGACGTCCTGCGTAAAGGTGGCTTCATCTGTGAATAAGATGAATGACACAGATCCCGGAATCGTGGTTGCCTGGTGACGAAACCAGCGGCAAAACTGTTCCCGATGTGGAAAGTCTGTCGCTAGTAAGCCATGCACACTCTTTAAGTGATGAGAGTAGTAACAATTGTAATTATACGATTGTCTGGCTTGCCCTGTATTGGCCCGTCAATACATGGGAAGTCAGACGACCGTGCGGAACTTCCACCATGACAATTGTTACTACTCTTATCACCTACAGCGTGTGCAGGGCTTACTAGCAACAGACTTTCCACATCAGGAACAATTCTGTTGCTGGTTTCTTCACCAGGCAACCAGCATTCTGGGATCTGTGTTATCCATCCTATTCACAGATGAGGCCACGTTTACACGGAGTGGTATCTTCATCTTTCATTATAGTCATCTGTGAGGCAATATGCAGAACCTCCATGGTATGGCGACAGCGAATCATCAGCGTCGGTGCAGCTGCAACGTGTGGGCCGGTATAATTGGCGACCGCATTTTGGGACCAGTCTTCTTTGCACTTCACCTAACAGGCCGGAACTATCGGCGTTTCTTGCAGGTGACTTTGTCTCCCCTGCTGGAAGAAGTTCCACTGATGATTCGAAGGGATATGTGGCTGCTACATGATGGTGCTCCAGCCCACTTTGTCGTTAATGTCCGGACATATCCCGCTCGCGTCTTCCTCGGTCGATCGATTGGACGATCAGGTACAGTTTTATGGTCTGTTCGTCCGCAGGGTCTCAATCCATGCGATTTATGGATATGGGGCCATCTCAAAAGTATCGTGTATGCAGAGCCCATTCCAGATGTGGAGTTCGGATGCAGCCTTGCCGGACTGAACGTGTGACACAGAACATGATACGGCGCATACACGCTTGCGTTCTGGCACATGGAAACCACTTTCAGCACATACTGTAACTGTGGCTGCATGGTACAGCGCGTATTAGACCGTAGTCTCTGTAAAATGTAGGGCTGAATAAATGGTCTCTAGCATGGAAACCATGAATTTCCGGACATAAGTTCATTAGACCGTTTTTGTTTCGTATCCCCTCATCGATCAATCCATAGAGTTGGTAAACGGTGGAAAAAATTATCCTCTATTATTCGGTACTTGCCCATGATGCTCAAAACACGTCGAAATAGGACTTTATGACAGCTAGGAGTGAAGTCAACAAGTAGACGGGATATTACGGTAACATCCACATTTATGTGACTACCCAATATGGCTACAACCAGTTTATCTTTCTTCCATCGACAATACTGCTTCTCCTGCAGGGTTTTCCGGGAGGAATGGTCAGTATACGACAGGGACCATCATTTGAAGCAAAACACTTCATATGGACATATGACGTATTCTGAATGGTTTCAGTGACAGAAAACATTTAATGTACATTGTAATTTATTTTCTATGTTATTCAATACAGTGTCAGGTTTGCGTATGTTCCACAGTTAGTAAAGATTACAACATGCGTTTTACAAAGCATGAATTCAAAAATACGCATCGCTAAACATTCTCGCACACGTGATGTTATGGTTGTTGTAAAGTTCATAATACATGTTCGAATATCCCACCGTCAGTCTCAGTGCACTCGTGCTCTCTTGCGACAACATGCTGTGTTGTTTGTCTCGTTGCCTCTTCACGTTCGATAATGAGGGAATCAGCGTCCATGATGACGAAACAATTGATGACGCATATTCACCTTTCGTTTGTACCCCTCAGACCTCATCGTACCTCTTAAGCCAAAACCTAACGGCATAATATCTGGCGATCTTGTTGGCCAAATAATTGTGCTACCACGAGCAACACACTGGTTAGGGTAAGATACATATGTTCGTGCAATTAGCCCCCCCCCCAAAAAAAAAGGACATTAAATGTACTCTGTCTCGGAAACTATTCGAAATAGGGCATATGCCCATCTGAAGTTTCTGCTTGAAATGAGCGTTCCTGTCATATCCCTGAGTTACGACCATCCTGTATAGTTACGGAAGACATGCCCCATTATCCTGAGAAATTTGTAACTGACGACACAATATGTATACTTGTCGAAATTATTACCTCCAGCTAACATGTATGTTTGATATACGTTAATAATTGCTTATTAACCCGAGACACTGTATCTTTTTACAAAAGTAGACTTTTAATGTACACAGTTCATACAAAACAGTGTCGTATACAGGAGCAGGAACGAATACACCTCCGCATCGGTACCTAAGTGGTCAGTCCGAAAAACCGAAGAGGCCCGGTTTCGATTCCCAGCCGGGTCGGAGGCTTTTATCCAATCAGTGAGTTGTAGTGTGTTGTTCTCACCTTCGTATTGTCATAACTGATATTCTACTATTGTGATGGCTGTATGGGGACGTTCCGAAAGCCAAAGAAGAGAAAAAATAGAACTGGCCAGGTGCGAGTGTAACTCGCGCACTGAGGGATCTGTACAAACATAATTATGTATGTAGATAGTTGAATCATTCCAGGAATAGAGGATGCCGGCCAGTTTTGCCTGTTATCGACATTGATTCTGGCAAGATATCAGTCCCAGTGATTAAAAGATTTTCGACAATGTTTTAGTTTGAGTAATATGAATGAGACATAAAATCACGCAGGGGGGAGGCAAGGACTATTATAATAATCAGCACTTCTGTATTCAGACTGACTGGTTCGCCGTGGTAAAAGTCAGACATCAGGTAAGGAATAATTTTATTGCCAGTCTGCAAGTATTTGTTTCACATACAACTTGACACATCATATCTACATGCATTAATCGCTCCTGGATCTCGGATGATAGATAAATTCCGAAATGAGTCATATGGGTAATAAGGTCATTGCATGCGTCATGTTTGACTTTTACCACTGCAACCTAGACAGCCTGAATGCAGAGCTGCTGATTGTTTTAATTTCAAATTTTTCGTGAGATAACAAACGAGAAAAAAAATTGTGTTTCGTGTGATATGATTACAAATTAACAATTTTGTGGTTTTTTTCTTTACTTATATTGTGGAACCTTGTTTCTTGCCAAGTTTCATGATTGTAGACCAACGGGAAGCACAACGTAGGTTTTGATGAGTCAGTTGGCGGATATCAAAATGTGCGACATAAATGGTCGTGACCTAAATGACGGTAGCTTTGGGTTTCATGGACTTAGAAGCTTACATTTATTACGCTGCCAAGGTCCTACAGACCCTGGTATATGACACAAATTTCAACTTGATGCGTCAAGCCGCTCGTGAGAAAAAGGGGTCTTAACAGACGAAAGCACTGACAGTGAAAGATAAGAAACCTAAAAAAAGAAAAAAAAACTATAATGTGATAAAATTACGAATTCAGTTCCCTATTTTTTTCCTTTGGTAGTACTGCAAAACCTTTCTTTCTGGCAAATTTCATCGTTGTAGGTCAACGGGCAGTACCCTATAGGTTTTGATAAGTGAGTTTGCGAGTGTCAAAATAAATGACATAAATGGCCGTACCTTCCGATTGCATTAATTTTAAGGCTAACGTTTATTATGCCGCATAGGGGCCATAGATCTTAGTACTTGTTATAAATTCCAGCTCGATACATATACCCGTTTCTGAGAAGAATGGGTCATAACAGACGGATGGACAGACGGACAGCCTAATGAGAAACTAGAAATAAATTTGTCCTACAAGGGTACCTAAAAACAAAAACCAACAATGAATCCATCATGGTACAGCATTCGAACAAGTTTGTATACATAGCTAAGAGGGATCGTAACAACATACAGTGAAAAGAAACCTAATTACATAGGGGAGTGGCAGCTTTCTGTGTTAATGCACTGCAGGTATCGCCACAGCTCAGGACTGTAAACGATAGCATCCAATAACTGTTTCTCAGATATTTGGTACAACAGGAAAGTTGAGTCAAGGAAACCGTTTGGGCCACATCATTCCTACCTAATGATCAGGACCACCCGCGTAAAAATCCAGACAGAAGTTTGTAACTTATACTGAATGCCGCTGAGAAGCACACATTCAGCTGCCACGTTCGTTCTCCAGGTATTGACCACCCTACCGCTTTCTTCCACGTCTGACACTTCTGAATGGCAAACGTCTGGAGGAGTTTCGTATACTGATAAATGCGCAAGGCGCAGCCTTATTCGCTGGGAACACTTGAAAGGCGCCTTTATTTATGTCGGAAATGTTTAAAATAAAAGAAACGCCGGAGACGGCCGTAACAAGACCCGCGCACCGGCGCCGGGCCTTTCACGTCCTCCAGTCGCGCCGCGTTCCCCTTTCTTTTTTTATTTCCCCTTCATTAATTATCAGCACTCGCAAAGGGCGCCTGAAAAGTGCTCGTCTGATGAGAAGCTGATCCCTCTCAATGCGCCGGGTTCCGGCTGTGTACCATCGCGGCGAGGCGCTCCGCCCCTTCCCTCTCGTCAACAGCGAATGGCATCGGGAACTGCTGGCGCGGAGAGCAACGGAAGAAGGGTGAATAAAGAGAGAGAGAGAGGTGTGGAGGGGGGGGGGGTGGATGGGCCGAGGAAGGAAGCGGCGGTAGTTGAGGATGGGTGAGGGAGGAGGGGTTGGGGTGGTAATTGCAGCCATCTCTGCACTGGGTGCCGCGCCCCACATTGGGGTGGCGACACTCTAATGAATGCCGAGAGGAAATCGATGCAGATTCAATAAGCGATGCCATTAGACACCTCGGCCCGGCGCGGCGCGGCGCCAGGTGCGAGCCGAGCCCGGCGCGGCGCAGCCCAGCCGGCCTCCAAATCGCGTTAGGCGGCGCTCGCCGGCTCTTGATGACTGCAGCGCTGCCGCCTGGCCACTGATTAAAAGCGACCGGTCGCGGCTCGGCCAAGCGCGGCCCGCACCTCCACTGAGGTGCCCGGCGGTAGCACCAGCACTTGTGACATCTCCAGCCCCATACCGCGTATGCTGAACGCCACCTGTTATTGGCGGACATTGCAGGTGCCGTGCGTCAAGATTTCGACAAGCCATTTGCCGCACAATTACCATCAGCGTACAGTTTTTCTGCGTCCCTGGTCCCCTTCCTCCCTATCGTACGGTCCTAAAATTTTACTACCTGCACTTCCACGTCGCGTAAATGTAACGTTAGGTTAGCACCTTTTCCAAGGAAAGGATGAAATGGTGCTATTATGTATTATCTGAATACGCTTACAGCATGCTACTGTCACGCTTATAATACATCTATCTACGAGTTACAGCGGCTCAGTCTGGTTAAATGGAAATGAAAGGAAAGACAAATAATCATGGCAATTGGATATAAGGTCTGACCTCTTACCACTCCACCCCTCCCCCCGCTTCCCCCCCCCCCTCGCCGTCGTATCTGTCCATCTCATTCTCCCCACTATTTGTCTGTCTCATCTTCCTTTCCCTTCGCTCTTTCCATCACCCACTCTCCCTCTCTCTCCACCTCCTCCTACCCTCCCTCTGTCCATCACTTACCTTCCGTTCTCTTTGTCCATTATCCGCCAAACTTTTGTCCATCTCCCATTCCCCTCTCTCTCCGACCTGAACCCTTTTTTTAACTTATTGTTATCTTTTATTTTTCGTATGGACCAACTAGGACCAAGTAACAAGTTCAGTTCCCCTTCTTTCCTTGTTGTTTCCTATTTTTCAAAAAAATGTTCAAATGTGTGTGAAATCTTATGGGACTTAATTGCTAAGGTCATCAGTCCCTAAGCTTACACACTACTTAACCTAAATTATTCTCAGGACAAACACACACACCCATGCCGGAGGGAGGACTCGAACCTTCGCCGGGACCAGCCGCACAGTCCATGACTGCAGCGCCCTAGACCGCTCGGCTAATCCCGGGCGGCTTCTATTTTTCCTTCATCATTTCCCCACGCCGTTTTTCCTTTCTTCTGTCCACATTGTTTCCGTTCTCTTATTTATGCTGCAGTGAAAGCCTTCTGAATTCAGTATTGTATTCTTTAAAATATTTTTGTCTGCTATTTCCGATTTTTTGATGTTGATTCTTTCCTTTTTTCTTCAATCCATGGTATCGTCGATTTCTTCATCCAGTAGTACAGTAATATTTGTTTTGTGAGTCAGTTCTGATGCATTCGGTAGAGATGTCCACAAACCATTAATCTTCTTTTAGCCATTAGTTCTGATATTTTCTCTACGTTTTTTGTAGATCATCTTATTACTTGTCATTTTCTATCCATCTGTAGTTCCTATTTCACCATTTATTTTTCTAAGTATCTGTCATTCAAGCATTCCTGCTCTGTCCACATTACAGTTCATTGTGATGCATTCATATTAATATAAACATTCTGGTCATGCCACTGTGGTATAATGTTTTAGTTTTTCCTTGATATGTGTTTCTTGTTGTAAATATACTTTGTCAAACCGCATGCTGTCACCATTTTCTTAAATGTTACAGCTGCTGCAAATTTTTCTAGTCCATTCTATCGTGCAGTTTCACCAAGATATGTAAATTTACATACTTGCTCATTTTTACCTATTTGTGTTTCTATGAATTCGGTGTAATTTTTTTATGTTTGTCATGAATTTAGTTTTTTCAGTTCAAATTTTGAACTTTGTTTATTGTTTATTGCTATTCCAAATTCAGAATTCAGTTGTAGTACTCTAAGCATTAGCCGATGGGCCATTAAAACAACTTTCCTGATTTCTCTGAAGACCACCTGCGAGGAAGAAAACAAAACAGCACCATGTTGTGTACGTAATTTATGTTTAAAGATACATATAATGGAAAAGTATATATATAGGAGAAACAATTTGTATGATGATTTAAATGCCCAGCTAATTTAGTTAAAAAAGACTGAAAGATATAAAACAAAACCACACAATTTTACGGTAGAACACAGCGGAGTATTCTTTTCTTCGCGGTCGGTTTTACCAGCGTTGTTTAAAAGCTTATGTGTTCTACGTCCATCTGTATGTTGAACACAGTATCGCTTAAAATTTGTAGTAAACGGTCAAGAATATTTCTAAATTTTACTAGAAACATTTCATTATATATATTTAAAGTTCTACATAAGTTCTATATACACTCCTGGAAATTGAAATAAGAACACCGTGAATTCATTGTCCCAGGAAGGGGAAACTTTATTGACACATTCCTGGGGTCAGATACATCACATGATCACACTGACAGAACCACAGGCACATAGACACAGGCAACAGAGCATGCACAATGTCGGCACTAGTACAGTGTATATCCACCTTTCGCAGCAATGCAGGCTGCTATTCTCCCATGGAGACGATCGTAGAGATGCTGGATGTAGTCCTGTGGAACGTCTTGCCATGCCATTTCCACCTGGCGCCTCAGTTGGACCAGCGTTCGTGCTGGACGTGCAGACCGCGTGAGACGACGCTTCATCCAGTCCCAAACATGCTCAATGGGGGACAGATCCGGAGATCTTGCTGGCCAGGGTAGTTGACTTACACCTTCTAGAGCACGTTGGGTGGCACGGGATGCATGCGGACGTGCATTGTCCTGTTGGAACAGCAAGTTCCTTTGCCGGTCTAGGAATGGTAGAACGATGGGTTCGATGACGGTTTGGATGTACCGTGCACTATTCAGTGTCCCCTCGACGATCACCAGTGGTGTACGGCCAGTGTAGGAGATCGCTCCCCACACCATGATGCCGGGTGTTGGCCCTGTGTGCCTCGGTCGTATGCAGTCCTGATTGTGGCGCTCACCTGCACGGCGCCAAACACGCATACGACCATCATTGGCACCAAGGCAGAAGCGACTCTCATCGCTGGAGACGACACGTCTCCATTCGTCCCTCCATTCACGCCTGTCGCGACACCACTGGAGGCGGGCTGCACGATGTTGGGGCGTGAGCGGAAGACGGCCTAACGGTGTGCGGGACCGTAGCCCAGCTTCATGGAGACGGTTGCGAATGGTCCTCGCCGATACCCCAGGAGCAACAGTGTCCCTAATTTGCTGGGAAGTGGCGGTGCGGTCCCCTACGGCACTGCGTAGGATCCTACGGTCTTGGCGTGCATCCGTGCGTCGCTGCGGTCCGGTCCCAGGTCGACGGGCACGTGCACCTTCCGCCGACCACTGGCGACAACATCGATGTACTGTGGAGACCTCACGCCCCACGTGTTGAGCAATTCTGCGGTACGTCCACCCGGGCTCCCGCATGCCCACTATACGCCCTCGCTCAAAGTCCGTCTACTGCACATACGGTTCACGTCCACGCTGTCGCGGCATGCTACCAGTGTTAAAGACTGCGATGGAGCTCCGTATGCCACGGCAAACTGGCTGACACTGACGGCGGCGGTGCACAAATGCTGCGCAGCTAGCGCCATTCGACGGCAAACACCGCGGTTCCTGGTGTGTCCGCTGTGCCGTGCGTGTGATCATTGCTTGTACAGCCCTCTCGCAGTGTCCGGAGCAAGTATGGTGGGTCTGACACACCGGTGTCAATGTGTTCTTTTTTCCATTTCCAGGAGTGTATATACGTGTAAATCGCCCGAGAACCTTTTGAGAAACAATGTTTCCCGTATATATGCCGTATATATATTTCATAAATGTTTTTACATTGCCCATATTAAAAATATATAGCTTGTTGTGTGTCTGAATGTTCATATGAGTATCATATAAAATTTACGTAACTGTCGTGAACATTTCGAGATTTTTGGTAACAATGTTCTCCATTGTATATTTCATAATTATTTACTTATTATATACATCAAAAACAGGTAGCCGATGATCGTCCGAATGTTCGTTAGAGTATCACGTAAAAATCTTAAGTAAGTAGGTCAAGAACGTTTCGAAATTTTGGGGAAAAACGTTTCCCCTTTATACAGGGTGCTCTAAAATTCTCCTACAAACTTCTAGAGCTTGAAGGGGGGGAATGAGTAGCTAATATTTTGAACTTCAAATCATGTGGGGAGTGGGGTGCAACAGTGTAGTTATGGCGGGGGGAGGGGGGTGCTTAAGTCGAATCGGCTGATGTCATTGTACGTCCATCCTACCTCTCTGAACTGGTTCGAACCTAATTCGCGTATCTGTGAGAGTTAGAACAATAGGGTGGAGTTCAAGTTTGCAGAATGCACCGACATGATCCTTCTGTGTGGCAAAGCTCGCGATACTGGAAGAGCTGCTCGTCCCTTTATAAAGATCGTTATCCACAACGTCCGACTCCATTGCATACCCTTTCCGCCACCATTACGCTACGGCATCGAGGTAGGGTGACCGCACGGTCACCAGTCGTGGTTGCGGTGCTCCGAGGAGAGGCCGCACATCCAAATTGGAAGAGGCTGTACTGCATCACGTCGACGACAATCCGTCAGTGAGTACACGAGCGGTTTTTTTGGCTGTTAATAAGTGATGTACTGGGTGCCACCTAATCAACTACTTGTAAAAATAGTCGCGTTTCCGAGTTGTTTTGGAAAGGTTGTAGCACGGAAACCGCACGTTTCCGGGCATGGGTTCCTATTCAAAATATTATCTACTCAGTACCCTCTACAAGTCCTAGAAGTTTGTAAGGGGTATTTTAAAGCACTCTGTATGATACATATCTATTCGTTTATAAATTGTATCTATCAAAAGTAGATGCCTAAAATATACAAGTATCCGAATGAAACGTTGTATTATAAGACCAAATCAATATTCCCCGACTACTTTTCGATGCCTGCGAGCACAAACATGCGCAAGCTGATTTTTTTTTTTTTTTTTTTTTTTTGCATATAAAGATGATGTATGAATCGCAGCCAGTTAAAATGTTTAAGATAATTCATTAGACATACAAAGATTATTGTTGTTGTGGTCTTCAGTTCGAAGACGGTTCTGATGCAGTTCTCTATGCTAATCTGCTAATCTGCCATCTCTTTATCTCTTCGTCACAAGTGAATGCTACATCCATTCGAATATGTTTCCTGTTTTGAAACTTTTGTTCAAAAATGTTCAAATGCATGTGAAATCCTAGGGGACTTAACACCTAAGGTCATCAGTCCCTAAGCATACACAATACTTAACCTAAATTATCCTAAGGACAAACACACACACCCATGCCCGAGGGAGGACTCGAACCTCCGCCGGGACCACCCTGAAGCTTTTGTCTCCCTCTACAAATTATATCCTCCACATTGCCTTCCATTACCAAGCTGACAAGTCCTAGATGCCTTAGGATGTTGCCTTTCAACCTATCGGTTCTTTCAGTGGAGTTTGGCCACAATTTCTTTTCCCTCAGTCCGATTCAGTAATATCGCATTTGTTATTCGATCTACCCATCTAATCTTCAACATTATTGTGTAGCACCACATCTCTAAAGCTTGTATTCTCTGCTTGTCTGAACTGCTTATCGTTCACGTTTCTCTTCCATACATGGCCACACTCCAGGCAAGTCCTTAGGAAGAGCTTCCTACCACTGAAACTGTTATTCGATGTCAGCAAATTGTTCATTTCCAAAAATTATTTCTGACTTTTGTAGTCCGCTTTTTATATCGTCCCTTCTTCAGCCATTGTCATTTATTTTGCTACCTCAATAGCACAACTCGTCTCACAATCATTCAATATCAATTTCATTACCGTAGCCCGTTTTAATTCGACTACATTCGATTACCCACGTTTTCCTTTTGTTGATGTTTATCTTATAATCTCTTTTCAAGATACTATCAGCTTCGTTCAACTATTCTTCCAAGTTCTTTGCTGTCTCAGACAGAATTACAGTGTCGTCAACAAAGTTTAAATGTTTTCTTACCTCTTCCTGTACTTTAATTCCATTTCCAAATTTCTCCTTGTTTTCCTTCATTGCTTTCTCACTGTACAGATTGAACAACATCAGAGAGTGGCTACAAAATGCCTTAATCTCTACCACAACTTATTCCCTTTAATGGCACACCATTCTTATAACTAGAGTCTTGTTTCCGTACAGGCTGTAAACAACGATCCCCTTCTTTTATTTTACTCTTGCTATCTTCAAATTTTTAGAGATTATATTATAGTTAACATCTTCAAAAGCTTTTTCTGTATCTAAAAATTCAATAAACGTAGGTTTGCTTTTCTTAAGTCAGTCGTCCAGCATAAGTCCTGGGATCAGGACTGCTCTTCATGCTACTACATTTCTTTTGAACCCAAACTGATATTCCCCGAGGTCAACTTCTACCAGTTTTTCATTCTTCTCTAAATAATTCTTGTTAATATTTTGCAATCATGACTTATTAAACCGACAGTTTGGTAGCATTCACAACTGATAGAACCGTCCACGGTTGGAATTCAGTTTAATGCTATTTCCAGTGTTTCACATATCTTGCACACGAGATAGAACAGTTTTGGCAAGGCTGGATGTCCTAAGGATTTCAGTAATCTTGAAGGGATGTCCTCTAGTCCACGGACCTTATGTCGAGTTAGGCCTGATAGTATTCACTCAAAATATTTCCACAGCGTCATATCTCCCATCTAACCTTCACCAAATTCGTCTTATCATTCCGTGATCATGAGGTTAAAAATGTTTTCCTAGTAGGGTTTCTCTTTATATGCCTTCTACTTTTAAACTTTCTATTCTTTGCTTAGTACTGGCTTGTCATATTAGCATTTTATAGTCATAGATCTGTTTCTCTTTACTCCAAAGAAATATTTAATTTTCCTAGAGGCGCCATCTACCTTTACCGCAGTTATGAGTGCTTCTATAATAATTTCGCCTGTTTCGTTTAGTGCATTGTTATGTTTTCTCCTTTCACCGCTTAAATTTAAAATAACCTTGTTATCCACGAATTATTGATAGTACTTTTACATATGTTGTGTTTATTTCCCCTGTTTCTGTCAATCTTTCCGCAAAGCTCTCTCTGAAACTCTCAATGAACATGGTTCCTCCAATTTATACGCGGCTTATCTCCTTAATTTTCAAAACCTGTGGTCCCTACAGTTTATCCAGGGGTCATCTCCTTAATTTCCCATCTTTTTGCAATTCTTCGGTTTTAAAATACACTATCTTACCACCCAACGTTGTTTGAGAACGTATTTCAGCTCTATAATTAAATCTGCTCCTTCTCTCTGCCCAGCTCCTCTGCCCTCCTGTTTGTCCATCTCCTTCTCCCCCTTCTCTCTGTCCACCGCCTTCAGCCCCCATTATCTATGCATCTCTCTCCATCTGCTACACCTCCACTTCCTCTGTCCATCCCCTGCTTCCCCTCTCTCTATCTTTCTGCTCCTCTTGCCTTTATATGTCCATTTCCTCTTCCTCATTTCCTCCTCTCACTGTCCGTCTCCTCCTCTTCCCTTTCTCTGTCAATATCTTCCTCTCCCTGCCTCTCTGCGATGGAGTGATAGAATTTTGTAGGTAGATTCAGCGGCATATGTGAATGTTAATGTAGTTAGTATCAGCGAAGTAATAAATTCAAAAGTTATTCACGATGGGGCAGTTTTTCATGAATCTCAATGTTTATGACGTCTTATCTCGTGCAGTACAATGATATAGTTTTGCACGTATATTCAGTGCTATATGTGAACACCCTCTGCTAAATGTGTCTCGAATACAATTCAGTCCGTGGGACAGAGAGTCTGATATTCCGTTCATTATGTGGCAGTTGGAACATATCGAACGACTTGTGGAAATCGAGGAATCCGACATCAACGTGGATGCAGGCGTCTGCTGCTTTCCGTGAAGGAACAGAGCGAGCTAGGTTTCACATAATGATTGCTTTCGCAACCCATGCTGATTTCAACAAAGGAAATTTTCGGTCTCCAGAGAGGTGTAGCAAACAGGCAGAGGATGACATGGCAGTTGGTCGATCCCGATTGGCGCAAGTCAGTCACAATGCGAAGCTTTGCTTCTTGTTTTCTGTAGGAACACCTCGCACCTCCAGCGACCTGCTGTACGTTGCTACCAGAAGAGGAGCAATTTCTTTCGCTACTCAGTGTGGAATCATACTAGTATCCTCGCACTGCCAGTGGCCTTTCCTCTGCTGAGCAATTTCAGTTATTTTTATTTCTCATGCTAATTTATATCTATATCTCTGATTCTGATTCCTGCGAAGACTTAAAGGATAAAGTACAGTACGATCTTCGTCAGTGAAACACTTTTGCATAAAGAGGCTTTTTTTGTGTCACCCTCCGTTTCGGTAGCATTATGGTCACAGAGTTTCTGGAGGGGTAGATTTGATCCCTTTACTGATTTAACATCAAACTTCTTAGGATTTTGTTTGAAATTAGTATACAGAGCAATTGCAGAGGAATTTGAAACGTAATACAGGACTTTTTTGAAAAATATGTAAAAATGAGCCAACTGGTTGCATACGTTTTCTATATTCCTTGACCAGGTTTCGTCACCTCTAAGGGTGACTTCATCAGAAGGTAAGGTAATTACCTGTGTTTAGGATCTTCTTTCTAATGTCTTTGTACTTTGAGACAGCCTTTGGCACATGGGCGGGTAAGAAGCGCACAACTTTGAATATGGCTGACGTTTGCAGCAACCGTATACACAAATTTGAAAAATATGTAAAAATCAGCCACCCGGTTGCATAGGTTTTCTATATACCTAGATCAGGTTTCGTCACCTCTAAGGGTGACTTCATCAGAAGGTAAGGTAATTACCTGTGTTTAGGATCTTCTTTCTGATGTCTTTGTACTTTGAGACAGCCTTTGATACATGGGCGGGTAAGAACTTCTGATGAAGTCTCTTTTAGAGGTGACGAAACCTGCTCAACGTATATAGAAAACCGATGGAACCGGTTGGCTGATTTTTATATATTTTTCAAATTTGTGTATACGGTTGCTGCAAACGTCAGCCATGTTCAAAGTTGTAATACAGGACATTGGCGCAATGCCTGGTGACTTTATGTCACCACATCTGCTTCCATTCTTAGGTAAGCACTGGCGGTAAAAAGTTCCTCCACCGCTAGAATTCGAACTGCCTATCGCAGAGAGGAGGGGAACCTCAGAAGGATGCGTTAACGACCTCGGCTACGAAGGACGGTTGATATGAGTGTGATGAGCGCGTATAGAGTGTTTCGTCGTGTTTGTGTTGCAAATGAGATTGCGAGCGAGCAGGGAGACGGTTAAATCCAGTGTTGGCACGCCGCTTGCTAGTCTCGAACGGCGCCGTCTCGTAAGCAGGAACTCTGTCACACATACTCTAACTCACCTGCTCACCCCTTAACCCCTGTTCCTCCTCAGCCTGTAACGAGCATGTCTTCGACTCTCTCCGCGTTTGAGAGACACGCCTCCAGCCTGCGTCGGTGACACTGGCTACGGGGGAGGGTGCAATTAACTTAGATACTTCATATTTCATTCCTCCCGCGGGACTGGGCTCACCCGCCATATATTCCACGGCTTCCTCCGCAGCGCGACGGCGCCGCTGCTCCGCCAGGTGGCGCGCTATGCCTGCGCCCCCGTCTCCCCCCCCCCACCCACCCTCCCCGAAGCCCACGCTAGCTGAAGAGCGGCGCACCTGAATCCCCGTGTACACAGAGCTCGATTACGACGGGCGCAAACAGTTATCACGCAGCGCAAACAGCGCCGCCGCCGCCGCACAGCGCTGCCGGAAACGAAATGCAGGTGCACAGTGGGGCCTGCGCTGCTGGTGGCAGCGCCAATACCGAGCTCACCCCTCCCTCCCACCCTCGTCTCTCTCTCTCTGTCTCTCTATCTATCTCTATCTCTCCCTCCCTCTCTTCAGAAGTGAGTGTCAACAAACAAGAAGCCCACACTCAAGTGCAGACATCTCCTGAGAACCTGCTGAACATTCCACCCGCGAACTACGTGACAGAATTGACTCGGAAATAAAAGTACCTGACAGGCACCGGAAGTCTGAATGCGGCTGGTGAGCTGCCCTTGAAGAGCTTTAGGAATTCCATGTTGCTCTTTTGTGGGTGATTGTGTGAAACCGGCCTGAGTTACGCTGCTGGAGAGCTTCTGTTAGATCGCGACTGCACTTCGGCTGCACGTCTTACGTGTAAGTTTTGAAGACCATCGACGCTGAACACCTTGAGGGGATCAGGCTGGCCACTGCCGCTTACAGGACCAACCAGGTATCCACTGTTTGCGCTGAGGCTGGTGAACCGCCAGTTATCATCCGGCGGTAGGCTTCCCATGGTGCGGCAGTTCCTCCCTACTATCACTTTCCCAGTGTAACATACCGTGTAACGTACCTACAACAAATAAAGCCTATGTTCGTCTGTGAAAATGGACTCGATAAGCAACCTGAGCTATCAGTAATCGGAATCTAACCTGCCCAACACTGTGTGTGTCTTGTATGACAGTCAGTTTCACTGTCATTTAAGCCCTCAACAGATCGTTACATAAAAAACGTAAGACTAACATTTGGATCAGTTATCTGACTGCGTATTTGGATATGAGAAACTAATGGAACAAATGAACCTTTTAACAATGAATACCTAAGCTATCTGACTGCGTTTAAGGATTTACAAGTAATACAGAATCTGGCTTGTGCAACGGAATTTACTGAACTAGAGTACGTGACCTATTGTTGTGTGTCATTGTCTCTGTTTTGGCCCTAAGATTTGCACTCATCTCTTTAGGTGACTGCCTTTTTCCAAGTGGTATAAAGCAATTCGCAGCAGCATGCAGCAGGAGCGGCTAAAGCTTGCTGTTAATAAGAATGAATTTAATAAAAAGGAGTTTGCTTGGGTTCAAAAATGGCTCTGAGCACTATGGGACTCAACTTCTGAGGTCATTAGTCCCCTAGAACTTAGAACTAGTTAAACCTAACTAACCTAAGGACATCACAAACATCCATGCCCGAGGCAGGATTCGAACCTGCGACCGTAGCGGTCTTGCGGTTCCAGACTGCAGCGCCTTTAACCGCACGGCCACTTCGGCCGGCGTTTGCTTGGGTCCTGTTAACTAGTAAATAACCTGTAAGAAGGGATTTCATAAATTAACTCTATTTAAAATCTTCAGAAAGCCGCACGGGATTAGCAGAGCGGTCTCAGGCGCTGCAGTCATGGACTGTGCGGCTGGTGTCGACGGAGGTTCGAGTCCTCCCTTGGGCATGGGTGTGTTTGTTTGTCCTTAGGTAAATGTAGGTTAAGTACTGTAAGCTTAGGGACTGTTGACGTTAGCAGTTAAGTTCCATAAGATTTCACACACATTTGAACATTTGAATCTTCAGAAATCATCATGACCAATAATAGTTTGACAAGTATTAATAATGGCGAAATGCCTGACAATTACCTTATATGTATCAATAATGGCTGAGTGCCAGGTTAACAAATTATTTCAGTTTCAAACTTACATTAACATTTAATAACCACAGCATATTTATGAATTAGATGTGGAGAATAATTATTATTATTTGCAGGATAAGGAAGCTACTTTAACTGGCAAACAAAACATGGGATTATTATTGCTATCTCGGGCTAACAACCACGCCGGCTGGTGTGGCCGTGCGGTTCTAGGCGCTTCAGTCTGGAACCGCGTGACCGCTACGGTCGCAGGTTCGAATCCTGCCTCGGACATGGATGTGTGTGATGTCCTTAGGTTAGTTAGGTTTAAGTAGTTCTAAGTTCTAGGGGACTGATGACCACAGATGTTAAGTCCCATAGTGCTCAGAGCCATTTGAACCATTGAACCATTTGAGCTAACAACCACGAGCCTAAACCTGCCGTTGGGCTTTACGCTACGCCTGCGAATTTTACCTCGAATTCCATCTTCAAGCGCAGTTAAGGCATCTAAATCCCTCCTAACCACAAAAATGAAATCAGGCCTTGAGTGTGGTAAGATCTGCTATCACCGACGTGAGGGCAGCGTGACACGTCTTGTGCATTCGTGCTCTCGACCGACACTACTGAAATTATACTCTTGCAGGCAGACCTCGTCTCACAACAATACTTAGAATCGCGCTCCAATATTTCGCTCTCAGATTGTTACTATCATTATCTGAGTGCTTATTTAATTCCATAGAGAATCGAAGAATCTTACACGATACAAAGAATAGCCTTAAGTTCTCTACATTGTTTTCGATACCCAATGTAATATATAATCAATGTAATGGAGGGTTCTGACACACGCATTACAACCGATGCTTGTCCAGATATAGAACGCCTCTTTGCCAGTCGTCCACGGGCTCTGAGGTCTCTTGCGACCCGTGCAAAGATTTTGCTGAAGTCCGTTGGTGTGCGGTATGTGTTGTCTCAAATCCGTGATTTCAACCAACTGCCACCCTCATTACTGCAGCGTCACAGAGTAATTTTAGATTTAGTGCAGTACAGGAGAGATTGAATTTCTGCTTCTGTTTTTAATACCATATCTTCAGACAACTACGTAGCTCTGTTCACCGATGGGGCTAAACAGCTGGTTTCTGTTGGTTGTTATGTTGTTTTGCCGGATCGTGTCCTCAAGATTCGATTGGCTCTAGGGCTCACTGTATTCGATGCCTAACTATCCGCTATGCTGAGGACATTAGAGCAGACGAGATGGCCATGCCTGCTAAATTCCTCGTCTGTTCCGACTTCCCCAGTGCACTTCAGTCTTGTATCCAGCTGATAAACTATTCCAGGATATCCAGGAAGCTGAGCAAGGAGGTGTCTTTATGGTGGGTGCCGGGGTACATGGGTATTGCGGGGAATGAAAGGGTAGCTGTAACAGCCAAGAAGGCGTGTCGTGATCCTCGCTCAGTTCAGTGTACCATCCACCTGCATCCTGTCGCCTCGCGCCGCGATGTTGAGGTACAGAATCAGGGGTCGATGGGAAGATGAGTGGCTGGAACTGACAGACAGTAAGCTCCATGTAGCAAAACCCACATTACGGCTGTGGTGTACCTCCTTCCAACCACGCTGCCAAGATGAGGTTCTCCTTACTTATCTTCGCATAGGCCACAGCTCTATGAAGCTTGACTTCTTGCTCCGTCGAGAGGAACCTGCGAGGTGTGGTGCTTGTTGCGTACAATCATTGTGCTTCACATCATATCAGACTGTTTAGATTTCCGGCCAGATAGCAACGACAGCTCTACTGACAGATCTGCCCTCTATTTCAAGTAAAGCTGAAAAGAATGTGGTGAGAGTTTAAAGGTTTTGTGATTTGTCCAACTTGTTTCCTAAAGTTTTACGGAGGTATTGTTAATGAGTTAACAGGGTGACTTGTTCACACATGTTTCTTGTTAAGTGGTCAACCACTAATATTTCCCTGAGTCTTTCTTTTACGGCTTCTGTTGTTTTACCTCTGCCTTTATCCCAGATATAGCACTTTTCACCGTTCACCTTTGTCTTAGAGGCGTGTACAGTAAAGTGATTCTGTGTGTCAACGCGAGTAAGGTGGGCGGGAGTGAATGAGTTTCATTTTATAGATTTCCTTCTTACTATGTGCAACAGGTTTAGTCATTTTATCCACATTCATGTGTTTTAATACGAGTAAGGGCGCTGATAATCTCGCGTTTGAACGCCCGTAAGCTCCAAACAGACACACACGCACACTCACACACACTCACTCACACACACACACACACACACACACACACACACACACACACACTACACTGCTGGAGAAAAGAATGCAATGCCCTGAAAGATGAGACAATTTTATTGACAAACGAGGCGACGGACAGTTAATCATTCCAGGAGTATATGACAGCAAATTCACACCAAATACCATACATGTCACAGTAAAGAGTGTCTGAACAGTTGCATCTATACACAGTTTACTGCCCTATGGCAGCAACGCAGGCGTGTGTATTACAGCATGCAAACTATCGTAAATGTGCAGTATGGCATCCTGCGACACCTTCTCCCAAGCATCTTGCACCTTTTGTTGCAATTTGGCGAGCTTCTTGCGGGCTCTGGAGAGCAAATGAATTCCCTCTTCACCATGTCCCATATGTGTTGAATTAGGAGAGATACGGTGATCTTGCTGACAAGGGCAGTTGTACACCATGAAGAGCAAGTTACGCCGCAGCAGCAGTATGTAGACGTGCATTGTTCTGGTAAAACAACACGTCACCTTCCTATCGAAGAAATGGTAGTGGTAGGGAGTAAAAACCTGTACAATATAGCGAACAATGGTTACTTTGCAGAGCGACCAAATGTGACATTGAGTTGTTACCGTGAAACCTTCCTTTTTGCCAAATTTCATGATTCGAGGCCACTAGGAAACACTCTACTGGTTCTGATGAGTGAGTTTGCATGTTTTAAAATATGTGACATAAGTGGCGGTATATTTTGATTGCATTCACCTAAAAGTTAATTCTTTACGGCGACAAGGAACCACAGACATCAGTACACGACATAAATGTCATCTTAATTAGTCTACCAACGCTGAGGGAAAGGATTCTCAACAGTCGGACAGACAGACGGACGACAAAGTGAACCTATAAAGGTTCCTAAAAACAAAGAATGAATCCATCATGGTAGAGCATGGCTCCTATGCCATGAAGCCTGCAGCTGGACCTGTGTGCCATGAGGGAAAACACTCCAGAATAGTCCGCTCACTAGATCTACGCCATACCACGTGTGCGTCCATCACTTACAGACAGAAACTAGACACCACTGAAGACGACAGAGCACCATGTCTATGTATACGGGATTGTTCCACAGACCACTGCCGAAAGAAGGGATACATGGCCGACTCATTGTGCCTAACATGTGCATCAACCCGTCAATATTTCCAACCAGGTTTCCAAAGGCCCGTTATGTGATCCTTTTAAAATGGCTGAAATTGTACAACAGCAGTTAGTACTCGCCGGTGAGCCATAGCTGTAGTCTACAATTTTGTTCACCTCAAGCCTCAACGCAGATAGAAAATGGAGTGTCAAAATAGCGGGTGCACAGGCACGCCTTCAGAGCACCACCTGATCGCCGATAAGTGTGACGAATGAATCACTAGCATTGAAACACCTCAGTAGGCACAAATAATACCCTCGTGTCCGTGAACACAGTCCCGGAGAGTGATGCATATTTTTCGGCAGTTTATGTGCTTCTACTACGTACAAGGTACTTGCCACTAAATTACTGCAAAACGTATTAGCAGATACTCATTGTACACATTTATTATATTCGTGTTGAAGCATTAGAATATCCTTCCACGGCATCACAAATGTTAAGTTTCGAAAGTTAATGACTGAGGTAAACTGGACTCTGAGATCTGAAGTCAACCTCAGGTGTCCGAAGAATTAGCAGAAATAGTGGGAAGAAAAACGAAAATTAGCTTTGGAAAA
This sequence comes from Schistocerca nitens, assembly GCF_023898315.1. Classification (NCBI taxonomy): domain Eukaryota; kingdom Metazoa; phylum Arthropoda; class Insecta; order Orthoptera; family Acrididae; genus Schistocerca; species Schistocerca nitens. The sequence continues at coordinate 668,125,312 of NC_064615.1, forward strand.
CGCTGTGGAGCTCAATGAGCGCCGCTCTTCTCTCTGCCCATTTCATCAAGTGCAGACGGGCCGGAAACATCGCCTCATCTTAGCTTGCTATAGAGACTGTGTATTAGTTACGAGGGTCTAAGACGTCGCACCTACGAGCTCATATGTACCAAGTTACGTATTCAGTTGTGTACTTAGTTTTGGACTATAGTAAAACCAATTTTACTCTACTTGCAGTACCGAAAGCTTTACCTCACCTGCTCCTACTCGCTTCCTGTATTCGGCCTATGTTACAGATTTCAGGAGCAGACCCACGCATCGCCTTCCAGGAGGAATACAAAAGATTTCTCTCACCCTTACACAATGAGGCCCTTTTCACTCCAAGTTCAACATGAAAATAAGGCCTTGCTCTTTATTTCAGCAAATTCTAAATAACTGCTACTGAATAAATATTGGTTGGAAATTGAGCAGCAACTCGAAAAAACAGATATGAAAAAAATTCCAGTTAAAAGATTCGGGCCGAGCGTTTGTGATGGAGATATCCTATAAAACAGTTTCTAGACGTTTCATCCCGACCGCTGCCGATATCTTCGAATGTAAAGCGGAAACGTACACAAGTGTCGGGAAGACTTTTGTGAAGATTCTGTTCGGAGTGTTACCTTATATGGAAATCTTCGAATGTAAAGCGGAAACGTACACAAGTGTCGGGAAGACTTTTGTGAAGATTCTATTCGGAGTGTCACCTTATATGGAAGAGGACAAGCAGTACATCCAAAAGAAGAACAAAAGCTTTCTAAGTGTGATGTAACACAAGAATGCTGCAGATTACATGATCGGATCGAATAACCAATGAAGAGCTAAATCGAAAGGCAGTTACAAGACTACACTAAGATTACACTAAGAGAAGGGATGGTTAGATATCCCTCATTAAAGGAACCACTCATTTGGTGTTGGAAGGATGCATGAAAAGTCGAAATTGTAGTGGAAATCTTGACTACAGTAAGCTGGTTCAAGTGATTGAGGGTTGCAGTTACATAGAGATGAAGAGACTTGCACCCGTGTAGACAAGCATAGAGAGCTGCATCAAACTAGTCTTCGGATTGAAGAACATGCTCCATATGTCTTTACCTCCGTCTGGTCTTTTGAAGTGACTTGCCAAGACAGCTACCGGGTATGGAGTGATATGTAAAGGAACTAGAGTAAAATATGCTAGTGCCTTCAATTCTATAATATCACATGCGAGTTTGAAGTCGTTATAATGTTATCATGACAGCAGACACAGAAAGAATTCAGAGATGCGCCTGCTAGGATCGTTACATGTGTGTACAGCCCATGGGACTCGTAAAATCTAGTAGAGAATTGTTTGAAAGCATCATTCATGGCTGGTAATTGTATGGACAAGAGCCAGGTTTCTGTGGTGCGTGGGTAGAATTTTGGGAATAAGAGGTGAAATGACATAGTAGAATCTTGATTCATCGAGTTTTCAGAGAGCGCTGAGAAAGTAGGTGCAAGGACAGATGTATGTCTGCACAAAGTTCTGAGTTGCACAGAGGGCACCTTGACTGAGATAATTGGTGTTGGCTAAAGTAAGGGCGCATACGTCAGAAGGGAGTAGGAATGGAAGGTAACATTCGTTGGTACTTCACGCTGATTCACATCACTCTTGTAAAATAATTTCGTCACAGTGTGATGTACTTAATGAGTTAAAAATGTTTTACAATGTACATTTAGAACTTGGGTGTAAATGCGCTATTTGGCATTGTACAAAGAGGCATTACCGTTCTTGCGTTGCAAAACAATAACAGCGCACATGAGCGAAAACGACTTACGGAAACCACCCTTTTTAAATTTTATAGCTTCGCCAATCCATAGAAGTGCTTACGTTTCCGTGGGGTGATACGTGGCCCTGGGCCAAATGGAACAGTCTCGTCCACACAGCCGTTGCATCAGACTCGGCGCTTTTTGCCGACAGAACGCATTTGACGGCATGTAGCTGCAAAAATTTAATTATTCACTCTACTAATTCCACACGTCACTGATTCTTGCAGTGCTCGTTCTATTATTCACGAACGCAACGGGCAGAGTTTAAACCTATGTGGTGCGTTTGCACAGATTTTTCCAGATGGAAAATGAACTTCGTGTCTGGTGTTATCTTTGTTCTACGTTCTGATAATGATTCATATATTTACGTTCCAGTCTAAACTTTGACAGCACTTATTATGAAGCTACGAGTTACAGCATTGGAATTAAAATGTTTCTTAAACAAATGAAGAGAAGCATCATTATCTTTATTTCGCAAAAATCATTATGGTGAGACACTTCAATGGTAGAGGTTACTTCTATACGTCATCCGTCACTGTATAAACAAGTAATCTAAAGTTTCACGTACACATCACATCAGGAAATAATGACTCTTCTTTTACGTCTTCCCTGTTGTCTTGATTCCAAACCGTTCAATAAGTAGGAGAAGTATGCTATCATTTAGAATGTTTCTATAGGCGTTTGTGTTCATTTTGGTATCCTCCGAAACTACGGTCCGAACCGAAACCTGAAAAATAGTAACAGTACATCACCGCATCTATATCGAACCTCACGGTTCCCGCAAACCGCTAATAACAGCGAACAGCCCCTAGCGACCCACCGATTTAGACAAGCTTCTGCTCATTACTCTGGTGTCAATCGTATCAATCGAAAATGACTTCTCAGAGGTGGTGTAGGTCACTAAGCGTCCTTTCTACGAAAGAATGGAGGACAAATGTCATCAGATGGGAAAGATGCAGTCGATTTCTGTTTCTGGGAAACGGCCAGATTATTTCCAGTTGGCATTAAACAATGGACATTGACGAAGTGGGGTGGCTCGCTTTCCTCAACGACACAATTTGCCGTACCGTAGTTGCAATCACAACGCAGGGAAATCTGTTGAGAGGCTCGAAAAAAGTGTGGTTTCTGAAGAGAGGCAGCAGTATTTTTAATAGTTGCAGTGGCAACAATCTAGTTTATTGACTGATCTGACCTTGTAACATTAACCACGACGGGTTTTCTGTGCTACTACTGCAAACGGCTGAAAGAAAGAGGAAACTGCAGCCGTTACTTTTTCCCAGAGCATGCAGCTCTACTGTGTGGTTAAATGATGATGGCATCCTCTTGGGTAGAATATTCCGGATGTAAAACAGTTCCCCATTCGGATCTTTGGTGGAGGACTACTTAGGATGATGTCTTCATCAGGTAAAACAAAACTGGCATGCTATGTTTCGTATGTTTCGGAGGGTCGAATGTCAGATTCCTTAATAGGGTGGATACGTCAGAGAATTTTAAAAGGGAAATTGCTAGACTAAAATTTGATACAGAATGAATTTGTGAAATGCGGAGGCAGAAAGAATAGGAATTTGGTCAGGTGAGTACAGGGTTATAATCAAAATTGAAACAAGGGAGCAGCAGGATTAGGCTTCATAATGAGTAAAATAATAAGAATACAGGTATGCTTCTATAATCAACATAGTGAATGCATTGTTCTAGCCAACACTCACTACATCAACACAATGTAAACGCCACTTAGCTCCGCAGATGGCGAAGAGTTTGAAAGAATATATGATGAGATGAAGGAAATTCTTCAGGTAGTCAAGAGAGACGAAAATTTTGTAGTGATTACGATTATGGTGATTTTAATCTGTGGAGCGCTCAACAGCGTGGTTATCAGCGTCTGTAAAAATTGCTATTCTTTATTTTTATTTATTTATTTACACGTCAAGTTCCGTAGGACCAAATTAAGGAGCAAATCTCAAAGGTCATGAAACGTGTCAGTACAAGAAATTACAACATCAAAGCAATAACAGATAAAAATAAAATGTTTATGAACCCGAAAAATGTCAATCCATAATTTTAACTAAACGCAGTCAACAATTCATTATGAATCAGCTTAATTTTTCAAGGAACTCCTCGACAGAATAGAAGCTGTGAGTCCTGAGGAAACTCTTCAGTTTCGATTTGCAACCGTGTGGATTACAGCTAAGATTTTTGAATTCGAGTGGTAGCTTATTTAAAATGGATGCAGCAGTACACTGCAAAACTTTCTGCACAAGAGTACAGGAAGTTCGATGCAAATGCAGGTTTGATATCTGCCTAGTATTAACTGATTGAAAGAGTCTTATTCTTGGGAATAAGCTAATATTGTTAACAAGAAATGATAGTATGGAATATATACATTGAGAGGCCACTGTCCAAATACAAGAGTTTCGTGAACTTAACACCACTTACAGTCCGAACCGCCCGTTTCTGAGCCAAAAATATCCTTTTAAAATGGGAAGAGTTACTCCAAAATATAATACCATACATCATAAGCGAATGAAATCAAGCAACGTGGACTAATTTTCGTGTCGAACGATCACTCACTTCAGATACTGTTTGAATGGTAAAAATGGCAGCATTAAGTTTTTGAACAAGATCTTAAACGTGGGCTTTCGACGACAGTTTACTATCTATCTTAACACCTATACATCTGAACTTTTCAGTTTCACTAATCATAGGCCCATTCTACGAAATTGAAACGCCAGGTTTTGTTGAATTGTGTGTTAGAAACTGTAAAAACTGAGATTTAGTGTGACTTAGCTTTATTTTCTACAAGCCATGAACTTAGATTATGAGCTGCACTATTTGAAACTGACCCAACATTGCACGCAACATCCTTTACTACCAAGATAGTGTCATCAGCAAACATAAATATTTATATTTACCCGTAATATTAGAGGGCGTATCATTTATATAAATAAGGAACAAGATTGGCCTCAACACTGATCCCTGGGGCACCCCCCACTTGACCATATGCCACTGAGACCCCACATTACAGCCATTCTCAACATTGTTGCTGGCTGTTGCTAAAGTAAGAGGTGAACCAATTGTGAGCTACTCCCCGTATTCCGGTAATGGTCCAACTTCTGGAGCAATATTTTGTGGTCAACACAATAAAATGCCTTAGTTAAATCAAAAAATACACCTAGCGTTCGAAACCTTTTGTTTAACTCATACAGTACGTTAAAGAGAAAACCGAGCTGTACATTTAATAGAAAATCGTGTGATATAAAATGATCAGTTACCCTTACATACACAGCGTTTTCAATAATTACTAAACTGGCCCTTGCAGCAAAATAAACTCAATGCTGTTATCTTCTTCCGAATGAGCCGACTCTCTATAGAATCATATGAAATCATCCTCTACCTTCAACTACGCATCATGGAACATAACAAATACAAATGTCCGTGTGGCATGTCCACCATCTGAGCGTCTCACTTTGCTCTGAGATAGCGCTCTCCCTGGCTGATAACTGCTTTCGACTCTTTCGCACGCCAGATCTCCAGTCAATAATACTAAGGCTATTCGGAAAGTAAGGTCCGATTGTTCGCGAAATGGAAACCACTTTGAAAATCAAAAATGTTATATACGCAACCGTTAGCAACACTTTCCAACTACTTCTCTACTTACTCGCCGGTCCGACATAGACATCTGTCGGAGCGTTGTTCCACCTTTGCACCACCCTAGTAGAAGGCAGGCGTCTGTGCTTTCCGCCAGTTAACTGCGCTGTTCTGTAACTCATTGTCTGTGTGAAAATGTTGTCTTCATAGCCTGCGGTTCATGGGAGCAGAAATGAAAATCAGAGGGAGCCACATCCAGACTGTATGGTGGGCAACCAAAGACTTCTCATCAAAGACTGTACAGGATCATCTTTATTGCCCTGGCAGTGGGCTGCCGAGGATTGTCGTGAAGAACGAAATGCATGTCTGTTATGTTATGTGGGCTGCATGAAATCAGGCGAGCTCTCATGACAGGCACACATACGTGGCGGGAGTATTTTCTATTTATCTTTACGTGTTCAGTGTGCACTCAGAACTAAAAAGAGCGACTTGACGTGAACTACAGACATACTAGACCAACACATCCGTACAAAGCTCCTTTGGATTTTCACAGTAGTTTTCCATTTCGTGCTTGATCGGACCTCACTTTCCAAATAACCACCGTACTACAACATCTGGTAGCGAAAGAAAACGTATAGTACCGGTGCCGGCATTCAAAGAAGCTCAAAGAGGTAAACATTCCAAATAAACTGTGAAATCTACTGAATAAATTGGCATATCTCGTGATCTATACATGTTTCAGAACACTTTCTCCTAATATGTACACCTTTCAGTGGTATCAGTCTTGTTGACAGCAGTTAATACAAACAACAAGAGTGCAGTTCGGTGACCATTCTATCTGTTAAGGAGAATTGTAGCTATAACCATTTACATACTCGCCTTCGGTGTGCACGTGTACACAAGTTACATTGACATCCGACCATGTCTTCTAAGTGCTTGACTTCTTTTGTCAGCAGTGTAACTACTTCTAAGTTTGTAATGGAGTTAGTTGGCAGTAAATAAGAAATAAAGAGATCAGAAATACGCCGCTCCAGTTTTCGTCTCATTATTTTTCTGGATTTTTTTCTTTCTATAGCGTTTTCCATCTTGTAATACTGTAGCGGGAGATACTTTTCATTGCATTGTTCTACTTACACATGCATGTTGCATTCGTCGTTGTATTTATTTTTAATTGAGAGTATATTGTACAAAATGAGTTAGGACAAAATATAAAAAGGATAAAAAAAACCAAGTTTTTTTCTGTTTAACAAGAGGTATTAGGTTACACGGCAGGTGCGTATAAATGAAATTTCGCTGTCTTAAATTGCTTTAACGATGCCACCTGCCCCGAAATTGATCTCGTGCAATGGCCTTTGCTCTCCATTTTATCAAAAACGGAAACTAATAACCTAAGGCCATTTCCACAGAATTTAATTCCGGTTGGCCTGCAGCATGTGTGCCGAAATTCGTCGAAATCGGTGGGTAAATAACGCTGGTCAGCCGTCTGCCAACTCTATATATATCCGTCCTTCTGTGTGTGTCAACCGGTGTGCTGTAGTGAAACAGTACACCCTCCAGATCAAATAGTGGCCAATAATTCGAATTCACACTGCTACTGTTCCGCGAACTCTTTCCCGTAACTGACCCCAAGGATCCGGAAAATATGGACGATACGAAACACAGCTCGCACTTTTCTCATGTGACTTTCTAAAAATCATGGATCAATCAGTCAGGTAGACTAGTACTCGTCTTCCAAAAATCATTTGATTCAGCACCACACCCGGTCGTACTGTAGTAAGTGCGGTCACATACGGTACCCAGGCAAATTTGTAACTGGACTGAGGATTTGTTGGTAGGGAGGAAGCAGCGTATTACATGGGATAGAGAGTGATCGACAGCTGTGGAAGTAACTTCAGGCCTTCTTCAGGATAAGTGTGTTGGGATCCTTGCGTTGAAGCTGTGTATTAAAGACCTGAATGACACTATCGACAGTATTGCCACACTTTTCGCAGATGATGCAGTGGTTATGAAACAATGTTTGAAGTAAGCCGCTCAAATATTCAGGATCATCTAGATAAGATATCAGCTATTTGCTTTAAATTTTTAGAAACATAAAATTTTGCAATAAACATATACAATTGTGGTATTAGCTTACGATTTCAGTATGAGTTGGTCACAGCTGGAATCTGCCAACTCATGCAAATCCGTGGGTATAAGAATTTTTAGATAAATGACGTACAATGGTCAGATAGGCACAGTGGTAGGTGAAGAGGAGACGAACTTCACTTCATTAGCAGGGTACTGAAAAAAAATCCATGTACAAACTAGATTATTTATAAGACACTCTTGCAATCCATCCTTAATATTACTTATCTTTTTGGGTCTCATAGAAAACAGGACCAACAGAGAATAATGAACATACGCAAAGAAGAGCAACACTAATGATCCCGATCTTATTCGTCCCATGAGACGCTGAAAACTGAAACTGATATTCAATATCCCGACAAAAACTACTTTCAAAGTTTCAAGGACCAGCTTCAAGTGCAGAATCTAGGAGTACAGTTCAACACCCCTATGTATCGCTTCCATAGGGATCGGCAAGTAGTTGTGCAGCTGTTTTGAGACTGTGGACCTATGTATAGATTTAAATGCTGGAAATGAAAGAAGCTTGGGGATTAATGGCCCGTAGCCAAAGACGTTATTAGCTACGAAGCACCGACTCTTCTTGGGAAACTGTGACTATGAATGGCAGTTTTGTTCGTTTTAAATCAGCCATCTCTGCGTTCCCGACAATCGGTGTATGGTCACAATGGAAAACTTAAATATGGTGGCTGGGCGCCGATTTCAAAAACCTGGCCTTTCCGAAAACCTGTCCAGCGTGGTAACCGCTGTGCCTTTTAGCTCGGTTCCAGCGCTGTTAACTGGGAATAGGCTTTGTGGAATTGTCGAGGACGAGCGATACTAGCAGATCTCTTGATCGATTTGATTACGAAATCTTCGTCGGGGATGATGTGCGTTCATAGTTGGTGATTGGCTGCTCTAGAGAGGATGGAATCTTTAAATAAGCGTCCGGGCACTCAGAAGTGTCTGTAGACTGTTGCAAGAGCGTAATCACGAATACAACGTGCTCCCGTGGTCCTCAAATTCACAATAACAGTGCCGTACCGATGAAACACTACGCCAGCGAGAGTGGTCGAGCGGTTCTATGCGCTACAGTCTGGAACCGCGCGACCGCTACGGTCGCAGGTTCGAATCCTGCCTCGGGCATGTATGTGTGTGATATCCTTAGGTTAGTTAGGTTTAAGTAGTTGTAAGTTCTATAGGACTGATGACCTCAGAAGTTAAGTAGCATAGTGCTAAGAGCCATTTGAACAATTTTTGATACACTACCGGAACAAAGTACACGGGGACACCACCTGTGTACTAAGGAATCAATCATTAGTTGTTACTAAAGGCGGATCTGCCAGTATAAGAAGAGTCATAAAGTATTGTGTTGTCAGTATAGAAGCAGTGATAATAGAATCGCTCTATGACATGTCATTGAATGTCACCCGAAGAAGAAGTCCACCAGACACATATCAGTCCTTCTAAAGCTGTTCAGGACGACAGTATGTGGTGTGACTGTGAAGTGGAAATGCAACCAAAGTGAAATCAAGACCAGGGAGACTTCATCTACTGACAGTGGCGTTAGAACAGTGCATAGGATGATTTGGAAAAGAAAAGACGTGAAATCAGCGGAAGGAATCTTTCGTGAGTTTCAAAGAGATACCACAGTCCAACTAGCATATAGTTGTGGGTATGGAGTTAAGATGAATGGGGTGCAGTGGTCGAGCGACTCCTCATGAACCATAATTTCTGTAGACAATATTAAACGGATCTTGAGGTGGTGTGCAGAACGACGTTACCGGGCAGTGGATGACTGGAAACGAGCTACTTGGAGTGACGAATCACGCTATACGATGTGTCAATGCGATGGAATGGTTTCGGTTTAGCGAATGCCTGGAGAACGTTATCTGCCATAACGTGTAGTGCCAGCAGTCAAGTACGGAGGAGATGGTATTCCGGTATGTGGGTGATCTTCATCGTTAGGGTGCGGTACCCTGATTGCGCTTAAGAACACAGAAGACGAATTGTTCCGAGACGATGATTGATTAAGCATTACAGTGCAACTTCTCATAGAGCAACAACCGTGCAGCGATGATTTGTGGGCAATAATATTCCTGAAACGGAATCGGCTGCCCAGAATCCGACCTGTACCTAGTGCAACTCATTTTAGATGTTAAATCGGCGACTATCTCCAGGCACCAGCATCTAACATCACTACTTTCTCTGATTTCAGCTCTTGAGGAAGAATGAGACTTTCAGACATCTCAGTCAAAGCTTCCCCACCAGAGGTAAACCCGTCATAAAAGCAAATGGTGGATACATCGCATATTAATGTCCACTAATAGGTATCAAGATACATTTGATCATATATTGTATGTTGGGTAACTTCATCTATCATTTTCACTGAATGAAACCACCGCGGCATAATGGTGGAGCACTGTGAACAGCATCGATCCATCCAGATATACGTGAAGATTTGTGGTTGCATGAACGTATCTCGACTAGCTGTAACACGTGCTGCAAATGTTCGGCACCATGGGTGCTAGCAGGAATCGATAGTCATGTGACTAGCCAACATGCATCGCTGATAACTTCCGTACAAGTTCTTAGAATGGACTAATCAATCTGCAGCGGAGAGTGCAATCATTTGAAACTTTGTGGCAGATTAAAGCTGAGTGTCGGACAGCGATTCGAGCCTATTTCCTTGAACTCTGCTGTAATTAGACCGATTCTCCGAAACAACTTGGACCGCAGTATCTATCATCTGAATCAGTAGATTTGCTTCTTTCAGTTGTCATTTAAAGAGTATCGAAGCTATAGAAAGGATAGGAAAATTGGACTATCTTCTTAGGAAGCACTCCGTCTTCACGCCACAAGTGGCCCATAGGGACCATCGGACTGCCGTGTCATCCTCAGCTGAGGATGCGGATAGGAGGGGCGTGTGGTCCGCACACCGCTCTCCCGGTCGTAATGATGGTTTTCTTTCACCGAAGCCGCTACTATTCGGTCGAGTAGCTCCTCAATTGACATCACGAGGCTGAGTGCACCCCTAAAAATGGCAACAGCGCATGGCGGCCCGAATGGTCATCCATCCATGTGCAGGTTACGCCGACAGCGCTTAACTTCGGTGATCTGACGAGAACCGATGTATTCACTGCGGCAAGGCCGTTGCCATCTTCTTAGTAAGAATACTTCGTCACACAGAACATAATTTATGTATTGACACATACTGACGGTTTAGAATACAGTTGTCACTATTAGTAACAATTCGTTCTTGACAAACATTTTCTGTTGTAGTTATCAGAAAATAACTGTAGATGTTGATCGCTGAAAACTTCGATCTCCATGATGAAATTCACGGCAGATGGCAGCAACTAAAGAAATTATTTATTCTAATGTCTCAGCAATGCAGATGTTATCTCTAACGTTGGAGTATATATGCTTGGAATGGTGTTGGAAGTCGACTGATTTATGCAAAAACTTTACGACAATATTGCTCCGGCGGAACAGTTATGAGTAACAATGCAATGGTGTGAAGAACATTCAGTTTGATCTTATTAATTACCTGATACATCCGTACGTAAGTGTTCCACATGCAAAACGAAATGAATGCGTAGTTAGAAAAAAATAAAGATTCTTAGTTGAAAGTGCATTTTCATGCCGAGAGGTTTATTTCTAGTGCTCATTGCAGATGTTCTTCTAATTCGATTCGGACTCTCAGAAATTAAAAGAGGAAGAGCACTTCTGCGTCACAGATTATTTCGTCCAAGTTCACCGTGCACTTCTGAGTGTTCAACACCGACATATAGTATTGCATCATATGAGAGTGAAATTGCCGGCCGCGGTGGTCTCGCGGTTCTAGGCGCGCAGTCCGGAGCCGTGCGACTACTACGGTCGCAGGTTCGAATCCTGCCTCGGGCATGGATGTGTGTGATGTCCTTAGGTTAGTTAGGTTTAAGTAGTTCTAAGTTCTAGGGGACTGATAACCACAGCAGTTGAGTCCCATAGTGCTCAGAGCCATTTTTGAGAGTGAAATTAATCATAAGAGCGCAAGGAATATTTCTAAAAAGGACGACAACTTTTATTGCTACACGCCCATAGTTCCTATCTTCTTCATAAAGAAATAGAAAATAAATTACTTTACTATGTAGGCGGAAAAGGAAATAATTATAGAAGAACCTCCTGATTAGGTTTCAAGAAACAGCTCCAAATTATAAAGAAGACTGCCAACAACAGAGTGAAAAATCACCATTCATAAATCACGCCACAAACTGCACAACATAAGAAACATATAACACGCTCTAGTTGACAATGTAGTTTTAATCTGGTGTTTGTTAGTTGTGAGAGACTTTGTAATGTTCTTTGGTACTTTATCGAGGTATTACAGGGAAAGAAAGATGACCTCATGTTCATTTTGCTGTTCTCAAGAGAGGTAATACATTACGGTAATTCACAACGAGCCAGAGAAGCTGCTTGGCCACAGCAACCGTGATGTAACTAACAGAGTGAGAGTGTAGATGTTTACGGCCAAGTGAAGCTCTAACCTGAGTACGATAATTACACGGTAGCAGTATGCCAGGGTGACGCAGACGAAATAGCTGGGGCTATGCAAAAAAAATTAAAATTTCGGGAGAATATGTGGAATAATTATCGCGTTCTCTTGTAAACCCAAGCTATACTAGGATGTTGTTGTTGTTGTGGTCTTCAGTCCTGAGACTGGTTTGATGCAGCTCTCCATGCTACTCTATCCTCTGCAAGCTTTTTCATCTCCCAGTACCTACTGCAACCTACATCCTTCAAAATCTGCTTAGTGTATTCATCTCTTGGTCTCCCTCTACGATTTTTACCCTCCACGCTGCCCTCGAATACTAAATTGGTGATCCCTTGATGCCTCAGAACATGTCCTACCAACCGATCCCTTCTTCTGGTCAAGTTGTGCCACAAACTTCTCTTCTCCCCGATCCTATTCAATACTTCCTCATTAGTTATGTGATCTACTCATCTAATCTTCAGCATTCTTCTGTAGCACCACATTTCGAAAGCTTCTATTCTCTTCTTGTCCAAACTATTTATCGTCCACGTTTCACTTCCATACATGGCTACACTCCATACAAATACTTTCAGAAATGACTTCCTGACACTTAAATCTATATTCGATGTTAACAAATTTCTCTTCTTCAGAAACGCTTTCCTTGCCATTGAAACTCTACATTTTATATCCTCTCTACTTCGACCATCATCAGTTATTTTGCTCCCCAAATAGCAAAACTCCTTTACTACTTTAAGTGTCTCATTTCCTAATCTAATTCCCTCAGCATCACCCGGTTTAATTCGACTACATTCCATTATCCTCGTTTTGCTTTTGTTGATGTTCATCTTATATCCTCCTTTCAAGACACTGTCCATTCCATTCAACTGCTCTTCCAAGTCCTTTGCTGTCTCTGACAGAATTACAATGTCATCGGCGAACCTCAAAGTTTTTATTTCTTCTCCATGAATTTTAATACCTACTCCGAATTTTTCTTTTGTTTCCTGTACTGCTTGCTCAATATACAGATTGAATAACATCGGGGAGAGGCTACAACCCTGTCTCACTCCCTTCCCAACCACTGCTTCCCTTTCATGTCCCTCGACTCTTATAACTGCCATCTGGTTTCTGTACAAATTGTAAATAGCCTTTCGCTCCCTGTATTTTACCCCTGACACCTTTAGAATTTGAAAGAGAGTATTCCAGTCAATATTGTCAAAAGATTTCTCTCAGTCTACAAATGCTAGAAACGTAGGTTTGCCTTTCCTTAATCTTTCTTCTAAGATAAGTCGTAAGGTCAGTATTGCCTCACGTGTTCCAGTGTTTCTACGGAATCCAAACTGATCTTCCCCGAGGTTGGCTTCTACTAGTTTTTCCATTCGTCTGTAAAGAATTCGTGTTAGTATTTTGCAGCTGTGACTTATTAAACTGATAGTTCGGTAATTTTCACATCTGTCAACACCTGCTTTCTTTGGGATTGGAATTATTATATTCTTCTTGAAGTCTGAGGGTATTTCGCCTGTTTCATACATCTTGCTCACCAGATGGTAACGTTTTGTCAGGACTGGCTCTCCCAAGGCCGTCAGTAGTTCCAATGGAATGTTGTCTACTCCGGGGGCCTTGTTTCGACTCAGGTCTTTCAGTGCTCTGTCAAACTCTTCACGCAGTATCATATCTCCCATTTCATCTTCATCTACATCCTCTTCCATTTCCATAAAATTGTCCTCAAGTACATCGCCCTTGTATAGACCCTCTATATACTCCTTCCACCTTTCTGCTTTCCCTTCTTTGCTTAGAACTGGGTTTCCATCTGAGCTCTTGATATTCATACAAGTCGTTCTCTTATCTCCAAAGGTTCAAAAAAATGGCTCTGAGCACTATGGGACTCAACTGCTGAGGTCATTAGTCCCCTAGAACTTAGAACTAGTTAAACCTAACTAACCTAAGGACATCACAAACATCCATGCCCGAGGCAGGATTCGAACCTGCGACCGTAGCGGTCTTGCGGTTCCAGACTGCAGCGCCTTTAACCGCACGGCCACTTCGGCCGGCTATCTCCAAAGGTCTCTTTAATTTTCCTGTAGGCAGTATCTATCTTACCCCTAGTGAGATAGGCCTCTACATCCTTACATTTGTCCTCTAGCCTTCCCTGCTTAGCCATTTTGCACTTCCTGTCGATCTCATTTTTTAGACGTTTGTATTCCTTTTTGCCTGCTTCATTTACTGCATTTTTATATTTTCTCCTTTCATCAATTAAATTCAATATTTCTTCTGTTACCCAAGGATTTCTACTAGCCCTCGTCTTTTTACCTACTTGATCCTCTGTTGCCTCCGCTACTTCATCCCTCAAAGCTACCCATTCTTCTTCTATTGCAGTTCTTTCCCCCATTCCTGTCAATTGTTCCCTTATGCTCTCCCTGAATCTCTGTACAACCTCTGGTTCTTTCAGTTTATCCAGGTCCCATCTCCTTAAATTCCCACCTTTTTGCAGTTTCTTCAGTTTTAATCTACAGGTCATAACCAATAGATTGTGGTCAGAGTCCACATCTGCCCCTGGAAATGTCTTACAATTTAAAACCTGGTTCCTAAATCTCTGTCTTACCATTATATAATCTATCTGATACCTTTTAGTATCTCCAGGGTTCTTCCATGTATACAACCTTCTTTCATGATTCTTAAACCAAGTGTTTGCTATGATTATGTTGTGCTCTGTGCAAAATTCTACCAGGCGGCTTCCTGTTTCATTTCTTAGCCCCAATCCATATTCACCTACTATGTTTCCTTCTCTCCCTTTTGCTACACTCGAATTCCAGTCACCCATGACTATTAAATTTTCGTCTCCCTTCACAATCTGAATAATTTCTTTTATTTCATCATACATTTCATCAATTTCTTCGTCATCTGCAGAGCTAGTTGGCATATAAATTTGTAATACTGTAGTAGGTGTGGGCTTCGTATATATCTTGGCCACAATAATGCGTTCACTATGCTGTTTGTAGTAGCTTACCCGCATTCCTAGTTTCCTATTCATTATTAAACCTACTCCTGCATTACCCCTATTTGATTTTGTGTTTATAACCCTGTAGTCACCTGACCAGAAGTCTTGTTTCTCCTGCCACTGAACTTCACTAATTCCCACTATATCTAACTTCAACCTATCCATTTCCCTTTTTAAATTTTCTAACCTACCTGCCCGATTAAGGGATCTGACATTCCACGCTCCGATCCGTAGAACGCCAATTTTGTTTCTCCTGATAACGACATCCTCTTGAGTAGTCCCCGCCCGGAGATCCGAATGGGGGACTATTTTACCTACTTCACATACAGTTACTGTGTGTGTGTGTGTGTGTGTGTGTGTGTGTGTGTGTGTGTGTGCGTGTGTGTGTGTGTGTGCGTGTGTGTTGATATGAAGTGGGAATGTACGCAACAAGGAAATATCACTAACTCTAACTTATATTTTAAGGAGAAAAACGAACACCTAGAAAGTATCACCAGCAGCAACAATCGATTTCTCGCGAAAATTAGGGCCATAATTGTGATAGTATGCAGCTGAGATGTTCTGGAAGTACAGCTTTTAAACTTCGCGCGCCCCGATTGTTTGAAATTCGCTCCGCCGAAGTGGAGCCGCCTAATGCCCTGGAGCGAATTCCTGTACAGCGGAGTTACACTACGCGACAAATAATAAGTAATGTAAACGCGTAATATGTCAACTTCACGCACATATATGTTGAATATTATTTTAATAATATTCTCATACTGACACTCTGTAGTCATATATTTGCCTCAGAATCAGTATACGATTCTAAGTAACTGAAGAATAATTACGAAATGAGGGTAATGATTTTCGATATAGAATTTAATGGAGCCACTCACGTTGAGGAATAGTGCGTCACTAGCAAACGAACTTTAACAGAGCCAGCTATGAAATGCAGAGAAAGTAACGCACATCAGCGATGTTATTAGGTAAATAGCACTAGGCTATATCCTTAATGACACACCAAATCATTTAATTCACGTACACTTCATTTACGAATCGCAACACAGAGGTGTTAAAAGCGAAGAGATCTCTAGCATAAGATACGGTTTATAAATCGCATATTTCGACATAATGAGCAAAGAATGTTGCCAGAATTTCACACGCGTTGTACTCGTTCAGCTCCACAACAGCTCGCTCTCGGACATTAAGCGGCTGCAGTGGGGCGGAGCGAGGGACAAACAAGAGGCGCGCGCGATGTTTAAAATCTGTACTTCCAGAAGGTCAAAGCGGCGTACAATGGCCCGAATTTTCACGCGCGATCGATATCTGAGGCCGATATCTCGCTAGTGTGTTTTTTTTTTCGGCGACTGTGGAAGCGTGCGTTGTTGCGAGTCAGCAGCACCCCCTGGCGCACCTTTCCACAACGGTGGTTTTCGACAACAAAGCCCCATTTACATTCTTCATTCTCCGATAAATGTCTGTAGAGGTTTGTCCTTCAGAAGCCAAGGAAATAATAACAGCACATTGATCCTGTTTGGACGCATTTGGCAATAACGTCACCTAATTCACGTTCCCGCATTTACCACAAACACGTTGGGACACGAATGCCACACTAATGCGTTCCCTACGTGTCAGTGCTTATATACTCACATCAGAGTCGCGCTGCGTTGCATATACGCTGCAGAAAAGCCCACAAACGGAAAATTTTTGTCCGCACTTTTTACATTGTAGTTTCATCTTTGCACTTACCAAAGTAAGGGAAGCATGTTATGCCATGTGGGAAATGACAGCTATGATCTACTGTTATGATCTGACCAATGGCAGTAACGGTCTAGTCCGTGATCTGTATGCTGAAATACATCCATAATGCAAGGTACATCAGTACAATTATTCAGCCGTCTTTTCCAGCGAGTGGCAGGCTCTGGCTCTGGCTCTGTAGCTCCAACAACAGCGGATTGTGACAGACGTCACGCCATTTGTACTCCTGTTGTAGAGTAGAGCGCACTGTAACGAGTGGAAGAAGATCTCCGAGCTAGGGTACGTAAAATTTCACCTCTGTCGGGGTTACTTATTTTGCAGTCTGAGCGATCCTGCATGAGCAGTTGCATGTCACCTGCAGCGTGTCAAAAGCCCTTCGCTCTCAAGATCAGCCTGCCATATTGTAGTGCTGATTATGGCTGTTACAAAGATATGGTGGAGATCCACTGCCGGCCGCTGTCGCCGGGTGGTTCTCTAGGCTTCAGTCCGGAATCGCGCGGCCGCTACGGTCGCTGGTTCGAATACTGCCTCGGGCATGGTTGTGTGTGATGTCCTTAGGTTAGTTAGGTTTAAGTAGTTCTAAGTTCTAGGGGACTGATGACCTAAGATGTAAAGTTCCATAGTGCTCAGAGCCATTTGAACCATTCTGAAGATACACTTTTCACAGCAAAAATAATGTTAAGAGACGAGAACGGTTTCATGCGAGATGGGCTTATTAATTTTCTTAACGGAATCGCAACGCAGTTGAAGAAACAAGTCATCAATTAATGCATGGACAGGAATTATTGGCAACAGACTAGTACTCCTACACACTACCAAACACGTTGATTGGTGCAAAGTATAATCAGCTCCTATCAAAACGACTTGCCTGTCCCGTTACAGGAGGTGCCATTCCAACAACGGTTGGAGGTGGACCACAGCTCCATTTCCTCCTAAACATCCGAGAAAACCTCACAAAGGCATTTGATGGGAAATGGATTGGTCGCGGAGGTCCAGTTAGTTTTTCCATCTCTGTCCCTGATGTCAGTCCTTTGGATTTTTGGTTGGGGAGACATTTTAAATCTTCGTTATATGTCAGCTCCATTAATGGCGAACGATCACTACAGGCACTTGTCGTCATTATTTGTCAGCGAATCCGTGATCAAGTCCGAGCTTTTCAGAGAGTGCGTGATTCCCTAAAACAGTAGCTTGCCTTACTTTAGCTTACTGTGATGGACACCACATTGAGCATATTCTTGAATTACGGACGACAAGTACCGATCGTATGTAATTGCAAGCAGACTACATCAAAGCTTTGCTCTTTCACAGTAACAGAATCTGTGTTCTCTTTGGTTTACTCATTTGTTTACAGCATTACGTAGTTATTTCGTAACAACAAAGAGCTGGCAGTAGAAGTTACGTGTTTCACAGTAGCGAAGATGAATAGGTTCTCAGAGCTGTTAAGATATGCATTTTGGAGTCCATGTTCATTGGATTTTTTGAACTTTTTTTCTTGCATTTATCGGTACTACCCCCGTCTTTTAACGAAATGTATGCAAAAAGAATAGGCCCACCCGCTAACAGCGCAGCTTCATACACTTTTTTAGAGACTGTGACATTCCAATTAGACTTCCACTGAAGGTCAGGGTAAGTTGAGGCCGTGTAATTTGTTGATACATATGGTTTTGCGTACCGGCTCTTTCACTTTTACGAAATCGTTCTGCAATATCTTATAGTGTGTGCTATCTACTCCCGGTGCTTTACTGTGGCACTAAAAGCGAAAAGGAGCTATATTCTACTAATTGGTTGCCTAAAGTTTAACCCTCGCAATACCAAGAGGAGAGTGGCGGTACTTTATCCCCAGCTGTTGAATATATTGTAATTTATTCCATTATATTTTAAAATTGGAAAAAAAGGATTATTGTTCATAATGATTTCCTCTACCAGCTCCACAAATGTTTTAAATTTACACATGAATATCTCTGCAAAAAGTATGTAGTGAGTAAACGTCAATGACAACTAATGAAATTTGAACTTTTATTTCTTTTATGGTGGCCCTGAAGTACCCCCAACTTGGTAGTGCATATTATTGAAAATGCCTAGATATTGCTAGCAATGTTCTGAAAATTATTTTCAGGTTCTGTGCTCCTTTTACACATCAGTACCTCTTTAAAAAGTGTGTTGTTAATACAATTCAACAACAGTTAACGAATTATATTTTTTTGACGTTTTTAGGGTGGGCATAAAGTACCCCCTCCTTCCAAATTGGTAATTCATGTAGTGGAAAATATATAGATATTGCTAGGGTTAACACTCATAACTGGCAAAAGTACCAATAAATCTACTTTCTAAATATCTGAAAAACCGCTTTCTGCTCAAGCCTAGAAAGGGAGCAGCAAGGAGCAAGGAGTAAATGCATAGCCCCAACAATAAAGAGAAGACGTGGGTATCGCGGAATGTTGCTCAGCAATGAGTCGTCAGCCATCGTTATTCGATGGAGCCGATCGGATGCCACGTGCTGCTGAACACCCCGCTGCATACGACTCTACGACTGCGTCAGTCGACTTACGGTAAATTTCGGCGGACCACTTTCATAGTTTAAGACAGAAACCATTACGGATTATTTTTAATTTTGTTTGTTAACGGAAACTACTGGACTAATCACGAAACCATTCGGAAAGATTATCTCCCCATTAGATAAGTACATGATACACAATTTAATGTTCGCTTATGTGTCCACAAAACAATTTTTTACTGTTTTTAACACACACCCACACCCACACACACACACACACACACACCACCGTAATATTTAGTACTGAACTACTTCCTAGTGCAACAAAAAGCATAAAAGTTACTCGCACAGCTTCAAACCCTTTTTGTATTTACGATGTCCCTTTTCTTGTAACACGCCGGGTAGTACGATTCATGACAACGAGTTGTGTATCTTGCAGTGCTTCAGCTATGGAACGAATTGACCACATTGTGCACCTAAGACATTAAATTCGACTGTGGATTCCGCAGATTTTGTCGAGTTTGTTGGTTAGTTTGTTGCGTGTTCCATGGAGCATTACTGCAATCTTTCGCTAAACTGAGAAGTGTGTCAAATAGCTTAGAAACGAAACTGATATTGAAACTTACTAGGAGATTAGAACTGTTTGTCGGACCGGGACTCGAACATGGGACCTTTGTCTTTCGCGGGCAAGTGCTCTATGGACTGAGATGCTAATCACGAGTCATGTCGTGACCTCAACGGCGGTAGTTCCTCCAGTAACTAAGTTCCTGTTTCTAAACAACAAAGAAGTTCTCCTGCATATTTAGCATTCCTGAAATAAATTATACCGCGGATGCATGGCTTAGCTTCGACCTGGAGATTATTTCCAGAATGCACTTAAAAAGTGCTGATTTGAATCTTAGTAGTAGACTTCCTCTGGGAAGAGAATACTGCAGCATGTTTAGAAATTAAATGATAGTCTGTTTTTTAATCTTAAAGTACCTATATTATTTCTTTCGCATGGCAGTTTATACTTAGCACTGTAATGTTATCACGTATGCCTTGTTATATTGCACTTGCCGACATTCTTAAACGCAGTAAAAGTGGCTGTGATGCAGGTACATTTATAATCTTTTACATTCTACACATTAATTGATATTCATTGTTTTTACTGTATGCCCTACTGGTTTATGCCTTTTCTACCTGTAGGGCTATATTTACCAATGGTACTGCTGTCATCGAAATCTCACTGGGGAGTAATTCTAGCTGCTGTGAGGTAGTTGTCAGTATGGCCGATTACAGAGCTGTCGACACCACATGTATCCTTATTAATGCGCCTATGCAACGATCGCTTTCTAATTCAGTGAGAAATTACCTAGAATTTGATACCAGAAGATTTTAGTGAGCAAAAATAAAGCTGATTTTCCCTTTCATTGTTCGTTAGTGTAGTCAGGCTTTGTGTAGTAAGAAATTAGGATAATTGTGTATGACCTAAGTTAAGTGAAAGTTAGTTTCAGGAAATCAGCTAAAATTGTGAGAAAAAAGAGTTACCATTCTTAAGTTTCTCCATTAAGACCCACTATAATAGTTGCACCACCACAAAATAGGACGAAATTCAGGATGTTTACTATACGAATGCAGATGCTTTGTGTGTAACAAGAATAAGAGCAGAAATAATGTCAATCATCTTGGTACACTTACAGTGATAATTCCCCATTCTTAAAAATTTTATTTTACTTTATTGTATTTACTTATTTATTTATTTATTTATTGTTGCAGTGCTCTAAATATTTTTACTTACGAACCTAAAATAGTTATGGCACGAGTGAGAGCGCTGATATCAAAATATTTGTGATCCTTAGGAATATTTACATTACTTGCATGACGAGTTGTTATTCATTAGTAGTCTAGTCGGAAGTTACTACCTCTCTGGGTCTCTTAGAGAGCTCAAGATTACATTTCTCTACATCAAAATCTACTTGACAGTCTTTAAAGTTTGCTGATATTTCTTAAAGACTTAATATTTCTGTATTTTCTCGGATGAAACATTCTTTCAGATGACTAGAAAATCCGCAAAAATCATTTACGTGTTATATTAATTGTAATGGTGCCGTTTCACTTCACTAGGAACAAACATACGTTACTTTCCTGTCTGTGGATGACTTCCCATCCAAGATTACGTGCTCCATTCTCCTTGTCATTACACGTTCAATCAACTGCAAAAGTGCTCACAGAGAGAGTCCACATACAACCTCCACGATTACCAAATAAAATGCCACTTAAAAAGGAAAAACTCTCAAAAAGTTTTGAACAGAAAATATATATACTTCTATATGGTCTCCTTTCGTAGCCCGTAAAATGTCTAGACGATACTCTGTCTCACCCACGTGCTCACAAGCATGCCTGAGATGATGGTCGTTATTGTTGCATCCACTAATCTTACGCGGTTATGGTCAAGGTCACATACAGGAGAGGCATACACAATAACTCTCTCATGAAAGTATCCAGAGGGGTGGTGTCCAACGATCGCTGTAGCCACATCGTTGCTCCGTCACGTCCTACCCATCGCTGAGGAAAGGACTTACGAAATCACGAGCATCTGAACTCCATCCCCGTGGTGCACCATCCAGCTGGACGATCACATATGGCTGAAGACGGAGGAGCTGACAAAAAATTGCTCTCGTATGAATATGTCCAACTAAACGGAAAATTTTCCAAGTATGCTCTCCTTCATCAGCGCACACCACACATCCATCTTTTCGCTGTCTCTGTTGTAAACTGTAGGGCTTTTCTGAACCCAGATGCGAATGTCCTGCAGATTAACCTTCCCACACGTGTGAATGGTTGCTTCGTCAGAGAAACTGACATTGTCTAGATAACTGGAGTTTTGACCGTCCCATAGCACGTCTCAGTAGGAGTAGTGTAGGAAAAAAAGTTACACAAAACTCTTGTGAGTTGCTTTACAAATGGTGGTGCAAGCCACAAGTACCTATCCCTCACATTATTTTCTTAAATTACAATTGTAAATCAGAAAGGTTTCATTTGGACATCCTGTATTTCATTTATTAGTCATTGTTGTGCGAAGGAAAGATTCCTTCTGTCCTTTGGTTTTATTTCCGGTTGACAACAATGTCACTATAGTGAGAGCACGAACTGTGGTAGTAAAAGGGGCAGGACTGAATACAGTAGTGTCATAATAAAAGAAGCAACCTCAGTACACGACTTAGTTAGCAAAACTACGGAAATCTAAATCTGATGGTTAAAGGGGGCCTTGAACCCAGCACCTCCTGTTTGCGAGTGTGCAAAGCAGTACACAACAGCGTACGGTGGATCGCTGTGGTTAATAGCTTTTCTGAAGTGCAGAAACATCAAATCAACCTTGTTTTCCTTGCCCCCGGCATTGAAGTTATTGGTTGTGAAGAACGCGAATTGCCCTTTGCACGATCTTTGTTTCCAGAATTCATGATGTTTTCTGTGGAGAAGGTCCTTCTTTCCAGGAGGTTCATTGTTCTTCTTTCCGAACACATTTTAGATTTCGGTTACAAGTAGAAATGAGTGATACACGGATGAAACTGCAGATCAATTCTGCCACTGCTTTCTTTCGGCTCCGATAGCCCATATCGATGACGTTTCGTTGAATGGTTACCACTCAGATACTTTGTAATGGCCCAACATCGAAATCTGCAGCAATTTGCGGAATGGTTGCACTTCTGTCACGATGAACGACTGTCTTTATTCGTCGTTGGTCACGTTCCTGCAGGATCTTTTTCCGGCCGCTGCGACGTCGGAGATTTGATGTCTTACCGGATTCCTGATATTCACGGTACACTCGTGAAATGGTCGTACTGGAAAATCTCCACTGCATCGCTACCTCGGAGATACTGTGTCCCATTGCTCGAGCGCCGATTATAACACTACGCTGAGACTCACTTAAATCTTGATAACCTGACATTGTAGCAGCAGTAACCTATCTCACAACTGCGACAGACATTTGTGGTCTTATGTAGGCGTTGCCAACCACAAATCTGTATTGTGGTTCTTAACGTATCTCTGTATTTCAACATGCATGTCTATACCAGTTTCTTTGGCGCTTCAACGTACCGGTATATTTACAAGGAAAATGTATCTTTTCTGATGCAGGCATAAAAAGCAAGAAATGGAAAAGCCTACAGTTCTGCTATTCAATACGTTGCCCACTTACAAATTTACCTCAGTATGTCCACTGCTCGCGAGAGGTTTTTCTCAGGCGATGATTCGTTAAATGACAAAGAGTACACAAATTACTGTCATTAATGTTCCCTTGGAGCCTTCTCTGAGCCTTCCTAGTGAAGTAACTCAGTATTTCCAAATCAGGGAATTCCGCTCAATCCAGGAGTATATTAAATGGTGGTTGTGAGATGGCCTATAGTGTGGAGGTTGTCTTATGATTTACTCACTGAATTTAGTTCTGACACTTTGCAGATCGAATAAAGAAAATGAGACAAAGACATATAAACCGCAGTGTCTGTCCAGCGAGATCCGACCAAGTTGTATATCAACGAGCGCAGAGAAAATCGAGCGTGCCAACATGACACTGCCTTTTTCCCTCACGTCCATATTTACTAATGTAGATTACTCTTAACATACCGTTAGAGAGAAATTTTAGCTTAGGTGCCAAACGTCATATCTGGGTTGAAACATCGAAATTTGCTTACTCACTGTCACATCTTAAATGGAAGCCATTTAGAATATTTCATCGAGATGACAAGGAAGTACAGCATTTGACATAAAAGCTGTACATTAGCTGGCCGCCTCAGAGACGTAATCCAAGTCGTTCACTTAAGGCAGCCAATATTTCCGGCCACCCCTCAAGAGTTCTAAGTCACATCCACGATCCGGCAATACTGTAGGATGCAGAAGTGTATGGAAGAAGTTCTGTCAGTTTTGTGGAGATATTGCGGAAACGTATCTGCTCTCGGTGTAGTGGTAAGCCTCGTGCTCTGTAAATATTATAGCCTGCGTTCGCGTATACTTCATTCCCTAGTGTCTTTGAATCGCATATTGGATATCGACTAAAATTATCAGTCTGACGGAAACTCAAACATAGTTCGTTCCATTTTCTAATCCACATCCAACAGCAAAAAGTTCCAGTACATTTTTCGTCAAACAGCTCCTGGCTGCGTCAAGATCAGAACAGTTTACGCTCGAGAGTTTCCTCGCCCAACAGCAGCTGCCAGCCACAGAGATTACACTGCCCGCTGCCAACGTCAAACGCCTCTGATTCGGCGAACCAGGCACGGCGCTATGAGTGTATTTATCAACGGTCATTTTGTTTTTAGATGCTGTCGTACTTCAGCTACGATTCGGATTTTCCCTGCCTGAAAAGTATGAACGTTATTCAAGTTTCATAGAATATAGCTGCAAGAGGAAGAATGTCTAACATTTGCGACGTGCCTAGTAGAGGGGTGAAGTCAGCAGAGGCAGCTCTGTGAGTCGGGTGAATGCTTTTGGGCAAAATACGTAAGAAAAAGACTTTTTCCCTGAGGAAACATCGTTTTGGAATTAATGATCTTGCACGTTCAGGAAGCCTCGATAACAGGCATATGTGACGGGCAAGGTTCAGATTTCGGGAGCAGTTGTAACCTCCCAACAGAAATGTTCCGAAACCTCCCAACAGTAAAAAATATAACTATAACATTGACATTTATTGTAACCTCCCAATAAATAAATTGCGTAACCTATCAATAATATAATGTGACTAAGTTGTCAATAAAAAAAACTGTGGCTCACTTATAACCTTTCAATAATTGACTGTGAATTTAAACTGGTAAATTCTGGACGTCAGCAGCGCTGCGTCATGGCCCTGAAAGATCATTCTGAATAAATTTAAAATTCTTACCTCAATAAGGTCGCCGGATAACGCGTATATATCTGCTCCTATAAGAAATTTTTCTGGTACAGCCCTGTGTAATGCTGGCCGATAGATTTGTCACGTATAAAAAGAAACAACTGATTTTTCTTTACAATAATCGGGATGACCATGGATTGGAGAAATTAGTAAGTTCTTTAAATTGAGATGAATGATTAGCAAAAGTTAATTTTTTATAAGAAAGATTATTATTAAGAGATTTTTTTAAAACCCTTACATGGGGCTTGACATAACAATAGTACATATGCGCGAAGCTGCTTTTACCTTATATTATATCGCTCAGACTCCGCCATCGCTCCCCACGACCGGCCCAGCCAACACGATACATTAGACTGCTCGCTACTACCACTACATCTGCTACACAGCTCCTACTCCTGACAGCACTGCTCTCTGGTCTGAGATTCTCCATACCTTACATATCGCAGGCAGCGCGTGAACAATCCATCGAAATTATATCTGCTCGAGTGCGCTAGCAACAAATTCTTTAATCATGGACCTCTTACACAGTAATACAGCATGCTGTAATTTAAAACAACAGAAATCGTAGAGATGACTATCAATGCATTTTTGCTTCATCATCATCGGCTGGTTCATTGAGAATTTCAATGCAGTGGTCCTGAGGGTGACTAATTATGATGTACTTTTATAGACTTCTTAAGGATAATTAGTGACTATTCCCTAACAAAAGACATATACTCGAAAAGAGGGCAGTGTGGAAATATTATTTTGTCTATGGAGACTCAGAAATGGTGTTGTGCATTACGAGAAGCCTCGCCAGGGGAGAGGATACCGCAATAGGTACTTATTGCCAACCTCTTAGTCAAGTATCGGTTGCAGTGTAAGAAAAACGACCTAAAAAACTTCACAAAGTGTTGATAGTACAACATAATTGTCTCTGCCGATTTTACTAACAAATCTATCCAGAAGTTTGAAAAGTTATCAATCACGCTCTTATTTTTCTGATCTTATATTTTCAGATTTTTACCTTTCAAGCTCCTCGTAGAAGAACAATCAAGAAAATTCCTCTTTTGATGGAAAAAACACTTCATACATGTTCGACGACATCCATAAATCACAATCGGTTAACCACCTGAGCTTTAACAGAATGTTTTAGATAAAGCGAGGGAATATCCTGTTGTTGATTAATTTCTCTTTGATGTTTACTGTTGTGTTCAGTAAAATAATAGACAACCTCGTTAAAATTTACTCTGCACTAACTCAAATGAAATGCAGATTACCGCAATATCCTTGTGGCGAATGTAATTTTAATGAAACATAAAGTATCTGTAAAAGGAGCGTGCCTGTATAAGAACGAATCAGGAAGATATTACTCATCTTGGACTTCGAAACGGTCTATGTTTTCTTGCTGTCCTGTGTCACTATGCAGTAGTATGGAAATTTGTCACTTCATAAACAAGGGACCGATAACCTTGCTGTTTGGTCCCCTCCCCAAATCATCCATCCATGATAAATTCCTTATTGGTTTTCGATATGACTGCTTGTAGCTATCTCATGAAATGGCTAAGAATGTATCCTCCAGTAAAACTGGAACAGGGAACCAAAGCAGCCCTCACTTTACAGGCGATTACGTTACCTGACAGCTAGTGGACTTATGCGGCGTTGTCCTCTCCCTTATGGTTTCATTCTGGCTAGGGCAGATAAGCTCGCAACGTTAAAGATTGGATTAATTACAATTTCCATGTCGAATGACTTTCCTGGACTCATAACTATGAACTAATAAGTTTATTTCACACATTATGTGAAAATGACTCATGTTATTTAATGGAAATGATACGAATATATAAAATGAATTTTGTGGGCTAATTTTGTATCATCCAAGTAATTCGTCGGTCAAAGGGTTGACGAACATATCCTGCGCTGTTGCCAAGATTCAGTTATACTTTTAGCAGGAAATACCAGCCCGAGCGGTCTAGGAAGTGACTACAGATCGTGTCTCAATGGCTTGGCGGCCGAGCGCCAAAATACCCGAAGTATTTGTCAGTGAGCCTTATTTACATTTCCGTAATTGGTTTTAAGGTCTACTGCGTCGTCACTAACAATACCCAGCTGTGCCGACTGCAAACTAAACAACGCAAATCATTAGCTATCACAATTACTTGTCTTTTTCTGTCTTTTTTAGACCATCTCCAGCAGTTAAACTCTAAATGATATGAGTAACCAACACACCTTTTTTATAATAATAGACTTGGAAATATTTTCCTTGAGATCGATGTCAAAGGCACAATCTATGAAAGACAGGCACACAAATGAAGAGACAACAACAAACCATCGATTGCAAAACGCAAAATTCTCAGGAAAACTTTGTAAGCTAAGCTAACATTAAGTTAAAAATCAAGAAAAGTTTATATGCAGGAAACCATGAGAAATAATAGAAAACCCAGGCTCAGAATGCCGTTGAGAATTAAACTAGCGAATGTATGGAGCGCAACTTCGATTCCACTGTCGGATAACGCGAAAGGAGAAGCAGTTGTTATCAGAAAAAGGAACGAGGAACACAAAATGCTAATAATAATGTATAGAATAAGTCTCCTCCAGTAAAACTGTCATTCAGTCCATAAATACTAGAGAATGTACGTATCGTCTGTTCGTTACGATTAAAACGTATCGGCTGCTCATGCTTTGTCAATTAAAGCGAAAAGCGCTTATGTTGAAGAGATTTTTCGACGTTGCAGTATGATTAAGACAGAGAGAGCCCGAAATAACAACAGGTTCACCAAACTGAGCATGGTGCTGAGATTCTATGCATCACTTGCACAGACTGTTATTAATTTAACCCTTAACGTTGTAATATTAATGATACATCTCGACTACAACGATAGTCATACGAGAATTATCGAGTTCTATTGTGACGACACAGATGGTCAGACGGTTCGAGGAATTAGAACTACACTATCCACATGCTGCTGAATCATAACGCCAAACTACCACTACATCAGATTTTAGGCCATACTTCATTTCTAGCTGTGAAAGAATTGCTCAGCAGAGCGTGAATAGCATCAACACCACTAACCCTCACCCTACACAGAACACAGTCCTACTATATGCCAGTTGACTGCTGAAAAATATCTTATTAGTTGGCAAAAAATACCAGATGCGGTATACTTTCCTCTAGGGAGGTTTTCACACTGCCCGTTGCTGGAGTATTTGTCTTTTGTTACGGCTCAGTCATTAATTCTTCAAAGGAACTTAATATATAGACATAATAACTAGTCGCCAGTATGAATATTGTATGAGAAAATTTATAACGACCGAGTTAAAACGTATTGATAGGAATCTTTTCGATTTTTGTTGTTTTAAATTAGGGCATGTGGTACTACCGCTCCCGACATGTGAATCATTCCCAATGAATGCAAATGCCGCATGGTACCTAAATGGTCGCACTCCATCACATATGTCAGTTATCAAGGCCTCCTCAGTGTACAAGATCATTCATGCCAAAACGATGTTTCTACAAACAAAAAACTATTTTTCTTACGTTTCTGCCCAGAAGCATTCTCCCCACACACATAATACTTCCGACTATATCCCTTAACACTTGAACAACGTTCATATTTTTCAGGCAGGCAAAATCCAAATCGTAGCTGAAAATAAATACGGCATCTTCAAAAAACAAAATGACCGTTGATAAATACACTCATAGCGTCGCACCACGTTCACCTAGTCCGACGCACCTGCCGTTGGCAGCGGGCAACGTAGATTCCATAGCTGGCAGGTGCTGTGGTACGACGAAACTCCCGAGCGTAAACTGTTCTGATCTTGTGACAGCCAGGAGTCGTTTGACGGCAATGTTCTACTATTAGAGGTGGATTAGAAAATTAAACGAATTATGTTTGAGTTGCCATCAGACTGATGACTTAAGCACATATCCAATATGCGATTTAAAGGAACATGGGAGTGGAGTGTAGTCGAACGTACGACTTAATGTTCACAGAGCACGAAGCTTACCATGACACTACGAGCAGATACGATTCTGTAACACTTCCATAAGGCTGGCAGTACTTCTTCCACGCACTTCTCATTTTATAGTGTTGCTGGATCGTGGAGGTGGTCGGACTTAGAATGTTGAGTATTAGGTGGGAATATTGGCTGCCTTAAGTGAACGACTAGACTTCGCCTCTGAAGCGGCCAGCCGGTGGCCAGTTTTTATGTCAAATACTGTACTTTCTTGTCATCGTGATGAAATATTCTAAACGGCTTCCATTTAAAATGTGACATAGATTTAACGTTTGTCACATAAATTAAGATTGCTCTCTAATGTCACGTTACGAGCAATCTGCATTAGGAAATGCGGACGTAATGGAAAAAGGCAGTATCATGTTGGGTTGGTGGTTACTCGCTCGATTTTCACTGCGCTAGTTGACATACGAGTTGGTTCAGATTCGCTGGAGAAACAATGCGGTTTGTAAATCTCTCTCTCTTTTTCTTTATTCGAGGTGCAAAGGGCCAGAACGAAATTCAGTGACTAAATGATAAGAGAAGGACAAACTCCGCATCATAAGCGATGTCAGAACCAGCATTCCATACACTGTAGGTTTGAGCAGAATTGTCTGTTTTGGAAATACTGAGTTACATCACGAGAAGGGCTGAGAAAAGGCTCCGAGGGACCGTTAACTACAGTCATTCGTGTATTGTTTGTCATTTAGGAAATCATCATGCGAGGCTAACGTTACGGAAGAACTGGACATACTATGGTAAATCTGGGGAGGTGAAAAACGAACTGAAAAGCAGAACTGCACGATTTTTCATGTCTCTCTTTTGTGTCAGCATCAAGATCCTTGTAAAGATATATTTTGATTACTATATGATATACTTAATTCACAGCTGTGACTGGAACAAACAGTTTTCATTCATTATATCAAACATTCTTCATAAGATTGGTACGACAAGCGTATAATTCAACTGCATTTCCTGATACATATCAGTTATGGGTATAGGATTCTCAAGTCATTTTATGTACGAGCAATTGCCTCATGAGTAACTTCGCCATCACTGTGTCGAAATTTTATGACACTTTCGTTGGCAGTTATTAATTTCTGACACTCTCCCGCATACGACATCTCTAAAACAAGAAAATCTGAAGAAACCTATGACAATATTTGCTTACTGAGTCACCATTTAATTACCTTATGTTCTTAGTATCACCGTTCACAGAATATTCAGTCAGATGGACTGTCTAAATTTCCGTCGAAGGCGTACTGCGCCATATTCACTAGGTATATAATTGCTTTTTAATGGAACAGTTGTGACGTTACCGCCCATATTATACCATTTCGTGAGCGTAGTATACACGGTTGATACACACATCATAAAAAGTTTGCATCACCTCGGTTTTGAGAGTTCCGAAACCTGTACAGAAAATTACAATAGATATTAAGATAAACATCACTTCCGTCCTTTTTATTGCTCGTCAAAACCACACATAGCATGTTGTACCACCATGCAGCGAAACCTTCAGAGGTGGTGGTCCAGATTGCTGTACACACTGGTACCTCTAATACCCAGTAGCACGTCCTCTTTCATTGATGCATGCCTGTATTCGTCGTGGCATACTATGCACGAGTCCATCAAGGCACTGTTGGTCCAGATTATCCCATTCTTCAACGGCGCTTCGGCGTAGATCCCTCAGAGTGGTTGGTGGGTCATACCGTCCATAAGCAGCCTTTTTCAATCTATCCCAGGCATGTTCGATAGGGTTCATGTCTGGAGAACATGCTGGCCGCTCTAGTCAGGTGTATCCTGAAGAAAGTCATTCACAAGATGTGCACGATGGAGCGCGAATTGTCGTCAATAAAGGCAAATGCCTCGGAAATATGCTGCCGATATGGTTGCAATATCGGTCGGAGGATGGCATTCACATATCGTTCAGCCGTTACGGTACCTTCCATGACCACCAGCAACGTACGTCGGCCCCACATAATGACACCCCAAATCAGCAGGGGACCTCCACCTTGCTGCAATCACTAGTCAGTGTGTCTAAGGCGTTCAGCCTGACCGGGTTGCCTCCAAACTCGTCTCCGTCGATTTTCTGGTTCAAGGCACGTATGACACTCATCGGTGAAGAGAACGTGATTTCAATACTGAGCTGTCCATTCTGTATGTTGCTGCGTCCATCTGCACCGCGGTGCATGGTGTCGTGTGTACAAAGACGGACCTCGCCATGGACATCGGGAGTGATGTTGCGCATCATGCAGCGTATAGCGCTCAGTTTTAGTCGTAACATGACGTTCTGTGGCTGCACAAAAAGCATTGTTAAACATTGCGGCGTTGCTGTCAGGGTTCCTCCTAGTCATAATATTTAGGCAGCGGTCATCCACTGCACTAGTAGCCCTTGGGTGGCCTGAGCGAGTCATGTCATCGACAGTTCCTGTCTCTCTGTATCTCCTCCCATGTCCGAACAACATCGCTTTGGTTCACTCCGAGACGCTTGGGCACTTCCTTTCCTTTCCATTTCCATTCCAAGTAACAGTAAGGACGCGATCGAACTGCGGTATTTACCTTCTAGGCATGCTTGAACTACAGACATCACGAGCCATGTACCTCCTTCCTGGTGGAATGACTGGAGCTGATCGGCTGTCGGACCCTCTCCGTCTAATATGCGCTGCTCATGCATGATTGTTTATATTTTTGGGCGGGTTTAGTGACATCTCTGAACCGTCAATGGGACTGTGTCTGCCATACAAAATCCACAGTCAATGTCTGTCTTCAGGAGTTCTGGGAACCGAGGTGATCGAAAACTTTTTTTTTTATGTGTGTAGAATGGCGAAGTGATTAAGGCGGGAATTTTCTGAATTGCGTGTAGGGTTTTCGAATCCTGTCGCTTCCATCAATTTTCATTGGTGTTGAGAGTAATTAGTTTAGTAGAAGAACGAGAATTATTAATTGTTTTATTTTAAAGTATGAAGTCTATGCCCCCGGTCTTGTACCACTTTTTCTCTTTATATTCTGCTATCTCTGCTTGGCATTAAACGATAATGATACTTTTTTCTGATTTTGTCGGTACTGGCATCCTGCCTGCGTGCAGATAAAGAGACACAAATTAATTTGAAGGTTATCTCGACGTAAAAGAACAAAATACTTTCTCTTTGGTGCCTTCATCGGCAGTTTCATGCCTCTCTCATTTGTCACAAACAATGTCTCCCTAACAACTCAATAATTCAGTACCGTATCCAGTGTCCGTTCTCCTCTACAACTACATTTAGCAGTCAGACGACAGAGGCACCAAGTTTTCGAATGAATCTCTTCTTCTACAGCTATTCCCATGAGTCATGAACTGCTTCGAGCAGCGCTGTCTTGGTTGTCGGTACTGGAATTCTACTTGTAATAGTTTTCTCCATCTCTGCCTATACCTGCCCTGTGCGACGGAGGTCAACACCTTTGGGAGGTCGGTCAAACTGCTCAATGTTTCCCTTCATTTGAAACCAGTATTTTACACCGTGTTTTACCCGTCAAAATGCTAGTGCCCGTGTGGGGAGTACTGTCCGGTACCTCACACAGTTCGCTGTATCGACAAGACAACGGACATGTTCGAATATTATTCTACCTCCCGAAAATCTTGGACGAACAAAAGGAAGGATTAGTTTCTCCAGTGTTTCGCAGTTGTAATAAATAGAAAAAGGACTGTCCAGTGCTACAGAACACCGCAGCCATTTGCTGCGGACTAACTGTTTCCTGGTATTTGGACCACTGTTTCTAAAAATGATCAAAAATCACTGAGTGTCTCCTTCAAGCACGCTATAGCAGCAGTAGAATGAAGAAGTTAATAGTGATAATGGCAGTAATAATCGAAGTATTTGGTAACTTCACACTCTTGAATGGTATTTCTCGATCTAAGAATTGTGAGTTCGAATCCTAATTCATACAAACCAACCATGGTTTCTTTACAGGCCCTACCATTTGCACACCGAACTGCTAGTGATAACTAACTTCCGTTTTTAAGGTCTCTTCGGGTGTTATTTCTAGTCAAAGATGCACATGTCTCACTATGGGTGAACAAACATTTCGCGTAAACAACGGCGTTAGGTGCCGGGTTCGATTCCTGATCAGGCAGAGAATTTGCATCCTCATTTCGAATTAAAACATTTTGCTGCTGGTGAAAAAGTTCGATATCTCACACCTGATTTTACATAGCTAACAATCTGATTACGTGCAGGGTTCGGGCCTCTATCACAAAACCTTACATCATGGCTCTTCGTTTTAAACAGTAAACTTTGTAACTTGAAAATATATTAAATATTTTTCTTGGTTAGTTAACAGGGAGATAAGAGACTTGACACAAGTCGAGCTAGAGCACAAAAATAATCAAGTTCAGATTTGTTAACGACACTGGTGAAAACTTCGATATTTCTCGACTCTTTGTGTCTGGTCACCAATGAGGAACGTTGTTATGTTCGAGTCTCGGTCAGACACGAATGCTTTCCTTAGTTACAATGGTTATAGGTGTTTGGTTTCAGTACAGATACAGATAAAAAAAAATTTGTCATGTCGTTCAAAGTTCAAATATGTGCACAAATAATTTCTCAGTCATGAGTACTGAGAAATTACTGATGATAGGATGCTAATTTTGAGGTTTCCATGGAGCGCTTGCCGCTGCTGGTCGCACTGCTTTCAACCGATTAGTTCAAAATCCAGTTTATGATAAACCGCTCGTATCAGGAGCAACGTTCCACGGGTGTGAGAAAATCTTTTAGAGAGTAAAAATACTGCCAACAGTCATAGAGCTTCAGCAGTTCAGATATTGTCTCAGAATCTCTTGTTCATAAAAATATTGAATTTTGCCTAAAGATTGCGGGAATGGTTTAAGTGACGGAGTTAGTTAACTCAAATGCTAATGAGAGTGGTGGTGATTTTGCGAACATATACGATTCTGAACTTCGCCTCCG
Source organism: Schistocerca nitens (assembly GCF_023898315.1). Taxonomy (NCBI): domain Eukaryota; kingdom Metazoa; phylum Arthropoda; class Insecta; order Orthoptera; family Acrididae; genus Schistocerca; species Schistocerca nitens. The sequence goes on from NC_064615.1 coordinate 668,159,326, forward strand.
GATAGGGAGTCGTCGTTGGATACGCAGCGTTCAGTGATTGAGAGCACTTGCTCTGTCTACACTCACGTAGAAACGTTATCTGAATTCCGTCCTTGTGGCTGGGAGCTGGCGTTTATTGTCTGTAGAACACAGAGAGGAGAAGACAGTATTGGATCATACTAGTCAGAGGACCGCCTTCTGCCGTCCTAGTGTTTGAAAGAGTTTTTTATTTTGTGGTTGTTGGAGTTGTTCCATCGTCACAGACGTGTTTATGAACCATCACTCCGACGCACCGAACGCAGTACCGACGGTGATATTGCTAACTGCTTCGGCTTATTAGGGCTATAAAGCTAAACATCTCTGATCACGTAAGTTTAATTTTCACTGAGGTTGCACACCGCTGTAGATCATCTTAGAAAATATTGTTCTCTAGTGTTTGGTATGTAGATGATGTCAGTCATCTCGCACCATTTATATTAAATCGCGTAGCCATAAAAAGGGGCAGATTTGGGCAATTGATCAGTAATATTACTTAGGAAATCCATTTGTGTCTCTTTACGTCCTTTGGACATTGATACATTAACATTTGTAATTTATAAAAGCGGTTTCAATTTACAATAAATGTATAAGCAGAACCAATATTTATCATTGTGTTGTTACTAGATACCTTAACCATTCATTTATGTAATTTATATGTTAAAGAGCAACAAGGAGGAAATAATATCACCATTAAGGGATCCTAATATCTGCTTCAGGGAGTAGTCAGACAGGGCCAAATCTTCATTTTCGCGTTCAGTATTTTCTGTTGCGTACATTCAGTTTTACACCTGTCTGGGGTAGCATTTTGGAGAATAACAGGTAAAAAAGATTACATTTTATCTTCTCGGTGTATCCGAGGAAAAGAAATTTTGTCAGAATATAATTTTTATCAAATCGCTACACTACCAGTTCTGCAGTCCCCGATTATCAGCTGCTTTAAGTTCTGTTTCTCTTATAGCGCGGAAAACGCGTTTACGAACACATAATAACGTCTAATCAGAAAATAAACACGGGATAAATGAACCTGTGACTCTGGCAGGGTTAGTGAAGTTAACCGGAGAATAAGTTTTCGCAATGGCAGGAATAGTTACAGAATTGGTGGCGACAAGATTGTTTGTTAGAACGAGGAAGGAGAAGAAACATAGACATCACACATATTATATGGAAGAATATGACGAATCAAAATTTATATACTACTGCCTGTCGATCTCATGCTTGAGAAACTGGAGCTGTTGAATGAAGTGTGAAACTATTTCCTAACATAATACTTTTTCCTGTAGTATGCCTAACAGACATTTGATGTTTGTACCTCGTGAATTATGCTCTGTCGTGTTATTTATGTAAATGAGGTGAATAAAACTGACCATTTGTGCCAAAAAAATCTCGCTTATTTGCCGTGTGTTACACCTGCTGCAATGTGAGAAAGGCCAATTTCGTTTTATCTGACAGAAGTGACAAAATAGATGTAATCAAATCGAGAAACCACAACACTCTCGGTTAATATTCGTATTAACAGCTTTTTCAGGATAAGACAACGACATTTTGATTTTTGATGTAGCAAAACGTTTGACGAACTTTGATGACGTAATAGAATCTTTCGCAGACAGGAAAGCATGCAGTGGAAAGCTGTAGCAAGATTAAAGCGAAGAAATTGGTTGGACCTAAAGATTGGATAAATTTGTACTGTCTTGGTTGGCTCTTGTCTTAACGGGTTTTATGTTTCTGTTGTGTACATAGTTCCGCGTAGTCAGCGCGTACACAACTTTCCCAATAGAGCAAGCCCCGCTAAGCACAACAGCGCAGGCGCAGCACTCGTCCATCTCCACACTACGAGATGGCGCTGCCTAAGAGACGGACCAAATTCTGCTTCCGCCGATCCGCGTATTAATATGTAACGCAGCCAATGAGATTGCTGCTAACGTAGAACCTTTCCTCCTCGCGGATCACACTCGCCCAGTGATACCTGAACGCTCGAGGTATTATAGCGTGTGTACAGATCTCTGATTAGTCAGTCTACATTTGTCTGCATTCGTCTGCATTTGTCTGTACCAGTCTATAGTCAAGTTTCAGTCTGCACCTAGTAAGATTATCATATTCCTGTACATAGCCATGAAGAGAAATGTATAGACACTTTGTCAAGTATCAGAGATATGTGGGAATAAGATTAACATACCAAGACCAAAGGAACTTCAGATTGTCAATTGTAAATAGCATCCAGAATCAAGTTAAGTAAGGTTTATGATTTTTATTATTTTAATAAATGTGTGTTAAAATTAATCAAGTTCTGTTTAAAGTTGGTCACCGTCAATCTGCTACTCTAAGCGTGCAAGTGGCATTTCTATCGTCTGACCTAACGGCAGAAGATAAACACGCCACAATAAGACCACGAGACATATTGCTGACACTCGCCTACTTCATTAGAGCGACAAGTCAAATAATCTGATGGTGTGTGTACCGAAGGTCTTACAGTACGCACACCACAGTTTCCTACATTTAATTTTATGTCACATAAAAGAGAAAGTTATTAGCTGATAGGAAATAAAGAGTGCAAAATTTTCTGTACAGTTCTTAATCTCCTGGTCACAAATAATCCCACCCAGCATTAATTGTGATTTTTTTAAAGGGGGTAGGGAGAAAGGCACCACAGGATATTTTAATTTCCACTATCCTGAATATGGGTTTGATGTCTTCCATTACAAAATATACACGTTTGAATTCCGCAGAGCGAAATACAGTAACGTGAAGAGAAGAATGCTGTGTGAACAGGAGTGGCACTGCACTTTGGCACACTTTAAACCAAATAACATATATGTTTTGTGTATCAAACTCTTTTGAAATATGTGAGTTACAATATGAACATAGTTTAGAAAAATCGATTTTTTTTTTTTATTTTGACGTCCTATCTCAAACGCTCGAAATAGGGGGAGGTGGCTCCACTCCCAAGCTTTTGCCCCTGCTCGGAAATACCGTAGATCCTGGGTTGCGGCACTAGACTGATTGTGCTGAATCTAATAATGTTTCATTTAGACTGGTTGTGTTGAATCTAATAATGTTTCATTCCTGTTGTGGCCCTCAGCGTCGCCTAACTTATACAAATGATTTTTTTCTTTACGGGACGTACCTTCATTTCCAGGCTCTACATCAGATAAGTCGCTAGATAGTCAACACGATTAGCTCCACTGTTCGGGCTACGTTGGAACGGGTTTGCCATCAAATGCAATACTGGATCTGTATTTCTGAATTTCCTGAAGACTTTGGACACTGTACCACACAAGCGGCTTATAGTGAAACTACGTGCTTGTGGAATATCGTCTCAGTTATGTGACTGGATTTGTGAATTCTTGTCAGACAGGTCACAGTTCGTAGTAATTGACGGAAAGTCATCGAGTAAAACATAAGTTATTTCTGGTAGTGTTATAGGCCCTTTGCTGTTCCTTACCTATATAAACGATTTGGGAGACAATCTAAGCAGCCGTCTTAGGTTGTTTGCAAATGACGCAGTCGTTTATCGACTAATAAAGTCATCAGAAGATCAAAACAAACTGCAAAACGATTTAGAAAAGATATGTGAATGGTGCGAAAATTGGCAGTTGACCCTCAATAACGAAAAGTGTATGGTCATCCACATGAGTTCTAAAAGGAATCCATTAAACTTCGGTTTCACGACAAATCAATCAAATATAAAGGCCGAAAATTCAACTAAATACCTAGGAATTACAATTTCGAACAACTTAAATTGGAAGGAACACACAGAAAATGTTGTGAGGAAGGCTAACCAAAGACTGCGTTTTATTGGCAGGACACTTAGAAAATGTAACACATCTACTAAGGAGACTGCCTACACTATGCTCGTCCGTCCGCTTTTAGAATACTGCTGCGCGGTGTGGCATCCTTACCAGATAGGACTGACGGAGTCCTTTGAAAAAGTTCAAAGACGGGCAGCACGTTTTGTATCATCGCGAAGTATGGGAGAGAGTGTCACTGAAATAATACATGTTTTGGCCTGGACGTCATTAAAAGAAAGGCGTTTTTCGTTGCGACGGAATCTTCTCTATAATTTTTTTTCGTTACGACGGAATCTTCTCAATAAATTCCAATCAACAACTTTCTCCTCCGAATGCGAAAATGTTTTGTTGACACCGACCTAAATAGGGAGAAACGATCACCACGATAAAATGAGGGAAATCAGAGCTCATGCGGAAAGATATAGGTGTTCGTTCTTTCCACGCGCTACAGAAGACTGGAATAATAGAGAATTGTGAAGGTGGCTCGATGAACCCTCTGCCAGGCGCTTAATTGTGATTATCAGTGCATGCAGGTAGATGTAGATGTCGTGTCATAAATGGAGCCCTCATCGACCATCTGTCGAAGTCCATAGGAGCTGTGAGAGTTAACCTTTCATTCTACATGTGTATTTCTGAAATGAAGTCAATACTGCAGTCACAGGAATACTTCCTTTTTTTCCATTCATTTTTAATCAACCTGTATTTTCACACTCTTGCGACGGAGCCTCCCGGACCCTGTACACATGACGTGGAAGACCAAATTAAATGAATGCCGTTTCGCTGTTTCGCGGCAAGGAAGCGCGACAACAGCGAACGAGATGTCCTTCCTCCTGGGAGCGCTTCCTGAGTTCCTCGCAGCCACAGTGGCGGCTGTGAATGGCGTCCCTGGCGCCAGCTGCCAGCGCCACCTGCCATCCCCGCCTGCTGCGGCGCGCTGTGGGGGCGGGGGTAGGGGGTGGGGGTGTCGGAGGGCGGATGCGCCCCATTTCCTGCCCGCGGCGCGACTTCCTGTCACCCGCCCACGCCACGCCACGCCGCGCCGCGCCTCTCCGTGACCCGAAATACATCTGGGCGCCGCTAAACTGGGGGCTGACGTCCCTATCGCCGATGCCTGCAAACCGCTGTCTCTGACATACCAATTCTGTACTTCCTCGTCGCTATTTTCTGTGTCTTCTTTTAGACCTGAATATTCTCTCTTTTTCGATCACCCTTTCTCTCATTCAATCACGAAGGGAGATGGGACAGAAATCGACTGAGTCGTCTACCTCTTTTCCTTTCACTTCACTCGTTCATTGTGAAAGTCTAAACGAACTGAAAAGCCAGATATAATGTTCTGAGAACATCTCCAAGTGACGCGAGGTTCCGCCAAGTGCATTTCGAGCAGATTACGGCCGCTACAAAGAGAAACACTGCGGGAAAGACAACAGAAAGAACAAGGAGTGTTATTATATAACATCGTGTCATGAGTTCACTAGTGAGAAGACACAAGTTAAGGATGGAGAAGGCTGCCAGTCGTATTCTTTTAAAAGAATCGCCCCGGCATTTTCTTCATGGGAATTACGGAAATCGTGGAAACCGAAATTAGGATGGCCAGACTAGGACCGTCCTCCCATACTTTTTTCAGCCACCTACTGCCCTCCATCCTCGGCAGGTGTCCAACCCAAAGTAGATGTTTTGGTTCGATTCTCTCTACTGTTGTCCGCTAAAGTACACTCCATTAACCGCACCTACATGTACAGGGTGATCTAATAGCTGTTAACATTTGAAAATGTACTTATTCACGGAGTAATGTACGTAGAGAGGTAAATATTTAAACACGTACCTGAAATGACATGAGGTTTTTTTGAAATCAAAATTGTTATTTATGTATAATTTTACCACTGTTGCCAATATGATTATTGTACCTAAAGTTTGTAACATTTCACCTGATTGTATAAACGAGTATGAAGTTTAAGCTATTTTAACTTGTCAAAATTGGAATTATATATCACCTGGCGTGCTTATACCAACGCATGTATTCGACACCTCAAAGCAAACACCTCCAAATCCTTTAAAAAAATTATTCTGTAATAATGTTGTTACGATGTATATTCTTTGTACTCTGCGTTAATGTTTTCTCTTCTGCTATACGATCCTTGCATCCAATAGTTTCCAGACGCCATATTTGTTTACAAAGTATGACTGTAGACATGTGATGTGTTACGACAGCGAAAGGAACCTGTGACCACTGCAGGTACTCTATTTGACTTATTTTGTGTGTACCGTTAGATATACGTTTAATTTTTTGTCAAAAGAAAGCGTTAGATATACGTTAAATTTTTGTCAAAAGTAACCCAAAACCATGTTTTCTCCACTAGACAGTGCCACAAGTTCCTTCAAAAAATCGTAACACAACACAAACACAAATGTCATACTAACAAATGTAAATCCACCTGATGATGGAGGTTTAAACCTTTGAAACGTGTCTTGGTGATAGGTAAACAGTGACTGGTAATAGTAAACTTGTTGTTTCATTTAATGTCAAAAATATATGGGCTTTCTCAAAATTTTATATTGTCAGTACTGTTTTAAATAGAGAAAATACCCAATATATGCATGCAAATGACAAGAAAATGCATGACCTAAAGCGATCTCTACCATTCCTGCAGACAAAAGAAATAACCAGAACTTCCACACTGAAATATACAGTTGGCCAACATATCTTAAATAATAAACCAAATGCAGAGTATAATTCCAAAGAAAATGGAAGATACGCATAATTTGTTTGAGTTTTCCCTATATGCTTATCGAGGAAGCCCACATTTTCACTAAAGAAATTTTAACTTAACGTCAAGAAAATGTCAGTATTGTCTATAGTGCATTGAAATTCTTCCCTCTGCATTCATTTTTTTAGAACAACGAGAAGAAAATCGGAATTTGCGCATAATTTTAATGTCTGGAATGTTTTTTGTGTCTCATGAAAAGTTCAGTTTTTTGCACCTGTTGGGTTCCTCAGTACTCCAATGAAATTACTTCTCTACTTAGAACTGAATAAATTATTCAAAGCTACACTTCAATAAAGAATCACTACAAAATAATATCACTTCAGTAAACAGCAAACTACAAATCACAATCCCACCATATATTGTTCACAAGATCGTACAAATATAGCGCCCCTTGGGTCCCTGAATATCTTATATTTCAATATTAAATACACTGAAGTGACAAACGTCGTGAGATACCTCCTAATATTATGTCGGGCTTCCTTTTTCCCGGCGCAGCGCAGCAGCCTGACTTGGCGTCAACACAGCAAGTTCAAAAATGATTCAAATGGCTCTGAGCACTATGGGACTTAACTTCTGAGGTCGTCAGTCCCCTAGGACTTAGAACTACTTAAACTTAACTAACCTAAGGACATCACACACATCCATGCCCGAGACAGGATTCGGATTCGAACCTGCGCTCGTAGCGATAGCGCGGTTCCATACTGGAGCGCCTAGAACCGCTCGGCCACTCCAGCTGGCCAACTCAGTAAGTCATTAGAAGTCCCCTGCAGAAGTATTGAGTCATGCTGTCTCTATAGCCGTCCACAATTGCGAAAGTGTTTCGTGTGAATAGTTTTGTGCACGAATTGATCTCTCGATTACGTCCAGTAAACTTTCTTTGGGATACATATTGGGTGATTTGCGTGGCAAAACCGTTCGTCTGAATTATCCAGAATAATCTTCAAAGCAACGGTGAACAATTGTGGCCCAGTGGCATTGTATATTGTTACCCATAAAAATTACATCTTTGTTTGGGAACATGAAGTCCATTAATGGCTGCAAGTGGTCTTCAAGTACAACATAACCATTTCCATTTAATGACAGGTTCACTTGGATCAGAGGACCCAATCCACCGTATGTGAAAACATTTCATACCGTTACGTAAACACCACCAGCTTGCACAGTGCCTTGTTGACAACTTGGGTTTATGACTTCGTGGGGTCAGCGCCACACTGGAACCCTACCATCAGCTCTTCTTACCAGCTGAAATTGGAACTCATCTGACCATGGTTTTCCATGGTTAACCGATATGGTTAGGAGCCAAGGAGAGGCGCTGCAGGCGACGTCGTGGCGCTAGCAAAAGCACTCGAGTAGGCCGTATGCTGCCAGAGCCCATTAATGCCAAATTTCGCCTCACTGTCATAATCTATATGTTCGTCGTAAGTCCCACATTGATATATACGATTATTTCACGCAGTGTTCCTTGTCTGTTAGCACTGACAAGTCCACGCAAACGCCACTGTTATCAGTTGTTAAGTGACGGCTGTCGGCCACTGCGTTCTCCTTGGTGGGAGACAGTGCCTGAAAGTTGGTATTCTCAGCACGCCCTTGACACTAAGGGTCTCGGAATATTAAATTCCCTGACGATTTCCGGAATGGAATGTCCCATACGTCTAGCTCCGACTACAATTCTGTGTTCAGAGTCTGTTAATTCCCGTCGCGCGGCCATAATCACATCTGAAACAGTTTAACCTGAACCACCTGAGTACAAATGACAGTTTCACCAATGCACTGTCCTTTCCTACTTCGTGTACGCGATACTGCCGCAATCTGTATATGTGCATATCTAGATCCCATTACTTTTGTCACCTCAGTGTGAAACTCAATGTAACTCCAATCATAGCTGGCCTGACACGTTAATCACTCCAGAATCCAATGCAAAGGGCGACATGCAGTATGAAACTCAGTGTATAATAGTAGCTTTTTGATAGTCTTCATTTTCGGCCACGACTTATTGACGCTCGTTGATGGCAGGGATTGTAACGCTGCCGTCACTATCCGCACATCTTCTTGCCAGAGACCATCAGCTCTACCGCTACATCAGGATGTTGCGTGGTTAGATTTAATACACTTCTGTAACATATTATGCGAATATCAGCAAATGGGTCTCTCCTAGCTTGCAGTTCACGTGGCACCTGAATGGTATAGTCATTAAAAGCTCCTAATTTGGAGGATCAAAAGTTAATATTGACGTTTTCACCAGGCGAGCCGCCACACAGCTGTACGTCAATAATTGTTGCAATCCCCTCCACGAGCCTTCATACGAATGATAGTACGAGTAATAGTAACTTTCTTTCATTAATATGGTGACAGGGTCCCTCAGAGTGCTTACTGTAGGTTTTGGTTAATTATTGTAAGGCGCTGATGCCGGTGCCCTTACAATTCTGTTCTTATATTTCCAGGGCCAAGTACTTTACCATTTTACAAGTTGTGACATAGTTACGAAGAAGCTATAAGTGATCTAGGGAAACATTTGCGTGATTATAATGCCAGTCTTGGATCAGAATGCTTATTTTCAATCAGGTTATTAATTTCGGTCGGCAATGACCGTCTTCAATCAGGTGTGAAGATGGTCATTACCGACCGGAATTAGTAACCTGATTACAAACAAACAGTGTGCTCCAAGACTGGAATCATAATAACGCAAATAGTTTACCGTTATTCATTGGTTTTACAGCCTTGAAAACTTCTTCAGCAGTTACTGATCGGATATGCCTACCTTTAATCTCTCAGCCTCTTTATCCACATATATTTTCAAAAACAACTCACTTCCATCGGTAACAACAGCTGTCTCCATTCATTCCGCTTTTAATACTCATTCAAGCTGTGCCTTTACCTGAGATCCTAATAGTCTTTACGTTCTTCCAAGGTCTATGTATTGCTCTATCTGTCCAGCAACCTGTTTTCATGCATCTTTTTCCTTATGATGACCCTATGCGCATGGTCTCAGCCCGCTACAACTCCTTTAGTTACCTCCTACCTATGAGAACCTTTTGTTCGTCAAGCGCACAAAAAGTTGCTGATTCGTGTATCATCTACCTACCTGTCTCATCCATGTTATTTGACAACTCATACGGAACTGCCGTAATTTTTGTGCAAATCCAAGCCTGTAAAGAAAGCTTACATATCTCGCTGTAGACTTTGAAATTTGCGCTATACCCCATGAGATTCCCTGCAAGCCGCATCTTTACTGATTGCCACCATTGGCTTTAAGGCCGACAAGGGTTATGTGGTGTGGTAACCCTCCATTCTCCATCCAGGAAGATGGATTCGTTTTAGAACTGCAGTGGTTGGTTATGAAGATAAGGTAGTCTCAAGATGGCATTTGTTCACGACGACCGTGGTTTGTCCGTGCAAGCCTCTATAACTCCGCCAAACACTCCCACAGTTCCAAGAGGATTATATGATATGGTTGTCCCATCCTCCATCCATTAAGAAGGTTTGCTTTGGAACTGCAGGAGCTGCGTTCCAAGATATGGGTGACAAAAGAGACTATGGCGCCAATGGACTTCTTATGGGAAGACGGTGAAGTAAATTGAAATCTAGCGTCGAAGTGGCCGAGACTGGCCAGAATGCTCCTTCTAGAATATTCAAGAATGTTTTTAAATGTTCCAAAATGCTATAGAACCTCCCAGAAGCTTCGACGATGTACTAGATTTCCAAGATAATTGGGAATTAATGAGAGGTGCATTGGTTACACATTCAGGAGATTTTCGGTAAACGCTTCGATTTATTCCAAAATCAACTCCAGAAGACCTAATCAGTGCATGTTTGGAGAAATCATTTCTTTGGTCTCCAGTGGCAAAAGTACAATTAAAAATAAGTAAGAGAGTTCAACTTTCCAGTAATGAAAACGCGAAACATTTTGTTGCAAAAGTCGTACAAATTAGTTTAACTCGCCAAACTGAACTTACAAATGATTTATGCAATGTTATCAACAGACCAAATGAATTAATTGATAAAGTTCTCCAAACATTGGTCAATATTACTCAAGTTGTTATTTGAAAGAGCTCTTTTGGCTGTAAGAAATGAATAGTTACGATTTTTATTTAAAAATTCAAATCAATATAGTCGTAAATAGTAATCAATATAATGGTAGCAAAATTAATATCAGGAAAAAAAAGAAAATTTGGGAAATTTGTGGTGATGTACTATGGGACAAACTGCTGAGGTCATCGGCCCCTAGGCTTATCAAATAACTTACGCTGAGGACAGTACACACATCCATGCCCGAGGGAGGACTCCAACCTTCGGCGCGAGGAGCCGCGTGCACCGTGGCAGGACGCCTCAGAATGCGCGGCTACCCCGCGCGGCAGACAAAAGAAAAATAGAGTTTATTCAGAGAATTCCTCTCACATCTACCGAAGCGCCGTTTCAGTTCTAACGACTGAAAACTGTAGTATGATTAGCATTTAATATTACTATAAATAAGGCACAAAGACAAATGTTTAAGATCTTGTATTAATTTGAAAGAATCATGCTTTCCTCGAGGCCAGTTAAATGTAGCTTGCCCTAGAAATGGGAAACCCAAAGAACTTAAGTACAATAACAAGACAACAATTGCGGTTCATACGCAACTACTGTGACACACTAAGTTAATTAAGCATGAGATACAGCGAAAACGAAAGTTTTGCATCATTAAATTTAATGCAGCTATTGAGAATATGATGATTTTTTATAGCTCTATAATTTCTGTATTTAAAATTTGACTAATCACCAACCACTGGTTTTTGTGAGACCGAAGTCTTTCGCGGCAGCACTGTTATAAAAAACGTCGTGTGGCTACGGCCCCCCGTCGGGCAGACCGTACGCCTGGTGCAAGTCTTTCGATTTGACGCCACTTCGGTGACTTGCGCGTCGATAGGGATGAAATGCTCATGATTAGGACAACACAACACCTATTCCCTGAGCGGAGAAAATCTCCAACCCATCCGGCAATCGAACCCGGGCCCTGAGGATTGACATTCCGCCGCGTTGACCACTCAGCTACCGAGGGCGGACAGCACTGTTATGTGAAACATTCTTGAAACTTTTGCCCTGTTGTGTACTGTAGTGGGTGTGCGGCAGTAGCTGTTGTGTTTCTGATCGCTATCACATTGTGGCCGGCCGCGGTGGTCTCGCGGTTCTAGGCGCGCAGTCCGGAACCGTGCGACTGCTACGGTCGCAGGTTCGAATCCTGCCTCGGGCATGGATGTGTGTGATGTCCTTAGGTTAGTTAGGTTTAAGTAGGTCCAAGTTCTAGAGGACTGATAACCACAGCAGTTGAGTCCCATAGTGCTCAGAGCCATTTGAACCATCACATTGTGGTGGTCACCAGGACATCTTCCATCTATTTCGATTCAATGTAAATTTTAAGGGAAAAGTTCGAGATTTACCTGTGTTGTCGAGCTTTTATAAATGTTTACGAATGTTCTAAAATTTTCTATAATGTCTTAGATTTTATGATTTTCTAAAAAGTTCTCCAATTTTTTTAACGTTGTCAAGTGTTTTGTAATGTTTTCGGTGTTCTGTAAAGAAGTGACTGGCAGGTATTTTATTTCTTCAATGTTCATTTTTTACTATGTTCCCGAGTGATCTGGACTTTTCGAAGAAAACAAATGAAAATGAAAACCATGCGAAGCGGGTCTTGTTTGGCTAATAGGAAATAAATTTTTGCTGCCATTACTGATCCATATTCTGTCCCCTCCCCATTGCAATCTTATCTTTCAAGCTTAATCACTGATGATAGGCCACCATATGTTCCATTTAATGACATCCATTAAAGTATATCGGCAACTTCCAGTGAAATTTGAAGGTACAACGCAAACTAGTTACGGCAATGTGAATACTAGTATAACTTCCAGGAAAAATGTTACAACGGATGCCGAGAGACATACTTATTTCAGCAACATTAAGTATTTCCTATTCCTCAAGGGCGGGACCTAACAGTTATAACCATAGATAGCATTCATCTAATGTCTGAAATGTACAGGAATTTAATTTCTTAGAAGCAGCACCTGTGTGTTTGTAAAAAAATATTACCATTCACACTGTGACATAACCTATTAATGTGTGTAAAAACCACAATAATATGCAAAAACTTTGTTTTGTTACTTGTATTACCTTTGTGTCAGACGTTTGCAACCAGAACCAGGGAGCGATTTAATTCAAACTGATTTGTCCCGTGAATAACCCATGTAAACAGGCTCACTTCACGCAGGTGCTAGTCAGCCCCAAAGTTCAGTGGCCGCTTTGGAACACTGCAAGTTGTATAGACCTGCTCCAGTAGTACACGTAAGACTTGATCAATGATGAAAGCCACGACAGTGAAAAGGTATGTGTAAGTGATAATCGACTATATGGGAACAGAGCAGCCGGATGGCTCGACAAGGACACTTGACACAGTGACAGAAATAACTGTCGTGTTTGGATGGGTCCATGAACAAACCTTTAATGATTTTCCCGAATGGTTGTTTAATCAACATGGAACATTCAATGTCTACGAGAAATGGAGCACTATTCCAAATGTTCAAATGTGTGGAAATTGCTAAGGAACCAAACTACTCATGTCATCGGTCCCTAGACTTACACACTACTTACACTAACTTATGCTAAGGACCATAGACACACCCATGCCCGAGGGAGGACTCGAACCTCCGGTGGGAGGGGCAGCACAAACTGTGACATGGCGCCTCAAACCGTGCGGTCACTCTGCGCGGTTGCACTACTCAGAGCCACGTAACACGGTGTAAGAACAGCGGCTGTAAAAAATACAGACAGGAACTCGAGACGAATGTCACATCCTGTGAATGAAACCCGGTTTCGAACCCGACAGTAATCACGGGATTTAGACACTCGTGCACTCAAATGAAAGACAGGTAGTCGACAGTGTGAAGCTCCGGGAGACTAGACAGGTGGAGTGTTCGTTTCTCACCAAAGTTTATACCTGTGTTTGTAATGACGCTGACCAAATTTACTGGAAAAACGAAATCGAGCAGTCATAGTCGGATCTGAAATATCTTTTTCCGTCGAGGGGATCAGTAGTTTAGGTAAATATCTGTTTGTGTGAACATATCGATCGGCTAAGTAATAAAGGGATGTTAGAGGTATAAATGAAGATTGTTTCATTGGTGGCAGTATTGTGTACTGAAAAGTATTACGTCAGTTTTACTTCGTTTGCACACTAATAACGATAGCTGTTAGAAGGAGTATGTTTTTATGTTGGTTAGTACCTCAAAGTACATGTGGCAAGAGCAAGCCATTAGTGCTTGTTCTCCTCTGGGCAACATGTGAAGTGTTGAAGTGCGGACACATTGGCGCCGAATGGTTTGTACATACTGACAGGTGTAATTATACCGACATGCTGTAGTGACAGCTGATGACTGTGCAGAAAACATCATGTAGTAAATTATGTGACACTTTTTTGGGAAGACTTAACCACAGGGGAAAAGTAACTAACACACTGAAGTGGGTACATATTAAGGCACCATTGATTTCAATATGTGCACTTACAGCACTAACACCCCGAAAATATACAGCGTGCAACAGATACAAATGCAGTTATTTTTATATGTGGTATCCTAATATGTACACACACGATTGTGTTGATTGTCTTTTCCCTGCAGTCTTATCGCAAATGATGCTACAAACTTCATGACCTGATGTTTACTGCTTGGCTGTACTGCATCACTAAATAGATTACGCCTGTCAGCATAAACACATCATGAGGCGTGCACATGTCCCTACAGCAACTGACCCCTGCCCAGGGGGGAAAGAAGCATTAATGGCTTGCTGTTGCCACATGTACATGGAGGTATCACCCAACCAAAAAACATATGATTTGTATCAGCTATGATAATTCGTTTACAAATGTTATACATACAGATGTAATGCTATTATTGTTACCAGGCCTGGTACGAAATACACAAAACAACAAAAGTTTTACATCTCCACGGTTCCGAGAGTTTCGGAAACTGTACAGAAAATTTGAATATAGATCAACATAAACATCATTTTAGCTCTTTTTATTGCTCATGAAAACCGCACATTGCATTTTGTACCGCCATATAGCGAGACCTTCAGAAGTAGTGGTCCAGATTGCTGTACACACCGGTACCTCTAATACCCAGAAGCACGTACTCTTGTATTTACGCATGCCCGTATTCGTCCTGGCATACTAACCACAAGTTTATCAAGGCACTGTTGGTCCAGATTATCCCACTCCTCAACGGAGATTCGGCGTAACTTGCTCAGAGTGGTTGGTGGGTCACGTCGTCGATAAACAGCCCTTTTCAATCTATCCCAGGCATGTTCGATAGGATTCATGTCTGGAGAACATGCTGGCCACTCTAGTCGAGCGATGTCTTTATACTGATGGAAGTCATTCACAAGATGTGCATGATGGGGGCGCGAATTGTCATCCATGAAGACAAATGCCTCGACAATATCTGTCGACATGGTTGCACTTTCGGTTGGAGGATGGCATTCACATATCATAAAGCTGTTATGGCTCCTTCCATGACCACCAGTGGCATACGCCGGCCCCACATAATGCCATCCCGAAATAGCTTACTACACGCGCTAGATAGTGTGTCTAAGGCGTTCAGCCTGACCGGGTTGCCACCAAACAGGTCTTCGACGATTGTCTGTTTGAAGGCATATGCGATACTCATCCGTGAAGAGAACGTGATGCCAATCCTGAGCGGTCCATTCGGCAAGTTGTTGGGCCGATCTGTACCACGCTGTATGGTGTCCTGGTCGCAAAGATGGACTTCGCCATGGACGTCGGCAGTGAAGTTCCGCATCATGCAGCCTATTGCGCGCAGGTTGAGTCGTAACACGACGTCCTGTAGCTGCATGAAAGGCATTATTGAACATGGTGAGTTGCTGTCAGTGTTTCTCCGAGCCATAATCCGTAGGCAGTGGTCATCCACTGCAGTAGTAGCCCTTCGGTGCCATGAGCGACGCATATCATCGACAGTTCCTGTCTCTGTGTCTCCTCCATGTCCGAACAACATCACCTTGACCACTCAGAGACGCCTGCGCACTTCCCTTTTTGAAAGCCCTTTCTTGGCACAAACTAACAATGCGATCGCTTTCAAATCGTGGTAGTGACTGTCTAGCCATGGTTAAAATACAGGCAACACGAGCCGTGTACCTCCTTCCTGGTGGAATGATTGGAACTGGTCGGCTGTCGGACCCCCTCCGAGTAATAGGCGCTGCTCATGCATGGTTGGGGGGGGGGGGGGTTTAGGGACATCCCTGAATCCTCAAAGGGACTGTGTCTGCCATACAATACCCACATCAACGTCTATCTTCAAGAGTTCTGGGAACCGGGGTGATGCAAAATTTGATTTGGTGTGTGTATAAGGTATGCGGACAGCATGAGACGGTGAGTATCCACTGTGAGGGACACGGAGCTGCCGCATATGAGACAGCGTTATTAGCAGCTGTGAGGGTTTTAAAGTGGTACCATTGTGGTCTCCAGGTGGCCAGCTGGCCGAATCGTGCAGTACCAAAATCTGTGGGGCGTTCGGATTTGAGAGTCGTCCGATGTTGGACTGCATGGGAACGTGAGGGCATTCTCATCGTCAGGGTTCCAGTCGACCATGACTGACCAAGACAAGAAAAGACTGTCGTATTGTCCACTAAGCACACCGTAAGCTCTTCACATTAGGGCTCGCAGTCCGAGTATAAATCATAGGCTTTCTGCAGCGTTCTGCGTCATCCTGTACCATTGGTCGGGACCAGGAGCAGCCAGACCGGGTCATTAGTTTCCCATGCATAGACTGCCACTAACAGGCCAGCACAAACGGATGATTTGGGAGTTGTGCCATGATCGGGAAGCACGAGCTGGTGATGATTGGCGTAGCCTGGGAAGAGGTTCTTCCAGTGTGTCGGAGAGGAACAGCGCTGCTAATCCAGAAGTCATCGTGTAGGATATGACTTCAGGTCACGGCCAGTAATGACTGACAGAACTCTGACGGCACAACAGTATTTGAGGGACATCCTGCGTCCTCATGTGGTACCTGAATATGTGGTATTATCTAGCTGGCATTTTCCATACGGAAAGCTTCTGTAGGGATTCGATGCTGAGGCACGTCCATGGTCAAGAAGATCCTCACAGCCTGTGCCGGGAGCAACTCGGATATCAAGCCCCAGCGGCAGTATCGAGCTTATCAAGGACTCGTTGCAACTGTGGTGAGACTAATTTCGTTTCCTCATCCCCTTTTAGATAATTCACATTTTTGCTTCGTTTCTTCGATGCAATTATTGGGTTGCAAATTCAAAGGAAAAATGATACTGAAGTGCTATTGGAAATAAGGAATGGAGAGCATTACCTACTTTTGCCTGTTCAAAAATGAAACGTACATTACATGCAAAAGGTGGTCTAGAACAAGCCTGGACATGAATGGCTAGTGAACCATTCCCCCCAAAGGCATCGGTTGCTCTCGACGATTTATTCAGATTTACTCTCCATGTTGCGCTATTGCTGAGGTTGTCATTTTGGTCAATACTGTGGCTATTATTGTCGTTTAGATCATGGCTACTAAGGTGGCTATTTTCTGTTACATTTCTTCACAATGTCGAGAAAAGATATAAAAAGAATCTGATCCACAAAAAGCTCGCTTCTCTTGAGAAACCAAC
Source organism: Schistocerca nitens (assembly GCF_023898315.1). NCBI lineage: Eukaryota > Metazoa > Arthropoda > Insecta > Orthoptera > Acrididae > Schistocerca > Schistocerca nitens. The sequence goes on from NC_064615.1 coordinate 668,176,559, forward strand.
ACACGAACGCTACTCTGATGACGAACGATGCACTTCAGTGGATAATTTAAAAAAAAAAAGTAAAGTTTCCTGAACCAGAAAGTCTTAGAGAAACGTGTTTAAAGGTATGCATGCATCATGCTCAAAATTAGCAAGAGATGAGAATTGCTTAAGTGATGGCACACTCGAGAAAGAAAGTGCAATAAAAACGGTGGAAGCATTTGGTTAGAGTGATGCTGCTGAACATCAAAAACGGGTTGGTTTTTAACGTAACACTGTAAAAGGTGAATTCTAGACATGGGGCAAAAGGAACTAAACAATGTAATCGCAAACTGTCGGTAGAAGGTACTAATCAGATAGATCTCAGTGAACTATTAATTTTTATTTGCGTAATAATGGTGGATTGTTCTTTGGAACAGCAGGTGTGGATATTTTTATGCCGTTAAAAAGTATATATGTTGACAAAACGATGACTGCAAAAATGCTCTGCGATTTTTACCGGTGATGCACAAGCTATGGTCGCTACCGAAAATTGCTTCGTTGCTCAGTTTTGAGAAAAAGGGATAAATTGTTTAGCTTTTACTGCATTATGTTCGAAGATTGTTAGAATTCTGTCTGCAATGTATGATTTAACAAAAATTACGGATATAATACGTTGACGATATCCATCATTGTCTCATAGAAAATTTAAGCAATTTTTGATAGGAGTTGATGATAAATACCAAGATATACTACTTCACTCCGAACATTGTTGATAGAGTGCAAGAAATAGTTTATTTCTTTCCTTTCACTTAGAAAATGACTTCCAAGTTTTTGAATAATCGCAGATAACCTTGTAGGTGGGGAAACTACAGCTATGAGTAGTCATATTGGATATTAATAACCGCTTCTGCCATCTTTAGTCCTTTATTATTGGACCACTACCGGTTTCGTTGCATGACAGAGCACGCGGCCGCATCCCCCGTACGCGGTTCCGTGCTCGGACATGGAGACCCGTCCACTATATTGGAATGTGGCTGTTTTATTCTGTGACATACCGCATTTAAGCGATGTTTTGTTCTGTTGGACAACGAATGTTGGGTAAGAAGGTTGCGAGCTATTCAGCTCTAACGTTTTGGTCATACACTATGTGATCAAAAGCATCCGGACATCTTGCTGAAAATGACTGTTCGTGGCACCCGCCATCGGTAATGCTGTAGTTCAGTATGGTGTTGGCCCATCCTTAGCCTTGATGACAGCTTCCACTCTCGCAGGCTCATCTTCAGCCAGGTGCTGGATGGTTTCTTGGGGAATGCCAGCCCATTCATCACGGAGTGCTGCACTGAGGAGGGGTATCGATGTCGGTCGGTGAGGCCTGGCACGAATTCAGGGTTCCAAAAGATCCCATAGGTGGTCCTCGGGATTCAGATCAGGACCCTGTGCAGGCCAGTCCATTACAGGGATGTTACTGTCATGTAATCACTCCGCCACAGACCGTGCATTATGAACAGGTGCTCGATCTTGTTGAAAGATGCATTTTCCATCCCCGAATTGATCTTCGACAGTGGGAAGCAGGAAGGTGTTTAAAACATCAGTGTGGTCATGTGCTGTGATAGTGCCACGCAAAATAACAAGGGGTGCTAGCCCCCTCCACGAAAAGCCCGGCCACAGCATAGCACCATCGCCTCCGAATTTTACTGTTGGCAACACACACGCCGGCAGATGAGGTTCACCGAAAATTCGCCATACCTACACCCTGCCATTGAATACCTACATTGTGTAGCGTGATTCGTCACTGCACACAACGGTTTTCCACTTTTCAATTGTCCAATGTTTACGCTCCTTACACCAAGCGAGGCGTCCGTTGACATTTACCGGAGTGATGTGTGGCTTATGAGCAGACGCTCGACCACGAAATTCAAGTTCTCTCACCTCCCGCCTAACTGTCATAGTACTTGCAGTGGATCCTGATGCAGTTTGGAATTTCTGTGTGATGGTCTGGGTGGATGTCTGTCTATTACACATTACGACCCTCTTTCAAGTGTCGGCCGTCTCTGTCAGTCAACAGACGAAATAGGCCTGTACGTATTTGTGCTGAATGTGGCGCTTCAGATTTCCACTGCACTATCACATCGGAAACGATGGAGCGAGGGATGTTTAGGAGTGTGGAAATCTTGCGTACAGACGTATGACACAAGGACATCCAGTCACCTGACCACGGTCGAAGTCCGTGAGTTCCACGGAGCGCCCCAAACTGCTCTCTCACGATGTCTAATGATTACTGAGGTCGCTGGTTTGCAGTAGATGGCAACACAATGCACCTAATGTGAAAACGTATATATTTGGGGATGTCCTGATACTTTAGACCACATAGTGTACGTTGACGTGAAGATGGGGCTTTTAGTTCCACGAAACCCGTAGTGACCCAATAAATACAGCTGAAGCGGTTATTAATACCCAAGACTCTGAATAATCGTATACTGAAGGTATCACTTTTTTCTCATGATTAGAATGAATATCATGCTTTACAAATCACTTGAAAAGTTCAAATTTACGTTAAATCGTAGGGGGAGCAGGTAGGATTCATAATGCAGGGCGACTGACAATCGTCGCTGTAGTATTGGAGGACGTGACTGTGGTTGCGACAGCGCACTACGAGAGCTGGAAGGAGAAACACTCGCTGAAGGGGAATGATTCGCGAGCCATTCTGTGCCAGGCCAGCTCTATGTTCAAAATGGTCAAATGGCTCTGAGGACTATGGGACTTAACATCTGTGGTCATCAGTCCCCTAGAACTTAGAACTACTTAAACCTAACTAACCTAAGGACATCACACACATGCATGCCCGAGGCAGTATCCGAACCTGCGACCGTAGCGGTCACGCGGTTCCAGACTGAAGCGCCTAGAACCGCACCGCCACACCGGCCGGCCCAGCTCTAGGAATTTATATAAAGAAAAGAAAAGCTTTATGTTCAAATGTTTCCATGAAACGAGGTAGCCTCTGTATGTAGTAGCACGACAGTGTAATTTTACGAAGTTTCGCAACTTCCATAACCGTGACGCATTCTAAACTTTATGGAAAGCACCCAGGTTCGCAGAAGGATTCTCGCCGGTCTCCGTGATGACTCAGCAGCGGAAATCGCAGGAGGAAATCCGCAGAGTGGCAGGAGGTGGAAGGCAGAGGGGCCTCCTGGCAGTGTATACACTGTAGCACAGCGAGATGGCGGTGACACTTTGCGGCAGCCGGGGCCGCCGTCCCGCTCTGACGCTGCTTTATCGTTTTTAATACCGGCGCCCACTTCCGCTTCCGCCGTATTTGTGAGCCCTCTCTGTGTAACCGGCGGCCAAGACGTCACCGCGACCCATTCTCCGCGCCTGCTTCCCTAAGTCACTTCCGCAATACCGCTCTCAGTTCGTTGAGTCCCCCAGTACCATCTGACGCTGTCGCTCTAGATCGAAATAGGACGGGAGATTCTGTATTACGAGGGGCGTTCAGTAAGTATTGTAACACACTTTTTGCTCTGGCAGCGGGAATATTCTACGATGCCCCCATAACAAATTCTGCACTTTTAAAGAGAAACTGGGCCATGCGGGATTAGTCGAGCGGTTAGGTCGCTGCAGTCATGGACTGTGCGGCTGGTCCCGGCGGAGGTTCGAGTCCTCCCTCGGGCGTGGATGTGTGTGTTTGTCCTTAGGATAATTTAGCTTAAGTAGTGTGTAAGCTTAGGGACTGATGACCTAAGCAGTTAAGTCCCATAAGATTTCACACATTTCAACATTTTTTGAGAGAAACTGGCTGATAGGCGGCGGCCTATACAGGGTGATTCACAAATATATGTAAATATTTTCTGTTACTCTACAAGTAAAACTAACGAAACAAGCTCATACAAACATAGGTCCACAAATTTTTATTTACGGAGTTAGAGCTAACAAAAGATTTTGCCTGAAACTTAGCACCTTCGCTAACATGAATCCACCGAAAAACTGTACGAGGTTAAAGTAAAGCACGATTTCCATTTATTTTGTAGTTTTTGTTCTGGTGAATCTAGTAAAACATCTCCCAGAAGTATCTACATAGTAGTATTCTAGAAAATCAGAGAAGCAAGGATTATTATACAAGTAAACTTGTTTACTTTCCATTAGGAGTGTAGAAACGTTTATGTCGATGTTGGCAACCGATAGTGAGTTGTTTCAGTCGTTTCCTAACCTTGATACGAGTTAGGTTTTCTGTATTATTCAGTGAAACAACATAATAATAACAGTGTATTAAAGTGATACCGCATAGTAACTTTTACAGTTTTTAGATTATTTATGAAATATGGATGCCTCTCAAGATATTGTGTTTATTTATGGTAAATGTGATGGTAATGCTACGGCTGCAGTTAACGAATATCGCGTACGTAATTCCACTCGGGGCATTCCGAATGTACGAACCGTTAGTGGAGTGTTTCGAATGTTACGGGAGACAGGTTCTCTACCTAGCAACACAATCAGCTATCATACACGTGCAGCTAAATGCACTGAAATCGATGGAGACATTTCTGAACATTTATTGTGAATGTAGTGTGAAAGCCGGCCGCGGTGGTCTAGCGGTTCTGGCGCTGCAGTCCGGAACCGCGGGACTGCTACGGTCGCAGGTTCGAATCCTGCCTCGGGCATGGGTGTGTGTGATGTCCTTAGGTTAGTTAGGTTTAAGTAGTTCTAAGTTCTAGGGGACTTATGACCTAAGATGTTGAGTCCCATAGTGCTCAGAGCCATTTGAACCATTTTTTTGTAGTGTGAAATTGTATGTACATTGTACAACTTCCTTAACATTGGGCTTTATTTTTTTCCGGTTTAACATGAATTCAGGTGTGCTATGGCATTAATAAAAGCAGATTGTCTGACACATTCATACAGTTTCAGTTATCGTTATTACCATCATTTTTCCAAAATTAAATTCTCTACAACCTCTGTTGGAAACTTTGTGCAGTTATCTGGAATTTAAAAAACAAACTGGGCCAAGTAGTTAATAAATTAAAAATTTTATGAAATTACTTCTTTGCTTCTCTGGATGTTCTGGAAAACTACTGCAGATACACGTCTAGGACGTTTTACATTAGATTCACCAGAAGAATAACAACAAAATAGATGGAAATCGTGCTTTACTTTAACCTCAAAAATGGCTCTGAGCACTATGCGACTTAACTTCTGAGGTCATCAGTCGCCTAGAACTTAGAACTCATTAAACCTAACCAACCTAAGGACAACATACACATCCATGCCCGAGGCAGGATTCGAACATGCGACCGTAGCGGTCGCTCGGCTCCAGACTGTAGCGCCTAGAACCGCAAGGACACTCCGACCGGCTACTTTAACCTCATACAGTTTTGCGATGGCATCATATTAGCGAAGTTGCTAAATTTCAGGAAAAATCTTTTATCAGCCATAACTCCGTAACCAAAAATTTGTGGGTCCATGTTTATACGAACTTTTTCTTTAGTTTTAAGTTGCGGAATAACATATTAAAATATTTGCATATCTTCGTGAATCACCTTGTATGTACGAGGGCTGTAACTTTAATAGTGGCAACTATTTCCTTACAGCTCGTACAAAATACACTCCTGGAAATTGAAATAAGAACACCGTGAATTCATTGTCCCAGGAAGGGGAAACTTTATTGACACATTACTGGGGTCAGATACATCACATGATCACACTGACAGAACCACAGGCACATAGACACAGGCAACAGAGCATGCACAATGTCGGCACTAGTACAGTGTATATCCACCTTTCGCAGCAATGCAGGCTGCTATTCTCCCATGGAGACGATCGTACAGATGCTGGATGTAGTCCTGTGGAACGGCTTGCCATGCCATTTCCACCTGGCGCCTCAGTTGGACCAGCGTTCGTGCTGGACGTGCAGACCGCGTGAGACGACGCTTCATCCAGTCCCAAACATGCTCAATAGGGGACAGATCCGGAGATCTTGCTGGCCAGGGTAGTTGACTTACACCTTCTAGAGCACGTTGGGTGGCACGGGATACATGCGGACGTGCACTGTCCTGTTGGAACAGCAAGTTCCCTTGCCGGTCTAGGAATGGTAGAACGATGGGTTCGATGACGGTTTGGATGTACCGCGCACTATTCAGTGTCCCCTCGACGATCACCAGTGGTGTACGGCCAGTGTAGGAGATCGCTCCCCACACCATGATGCCGGGTGTTGGCCCTGTGTGCCTCGGTCGTATGCAGTCCTGATTGTGGCGCTCACCTGCACGGCGCCAAACACGCATACGACCATCATTGGCACAAAGGCAGAAGCGACTCTCATCGCTGAAGACGACACGTCTCCATTCGTCCCTCCATTCACGCCTGTCGCGACACCACTGGAGGCGGGCTGCACGATGTTGGGGCGTGAGCGGAAGACGGCCTAACGGTGTGCGGGACCGTAGCCCAGCTTCATGGAGACGGTTGCGAATGGTCCTCGCCGATACCCCAGGAGCAACAGTGTCCCTAATTTGCTGGGAAGTGGCGGTGCGGTCCCCTACGGCACTGCGTAGGATCCTACGGTCTTGGCGTGCATCCGTGCGTCGCTGCGGTCCGGTCCCAGGTCGACGGGCACGTGCACCTTCCGCCGACCACTGGCGACAACATCGATGTACTGTGGAGACCTCACGCCCCACGTGTTGAGCAATTCGGCGGTACGTCCACCCGGCCTCCCGCATGCCCACTATACGCCCTCGCTCAAAGTCCGTCAACTGCACATACGGCTCACGTCCACGCTGTCACGGCATGCTACCAGTGTTAAAGACTGCGATGGAGCTCCGTATGCCACGGCAAACTGGCTGACACTGACGGCGGCGGTGCACAAATGCTGCGCAGCTAGCGCCATTCGACGGCCAACACCGCGGTTCCTGGTGTGTCCGCTGTGCCGTGCGTGTGATCATTGCTTGTACAGCCCTCTCGCAGTGTCCGGAGCAAGTATGGTGGGTCTGACACACCGGTGTCAATGTGTTCTTTTTTCCATTTCCAGGAGTGTAGATACGTGTTTCAATGTTTTACTGACCTTCAAAGTACTCACCAGCATAGTATATAACTCGTTGCCAGTGATGTGGAAGTCGTAAGATACTCGTAGCAGTGCCAGTTGTGTTGACAGTTCAAGCGGCGCGGTCTATTGCCCGACGAATTTGTAGAACTTCTGAAGCGAATATCGCTAAGTGTTTCCTTCAGTTTAGAAATCGAGCAGATCTTACGAGGGCTTAAGTCAGGGGAGTGCAGTAGGTGGTACAGCACTTAGCAGCCCCATCACTCAAACAAATCAGTTAACAGCTTCCACTGTACGTGCTTGAGCACTGTCCTGCAAAATGATGGTCAGGCCCTGCAGAAAGTGTCATCACTTCTGTCTCTAAGCTGGTCGTAGGTTGTGTTCCAAAAATGAAAAGCATAGAGAAAGAAGTGATGACACTTTCTGCAGGACCTGACTATCATTTTGCAGGACAATGCTCAAGCACGTACACTGCAAGCTGTTGCTGATTTGCTTGACAGATGGGGCTGCTAAGTGCTACACCACCTACTGCACTCCTCTGGCTTAAGGGCTGGTGAGCTCAACTCGATTTCTAAACTGAAGGAAACACTTCACGGCATTCACTTCAGAACTGCTACAAATTCGTCGGGCAATAGACCGCGCCGCTCTAACTGTCGACACAACTGTCACTGCTAAGAGTATACTACGATTTCCACATCGCTGGAAACGGGTTATACGCAATGCTGGTGACTACTTTGAAGGTGAGTAAAACTTTGAAACGCGTATCTATTTTGTACGAGCTGTAAATAAGTAGTTGCCACTATTAAAGTTCCAACCCTCGTATCGTTCAAAATGGTGTCCGTAACGCAGGTGTGTTCCAGGCCGAGAGCTGTCACAGTTTCTTTCGGAGGAAAAGCAAAACATCGTACATATTCATGCCTACGGAGACCTGACAGAAAACAAAAGCACGGCGAGTCGATGAGCGAGGCGTCTGTCATCATCGCAACAAGGTCGCGCAAAATTTGTCCGATCCCCCGCGTACCACCCGGGGGCACAGAGCTGAGACTTCTGCAATTTGGAAAGTACGGAGGCTCTCATTCGAGGTGATCTATGGCTCAGACTCCTCGCTGATCAACTGGACATCTCTACTGCTTAAGCCTGCGCACCCGAGGAGAAATCACAAAATTTTGTGAAGCTATTCTTTCTCAACCAACCTAAAGGCCAGGTATCGCACTTTCTGAGCAACGCCTGTTCAGCCTAACGAAACATACACTCCTCTAGAAGCATTACATGGATTATGGGGATGTTATTGAGGAGCAAGACTTTGGCTGCGACGCCGACCAGTAGAGCGGTACTATGCAGACATAAACACCCTCCCATTAAGGTTGCGTAAGGCCGTCGCATTGAACGGTGCTTACGTTAAAAAATAGGGTTTTGTTGCCAAAAGTATTGGGAATAATACGGCGTATTGGAATTCTGAATAAAGCCAACCTGCTTTCAGAAAAGAAGTGTCGCATTACTTATTGAACGCTCCTCGTACGAGGCCAGCGTGTCATTATACTTTCCCACTGTCTACATTCGCGGGCCAATGACAGGAGTTAATATGAGACAGAATCCAAAGCTCATGTTACATTTTATCTTCAATGTACAGCCAAAAGTTTCCCAACACATTTCGGAACGCGTTTTGCTACACCCGACATAAATTTTAGTGGAACATGCCACTCGTCCACCATTTCTCTGCCGTATTGTACATAAGTGAACGGAATTGATTGGAGAGCAACGATCACAATGAACTGAAACTACTAAATGGCCCACATGGACGCGACTGTAACAAATACCTACAAGATTTAATGCGTCCCCCCCCCCCCCTCAAATATAAAATGGCGCATCGATGTCTGCCCCTCCTATGGTTCAAATCTCGCACTAGTCCTTGAAGTTGGCGCCCTCCGAATGACTTTCCGTATATTTTTTTCAAAAATAATGTATTACCGATAGTAATAACTGTACGGTTTGTCGACATGCAGACGTATTCACATCAAATAGTACACAAAAAGTGTCTTTGTAATTTGACACGTTCCAAAAAGTTTCCGGTGTTTCATTTCAAGGTAATTAGCATTTATTTCTTTCGCAGACTAGAGCTACAGCATCATCATTACGGGCAGCTGATCATTATCTTCTTCTTCTCCTCCTCCTTCTTCTTGTATTTATGTCGTGGTCATTGTCTTCAGCACGTTCCCAAAACCTCATGTATATTTGGCGAATATCGCTATTTTACAGAGTTCATTTTCGATGTATGGTAAATAGTCGTTGTGCCTTGCCACGCAGCGATGTGACGTATAGAGTGTCCCAGAAATGCTGCGGCAGACTTCGAGATGTTGTAGGCAATGCCCTGAGGAACAAATCGAGGATAAGAATCCGTGTCTGGATACGTCATCGATCGACGCTACAGAGCGTCGAACGTATAGAAGCCGGCTCCGGCCGCTAGGCCACCCCTCTGGCCGCAAAAAATGAGTTTTTACACTGACGGACTCTAGGCGGAACATCTCGTAGTGTCTATGTATTCCGAAAAATTTTGGAGATTTTAGATGGTTCCGAGAATAAAATAAACTGCACATGGAAATGTATGTTCGAAACCGTAATCCATCGAAGAAACAGAGCATCACAGACATAGGAGACAAGGCCTTCAACGCAGCAGCCAACTCCAGCTTCCCTACTGGCAATGATGGTAATCAGGCATGGTCACTGAACAACAAACAACATAGCGTAGTGACAGGTGCCTGCGCCTTTAACTTCAACACTACTAGCGTCGTTCGGTGGTGTTTCCAGACACTGGTTCCTAGACTCGATTTGTTTCTGAAAACATACTGTAGACCCCTCTAACAGTGTACAGTATACTGCAGTTTGCGAAAGCATTCAGACCGCAGCATTGGTCTTTGTTCTTGGGTATCTGAGTTTTTCCGTATTACATTTGCAACTCTTGTCCTGTGGATCAATGCTAATTTCTGACTGAGGAAGTTGCACATTTCAGCTGCTTGTCCACAAGTAAATTTGTGGACTAATGTAACGATATTTGTGCACATAATGCTGGCGTATCGTATAAAACGCAGCCTCATTCGATATACTGTCAGTTTATGAAGTCCCCACACATCTTCAAACATTTGACATACCAGGTCTTCCAGAAAATGGAGTCCTAACATTCTACTCTATCCCTCACCCACGAGAGCAGTCACCTAGCAGCGCCTCCCTTACCTGTCCACACACTCCGCGTTTTTCTAAGCGAAATTTCAACATTCGTCGCGACCAGAGCAGGAAACGGTTGTTTATATCTACACATCCTATCAACTATAATCTACTTAATTCTTCCACTGGAAATTAAAACTACAGCCCAATATTTCCCTGATTGGTTTCAGTCCTGCTCAACTTCTATCACCTACATACCGTCTCTTAACCCTTCCCAAAATTCATCCCACATCTTTTATCGTATCACTCTTCACCGCGTACCGTATGGTGGCCTGAGGAGTATGTACGTAGATACAGGCGCTACAAAAGAGGCCCTGAGCATCGCCGAGAAATTTACTGTTAAAACTCCGAGATTGACTATTCCAAGAAGATTCGGACAATGTCTTACTTTCTCCCACATAAGACTCCCAAGACAGCAAAAAAATCTGCGAAATTGAAGCTAATACGAAGGCATACCAACAATCCCTCTTCCCACTGACATTCGTGAATGGTACAGAAGGGGAGGAAACGGAGGTGATGCCAGAAGTACCCTACACCACACACGGCTAAGTGGCTTCCCAAAGTAAGGATGTACATTTAGCCTCCATAAATCGGGAAGAATTACAAGGAGTTCGTTATTCCCGAATCCAGCGACAGTTGTACTGTGTCGTGGTAAGCCCTCACAAAATTTGGTTATCTTATTCCCACATAAGGGTACATAATAGTTTATTTTTCTTTGTTAAAATGTGTTTGCGATTGTTGTTATTCTGAATGATTGTAGCATTTACAACATTGTCGGTGAATATTTTCACAAAATATCTCTCAGTGTTCTGTATTTAAGCTTATAAATCTGTAAAATTCAAGGTTTGGTCATGTGGTCGAAAACTCACTGTTGTTGACTGAAGCTCTGGTGACCTTACGGGCTAGGAGTAAGACGTACGTAGCTGTACTTGTGTTATAGCAGCGTCAGTCAAAATTGCTAGTGTGTACTTTATCTGGAAACAATTTAGTTATGTAGTGATGAATAACGCATTTACATCTTACAGGTAACAATAGAAAGGAATTTTGTGGAGACTCATAGCGGAAACCTTCCGAAAGTTGAGGCGTTCGTACTTCAAAAACAACCAAGATTTTTTTTTTTTTTTTGCAGAAATAAGAAAGGTGAAAGCTGCATTGCATGGTGACTGGGACGAAAGTATTGTGACAGAGCAATAAGTCGCAGAACTATCCTAAAACTACGCGGTCCTGAAAATGGATTATTTTCTCTGACCATGACGAAAAGGTTTTACAGGACAACGTCTTAAATCCTGCACAATAAAGTACAGTGGACTTTTTTCAGTCAGAAGACAATTCTCATCGTTGATGGCTGTTGCTTTTGCGGGAACTACTACTGTTTTCCATCCTGCTCTTTTCTCAATTTTCAGAATTTTCAGACAGTTTAACAACATTCATGGGTAACTGCAGAGCATCGTCGTGATTCCCTTCGACAGCTTTACACGTTGCAGTTTTTCTGTTCCTCCAGGTCAATAATTTAAACAACCGGAAAATTATGCCTTTAAAACAGTTGATGCATCAGAACTTAACGTATCTGTTGTTCTAATGCATACTTAACTGCTGCTGAAACATTATAATTTAAAAGTGCTTAACCAGGACAAACTTGCATTTCATCATAATTCCCTTGTCGTATTTTATTTCCTCGTAACTTGCAAGCAATGTTCAATTTTTCTCTCTGTCAAAATCATACACACTTTTAGAAAACTTACAATGGAGATAGTTGGAAGTGGTCAGTTATTGTCTTTAGCGACTTTTTTGCGAAGAATAATGAGTTCGGAAATTCTTAATTGGTTTCTCAGATTCTTCAGAATAAGAGCTACGTCAGTCTGAAATATAGTTTCTTAATACCAACTTTGTGACTCATCTCAAACTGATCAGGTGCAAAATGAAGCTAACAAATGAAACAGATATTAAAATGTAATATGATATATATTTTAAAGCTTTACGTAAATGTACTACGAATAAAGTAAACTAAAGAAGCGAACAGACTATGAACGAAAAAGATTTTTTTTAATCTTAGTGCATATGAGGATCTATATGGTGAATATTGTATTAGATGTCCAACACGTTGCCAATTAGATTGCAAGCAACAACGTGTTGAGGTAAATAAACATACACTCCTGGAAATGGAAAACAGAACACATTGACACCGGTGTGTCAGACCCACCATACTTGCTCCGGACACTGCGAGAGGGCTGTACAAGCAATGATCACACGCACGGCACAGCGGACACACCAGGAACCGCGGTGTTGGCCGTCGAATGGCGCTAGCTGCGCAGCATTTGTGCACCGCCGCCGTCAGTGTCAGCCAGTTTGCCGTGGCATACGGAGCTCCATCGCAGTCTTTAACACTGGTAGCATGCCGCGACAGCGTGGACATGAACCGTATGTGCAGTTGACGGACTTTGAGCGAGGGCGTATAGTGGGCATGCGGGAGGCCGGGTGGACGTACCGCCGAATTGCTCAACACGTGGGGCGTGAGGTCTCCACAGTACATCGATGTTGTCGCCAGTGGTCGGCGGAAGGTGCACGTGCCCGTCGACCTGGGACCGGACCGCAGCGACGCACGGATGCACGCCAAGACCGTAGGATCCTACGCAGTGCCGTAGGGGACCGCACCGCCACTTCCCAGCAAATTAGGGACACTGTTGCTTCTGGGGTATCGGCGAGGACCATTCGCAACCGTCTCCATGAAGCTGGGCTACGGTCCCGCACACCGTTAGGCCGTCTTCCGCTCACGCCCCAACATCGTGCAGCCCGCCTCCAGTGGTGTCGCGACAGGCGTGAATGGAGGGACGAATGGAGACGTGTCGTCTTCAGCGATGAGAGTCGCTTCTGCCTTGGTGCCAATGATGGTCGTATGCGTGTTTGGCGCCGTGCAGGTGAGCGCCACAATCAGGACTGCATACGACCGAGGCACACAGGGCCAACACCCGGCATCATGGTGTGGGGAGCGATCTCCTACACTGGCCGTACACCACTGGTGATCGTCGAGGGGACACTGAATAGTGCACGGTACATCCAAACCGTCATCGAACCCATCGTTCTACCATTCCTAGACCGGCAAGGGAACTTGCTGTTCCAACAGGACAATGCACGTCCGCATGTATCCCGTGCCACCCAACGTGCTCTAGAAGGTGTAAGTCAACTACCCTGGCCAGCAAGATCTCCAGATCTGTCCCCCATTGAGCATGTTTGGGACTGTATGAAGCGTCGTCTCACGCGGTCTGCACGTCCAGCACGAACGCTGGTCCAACTGAGGCGCCAGGTGGAAATGGCATGGCAAGCCGTTCCACAGGACTACATCCAGCATCTGTACGATCGTCTCCATGGGAGAATAGCAGCCTGCATTGCTGCGAAAGGTGGATATACACTGTACTAGTGCCGACATTGTGCATGCTCTGTTGCCTGTGTCTATGTGCCTGTGGTTCTGTCAGTGTGATCATGTGATGTATCTGACCCCAGGAATGTGTCAATAAAGTTTCCCCTTCCTGGGACAATGAATTCACGGTTTTCTTATTTCAATTTCCAGGAGTGTATGTATTGATCACTGTTTCATTTAAGTCCCTGCGAGCGAGTCGCCAGCACATTTTCTCGTTCTCTGGAACAATCTAAATCAGTTTCTCATGAGTTTTACAGACATGTTTTCACAATACGGCACTATACACCTTTTGTGACCCATTTTCCGAGACGTCAATCCCAGTACAGTATATCATTGTGAAGGAGCTTCACAACACTAGAAGCCGCGTGCTAGCCAGTGACATCACGGGCGACACGTGACTCAAATGGAGCGTTTTAGCTGGCTTTCAGATTATTTGAATTTCATTTTCACTTCTTTTAATACTGAAATTCATGAAGAATTTCACTACGAGCATATAATGACACAGTTGACTATTTAAGACGATTTACAAAAAACAGTATTTAAGGAATCCAGACTTAGCAACAACATATGTATCCCATAAGAAGAATGAGTCGTGCTGCTATTTTAGAATGCTCGCAAGACTATGATCTTTACGTGACCTATCTCCTTTAGCAGTAATGATGCCTTTTATTTATTCCCTGAAGCAAAAGTAACTTATTGGTACCACGTAAATGTAGCTTATCGAATTTTAAAGGCGCCTTACTCAGCTAGTATCTCTGATCTATTAAAAATGCAGATTTCCGATTGTAAACAAAATCTTATCATTTAACGATAAAATAGTACACCAGGCGATACTGTGATATTAATTAACTTCCCTCAAAGTTTAAAGTTCTGTAACCTGGTTATTCTTTCTATCTTCTTTTACTCACGAATTAGGATAGCAAAGATCGACTTAATCACTTGTCAGGGATACTGTGAAGAAGACAACTTCACGGCTGCATCGTTGATATGTAGTAAAATTTCTATGTTTTGCTGTTTATAATGATTTTCGCTTCTTATTTATTTATTGTAATTCTGTATATTTCTTCCATATTGTGAAAGTAAAGCTAAATCATTAATAAAAGTTTATTTAAAGATGGGATTTCCTACCATTGGAAATTTAGGTAACAGTTTTTGTCATTCTAAAGAAAATAATGAAAACAAATTTTCGACGTCTGGAGGGTATAAGGTCATATGCAGGAATATGCAAGGATTGAGATGAATTTTGTATAGGCCAGACGGATATGAAATTCTGAAACAAGGCATAGGGAGCATATGTAGGAGTCCATCAAGAGAGTTTTGAGAAGTCATTTAAATTCCGAGAAACATAATCTAGATCCTATTACTAAAACTCTTGAAATCGTTCACAAACCATCCAAAGGCCATGTTCTCAATAGTTTGGAAGAACTTGAGACATTTTCTCATAGAAAATGGCAGTTATGACGAGCGATAAAGGTTGTATGCAGTCCATTATTTGATGTTGCAATATTTAAACATAGCTGCCTTACGTCGTGCAACCTTTATGTTACATCCCGTGTGTTAAAATCTTACTGGAGGCATACTGATGCACATGAATTAACCCGTATGGATTTGTCATTTTGATGTTAGTCAAACAGTTCCAAACAAGGAAAGTATATTTTAAATGTAACATACATTTAGTCCAGTTTCAACTTATCTGACACCTACCAAATAGTTTGTGCTGCTGTTGTATTTGAGCGCCACCTGATTGCGGTCCAATAATTTACTGTGTTCACGGCGACTGTTTTACCGCCAGTATCCACCTAAACTTCGTACAAGTATGTATAATTTTACCATATACACTGTATTGATTTTTTAAAAGTGTGTGGTATGTACCACTCATTTATATTTCTAACGTATATCTTATGGTTATTTTCTTACGAAAAATATTTCTGTAATAGGCGCACAGAATTTTATATCCAGTGTTTGTACCTTAAGTCTCATGACAGATCCGATGATGGCAGGTAGCCAAAATGGGTGGTGAAAATCAGAAATAATAAAGCTTGACCAAGACTGAAAAATTTCGTGTGTTTGAAACGTTTGGAATGAGACAAGGCCAAATGGGCAGGAATGGCGGGACTAAAAAAGTGAGGAGCTTCAAAACAAGAACTATACGCTCTGTACATTTAGATGAGCTGTTGACAGAAGTAGTGGAGGCTGGCAAGTATTGGAGACTGGCAATGCCTTAGCATGCCTTAGTGTACCATTCGCTCTGCAATAACGAAAAAACATCCAATGCACGGGTAGTTTTTGATTCCAATTTAATCAGTTATTATGAAAAGGTCATGAGTCCAATTTTCCAGATTCAGATTTCAGTACTTTTGCATTCTCCATCTGTAGACGCGTGTATCTGTGTTGAGAACGTCATATGTTTCTGCCTTTAAAGCCAAGAAAATCCTTGCCAAATTTTTTAGTTGGTATGAAAATGTCATGGATCCAGGACTCGTGATGTTTTCGTACTACATATTCTCATTAGTTTCATGTAATATTTTTTAAATCATGGGAAGTAGCCTACGGTTTATGTCCCTACATTAACAAGAATCAAATTTTACCAGTACCTATCTCATGATCTAGTGTTGACACCACATTGTAAGACAAATCTTTTGTGGTTGTTGTCTAACCTTTCATTGGTAGTGGCAATTTAATCAGAAAAGAGAGCATGGACTCAAATGAAGAAGGTAACAGCCATAACAAGACGAAAGGCATACGGCATTCTGATAAATACAAACACATCATAGTAAAGAAGGCTAGATTACGAGGAGAAGCATAGATTAACTATAAAGGACAAAACATTCCTGCAAGTGGTATGTTTGAAAAAATTATTCAGTGCTTTCCTGTCCGGGGGCACTCTTTCCTACCTTGTGTTGTTTGCGGATATAAGAAGAAAGTTACGACAAACTGACAGAGTTTACACTGTGAAAGAATATATTGAACTTATTCTTCATTCTGTCAATAAAAAGAACTCATTCATTGCCAACTAACTTGAGGGTAACAACATTGTTTAGAACTATAAGGACGGGTGGCCACATATTTTTATATGCAATTCCCAGAGTTTAGAAACAGTGGGAAAATAGAGTTCAACGAAGGTCAACATCACTGTTTCTCAGTACGATATGTTTCAGTATGACAGCCACAACACAGGGGTATTAGTAGCCCGATCATTCATTGATGGACTGTCTCAAAACTTTCAGACTTTTGAAACCCCTAGTTAATATCAGACTCCCAACAACTTTAGCACACGGAGAGATTTGGTTCAAGTGGCTCTGAGCACTATGGGACTTAACATCTATGGTCATCAGTCCCCTAGAACTTAGAACTACTTAAACCTAACTAACCTAAGGACATCACACAACACCCAGTCATCACGAGGCAGAGAAAATCCCTGACCCCGCCGGGAATCGAACCCGGGAACCCGGGCGCGGGAAGCGAGAACGCTACCGCACGACCACGAGCTGCGGACACACACGGAGAGAAATGTCCTATAAAGAAAGTTAAGATAAAGGATATAAACAACGAACGGTATATTCCAGAGGAGAACAAAAAATGTCCAAGTACTTAATATCTTCTACCACTGAAACATGAAACGTTTATTTCTGACCATCTCAAAATAATGTTTTATGGACTTATGAACTTTTCATAATAACCGATTGAATTGCTTTACAACACCTAGCTGTTGTGCGTTGCAGCTGTCGGCCAGTCGCTCAGCTTCCGTTAGTTTACCCTGAGGCTGAACTATGAACCAAGTTTAAAATGGCGTCGTCTCGAGTCACTCCTTCTCTGTAGTTGAGGGCCGCAAGGCTCTCAGTGGAACACATTTGCGTGGCGAAGGATCGAACTAGTGAAGCATCTTTCATCGCCGAGTACAGATTACAGAAATGCTCTTCCAGCTGACTGGATTTTGAGCGACTGGATCGAAACTGAATTGCTGTTAAAATGAGGGCACACCAGCATCGGAGTAACACGAGCTGAGCTGTCGCGTTGGACGTGTGCGATACGATGAATGTGCCACGTTATTACGCGGAGGACAGCCCTCCAGATGTTGGCACCGTGGGCTGCTTCCTACTCCAGTCCAGTGTAGAGCGCTCTCAGGATTCTGGCCGCAGGGCGGGTCAAAGAACTCACTGGCGTCCGTTTTAATCTCGGCTGATATTAATTTCCGTCCCGAGACGGAATCCCCACAACGAGGTGGTCGCGCCGTCAGCACGGCACGGCGTATATATACCTGCGGAGCGGTCCCCTCGCGGCTTATTATATGGGGACCAGTACGAGCGTCTGTTTCAGAATTACCCGGCGGCGAGATGAAATCACAGTGGCACCCGTGGCGGTGCTATCTCTTAGTGGCTTCTTTCGGTAGTCCTTCCCTTTATGTTTTACATTTTTAGTGGAGAGAGGAAGTTAATTTTGCTTTTAGATTCCAGTTGCCACTTTATCAAAGGGGATAAGTTGCAGCCCGGATAAACCACTCAGTTTTATGGCGACCCGTGCCGGGTCTGTAAGTCACTCGGAATTTGTTTGAAAAGCTAATTACGAAGCGGGGGCACAAAGCCGCTAAAGCAGACCCCTCACCGGCTGGAAGCTGGTCCGCCATCGCTCCTACGGCTCCGCGCTACCTTTTAATTCTCTGCACTCCTGGGACTCGCCGGGTAGGCGGGCTTTTAAAACAAGGTAAGGCACGTGGCGTCCCGTGGGAACCATATTTCCGTGCCACCGACTATTCAGTTTGTAAATGATTTACAGCTTTGTATCTGATCTCAGTTCACATTTAGCTAGAAACACTCGTACTTATTGTCCATGAACCTCGGCACTGCAAAACACCGCCTGCTAAATTTCTTTGAAGTATTGTAATCTCATAAAAATAGACTGACCCACTAAATTGCTAGTAACACTATAAATCCGACAACCGCCAGAAGTACTCTTACTCTGCGGGTTCTGTACAAACTTAACTATCTATATAGATAATTCATGTGTATCTTTTGAGGGGTTATTTTGGGAGTACCAAAATATGTCACATAAATTCTCGTGTATTTTGACTGCGTATACTTGGAACCGTAAATTATTTTACACCACCAACGGATCGTAGACTTCGGTATTTGAAACAAATTTTGACTTGATACCTCACCATGCACCAGAGAAAAAGCGGTGTTAACAGAGAGAAAAGTAGACGGACGACTAAGTAATCTTACAGAGGTACTGTTTTTACCGACGGAGGTACAGAACATTACAAAATGTGTATTATTACAATTGAGCATAAAAATGAAGACTACATTAAATTAAAAGCGGGACATACGTTTAATTACTGAGAAATATTGCAAGGAAAAAATTCTTACGTATTGTAAAGAACATAGTTAAAAGAAACATTACGGATATTGAAAGATTCAGTGATTCTGCAGTTGTTTGTGTTAACAGCCATAGGAGTGTGAAATGCGCTTCGTCGGTCCACAACACGTTAGGCCACCAATCGTCATCTTGCCCCATTTTCTGAAGTTCCGACCCGTAGATGCTCTACGCGTCACAAAGTCGGTGGAGGAAAGTTCATGATCACGTCTAATATTTTGCGTATAGTACTGCTGGGTTCGGTTTAGTGCTCTCCAAACAGTAATGCGTCGAATGCAAGTGCGACATGTGACTTCACAACTGACTTTACGTGCGGAGATGAACCCGTTAAAGTTTCGTGGCCGAGCGGTTCTAGGCGCTACAGTCTGGAACCGCGCGACCGCTACGCTCGCAGGTTCGAATCCTGCCTCGCGCATGGATGTGTGTGTTGTCCTTGGGTTAGTTAGGTTTAAGTAGTTCTAGGGGACTGATGACCACAGCGGTTAAGTCCCATTGTGCTCAGAGCCATTTGAACCATTTGTGAAAGTCTCAATTTCATCCTGAACTGTCTGAGCAGCAGTAGCACTTGTGTCTGGTCGTCTACCACGCGTCCAATCCTCTAAACAACGCGTGGCTTCGAACTTTGTAATCATTTTCTTCACAGCAACAACTGTCATAGGAACTTTACTCTCTAGAATCGTAAAGCTTTAGTACCGGATTTTGCGTTCTTATAATCGAGCATCACTAAGAGTGTCTTTTCTGATAAAGTCAACATGTCGTGATTGCTGGCGCATCTGTCTCCCACTGTCACTACAGATCATTTTGTGAACGATTTTCATGCGGCATCATTGACATGTTGCGGTCCAGCGCCATCTGTTGGTAGGTTTTGCGCTTGTTTCCAATAAAACACCACGTCATTTCAGGATCGTGGGTCCCATGAATTA
This sequence comes from Schistocerca nitens, assembly GCF_023898315.1. Taxonomy (NCBI): domain Eukaryota; kingdom Metazoa; phylum Arthropoda; class Insecta; order Orthoptera; family Acrididae; genus Schistocerca; species Schistocerca nitens. The sequence goes on from NC_064615.1 coordinate 668,196,471, forward strand.
ATGCATTTTCAAATGTTATCGGACTTCTGCGTCACCGTGTAGATGGTGCGAATTGATTTAACAACAGGGAGGCGTACGCAACAAGGCGTAAGCAACAAGTTCGGCATTTCATAAAATGGAGGCATAGACGATAAGACACTTACATATGAAACGCCTTGCAGCCGGCATACAAGTAAGGTCAAAACGGCACCAAGTGTACTACGTGCTTGGAAAAGCAAATGATTAGCATTTCAGCGTAACAGCTCACAGTAGATAAGGAATAAGGTCAACTGCATACTGCATATAAGGTTGTGATTCGTCATTCATTAACTGCATTTCCGCTTTGTTTGTTTGCGAATAGATGATGTTATGCGTCGTGGAAGAAGGGGAAACGGCTAGCAGTTTGCTATATGTATCGCAACTGACAGCGGCAAGAACGTGGCCCAGCACTTCACCGTTGGGCAGTACTGATGCTCGCTTTGGTCAATATCCCACTAATATACTGGTGTGCAGATTTAAGGATGAAAGTAACTGTTGTCGATGTGTCACTGCCAAGTAACATAGCTCCATGAAACTTGTACCATACATACAAAGAACTGCTGCAGCATTGTTCAGAAGCCAAATGAAAGAAATGCACTCATCTACAGAAAAATCAGAACACCTGAACGACTACAGATAGGACTTTCATATTCACAAGATATGTACGTTAATATGCTCTACGGAAACGATTAGTATTTGAACGTCGTAGGCCCGCGGGTTTAAGGTCGATATAGATATTGCGGGACAACACTACCTGTTGGTAAAATGTGCTTGGAAATCTCGATGTCGCCATAAAACGAAGGTCATTGATCAGTGTGACTTGAGCAGAAGTGCAGGACGCCTTGCAAGCGTATGCGCGAACCGTACCGTCAGATCGGTGAGTTTGAAAGAGGGAAACTGCTACTCGGATGGGACGAAGTGTTTCGGCAGTGCAACGGGTGCGTGCAGAATGGTTCACGGAAGGGCGTAGACCACTACGAGATGGGTTGGATCGCACTGCCAAAATGACCCCCCAGACAAGACCCACACCTCATGCGAATGGCATTGCAGCATAGATCTACGTCCTTCTCGGCTCTGACGCAACAGTGGAACAGTGGAACACAGTGTACACTATCAGGGTTGACAGTCCGCTGCCGATTATAACGCCATGGGTTACGTGCACGTCATTCAATTCTCCGCCTACCATTGACGAATGTACACAAACGCCCTAGACGACAATGGTGTAAGGAAATACGTCACTGGGGAGAGGAATGGCATCAGGTACTGTTTCCTGAATATACGTTCTGTTTGTTTGAGAATGATGGCCGCATTTTGGTTCGCTGTGGACAGGGGAAGCGGCATCACCGTGACAGCATTCGCAGAAGACATACAGCGCCAACTCAAGGCCTTATTGTGTAGGGCGCTATTGAGTACAACAACCACAAATCACAGCTGGTGCCTCTCCAGGGCACTGTGCCCAGTGTGACCTACGTGAATGACATCCTGCGTCCCGTAACCATACCCTTGCTGCACAACATCCTGGACGACATTTTTCAGCAAGACAATACACGACCACATGTCGTGTGGTCCGCCAGCTCACCAGACTTGTCGCCCATTGCAAATGTGTGGGATATAGCGAAACGACGGGTGCAGTGGAGTGATCCAATGCAAACCACCACAGATGAACTATGGAACCTGGTGAATGCAGCATGAATGGCTATACCACAGACGCAATTCGCGCCTTATTCGTGTCGATGCCATAACGCATGGAACAAGTTGTCAGAGCCCATTGTGGACATTGTGCCTACTAGGCGACAGGACACAAGCTGAGCCAAGGTGACAGAAATTCTAATCATTCCTGCAGATTACACTAATATACTGTACATGTCCTGTGAATATGAACGTCCTATTTCTAGTCGGTCAAAGTCTTCTGTTTTTTCTGAACATGAGAGTGTAAAATCCATATTAGATTGGGGGGTGCGGGAAAGCGAGCATCACCTGGGACTGTTGTCATAGGTACCTTAAAGTATAGTCATTTTTCCTGAGTGTTCACAGAAACATGAGTGTACGTAATGAGGCGAACAGAAATGACACATTCATTTAAAAACAATAATTGCATTGTAATCACCGTGATTTATGATGGCCGTCTGGACATTACAAAAGGTGAGAAATTGTTTTTAGTAGTGTGTATAACTACCATGAACGACAAAGCATGTTCTTCAAGGTGCTCCCATGCAGCCCACAAGGTAGGTAAGGAATTTTGTAGTAGGGTGTTCCATTCCTTCACCAGGGTGCCACAAGTCAAAGGTAAGACAAAAACTATACAAGTTTTAATACCCGAAAGATATTTATTTACTTTTTATTTTACAAACAGATGTTTGGTTTATGTCATCGTTATATTGCGAAGACGACATGTTCTTGCCATTCCACAGTCCCTTGTGGAGAATTCAGAAATTTTTTGAGTTGGCAGAAAAAAAAAGCTGGAAAACAAAGTACAAAACCCAGTTGACGCTTTTTTTGCTGGTGTAGCACCAGCCCTAAAATCGTTGCATCCACTACTTTTTCATCAAGCTAAAAGTAGGATTTTTTCAACTGTACAAGACTTTGAACTGAAGCAATTCATGAATGACGTATCAGTCCACCAATTCACTCCATCATCCTCCAATTCCTCAGCAAAATCTGTTTCAACACCATATCCTTCACCTGTGGAAATCGAGTCAACAGAACCTACACAGCAGCTTTTGGATCTGCAAAGGGATTCCCACAATTCGTATATAAATAACCAAAGCCATCATCCCCCAAGTTCCCCTGCATCCTCATCAGCTTCAGAAACTAATTCACTGAATAGTCCTCCTTTGTTTTTCTTAGGGTAGTAGAAATTTAACTATTATTTACTAAATTATGTATTTATCTTTCAATTACTAAAGTCATAAAATAAAAATTCTGTCCTTAAAACTTGTTATTTATTTGTTTTCTGTGTACTTTTCTTCAACGTACTTTAAAAAAAAAAACATCCAATCGTTCTTTGGGTGAAACTGATACTCTCCAGAAAGTGTCGTTTTTTCTCAGTCTTGGTTCTAGTTTCTTTAAAAGTTCACAGAAGGTGTACTGCGTCATCCTAAAATATTGATAAAACTTAGTCTCATCATCTATGAGATGAGAAAATAATGTTCGAAACTCTCCCTGTCTTGTTTTCCAGGCACTATGGATTCATAGTTTTCTTCTTGTTTGCCTTCGTTCTTTTTCCTCTTCGTCTAAAGCAAGTGCTATAAGTCCTAATTCACTATTAAGAAAATTAGTGAACATGTTTTACAGCTTTCACAAACAGAAACAGATCACCGCGTCCGAGTCACTAGAAGGAACAACAAAGACACGGACGTGCCCCGGTCATGTGTGGCCCCTGCAGGAACGGACCGGGGCACGGCCGTCACTCGTCCGACGCTCGGCCCTGACACGGCCCGGATGTGTGTGTCCCGACCTTTAAAGTTCAAGAGAAAACAAAGAGGCCACTATGAAAAACGTTGTAAAACATAACAAAGTTTCTTCCCAGAACATTCGATAATGCACAGGAAAATTATTGTAACATGTTAAAAATCTAACTTAGAGTAAGGATGAGTTTTTAAATCTAGTGTATAAATACGCAGAGGAACAGAAAATAAAGCACCGCCTTCAATGAAAGAAAAATGATAATAAGTAAAGACTTTTACTACTACAAGGATCGATCGAAAGATTTCCATTTGAGGATGTTGCTGTAGTGTATAGCAACGAAGCGCAACTCCGATGTGAGTACATAAGCCTCCATCATGTAGGCAAGGGAGTAGTGTGGCATTCAGTTCTTTCCAACATGCGTGTCGTATGTGTGTATGAACTATGGTGCAATTATTACCAAATGCGCCCAAATGGGACCAAAGTGGATCCTGATGCCCCAGGTTCGATTCCCTGCTGGTTTGGGGATTTTTTCCGTTCGGGGACTGGATGCTATTGTTGTCATTATCATTTCATCATCATACGGAAAAAGTGGCGAGACTGGAAAGTGAAAAGACTGGGAAACCGTGTGGGCGTTGATAACCACACACTTGATAATCGTCATCATCAGCGACCGTTGTGTTGTTATTCTCTTCTTGGTTTGTGAAGGACAGACACCGGTAGAAAACCATTGGAGACTGAAGAATACGTGTGGGAAAGTATGTCTGTCGAAAATCATCATTGTGGAATGGTGTGCCAAGATCCATGTTGCTGATCGCGATTCGACACAAGATGCCCGTCGACCTGGGAAGCCAGCCTCATCAATTACTGACAACAGGGAGACACTCGAGTTCCCGAACTATAGTTTGAGCTCTCCTCATAAGATTTTCATGCCTTCGATTCCTTAAGAAAGGCCTTGAAGGGTCGACTATGCATCTTGGACGAGGATGAGCAACAGGCAATTACGAAATTCTAACGCAAGAGGACATGGTGTTTGCGCAAACGTGGTGCGTCGATGGGATAAGTGCCTCAGTGCTTTCAATAAATTAATGAGAGGTGTGAGGGCCGTCAACTACGTGCCCTCTGACTCACAGTTGAAACATTAAAAGCCAGCCGGGGTGGCCGAGTGGTTCTAGGCGCTACAGTCAGGAACCGCGCGACCGCTACGGTCGCAGGTTCGAATCCTGCCTCGGGCATGGATGTGTGTGATGTCCTTAGGTTAGTTAGGTTTAAGTAGTTCTAAGTTCTATGGGACTGATGAACTCAGACGTTAAGTCCCATAGTGCTCAGAGCCATTTTTTTGAAACATTAAAAGTTTTGGCTGGTTTCATTGTCTAGGGGCTGTGATACGTAGTTGTCGCATTACAAGCCAAATACTGCTGAGTCTACAGTATACGATATGAATAGACACATGACACGAATGGTCGAAGGTTCCTATCACTCGGCCATTGCGAATTTTGAATGTAATATAGACATTTATAAATGAAAGATTGCAATTAAATGAAATCTGCAGGTTGTATCTTAACGACTTTAAATGATGAGTACAACAGTAGAAATACTTTTGGGAATGTCGTATATTTCTGCCAAATACGTATTGGTGTCGATGGTCCAGCAATTAAATAAAATGTAAGTTGAGTAACAGGGAAACAATATATTCCTACTGCACGTAATTAGTCATGAACGACAACATAGCTCGGGAGATATTCACTTTTAAACGCATACTATGTCTTCACTGCGGAAACGACGGAGATCTCACAACTTCACAGGTCGGCACTACGAAATAGTTCTATCTCCCATGTCCACGCGCAAACAGCTCCACTACCCAAGTCTTTCCGCGACTGTGCGTCCGTCGCACCGAACTGTCCAAGACTCTCCGTCCAGCACCTCCTGTGTCCTGTGCCATCCTGCCCAGGACTCTTCTCCCGCTTCCATCCAGTCTCCACATTCACGGACGCTGTGATTGTCTAGAGCTCTCACGCCATGTCTTCATGCCAACGCACCCACACAAACATAATGAAACACGTTCGAAATACTGGATTTACATTTAATTAACTTGAAATTAAATAAATATTCCTACGGCCGGATCATAAACACGCTCTAACACACATTATAAGATACATAAACAAATTAAATAAACATATATCAAAAGAATAGAATAAAAGGTAGGCCAGTAGCCTAATGTTTCTGTACTTTCTAAAACACAGTAAATATTTAACCTATTTCTTCATGAATAGCATATATCGGATATAAACAAAGACATAGATGAATAAATATATTTATAAGCATGCTGCTACCGTATTTTCGTGTAACTGTGGAGTACTTATGGCGTGACGCAATCGATAGTAATGGGTCACTTTGACCTCCAATACTCATCTACTATTCAATTCACATACCTGCAATTTACACCAATAGCTTTCTCAAGACACATCAATCGACGAAATCGGATGAAGTGTTTAGATTTTGGAAATTCGTTACTTTTTATAATTTACCGTCATACACTAAACTTTAAACTAATAGAGATATTGAAAATCTGATTACACCATCAGACGCATCGTGCAAATCGTAGTAATGTACATCTTTCTATTTGAGGTATCGTGATTCATCTGGTTACTATTAATTTCTATACGAACTGTGAAATGTCTACCATAATGGTTTCACAAAGACCGCCATCTTTGGAACTCTCGGCATACAACTCTCTTTCATCGACACAGCATCAACATGGAACTCCCACCCACGCCACGCCTGGACCCCGGCTAACGTTTGGTACCACGTGGTCCAGCTATTGTGCGGCGTCACACTGTTGCTAACGAGCCGCGGCGTTGACGAGCGTCCTGTGCCGCTGCCCAAACTCCGAACATAGAATATTTCCAGGGCGCCACAACTCGCCCATTAAATCACAGTGGTCACGGCGATTTTGCCTGACTGCCATACCGATTTCTGAGTGTATGGCCTTCGAATGGAAAGTTTTTTATCATTCCTTCTATTTTATGGAAAGACAGCAGGGAAAAACTGGTCCATGAGATGCAGTGAGCAGGATGTTTCAGCTAGTTAGACGTTGTGGATGTTGAAAGTAACTTATTTTGTACGCTGATGATGTTTGATTAACATAATATAATTCCATTGGCTCTGAGCACTATGGGACTTAACTTCTGAGGTCATCAGTCCCCTAGAACTTAGAACTACTTAACCCTAACTAACCTAAGGACATCACATACATCCATGCCTGAGTCAGGATTCGAACCTGCGACCGTAGCGGTCGCGTGGTTCCAGACTGTAGCGCCTAGAACTAGTCGGCCAAATATAATTCCATTTTCATGTATCACATCATGATTTTTAAAAGTTGTACTTAATAGAAATTTTAAAATTGCTTTAAATTAGCTGTCTGTATTTTGTACGAGGCGTAAAACCAATATAATGTACTAAACATGAATTATTCGCATATTCTGATGCACTGTATTCATACAAGAGACAGAATTTATTGCACAAAAATAAAACAGTGTAATATAACGGTAACATAAAAAATTCCAAAGAAAAATCACCAAATTAAGTGATTTTGTTCGCTGCCGACAAAGTAATATTTCATCCGCTCAGTAAACGAATGTGACGACGCTCTCTGTTAACCGTTGCAGGAGGCCAATGATTGTGCTTAATCGATATAAAATTGCATGTTTCCAATAATAGGAGCGATGTATAATTTCAACTTTCTTCTATGGAAGCATTTCAGCAAATTTTCAATTACGTTCTCAGTTACATTTACGTCTCTAATTCTGAAACTCTATGCAGTGGCCGAATGTAAGCTACGTCTTGTAATTTTATTCAATTAAGGGATTTTAGAAACAGAAGCTTTTAAGTTACAATTTACCATTTCCTACCGGAAAAACGTGCTGGATTCAGTAATTACTTTTTTAGAAATAAGCGTTTTTAGGTCTTTTACATATACCATCAGGTAAGACCTTGCTTTCAAATTTACAAAACACTTCCAGTATACCTTCCTGTACGTATATACAAAACGGAAGATAAATTATTCGCCGCCTGGCTCTTTTCTCAGTACAGACGAAGGAGTGCATTCGTCGGAAATGGGAGGCAGCAGGGAGTGAAAGTACCTGATTGATAAAAATACAATACATGTGTTTCTGACAAAGGAACTGTAAATGTAGAGACATATGCAGTTTTTGTGCCCTTATCCGTGACCGTAGGTTCCTGATTTCTTCTTTAACCTTACCAGTGCGACGATACTATGGCGCTCTCATTTGGTCTTGAGTCATTACCCAAAGCTGTTTGTTTAGTCTGAATTCACCTTTTATTCCTTAGTAAAGTAACGGAGTTGCTTAAATGGTCGAAAACGTATCTTTCTAACTAACTTTCTACTCTTGTTATGAAATATACGTGGTCTCATACTTCACCAACTTCCAGAGAGCAATATTCGTCTACCATGTGATGACCCATAATACTCGTTAATTTGTTCCTCTGACCCCCTGCATTCCGCTCTCCAGAGACTTCCTGTACACTTTCTAATTATTTTCTTCTCAATCTTGTTAAGTAGATATATCTTCCTACCTTTCTCAACTTTTAAATTAAATCTGGGGCTGAACTGTGGAATAAAAACCTCGTGGTCATTGATTCCAATCAAATCTCTCATTTACTAAATCTAACAACATTTGGTGCAAATAACAGTAATGTTCAATTTGTAATGCAACACATTTTTTATGAAAGCAGCTGGGTTCTATTCAGGATTCCATACGCCGTATTATTTCTCACTCTTTTGGCTACAAAGCCCCCTTTTCCAGCGTAATCTCCGTACAGTTCGACGGCCTTACTCCCGGAAGATACGACGCTACTGGTTTTACTGCATCAACGTACTACTTCACGTGGAGTGCATCTTCCGTTGGCCCAGACAGATGGAAGTCGAAAAATGCGAGATGGTGTGGTGCCACTCCATGGATTGCCGTTTATTTTCAGACTCGCAGTGATGAACCCATGTTCCATCGCCTGTGATAATATTCAACAAGAAGCTGTCACAATCAGCGACGTAAAGCGCAGGCGATTACTCACAGATGAGCCTCCGTTTCTCATTATGGTCTTCTGTTAGACGTCGAGCAGCCCAGTGGGCACACACCCTTGAGTACCCCAACTGATGAACGGTTATGCCACCACTGCCAGCAGAGACGTCCAGCTGAGCAGCGAGGTGTTTGTGATCTCTGTTACGAACGCACTTCCGCTACAGCCACCATTTTAAAGAGTACGTATAGCGCAGCCATTTATCGGAACTTCCTGAAACTACACTGTGTGATCAAAGATATCCGGACACCTGGCTGAAAATGACTTACAAGTTCGTGGCATCCTCCATCGGTAATGCTGGAATTCAATACGGTGTTGGCCCACCTTTATCATTGATGACAGCTTCCACTCTCGCAGGTATACGTTCAGTCAGGTGCTGGAATGTTTCTTGGGGAATGGCAGCCCATTCGTCACGAAGTGCTGCGCTGAGGAGAGGTATCGACGTCGGTCGGTGAGGTCTGTCACGAGGTCACAGTTCCAAAACATCCCAAAGGTGTTCTATAGGATTCAGGTCAGGACTCTGTGCAGGCCAGTCCATTACGGGGATGTTACTGTCGTGTAAGCACTCCGCTACTGGCCGTGCATTATGAATAGGTGCTCCTTACACCAAGCGAGGCGTCTTTTGGCATTTACCAGCGTGATGTGTGGCTTATTAGCAGCCGCTCGACCATTAAATCCAATTTTCTAACCTGCCATCTAACTGTCATAGTACTTGCAATGGATACAGATGCAGTTTGGAGTTCCTGTGTGATGGTCTGGATAGATGTCTGCCTGTTATACATTACGACCCTCTTCAACTGTCGGCGATCTCTGTCAGTCAACAGACGAGGTCGGCATGTACGCTTATATGCTGTACGTGTAGCTTCACGTTTCCATTTCACTATCACATCGGAAACAGTGGACCTAGGGATGTTTAGGAGTGTGGAAGTCTCGCGTACAGACGTATGACACAAGTAACACCCAACACGTTCGAACTCCGTGCCCCATTCTGCTCTCTGACGATGGCTAATGGCTACTGAGGTCGCTGATATGGAGTACCTAGCAATAGGTGGCAGCACAAGGCACCTAATATGCAAAACGTACGTTTTTTAGGGGTGTCAGGATACTTTTGATCACATTGTGTACTGGGGTTGAAGCGGGAATATTACACGCTGTCTCATATCAAGTTCCCCATTTCTAACCGAAATTGCTGAGGAAAAATAAGTGTTGCATTCCTTACTAAGCGCCCCTAATAAATGATAGACAAACGTATGAAAAGGATATCTCTGGGCAAATAATTTTGACCAAATGTGGAGTATTTCCCCTTAATCTCGCATAATAAAAGTAAATTGAAAGAATACGTCTCCTTTTAGCTGTTTGTAATATTGTTTGCGTTAACGGAGACGAAACAAAAGAGTTCTAACAAACTGGCATTTCTTGACAACCACTTGCAGTATTGTTAATGGGACTAGACAATGAACTTCAAAGAGACTGTCGCAGTAGTTTTGTTGTGATACACACGGGGGGAAAAAACGATGACAGAAAATATAAACCTCATCAGCTTGTTAGTCGATGAATTCATAAGGGCCACTTCTGCTATGTGAAGACCTATCAGTGGACACACACACACACACACACACACACACACACACACACACAATCGCACGCGGGCGCGCGCGGAGAAGAAAAGAGAGAGAGAGAGAGAGAGAGAGAGAGAGAGAGAGACAAAGAATCGTTCTGCAATCGATTAGCTGAGCCGCAGAAGTATTCGTTGTGGTCGACAAGTTTGAAACCCAGGGCGTGAAAACTTTCCTTTACTGCTTAACTGCTCAAGATAATGTTCCAAAAATACATTCATAGCAATCTCACAAGAAACTCTATTCCTTTCCTCTGTTCTAAAGTGTTACAACTCTAATTCTACAGCTGATAGACTGATATTTCCGTAGTTATGACACGACAGGGGAATTTATGCAAGATGTTCTTCAAGCTTTCTCAGAAGCGTTCCGACAGTTCATTTTTTGTGAGTTGGCTGTACGTCATTCAATAATGTTGTTGTTGTTGTGGTCTTCAGTCCTGAGACTGGTTTGATGCAGCTCTCCATGCTACTCTATCCTGTGCAAGCTTCTTCATCTCCCAGTACCTACTGCAACCTACATCCTTCTGAATCTGCTTAGTGTATTCATCTCTTGGTCTCCCTCTACGATTTTTACCCTCCATGCTGCCCTCCAATGCTAAATTTGTGATCCCTTGATGCCTCAGAACATGTCCTAACAACCGATCCATTCTTCTAGTTAAGATGTGCCACAAACTTCTCTTCTCCCCAATCTATTCAATACCTCCTCATTAGTTATGTGATCTACCCATTTTATCTTCAGTATTCTTCTGTAGGACTACATTTCGAAAGCTTCTATTCTCTTCTTGTCCAAACTATTTATCGTCCATGTTTCACTTCCATACATGGCTACACTCCATACAAATACTTTCAGAAACAACTTCCTGACGTTTAAATCTATACTCGATGTTAACAAATTTTTCTTCTTCAGGAACGCTTTCCTGGCCATTGCCAGTCGACATTTTATATCCTCTCTACGTCTCATCAGTTATTTTGCTCCCCAAATAGCAAAACACCTTCACTACTTTAAGTGTCTCATTTTCTAATCTAATTCCCTCAGCATCACCCGATTTAATTTTACTACATTCCATTATCCTCGTTTTGCTTTTGTTGATGTTCATCTTTTATCCTCCTTTCAAGACACTGTCCATTCCGTTCAACTGCTCTTCCAAGTCCTTTGCTGTCTCTGACAGAATTACAATGTCATCGGCGAACCTCAAAGTTTTTACTTCTTCTCCAAGAATTTTAATACCTACTCCGAATTTTTCTTTTGTTTCCTTTACTGCTTGCTCAATATACAGATTGAATAACATCGGGGAGAGGCTACAACCCTGTCTCACTCCTTTCCCAACCACTGCTTCCCTTTCATGCCCCTCGACTCTTATAACTGCCATCTGATTCCTGTACAAATTGTAAATAGCCTTTCGCTCCCTGTATTTTATACCTGCCACCTTCAGAATTTGAAAGAGAGTATTCCAGTTAACATTGTCAAAAGCTTTCTCTAAGTCTACAAATGCTAGAAACGTAGGTTTGCCTTTTCTTAATCTTTCTTCTAAGATAAGCCGTAAGGTTAGTATTGCCTCACGTGTTCCAACATTTCTACGGAATCCAAACTGATCTTCCCCAAGGTCCACTTCTACCAGTTTTTCCATTTGTCTGTAAAGAATTCGCGTTAGTATTTTGCAGCTGTGACTTATTAAACTGATGGTTCGGTAATTTTCACATCTGTCAACACCTGCTTTCTTTGGGATTGGAATTATTATATTCTTCTTGAAGTCTGAGGGTATTTCGCCTGTCTCATACATCTTGCTCACCAGATGGTAGAGTTTTGTCAGGACTGGCTCTCCCAAGGCCATCAGTAGTTCTAATGGAATGTTGTCTACTCCCAGGGCCTGGTTTCGACTCAGGTCTTTCAGTGCTCTGTCAAACTCTTCACGCAGTATCTTATCTCCCATTTCGTCTTCATCTACATCCTCTTCCATTTCCATAATATTGTCCTCAAGTACATCGCCCTTGTATAAACCCTCTATATACTCCTTCCACCTTTCTGCCTTCCCTTCTTTGCTTAGAACTGGGTTACCATCTGAGCTCTTGATATTCATACAAGTGGTTCTCCTCTCTCCAAAGGTCTCTTTAATTTTCCTGTAGGCAGTATCTATCTTACCCCTAGTGAGACAAGTCTCTACATCCTTACATTTGTCCACTAGCCATCCCTGCTTAGCCATTTTGCACTTCCTGTCGATCTCACTTTTGAGACGTTTGTATTCCTTTTTGCCTGCTTCATTTACTGCATTTTTATATTTTCTCCTTTCATCAATTAAATTCAATATTTCTTCTGTTACCCAAGGATTTCTATTAGCCCTCGCCTTTTTATCTACTTGATCGTCTGCTGCCTTCACTACTTTATCTCTCATAGCTACCCATCCTTCTTCTACTGTATTTCTTTCCCCCATTCCTGTCAATTGTTCCCTTATGGGCTCCCTGAAACTCTCTACAACCTCTGGTTCTTTCAGTTTATCCAGGTCCCATCTCCTTAGATTCCCACCTTTTTGCAGTTTCTTCAGTTTCAATCTGCAGTTCATAACCAATAGATTGTGGTCAGAATCCACATCTGCCCCTGGAAATGTCTTACAATTTAAAACCTGGTTCCTAAATCTCTGTCTTACCATTATATAATCTATCTGATACCTTTAGTATCTCCAGGATTCTTCCAGGTATACAACCTTCTTTTATGATTCTTGAACCAAGTGTTAGCTATGACTAAGTTATGCTCTGTGCAAAATTGTACAAGGCGGCTTCCTCTTTCATTTCTTCCCCCCAATCCATATTCACCTACTATGTTTCCTTTTCTCCCTTTTCCTACTCTCGAATTCCAGTCAGCCATGACTATTAAATTTTCGTCTCCCTTCACTACCTGAATAATTTCTTTTATCTCGTCATACATTTCATCAATTTCTTCATCATCTGCAGAGCTAGTTGGCATATAAACTTGTACTACTGTAGTAGGCGTGGGCTTCGTGTCTATCTTGGCCACAATAATGCGTTCACTATGCTGTTTGTAGTAGCTAACCCGCACTCCTATTTCTTTATTCATTATTAAACCTACTCCTGCATTACCCCTATTTGATTTTGTATTTATAACCCTGTAATCACCTGACCAAAAGTCTTGTTCCTCCTGTCACCGAACTTCACTAATTCCCACTATATCTAACTTTAACCTATCCATTTCCCTTTTTAAATTTTCGTCTCCCTTCACTACCTGAATAATTTCCTTTATCTCGTCATACATTTCATCTATTTCTTCATCATTTGCAGAGCTAGTTGGTAACACAATATCAAAGCCGCAATTGACAGTTTTACTTATACAAAAGACTACATAGCAACATACCTCTTATTAGATGTTTTATGATGAAGAATATGTTTTTCCCTAAGTCGACAAATTTGATGAGATTACCGGTGTTGCCTGCCGGGGTGGCCGAGCGGTTCTAGGCGCTACAGTCTGGAACCGCGCGACCAACACGGTCGCAGTTTCGAATCCTGTTTCGGGTATTAATGTGTGTGATGTCCTTAGTTTAGTTAGGTTTAAGTAGTTCTACGTTCTAGGGGACTGATGACCTATGACCTTAGAAGTTAAGTCCCATAGTGCTCAGAGCCATTTGAACCTTTTTTTTTTTTTTTTTTTTTTTTTACCGGCGTTGTTTGTTAGTGTATACGAGAAGCCAATACTGATTCCATCACTTTGCTTCGGATCAGTAGCATTTGTAAGGAACCTATACTCATCCCTTCCTGATCAATAAAAAACTATAAGAGACTGCACTGCAAACAGAAGTTCTCAATATCTTTATTTCCGTGCAGATTAGAATACTTTACCGTTTGTCTTCATCGCAGCTGCATTTCAGTCGTTCCAGAAGACAATGTTATACAGACAAAGGGTTAATTGATTTTTAATCTCGTTTTCGCGCACATCACAACTCTACAAACTTTATGTCTGCTATAAAAGACATACCATAATGGAGACAATAATGTCCAATTGAAAACTGTATCGCAAATCATATATAATTGTTTACTTAAGCTGATGTACTGGCATTAACTCTTGATCTGTTTTTTTTTTTTTGTCACTTTCAGTATGATTTTGTTTTAATGTGATTCCTCGGCCTCTAACGCCTTTACAAATGAAAACATAGCTTGTTGTAGGTTAATATTCTTGATTTATAATTACCTGCCACTGTCAGGATTGTAGGAGTCAGTATACACAGTAACATCAGTACGCCTACTTCCGTTAGAGCTTCATCCAATACAGTCGACAGACTACTCTTTCTGCCACACTATATCATTTTGATTTATTCATTACACAATGAAACAGTGCGTGGTGTTTCCAATGTTGGAACTAAATTTTTTGAGTCTGGAATTATAAACATGAATGTGCCAAAGTGTCTTACTTCAGCAGTCGTGTAACCACTGATTTTTAGTATGATAAGCAAATGGACATTTAACTGGTCGAATTCAGTAACTGGTGTTTCCTTCCTTCCTATCTCAGCAAATAAATAGCATGGCTAAAGAAAGCTACAACACTGCTTTTCATTTAATTTGTGCAGTTAGTTAATTTCGACACTGCATCACATTCAAGCACCTGTAATTGAAACAACAGTTTGGATGAAAATAATATTGTCTAGATACGTCGCTATGTAGGTATAAAACATGGCAAAGATCACATTAAAATATCGAGACTAGAGTACGACAGCTCTATTTATATGCGTGATATCAACTTAGGTACATCACATTTTACATCGTGTAAACATCAGAATCATCCTACACATACATGTCTTCACATCAGAATCCATAAATACCTGTGGAAGCAATCCAGATCGTAATGCTACCCCACTGTACAGGGCGAGTCACTAACTATTGCCACCAAGAATAACTCCGAGAGGATCTGAAAAGTTTGATGGTCAAAAGTTGCATGTGACAATAGGGGCCATAATTTGACGTTGTTTTTTTTTTTTGTCGCTAGCTGGGGTTGCGTCAGAGATATGGTCAACTTTGTTTTTTAAGTGGGGTGCTTTAGTTTGGTACTTATTTTCTGATAGTGGCTATCGAGGCGAATCCAATGATGTGTAACTGTAAGATCTTTGAATGTCAACGAAGCTCACACAGGTGGCATGAAAGTTCATTTACAGAAGGTATTCGAAGTGATGGCCATTGGTATCAATGCAGTGATGCAGTCTTCTTATCACGGATTGAGTGGCATTCCTTACCACATCGGCACTGAACGAAACACATGCTCTGACAATTCTACCTCGCATATCTTCAGGTGTAGTTGGAACGTCTTTATAAACTATGCTTTTACGAATCCCAGCAAGAAAAAATACAAAGGCGTCTGGCGAACGAGCCGGCCACGACACATCTCCTCTACGTCCAATCCCACGATTTGGGAATTGTCTCTGCGACTCATTTCTAGCCGTCAGCGAAAAATGTGCTGGACACGCATGGAGTTGATACTACATTCTGTTCCTTGTTTCTAAAGGTATTTCTCCCCATAACAGACCTAATGTTTCTTGCAGTAATGTGGCGTACTTCTTACCATTAAGATTTCCTTCGATAAAATAGGAACCTATGATTCTGTCCTCCAGAATCCCACACGATACATTCACCGACCACGGTTTCTGTTGTGCAACTTGCCGCGGCCAACGTGGAGTTTCAGTTGGCCAATATTGCATGTTATGCAAATTAACTAACATTTCCGTGGTTTGTGATTGTAGCCTCGTCAGTAAATAAAGTCAAATTAATAAATGTGTCATCCCTCTGAATCTGAAGTTGAGCCCATGTGACAATGGTGGCCATAGTTTGACGTTGGTTTTTTTGTCGCTAGCAGAATTCAATGAGACGCATATAATCTGTACCAGTTAATTCTTGGTGGAAACTGATATGGTAAGGATGATATTTATGGCGATGAAGAACACGAACAACACTTCTGTGGCCCATGCCAGATTCCCTTGCGATTTGACGCGAACTAACACAAGGATCTCGAACCACACTGGCAATAGTACCAATTTCCGTTTCCCCGGTAGTAACTTTCCTATGACAGATATGTTTCCGATGCTTTAAAGGTCTAGTTGTTCTCTATTTACCATGCACATATTTAAATGGACGACGTTTAGGATAAGTACGTTGAGGATACCTTTCAGCGTATGTAAGTCTCTAGCTCTCACTGAATTTCGTTGGAATTCTCCATAAATGAGAAGCGTATCATTCACATTCGGTTGATACTAGTCTTACCGATCCTATTAGTGTTGTACTGCGAAACCGTCGAATGGTGTTTACATGTCAATGGCACGTTAGATGGATACACCGTATTCGGCGAATATTTAGTATTTGCACGATATACGAGAGAGACTTGTCAGAGCATGTGCTTCGATAAGTACTGATGTGATGAGGGATGCCGCTCAATCCATGATAAAAAGATTGCAGCACTGCATTGATACCAATGGTCATCACTTCGAACATCTTCTGTAAATGGACGTTCATGCCACCCTTTTGATCTTCGTTGACCTTCAGAGACCTTACTGTTACACATCACCAGATTCGTCTCAATAGCCGCTATCAGAAAATAAGTACCAAACTACACTCCTGGAAATTGAAATAAGAACACCGTGAATTCATTGTCCCAGGAAGGGGAAACTTTATTGACACATTCCTGGGGTCAGATACATCACATGATCACACTGACAGAACCACAGGCACATAGACACAGGCAACAGAGCATGCACAATGTCGGCACTAGTACAGTGTATATCCACCTTTCGCAGCAATGCAGGCTGCTATTCTCCCATGGAGACGATCGTAGAGATGCTGGATGTAGTCCTGTGGAACGGCTTGCCATGCCATTTCCACCTGGCGCCTCAGTTGGACCAGCGTTCGTGCTGGACGTGCAGACCGCGTGAGACGGCGCTTCATCCAGTCCCAAACATGCTCAATGGGGGACAGATCCGGAGATCTTGCTGGCCAGGGTAGTTGACTTACACCTTCTAGAGCACGTTGGGTGGCACGGGATACATGCGGACGTGCATTGTCCTGTTGGAACAGCAAGTTCCCTTGCCGGTCTAGGAATGGTAGAACGATGGGTTCGATGACGGTTTGGATGTACCGTGCACTATTCAGTGTCCCCTCGACGATCACCAGTGGTGTACGGCCAGTGTAGGAGATCGCTCCCCACACCATGATGCCGGGTGTTGGCCCTGTGTGCCTCGGTCGTATGCAGTCCTGATTGTGGCGCTCACCTGCACGGCGCCAAACACGCATACGACCATCATTGGCACCAAGGCAGAAGCGACTCTCATCGCTGAAGACGACACGTCTCCATTCGTCCCTCCATTCACGCCTGTCGCGACACCACTGGAGGCGGGCTGCACGATGTTGGGGCGTGAGCGGAAGACGGCCTAACGGTGTGCGGGACCGTAGCCCAGCTTCATGGAGACGGTTGCGAATGGTCCTCGCCGATACCCCAGGAGCAACAGTGTCCCTAATTTGCTGGGAAGTGGCGGTGCGGTCCCCTACGGCACTGCGTAGGATCCTACGGTCTTGGCGTGCATCCGTGCGTCGCTGCGGTCCGGTCCCAGTTCGACGGGCACGTGCACCTTCCGCCGACCACTGGCGACAACATCGATGTACTGTGGAGACCTCCCGCCCCACGTGTTGAGCAATTCGGCGGTACGTCCACCCGGCCTCCCGCATGCCCATTATACGCCCTCGCTCAAAGTCCGTCAGCTGCACATACGGGTCACGTCCACGCTGTCGCGGCATGCTACCAGTGTTAAAGACTGCGATGGAGCTCCGTATGCCACGGCAAACTGGCTGACACTGACGGCGGCGGTGCACAAATGCTGCGCAGCTAGCGCCACTCGACGGCCAACACCGCGGTTCCTGGTGTGTCCGCTGTGCCGTGCGTGTGATCATTGCTTGTACAGCCCTCTCGCAGTGTCCGGAGCAAGTATGGTGGGTCTGACACACCGGTGTCAATGTGTTCTTTTTTCCATTTTCAGGAGTGTATATCAACTCATTTAAAAAAACAAAGTTGACCTTCTTATCTCTGATTCGACACCATCATGCAACTTTTGTCCCACAAACTTTTCAGAGGCTGTCATACTTTCAGAGCTATTCTAGATGGCAATAGTTAGTGACTCACCCTGTATATCATATAATAGTAGCCGTAACTACGAGTACTGCTGCATGACAACTGCAAACAACTATTACAGTGTTGTCAAAGATACGATAACATAGAAGAGTTCTGGTGTACCAGATTTAACTAATGTGTTGTACACTAAATAATCAGTGATGGAGGACTTTTAGGAAATACAAACATATTACAAATATTTTCAACAATACATTGATAGTAATTCATAAAATAAATACAAATTTCATAAAATATTTGAAAAGTTACATTACATTAATTAACTAGGGACTACACTTAGCTAATGTGTTGAACAGTAAATATATAGTGACAGAAGAGTATGTATGGATATACATAGAAAACTACTGAAATTTTACGCAATACAGTAAAAACAGTTCATAAAGGAACATATGTTTCATAAAATATTCTAAGGCTAAAAAACCTATACACTGCAATTCATGTTGGAAACATAAAACACGTTTATTATTTATTAATTATAGTAAATATATGCACACTAAACTTTATTTATTAAGCAATCCTGTAATCCTTAAAACCATACAATAATTTGACATTTAATACATGCCTGAAGTTCTAACAATCCACAAATAATAAATAGTCCTCTTACAATGGATGTTCAATGCAAACAAATGTGTCTGCCAGTCTGTCATGTATTTCATATAATTGTGAGTATACACAATCAGTGGTCACCGTTGAGTACACTAATGAACTAACAGGGATACCAAATGTCATTGCTCTCAATATGATGTATTTGCATCTTCTGTCAAATAGATTACATACTAGCACATCAAATTATTCGAAGAAAAATGGATGGTAACAAGGCAGTAAAGTGATAAGAATTATAACATAACAAACATTGAGTGGCACTGTGAGCTACTACAAACTACTTGTCAAGAAAAGTGTGTCATTTAAAATATTAATAGCCTTTAAAAAACAGAAGGTACCAAAAGATATTTTTTTTGTATCACGTACATATAAAAATTCTGTAAAATAATTTTCATCAATGAATACAAAATGTAAGGCAGAGCAGCAAACAAATGGCACCTGCAAATAACAAGTGTAGGGAATAATACTGGTTATAAAATGTTATGCAATCATATTCAGTATAAAAAACTTAGGGGTACATTCAATGTAAATCGAACTCTCAAGAATAGAAAAGATTTTGAGAAAGAAATTGAATATCAGTAAAATCTTATGGGTAAGAATAAAGTGTATAAGGATACATGAATTAAAGTACACTCAAAATCTAAATATACAAAATCTAACATAACACCTTTATAAAATTCTGCAGGATATTTTTGTTTATTAAATCCATTTTTACATTTAAGACACACTCTGTATGTTTATTAAAAGCGGCACAAATTTCCATACCTTAATGGATCATAATTAATCATTCTTTGTTAGTCTTATGTACAACTTCTGATGCATTATGGACATTTTCAGTATGTGTACTAGCATGTAAGTGATAGCCAAATGAAAACTTATTACTAACATTCTGATGTTCTCTCGACTAAGTTGTAAAGCTTCTCCCTGTCTCTGCCATATAACCCATATAACGTTTTTCACAATTTTAACAACTGATTATGAAGATACCATATTATTGCATTACATCTGTCTCCTTTCTCTTAACAAGTAGTTGAAACAACCCTCACTTTCACTAAATGTTTGTTTGACAATAATTTTTACCTGTGGCTCCTAACTTTTCTACATTGTTACCATCCATTTTTCTTCAAATAATCTTATATGTTATCATGTAATATGCTTACTATAAGACACAGACACATGATCTTGGGGTGAATGTTTTGACATCTCTGTGCATACATTATTATATTCCTCAATGAATATTGATTGTGTATAATTGCAGGCAAATCACTTTTTTCTTTTCTTTTATTATTTTCTAATTAGGTACCTACCACCATTGCTTACCTACCTTTTCGCGAAATACAAAACATAAATATAGACACACATTTGTTTATTGTGGCATTTCCTTTGCAAGAAAATTTTGCGTGTTCTTCATGGATTATATAATTTCAGATTTATTGTCACTAAACGTGAAATTATCATTTATTTCTATTGGTAATATGGCTGTTTCTTAAATAAAATATAGTGTGCATTCGTTTACTATAATTAATAAATGTATAATGCCATTTTGTATGGATTTTTTAACCTTATAATGCTTTAAACGTATTAAGCTGATTTTCCTGAGATTTTTTGAGTCTCACCTTTATCTGCTATAATGATGTAGGCCAAAGCAATGAATTAAGTTTGTACCAGAAGTGGGGTTCAAACACGTCTCTCCGGCTTATTAGGCAGATGTGCTATCCGTTATGCCACATTGGCACTGTGCCTACCACAGATGGAAGGCATAGCCTAGCGCATCTTCCTCCCTGACGCAAATTCCAACTCACGGCTCAGCCCACTGCTATCCGTTATGCCACATTGGCACTGTGCCTACCACAGATGGAAGGCATAGCCTAGCGCATCTTCCTCCCTGACGCAAATTCCAACTCACGCCTCAGCCCACTGCTATCCGTTATGCCACATTGGCACTGTGCCTACCACAGATGGAAGGCATAGCCTAGCGCATCTTCCTCCCTGACGCAAATTCCAACTCACGCCTCAGCCCACTGCTGTTCTCCTTCTAAACTCGCATCGGTACTGACGAGGCACTCCAATATTGGAATAACACTTAGCATTGAGCGAAATGCAGTAAATACAGATTGCAGCTGAGGCACTGGTGATATATTGATCATATACTACTGATTTTCCTGAGACATATTGAGTCCCACCACATACTGATGTAGGCCAAAGCAATGAATTAAAGTATGTACCAGTATTGGGAATCATTTTTGCGTTTGTAACTACCAATTTAACAAAGAGTTTGTGGTCGACCTTCCGATACGTATTATTTTCGATTCCAAAAGTAACTTTCGCTGATAGCTTCCGCCAGTCCTTGACAGTTTTTGGTTTTCATGGCTAGGCGCAATAGTGTTCGACTGCTCTGTTTTCTATGGAAATAACATCATATATTATAATCTAAACAAAGTTTGGAATGTTTTGCTTCATGCACAACATCAGAGCTATAGATTGCCATCTGCCTGACATCTGCATTACACTTCCTCTGAAGGGAATCATGTTAACCTTCCCTTTTTGTGTACAGGAAAAGACAATGACTGTGTGTAAGCAGTTGGCCATTACAACATTTGAGTATGCTTTTTCAGGGTTGCTACCTCATGCATTTGTCGAGACTGGCCAGAAACACCATGAGGTAATGCTTACCTCACTTTCTTTTGACTCAACCATAAGGAACAAAGTGAAAGAAATACAAGGTGTTACATATGAAGGGCTTATTTCAATATTGGTACAAGTCCATTACCTCCACTTTTCTGCCTATACTGTCTCTGCAATTAATGATCCAAACAAACAGAAAGAAAGGTTCATCTCTAGCAAGAAGCCATATCCTTGAATATTTCTGATATCTGAACTGCAGATTTTTCAGCGCTCATTTAACTCTAGGACTCTGTATCTCAGAATGAACCAAAATGGACTTGTGCCACTATTGAAATAAGCCCTTCATATTATGTCTGCTCTATGCTTGTCATTTTCTCAGTTAAATAACTATGCAAACTAATGTCTGGAGTGACCATTTTTGACAGCCATCGCCAATATCCACATGACGTTATTTACGGGAGCCACAGAAAATCTAAATCTCTTGAATACTAGCTCAGTTTGTCACCACTAATCCGTTTCACTTGGCGTAATCATGCAATAAATTCACACAGGGTACTCATCAACGATTAGGTGACGCAAAAATCGTAAAGCAAGACGAAGTACCTTGAATTAGATACACAACAGTCGAAATTCACAACGTAGCAGAGTTGTCGGTATCCAGAGACGTAAAGGACGCCATTTAGCAACAAGCAGCACGCCAAGTGACTCTTAAGACATAGTGGACACGAGAATAAAACAGAGTAAACTACCAGACCAGCTCGACGTGAAGTGATGACAGTAAGAATGTAGGCAAATAATTGAACCTCATCAATGACTAAATGACATTACACTCTTCTAGCGTTAGAGCATCATTCTAACGTCCATAAAATTCTTCTATCTCATTGACATGTTAAACGAAAAATCAAAATTTCCGATTCAGTGCTTTGAAGTGGAGCATGCTGCAGACTGTCGGAGTTTTTATGTGTAATCTTTGTCTTCAGTGTTTTGATATTAAGATATCTTTGGCAGCTGAGTGCATTAATTGGTAGATATATTAGAATCTCAGTATCTTCTGGCACTGTGACCTAAGTGAACTACAGAACGTTCTTGTATCTGCAGATGTAAGAGTAAGTTCACGTGTTACTTAACCACATCATTTGATAAATACGTGAAAGACGATATATGCATTTGCAAAACGGGAACCAAGGGAAGCCAATACGTTACACCACTCTCTTGAGGAACTTCCTGGGGAATGCTGTTATACTGTGGTAGGTTTCGCTATTCTTTGTCATCGTGTGTATTTGTATGGTGTTGCTGACCGTGACGAACGCCTGCAGACAGTTGTTCTGTGACGTTTTGGGTGATTACGGGATAATAGGAAATTGTTTTCGAGTACAATTACAGGGTTCACCTAGTGTAAGATCCTCGTCTAATCGAGGATGACCATCATCAGTGTCACATCCCCTCCCTCTATTGTACTCCGACGGTGACGTAGGAAGCCCCCGGAGACGGAGTCATTGAGAGGGAATAAAAATTGCATTTGCAAAACGATAGCGTTTTACATCTAGCGCGGCATTTCCAAAGGAACCATCGAGGTATTAGATTTGAAGGAGTAAGGGTAAACATGGAAAATCTAAATGTTGATGGCTGAACGAAGTTTGGAAGCCTCTGTTTCTGGGAAAGTTCAGTGCCGCAGCTATTGCACAATGGACATTGCACATTGCATTGCCTCGCCCAATGACAGAATCTGGATGTAATGCAAGACACGTGCATAACAGGCAATAAAAAATAACATATAGTACATTAATACTCCTTTCTCTCTCTTCCTCTCCCTCCCTCTCTCAATCTCAATCTCTCTCTCTCTCTCTCTCTCTCTCTCTCTCTCTCTCTCTCTCTCTCTCCATACGAAGTGATAGAATTTCTTTACTTTAATTTTCCACTCCTGGAATCAAACTGGCTGCGTCGAAACAACTGACAAACGCTAGGTAGTGTTATGAGGGGGGATGGGGTGTTTTTCGAACTGCGTACGAATTTAGCTGTTACAAGTTCCCTCCCTCACTAGTTAAAGAGTGTGGCTTACCGGGTTGGCCGCAAGTGGGGTTCAACTGCAGACACTTGGGCAACGTATCGCTGATTACGTGTGAGCGTATACTTCCTGGGTACTAGAAAGTGTAAACAGTTCCAACGCTACTGTTAGAAATGTGAGTACAAGTAAAAATTTTTACATACTTAAAGGGAACGTACTTCTTTGCAGCACATGTCGAGATGAGGTCTTCAACAACGACAAAAATGAATGAAAGTTTATCCCTAAACAAAACTAATGAATGTGTAGTTAAAAAGAACTTCTTGTAGAGTATGCGGACACCTCGAGAAAGGTGAATGCAAAATTTTATAAAAGTAGCTTATCAGGTCTAAATGGAAAAAACGAAGTTAGGGAAAAGTGATGCAAACGTTGATCATTCTTCTTTCGGAGACCAGCTGGTTCAGGATACAGAACACAATTAAGAGATGTCAAATGCCTCAAATCTTGTATTTCTTAACATCTTTTAGAGAAAGCACCATATAATGGAGGATGTCTTCTTTATTCGTTGAGCCGTCGCGTACCTTTCTTTTTGGTTATCATTGGGCAAAAAGTACTTGTAATCTTTGCCGAACCTAATTCACTGTTCACGAAGCATACTGATAAACTATATTACTCACTCTGAGTAACCCATTCGATATTACTCAGGCGTGTTGTCTACTTCCTTCACTTATCGTCTAAGTCCTCTGCTTCTCAGCAGTATAGGAGGATCAATAATCATAGCAAAGTTTTGGATGGATTTCACGTCAAACGCGCGATCTGAGCCGAACGAAACGAGACTAATGTAAACCTGTGTACTTGTGAAATACCCTCTAAGAAAAATATTAAAAATATAAAAAATGAAAAAGAACGACGCACCACGAGGGAATTATCCGAATAGGACCGAAATCCGTAGATGTGATGTACATGTACAGGCAAACAACGATTAAAATTTAGAAGAAATAGGTGAATTATTGAGAAGTAAGAGCTTCACAAACTGAGAAAACAAATAACACATTGATCCACCTCGTGAGCGATATTATGCCAAGCTCTATGCAATTGGCCCGTTAGATGGTCAAATTCACGAACTGGTTGGAGGGCTTTGCCCGGAATGTTCGAGACATTCTCAATTCTGGAGAGATCCGGAGACCTTTCTGGCCAAGACAGAGCAAAATGGCGCTACACATAACTTGCGCCAAGGCAACTGTGTGGCACCATGTGCCATAACTGACAGGTGTGAATGATTGCTGTGGATATGTGTACAACGAATAGACGTGCAACGTTTGAGCAACAGACCACACAGATGAGCTAAAGTGCTACCAACAGTGTCCGAAACGACGATTCAGCAAACGTTGCTGCGTATGACGCTTTACAGCAGGCACCTGCTTCATGAACCCATGCTGACTGCTGTTCATGGGCGACGAAGGCTGGAATTTGCACCCCGATACCTCAGCTGGATGTCCACTTAGTGGCAACGTGTGCCCTTTCCAGATGGACCACTTTTAATGTCCACTGGGCTTGAAACATCTGAAAGCAAACTCCTTGCAACAATCACTGGGAGGGTCCAGGTCAGAGGAGGAAGTGATATGCTTTGGTGAATGTTTTAGTGGCATTGTCTGGGTGATCTCGTGTGGTAGGCACAATGTATCAACATTAGTATACATTAGTATGCATGTATGCTTGGGAACCACGTTGACCCTTCATGCAGTTTGTTTTCCTTGGCTCAATGGCATCTACCAACAGGACAATGCAACGCGTCACGAAGCTCGCAATGTACATGTGTGGTTGAAAGAGCACCAGGATGAGATCATAATACTTCCCTGGCCACTAAATTCCCCAGATGTAAACCTTACAGAGAACCGTGACTGGACTTTTCGTGCCATGGATTCTCAAATGAGAAACATATCGCAGCTGTCCATTGTAATGGAGTTAGCAGGGCCTCACATCTTTTGTCGGTATCTTCCAGATTCTCACTGACTCTCTTCCTGCAGTGACCACATTGTAAAAAGTGACTATTCCGGCTTTTGGAAGGTGGTCATGCCAGCAACTGCGCTGCTAATTACTTGCTCTTTTCCTTTCCTTTTATAACGGTGAGTGA
The DNA here is from genome assembly GCF_023898315.1 of Schistocerca nitens. NCBI lineage: Eukaryota > Metazoa > Arthropoda > Insecta > Orthoptera > Acrididae > Schistocerca > Schistocerca nitens. The sequence continues at coordinate 668,222,134 of NC_064615.1, forward strand.
GGCCTGATACTATCTGCAGCCTTGGGGGCTTTCTAGAGCCGACCCGCGACACGGAAATTAACTTAGGAGGACAGAGTGACATGAAATTGTTTGGCGTTGAAACCCATCTTCACACAGGAAAATAGCAGCCTCCCGTGTCAGTGCAGCAGGAGCGAACGAGAGGATGGACTCCGTTCCATAAAAACTGGGTTGTGTTAGATACTAAAGGAAGCATTTTTGCTATGTAAGATCTGAAAGCCAGCAGAAAATATGGAGCTTCATACTATGACGCAACACGCTGATGTGCTGTGCAGGAATGTTAATTTAAATGTGAGTAAAGGGTCTGTGATTTGCTCACAGTTATTATTTCGGTAGAAGGAGCGATGTCCCACTTGTGCTTATCTGCGAGGACCTTAGGTAGCTGGGGTTGGTATCTGTCATGTATTGGGAGAGATTTTCTGCCGTCCTTCCTGTGCCATATCATTACTGGTGAACCATGAACAAAGGCCACTAGACTAGAAATTTGTAAAACTTATTTATAAAATTAATATTAGTTGAAACTCACAAGGACTGCTGCAACTGGCTATTGAGATTCCGAAACGAGCAGAACAAGCTTACTTTCATAGATTTGCTTCAGGGGCACCGAACAGTACACTTGCTGCAGGCTGTTGAAGAGAGTACTTGCTTCAGGTAGCCACAGAATTTATTCGAAGAGAGAGATGTCTCTGACTGAGAGCAGAGTACAGGTGCCGTGTTGGACTCAGAGTTTCAAGCCGCCACTGCAGCCGTCCTTCACACTCGCATGGTTTAGTACTGGTAAGCATCAGCCGTCGATGCTATAACTGGAGTGAGGGAGACACAGAGCTACTTAATTAGCATTTGTGTTTCACTGCACAGATTCAACATTCACAGCCAGCTAGATTCACTCAACACAGGACTGACGAACGTATTGGTGTTTGTTTTGTTGCTTTTATGAGAATCTTTATTGTAATCACTAACGACTTTCACAGTCTTTGCCTCTAACCGTGATATACTTTCATATTTTGCTTTAATGTGTTCACCTGGCTGTGTCAAGGCTATAGTTTGTACTTGCATTATTTAATGTTCATGAATGAGATTTTCACTCTGCAGCGGAGTGTGCGCTGATATGAAACTTCCTGGCAGATTAAAACTGTGTGCCCGACCGAGACTCGAACTCGGGACCTTTGCCTTTCGCGGGCAAGTGCTCTACCATCTGAGCTACCGAAGCACGACTCACGCCCGGTACTCACAGCTTTACTTCTGCCAGTACCTCGTCTCCTACCTTCCGAGGTACTGGCAGAAGTAAAGCTGTGAGTAGCGGGCGTGAGTCGTGACTTTCGAGTGGTAGTGGGGTGTGCGAGATATCGCACAAGCAGTCAACCAAGAGGAGTGTTTCAGTGTTTCTCTTTTATTACCAATCAAAAATTTAGTTGCTATTAATAATTATGGGCGGTAAATAAAATACTCTATGCTCTCTGTTGCATATCATACGAAACCTAGTGTGCCGTAGCTATCATGAATGGCAAGACATAAAGTTTAATATCAATATTCTTAGAAACTTTGCACAGTTTGTAAGTTATTTACTACAGCAACACGTTTAATTTGTTGTGCGCAAAATTTTCAGTCAGTATATTTCTTAATTGCTTTATTTATTTAGTTTGTTTATTTTATAAACAAGGTATCCTATTCTTAATTTTTTTAGTTTATGTATTGTAATGTGAACGTTCTTTCAATTGAAAAACGGAAGTGGTATGCTTACGTAAATGCTGTCTAATTATAGGGGTCGCCAAATCCATCTGAAATTGTATAACTTTATTCGAATTAAGATGTACTAAAAGTAATAAGAAAACCAAGAATTGTATACTGACGGCGCTGTAATGTAAGACTGTATTATGCAGTTCAATTAACAGGGCTATATTGCATGACGTCTCAGTAAGTATCTTGCAATTCTAACATACAAAGTTAACAGAGTAAATTTCTGCACAAAATTACAAACTGAATGTTGAAAGAATAAATGCTAAGATTACTTCTGCTCAAATTTAATTACCCATAGTGACTAAGTGCAATTCCGAACATTAAATGAGGCACATGCGAACATGTAACACTGTTTTGTAAGAGTGCGAATGTCAGTGACCTAAACTAAACTTCAACTGAACTCACCCTGATGATAATTTTAAATTCAATATTTGATCTAAATAATCCTACTGTGTCCATACGGTGATGTTAAGCTGGCCCTAACACACTTTTGGAACATACCTTCAGGCAACAGGAACTCGGTACTGCTCGAAAGTGGTGACCGTTTGAAGGCAAAGCAGCAAAAAACAAGCTAAAGAAAACATTGTCCAAGTTCAATGCAAGGAAAAGCAACTATCATAAGCACATCGCACTTTAAGTTGTGAGTAACTGTGTTTTGACAAGCGAAATGCAATGACACTCGATCAGAAAGCAAAACTTTATTAAGGTGACAGTGAAAGAAACTGAACCTCCTGAATTATATAAAAGAAACAAGCATTTAAAAACTGCGTTATGAAACTGTCTTTTAGCGATTGAAACAATCTTTGCAAAATTCACTTCTTATAAAAAATTATAATCCTGTCTTGTAACTCGTTAATGAAATGTATAGAAGTGACGAATCTATGGCTCTGATTGCAAGCAATTGAGCATATAATTGTTTAATATCGTCTCGGCAACCTTACTAACAAAGGCGAATCAGTAAAGAAAAATCATGTCCGAAATTTTCCTTACTCCAGCCAGTCATAAACTTTGTGCAAGCAAGCCACGTCATGACAGAATAACCTGAATATATTCTCACTTCTAAAATCAATCTTTACAAAATCATATTTCCGAAAATCAAATCCTCTGCGTCTGCATCTCTGTTTTCTGCAAGTTATTCCCAAACAGCTCAGCAACTTAACCGAGACCTGTCACTTGATACTCACGAACGCTGCACTGGCAACGGCAGCACTATAGACGACCAAAGATCACATTACTTGTACTCAGAACCTCTGTGGCGTAACAAACAGATTATTACAAATTTGTGTCTGAAAAATTGGCAATGTACAAGTATGCAGTATAACTGACAGAATAAAAAGAGAACTCACATCAATCTCTTCGAATACCAGAAATAAGCTAGAGACCGTGAATCATCTTATGACTCCATTCAACTAATTTCTTCCTTTTTATTAAACCTACTTACCAAATCATGAAATTTGCTAAATCTTCGTAGCCAAAAAATTGCAAAAAAATGTTCAAATGTGTGTGAAATCATATAGGACGTAACTGCTAAGGTCATCAGTCCCTAAGCTTACACACTACTTAACCTAAATTATCCTAAGGACAGAAACATACACCCATGCGAGGTGGCGCAGTGGTTAGCACACTGGACTCGCATTCGGGAGGACGATGGTTCAATCCCGTCTCCGGCCATCCTGATTTAGGTTTTCCGTGATTTCCCTAAATCGCTTCAGGCAAATGCCGGGATGGTTCCTTTGAAAGGGCACGGCCGATTTCCTTCCCCATCCTTCCCCCACCCGAGCTTGCGCTCCGTCTCTAATGACCTCGTTGTCGACGAGACGTTAAACACTAATTTCCTCCTCCTCCTCCTCCTCGAACCTCCGCCGGGATCAGCAGCACAGTCCATGACTGCAGCGCCTCTGACGGCTCGGCTAATTCCGCGCGGTGGAAAAATTGCAGAAAAAAGTTATTTTAAGTGGGGGCAGAGGGCTAGTTGCACAGCTCTGGTGCTATGGCATTTCTGCCAGGAGCTCAAGATCACCTCGGTACGTCTCTGACAAGGGAACTGTCCAATCTCACATGACGAAACCTATCTTGAAATTTTTTATACAGGAAGAATACACTGAAGGAATCATGGTGTTAAAATTTTATCCTCCCAGACACACTGAAAGTATTTTTAAAACATGTTGAAATTCGCCAAATTCCTTGCTCGCCGGGCGATTGGATACATGTACACCTGCTGTAGTACTACATCATAAACGCAATACGGCCGGCGCATGTCCGTGGTTGATGCCACAGTGGTAAACAAATAACATGGCACAACGCAATCGTAAATTGAAAGAAAATTTCAGTTTCCGCTCATAGTTTCAGTGACCAGTTGTTGAAAAATACTATTTCCTTGAATTTGTAACTCAATTAATATGCCTTTGTGGAGTCTCTAATCGTAATTGGACCACTCCCTTGTGCTTTTGTGAAGCGTGTCTAAGCGAAGTGCCGAGCTGCCTAGGGCGCTGCAGTCATGGGCTGTGCGGCTGGTCCCGGCGGAGGTTCGAGTCCTCCCTCGGGCATGGGTGTGTGTTTTTGTCCTTAGGGTAATTTAGGTTAAGTAGAGTGTAAGCTTAGGGATTGATGACCTTACCAGGTAAGTCCCATAAGATTTCACACACTTTTTTTTTCCTAAGTGAAGTGAGTTAATCCACACACAGTTAGCGACCTGAGTTGACTGATTAGCCGATACTGATCATGGCGACATAGCAAAGTCGGGGGCGAAATAGACTGAGTCAGTGCAGCGGAAACTGAATCTCGCGACTCTGAGTCGCCTTCTTTCAGGACGGCGTCTATAGGATGAATTTATCGTCGTTCACCTATTTCACCAAATTGGTTGAAGTCTATGCTAAAGGAATGCTCTGTGCTAGGAAGCGTATCTCCTTCAATCGGAGGACATTCGTAACGTCGACTACGAGAGAGACAATGTATTTCATCTGAAATAAGGAAACGGGTAATGGGTGAAATGGTGGCCCATCTGTCTCCATGGCGCTGTAATACGAGGCGGCTTCCGCTGCCCGGAAACAAGTTCACAATTCATTTGCATTGGCATTCGCAGAGGCCGGAAGGAAACGAATGGCTTTAATTTGAGCTGGCGAGCCCGGCGGATTTGCGGGCCTGGGGCTGCGAGCGCTTTCTGGGTGAGTGCGAGATGCAGGTGGCACCTCGCCCCCTACCCCTCAATCTCCTCCCCCCCCCCCTCCCCACACACACACACACAGACGTCTGCCGGTCCCTGGGTGAGCGTAATCTGCCCCACCTCAAGCCGGTGTTGTCACAGTAAAACACGTAGCGCCGTCACCTGACCTGGTCTATATAAGCGCACTTATCATTGCACGTCGTCTCATGCTGTTCTCGAATGTAAGTAATATCATAAATACAATTTCAGCTTCAAGTGAAACACCACTCGACTATGAGGGCAGAAAGTTCCTTCAGTACGTGGTGTCTGTAATTAAAGTTCCAGTTTCGAAACGCTGTAGAATGAAAATCACTGCTCAGATCAACATCAAATTTGAACAGAATATTATTGACGCAGGGAAAAGTTATGGAATAAAAAAGTACTTATCGAAAATTTTACCAACAGTTGGCGCTTTAAGCGTCAGAATATGTACACCAACACATGTCCGGCAAAAGGTTCCTAGTTTGCGACCGAGTCACGCCTAGCGTGACTGTCTTCACGCAGGACAGCGCTCTGCTAGCAAAGCCTTTTTACAAGAACGGTGACGCACCAGTAGTCCTGCGGAAGTTCCGGACAGTCAAGTGTACGGGAAATGGCATTGGCCCGATGTCGGCTAACGTTCTGGAGGAAACGATTACAAAATTCGTAAAGACAGGTCTTTTGAAGTGCAGTGTGGCAGAAGAACTACACTGCAGGAGGGGTCGAGCGGTGGCGTGGATGCATGCGGTGCACGAGGAGTTGCCCGAGCATTGGATATGCCTGCGAGCACGCTGCATAAAATACAAAGGGCGTTCAAAATGTTTTGCACAGTCGCCTCTAATTTTTTTTTTATTTTTTGCAGGGGGAGAATGAAATTTTTTGTGAGCATGCTTGGAACATTTAGCTATAAGTTGGCATATAAAAGTATTTTCTTTTATTTGCAGGTGAGCCAAATGGACCGTGAAGTAGATGTCAGGTTCCGAAAACGGTCGATGATGGAGTTCCTCTTCAAGACCGGTGATGACTCTGCCAGATCGATTGACAGGAAGTTGCTCCCTGTTTATGGGGAGGACACAGTGGATCGCAGCGGTATCCAGCGGTGGTTGCAGAGGCTTAAAGAAGGTGATTTCTCTCTACTGGACAATCCACGATGCGGTAGACCATCGACGGCAGTGAGTCATGTGAATAAGGAGACCATTGATCAAATCATCCAAAGTGACAAATGCGTGACGACACGACAGCTTTCTGAAATGACTCGTTTGTCATTGCGTAGTGTGGTATCACTGGTACCGTCACTAGGGTACAGAAAATTCTATGCACGTTGGGTGCCTAGCTAATTGACAAGAGAAATGAAAACGATAAGGAAGAATGTGTGCGGGGGTCTCATGAAGACCTTTACTGAAGAGTGGAAACAGTGTTTTGACGGCGTCATTGCCCAGGATTAAACATGGTTGTTTTTGTCCGAACCTGAGAGCAAAACCCAGTCCATGGAGTGGCGTCATCCGGGTTCCCCTCGGAAGAAGAAACCAATACTTTCACTAACAGCAGGCTGGAAGTGATGGCCTCCTTGTTCTGGGATCAGTGTGGTGTCATTTCCATTGACTTTTTGGAACCTGGCTCCACAATTAACCGGGATCGTTACTGTTTGTCATTGGACAAGCTGCTACGTGCCATCAGGACCCACAGACCACAGCTTCAGAGGCAGCTCATCAGACTACACCATGACAATGCCAAACCCCATACAGACCTTATGACGCAGGAGAAAATCAGGAAAATGGGTTGAAAAATTGTTCCTTATCCTCCCTACAGTCCAGAATTGGGTCCTTCTAATTTTTACCTCTCTGGTCGTCTGAAGGCCCACCTGCGCGGTGAAACATTTGATCGTGAGAAAGACATTATTTCCTGTGTCGAGCGATGGTGTAAAAGTCAATCCTCAGAATTTTACCAAAGTGAATTTACATCATGGAAAGAACGTCGGGCCAGGTGCGTCATAGCTGATGGAAGCTACATGAAGTAGGCACAGTGTACAACTAAATGTTCCAAGTACGTTCACAAAAAATTTCATTCTCCTCCTGCAAAGTTGGCAATGAATCGCCACGGAACATTGTTGTGTCGACAGATGAAACCCATTTCCATTGCCAAGTACATCTCAGTACGCAGAACTGCAGAATCTGGGCAACGGAAAATCCTCAAGCATCCAGTTGCGGTACCATTTCATTCTGCAGAGACGCCTGTGATGAGGTTCAGGACATATTTTACAGTAGGGCCATATTTTTTTGTCGAGGTAAGCCCTGCGGATCCTGTTATTTGTACCGTCACTAGTAAATGCCATCACAATCTTGTGCACCAACCCTTCAACAGCCGTCCGATGTGGCCGTGCGGTTCTAGCCGCTTCAGTTTGGAACCGCGTGACCGCTACGGTCGCAGGTTCGAATCCTGCCTCGGGCATGGATGTGTATGATGTCCTTAGGTTAGTTAGGTTTAAGTAGTTCTAAGTTCTAGGGGACTGATGACCTCAGACGTTGAGTCCCATAGTGCTCAGAACCATTTGAGCCAACCCTTCAACAGCTTGGATATGTGGGTAGGATCATTTGTATGCAAAATGACGCTCCTCCATTAATTTTACAGTCAGTGAAGCGCCTGCTGCAGAGGCATTTCGGAAATAATAGAATTATCAGGCGTCATTTCCCTACAACCTGGCCGCCCAGATCAGCTGATATTAATCCGTACGACTTCTGTCTGCGGTTTCACCTGAGAGCTGTTACGTTCAGTGCTCCGATTACGAACATAGCTGAACTGAAGACACGCACAGCACAACTCATTCTGAACGTGACCCCCGAACTTCAGTGCCTAGAACCTCTCGGCCACAGCGGCCGGCCGTGACGTTTCCCCTGCGTCAACAATATGCTGTTCGAATTTGACGATAATCTGAGCAGAGGTTCGCTTTCTACAGCGGTTTGAAACTAGAATATATGTTATGGACAAACTGTGTGTGTAGCAATGGTATTGCCGCTGTAATCCGACAACAGACCTGCGTCACAGTAAGAGCAAGATGCACCTGAAAATAGTTGCTGTATTCTCCAGGCGCTGGTCAACCATTATTCTTTTGATTCATCTCCTTAGTCAGTCAGAAACTGAAGTTCACCGGACAAAAAACTGGTCACCCCAGTGTCCATGCACCGATGAATCACCAAGACTTTACAAATGGCGCGGCGATTGAGTCACGTGCTAAACCGCTTGCGCACTGCCTCTGTGTTATCATAAGGCAGTAACGATCAGCAGGACATCATATTTCAAGCGGGCATTATACACTACTGGCCATTAAAATTGCTATACCACGAAGATGTGCTGCAGACGCGAAATTTAACCGTCAGGAATAAGATGCTGTGATATGCAAATGATTAGCTTTTCAGAGTATTCACACAAGGTTGGCGCCGGTGGTGACACCTACAACGTGCTGACATCAGGAAAGTTTCCAATCGATTTCTCATACACAAACAGCAGTTGATCAGCGTTGCCTGGTGTAACGTTGTTGTGATGCCTCGTGTAAGGAAAAGAAATGCATACCTTCACGTTTCTGACTTTGATAAAAGTCGGATTATAGCCTATCGCGAATGCGGTTTATCGTATCGCCACGTTGCTACTCGCGTTGGTCGAGATCCAATGACTATTAGCAGAATATGGAATCGGTAATACGGAACGCCGTGCTGGTCCCCAACGGCCTCGTATCACTAGGAGTCGAGATGACAGGCATCTTATCCGCATGGCTGTAACGGATCGTGCAGCCTCGTCTCGATCCCTGAGCCAACAGATGGGGACGTTTGCAAGACAACAACCATCTGCACGAACAGTTCGACGACGTTAGCAGCAGCATGGACTATCAGCTCGGAGACCATGGCTGCGGTTACCCTTGACGCTGCATCACAGTCAGGAGCGCCTGCGATGGTTTACTCAACGTCGAACCTGGGTGCACGAATGGCAAAACGTCATTTTTTCGGATGAATCCAAGTTCTGTTTACAGCATCACGGTGGTTGCATCCGTGTTTGGCGATATCGCGGTGAATGCACATTGGAAGCGTGTATTCGTCATCGCCATACTGGCGTATCACCCGGCGTGATGGTATGGGGTGCCATTGGTTACACGTCTCGGTCACCCTTTGTTCGCATTGACGGCACTTTGAATAGTGGACGTTACATTTCAGATGTGTTTCGACCCGTGGCTCTACCCTGCATTCGATCCCTGCGAAACCCGTTATTACAGCCAGAGGTGGTTTTTCTGGGTACTGATTTCTCAGGGTCTATGCACCCAAATTGCGTGAAAATGTAATCACATGTCAGTTCTAGTATAATATATTTGTCGAATGAGTACCCGTTTATCATTTGCATTTCTTCTTGGTGTAGCAATTTTAATGGGCAGTAGTGTACGTAAACGTTGGTAAATATAAGGACGTGACAGAGTGGCAGAAAGGGGAAACTGTGTTTGGCCGTGCCCAAAGCGATACAGCGTGTGCTGTTGCTAGGTGGGTTGTTGTTTTGCGGCAGACTGTTCAGTGTCTCTGCAAGCAGTAGAGTACATGAGGCCACGCAACAGTGATTACTTAATTACAGGCGCCAGCTATAGCACGGTTAAGGATTTACAAGTTTCGCAATAAAAAAAAAAAGAGAGACAGTCATGTCATATCTCAAACAGGAATACAATACATTTATCTCTGGCCAAGAGCATATAGAAGAACTTTGACTCTACGCTAAAGGAATAGTCATGGATAGATGTATACGTAGCAGTTCGTGGTGAGAGGGACCCTGCTTGGTGAAAAATCACAGTAAAGAAACTTGTAAAGAAACGGGGAAATCTGCACAGTAGGAGTAAAACAAAGCATAAGACGATCTGAGGTGCCGAAAAAGACTTTGCTAACAGTCAACAGGCCTATGCTTGAAGCACTCAACGACTACCGTAGCAGAATCTTATTGAGAGGTCTCTCACGAAATCCCGATAAATTCACGCCATGTGTAAAGTTAAGGCCCAGACACTCATGACTGACAAATGAAATGAAATTGAATTTAGCAAAGCAAAAGCTGAAATTCTGAGTCCCGTTTCCAAATGCTCCTTTACTAACGAAGATCGGAACTGCTGCTCAGTTTCCTTGTCGCACCAGTGCAAAGACATTTATTTTATTTTATTTAGCGTATGGCATTTAAGTACTTTTCAATACTGGATCACTTTATTCTACATTACATATCATTACATATGTTCACAGAGAAACATCTAGTCTTTGTATATATTCAATGAATTTTGGGATGCCATTGGGAATTTTTCGAAGTCCCCACTGAACGCTCTGGCGCTGCATTCTTCGCTAATGTTCTGGATGGTCTGCTTAGGCGCGCCGCAGTCACAAGCTGGCGAAGACCGCAGTCCCCATTTGAAGAGTGACTCAGCACATCTTCCATGCCCAGTTCTTAGTCGGTACAGATTTGATCAGATCTTGCGGGGCTGATCAAACCCAGGAATTGACTAAGTAATACAAGGCATTAGGTGGCAAGTTGTTGCTACATTTTGGATTCATTCTCTTCTCCAAAAGGTGATGTCAGCCCCAGTGAGGCAGTCGAGAGCAAGAGGAGGATGTCTTGAACGAAGCCTCTCGATACTCAGATCAGATATGTCGATGTGTACCGGTGATTCAGGGCTTGCTTCGATCTTATATTCCCTGACGAAGGCCGCTTCTCGTCGCATTTTTGGGGGTGGTATATGACTCAGGACAGGTAGCCATATGTTAGGTGTAGACCTAACCGTTCCTGAAATAATGCGCGTAGTGTTGTTAAATTCAACATCGATTTTGCTCACATGGCTACTGTTTAGCCATACTGGTGCACAGTACTCCGCCGCAGAGTATACCAGGCTCAGCGGAGACGTCCTCAGAGTTGTTGCCATTGATCCCTAGGTAGTTCCGCAGATGAAATTGTTTCTTGTTCTGACCTTGGCAGCTGTTTTTGTAAGGTGTGATTTAAATGACAAGTTTCTGTGTAACGTGACACCTAGGTACCTTGGCTCCTTGTTGTGGTTGAGGTGTGTGTCTGTAAAGTATACTTCCAGAGCTCTGTCGGCTTCTCTGTTATTCAGATAGAAGCAAGTTACTTCTGTCTTCGTGGCATTAGGCCTAAGCCTCCATTTACGGAAGTATGCTGCTAGGGCAGACAGATGGGATGTCAGGGTTTCTTCCATTGTATCATTATCGGTGTTCCTTGCTGCAATGGCTCAGTCATCAGCGTAGACAAATTTCTTGGCATGTCAGCAATGTATAGTCTGAAAAGCTGTCAGGCTAATAGCGAGGCTTGAGGTAAGCCATTTTGAAGAAATTTCTGGCTACTGGCTTTGTTTCCCATGATGACCTGGAATACTCTGTTACGAATCATGTTACCAATAAGCTTTGTCACTTTTTGACAGGGAATTATTTTCCTCAGTTTATAGAGTAGGCCTTGTCTCCAGACGGTATCAAAGGCTGCTGGAAGGTCAATGAAGGCCACAGGTGTTTTTACTTTCTTTTGGAATCCTGCTTCAATATGTGTTTTAAGGGCCAGGACGTGGTCTACACAGCTTCAGTTGGGATGAATGCCGGCTTGTTCTACTGGGCTGGCCGTGAGTATTGTCTGACCGATCCTGTTGAGTAGTACTCGTTCAAGAAGTTTGTACACCATGCTAAGCAGTGTTATGTGGAAGATTTCCCAGTTTACTTGGCTTTAGGAGGGCGATTATCTTGTCACATTTAAGTTCTTGGAGTGTTTCCTGCCTGCGGTAGTGATGTGAAGAACTTTGCTAACCATATTTTCATATATTTGACAGACTTGATAAGAAACTCTGGGAGGATGTCATCTGAGTGAGACATATACAGTATTAGAGTCAGTGGTGTTGAGAAACAGTTAAAACCGCATAACTTAAAGCTCCAAGCCTCGATGAGACCTTTGTCAGATTCTATACAGAATTTGCGGTCGAGTTAACTCTCATTTCATTTTAACCGTAATACATCACTAGTTTCTTGAAGAAAAACTGTGACCAGTGACTGGAGGAGAACACAGGCCGCACTCGTCTCCAAATAGGGTAACAGATGCAGTCTGCAAAAGCACCGTCCAACATCTGTTCTACAATCCTATAACATATTTCGACGTGAAACTCTATAAAAAAACTTGCACTTTTCTTATATCACATACTGAAAGCTGTAGATCAAGGAAATCATATACATTCAGTATTACTTGACACCAAAAAGCATTTGATTCGGTAATATATAAACGTTTATTAACAAAAGTACGATAACACATGTTACGAAGCACGGTTTATGAATAGTTTGAGGATTTCTTGGTAGACAGGACGCAGCATGTTGCTTTCGATGGAGAGTTATCGGCAGATGTGGAAGCCACTAAAGCGTGACCAAGGTAACTGTGTTGGGGCACGTGTTCTGTATGTTATAGATTAATGATCTGGCATACGGTATTAATATCGATCTTGGACTCTTCTCAGATGCAGTTATCTATAATGGCTTACTGCTTGAAGAAAGCTGCAGGAATATTGAGTCAAATACCGATAAGACTGCTACTAGGTTCAAAGCCTTGCTACTAGCTGTGAATGTACAGAAATGTAAAATTATGCACCTCGCAAATGAAGAAAACACAGTATAATATGACCACAATGTCAGTGATAGATGCAAATTATTTCATGAATACTTGCTTGCAAAATTTCTGGAACCAGAATCAAATGAATTAATAAATATTTTCTTTAATCCCCTACGTATTGCCCCAGTAAGGACCGAGTAGGCCAGTATCTAACAACCTTTCTGAGGTTATTACTCCTGAGTGCAGTCAGATATTATCTAGTAGCCTCCAGGGCTAACGTCAACAACATGTGTCTAACATAATTTTAGAACGAAAAATTCTGTTTGAACACTTTTATTTTTAGAATGACGAAAGATATTTTCTGTAGTTGTTTTGTTATGTCATGAACTAATGATTCTCCTTATTTCTAGCAACCTTTTTTATAGAATGATGAAACACTTTACAGCGCATCTCGAGTGCTACTTATAACTCCTTTTCAGAAAAGATAGCAAACTATCCACATTGAGAATAGACCCTTGTTACAAAATATGCTTCCTCTGCACCCTTCCTCTCCCTAGAGGCTCTTTCTTCACCCACACTCTACACAGCAGTTTAAAAGCTACCGAATTAAAATGCATGCGCTATACTTACCATTTATAAATACTGTTGTGCCGTGGTGGCAATTATATGGTTTACCTGTTGCGAAATGAATAATGTAGCAATTTGCAGTCCATTGTGGGAACTACTTACAGCTGAGAGAATGCGTTTTTAAAAACTGATGTAAGCATATGTAATGTATACGTCTCAATTTATTGTCGTAGATGCATGGCACTCTGTAAAACGTACGTGCGTAAAATGGGGGCTATGTGAGCAGAAGATGTTCATAAATTCGTTCCATAACCTTTAACCTCAACCGAATTGTGTCACGGGTAAATGCTCGTGTTTGAAAAACACTTAGTAATCAAAGTTACAGTATTACGAAACAGTGATAATAATAATGATATTTAAAAAATAATTTAGTTTCGTAGTAATAACACAATCGAATTCTTTTGTTTTTTCCCCTAGAAAATTTCATTTTACCCCTTAGGGGGTAATCATCCATAGGTTGGGAACCACTTGTGTAGGCAATATTAGACTGATTACGTCACGCAAAGAGGTATTTAAGCAATCATCCCCGAATCCCATAGCGACTGGGACTGGAAGAAACATACATATATGGTACCGTGTTAAGTACCGTCTGCCAAGCACTTCACAGTGATTTGCGGAGTATGTGCGTAGATGTATCAGGGCGAGCTGATAAGTAATATCTCCGAATTTTTTATGCGAAAACACTTGCTTTCCAACTGAAACAAACATTATTAACAATCTACATCTTTAATTCTTGATACGTATATATTTGCAGCCATCTTTCGCGAGAAGACTGAATTGTAGCGCACTACCTGGCGGTGTAACGCAATTACGTCGCTCCATGGGAAGCAGCGTCCACACACGAAGCCACTTTTCTATTATTCAGCATGACAGTGTCAAAGCACACATAAGCGCTTCAGCATCTACAACAATGCGATGCCTGGAGTTCACTGTCATCGAATATCTTCCATCTTATAGCAACGACATTGCCCCAATGGATTTTCATCTGTTTCGAAAACTTAAAGAACACTTTCGAGAACTTCACTTTGACTATGATGATGTGGTGCAGCTGAGGAAAGGTTGTGTCTCCGTCAACAACGTCAAACATTCTAGTTCGAAGAAATGCGTTCGTCGCCACGGTCACTATGTTGAGAAATAAAAATTTAAACATGAAGAGTTAAGATGTAGAATGTTAACAACTTTTGTATTATTTAAAGAGTTTTAAGTGTTTTCTCATAAAAATCACCGAGAAATTACTTTTCAGCAGGCCATCGTTGATCACCTTACGACTGTACGTCCTTTGATCGTGTAATAACCAGTTCTTTACATCCTTTTGACGTATAATAGCCAGTTCTTGCTTCCTCATTTGACGTCAAACTGGAGCTAAAGCACTGAGTAAGCGGAAACAGTTGACTGCAATTGATCATCTGCTCGACTTTCGTAAACATGTAGAAGAGTTTTGCAGACACACAGAAAACATTTATTGAACATTGGAAGTAGTTCACTATAATTCATATACTACACGTTTTATATACAGGTTTATGACTCTTGCTGTGTTGTTAATAGTGTTTCTTTGAACTATATTACTTGTTGATAAGTTCAGTTATCCATTATTATACAGTATTTCTCCGTCGTAGAGTTATGGTCGAATTGGGACAAGATTCCAACCAAAGTATAAAGAGCTTAATGATGCAAGCATGAGCAGTAGTCAGTGGAGATGACTACTCCGCAACAATAAATATACAGTGAATGACAATGACATTAAGTGCCTGCACAAACTGGTCCAGACACCTCTTTTCGTCTGCCTGCGGTTTGACGGTACTGTATGGGAGACCTGTCGAGGGGTGCTTTTCGGGGGGTTAAGCGTATAATAATTTAGAAACCTGTGTCCTGGCATATTGGACCATGAATGGGACCACCAGAATTAGTCCACAGAAGACGCTAAAGCTACGTTCACGCTTAAGGAGCTTTTCTATGTAATACATGCCCTTTTTTGCAGTGAAAATGACCGCCAGGATTCCTTCGGAGAGGATGATCACTTACTGCATGGTGAAAAACCGTTGGTTGTGTCTGGTGGCCACTGAGAAACTGGATAGGGACACTTACCAGTGTACTTGGATGTCACGTGTTGGGGCGCTGAGGACTACAGGACGATCTATAGCCAAGTTACTGGCTACCTCTGCCAGGCACTTAAGTGTGAATTGCAGTGTATTCATGTAGATGTAGATCAATAAAAGCTGAATAGGAGTACTAAGACGATAATGAAGGTACCTGAGAATGCAAAAAGGAAATCTGTTATTGGAAGGGATAAGGGCAAAGCCTTGCTAGTGGACCCGCAACGTTGCCACTCCATCTCTGCAGAGCGAGAAAAGGCACGAGTAGCTGGAAAGTAACTTACACACTTCCACTTGTGCACAGCATGTTTTGTAATTCTGTATTCTGTAGTAGCGGTGGCACGATATCTGTCGCCGTATGTTACGGTTCTCTCTGAAAAGAGCCGTTCGCCGTTCCTGTCGCCGAAACCGAGAACATCAGGCGTCGAATGGTATTCGAACGCTGGCTGTGTGCCCTTGAGATTGTTCGAGAGCCACAAGAGATTCACGCAACGCATCTGAGGAATTGTGAGCCTTCTGCCAGGACCAGACAGTGTTAAGGATTCAGAGCCACACGGTCACACCGCCCATAAGCACTAGTCAGTGTGTCTGAGAACAGTATTAGTGGGATAGTGTGCCCCGTTGTTCACACACCTGCGACTGCCGACCTCTAGCGCCACAGCGTATTCTCCAGTGGAAAAACAATACCATTTTCAGCACACCATAGGTTCTAAAGAAAGTCACTTTTGGAGGAAATATCCGAAACGATGAAGTTGAAATATATCTTAGTGATAACCCTCGAGTAGTTGTTTTACTGAGAGCGACGCGACCCAACTTTTATACCTGAATTCCACTGCGTTACGTCAGTTTATTTCAGCAGTCTTCCCCATATACAGGTCTGTTGCCTTCCAGGAAGGGAGCATACTGGCTGGTAGATTGCAGTACCCGTTATCAGGACTCTTACATTTCATTTTCTCTGCTGAATTTTATTGACTCACTGACCTTTCCATTGTCAACTAATTCTACATGATCGCATTTTCTCCATTTATGGCAGTTCACGAAGAGGTACCACGTAGGCAGTAAAAACATCATTTATAGATATTTTATTGCAATTGACCGCCTCCGTAGTCGATAGGCCTATGGTGTGGAAGGACCCGGGTTCGATTTCCAGTATCTGCTCAGATTGTTCTGACGTGGGGAAGTCTGGTATTGGTGCCATTCAGCATTTGCGGGGCCAAGTGAGGAGCTGCTTGGGTAAAGGATCAGCGGCATCATCAGGATTCATCTACTAGCAGTAACGGTTGGGGGCATTGGCGACTTGGTGATCCCATGTCCCACGATTGTAAATCACTCCTCGTACTGCCTTGTATGCAGCACTGGACCAGTCGAAACATGCCTAAGGCCTGATCCGTCAATGGTGTTTACGATTATGTTTACCATTCAGACTGAAGAAATATAAATCGGAGTGAGACAGTGCTTTGTCCTACCCTCGATGTTACTCAATTTGTACATTGAGTAAGTAGTAAAAGAAACCACGGAGAAATTGGGAAAAGGAGTTCAGTTTCATAGACGAGACGTAAAAATCTTTAAGCTTTCTAATTGACATTGTAATTCGGTCAGATACAGCCAAGGATTTACAGTATCACGGAACTTAGCGATAGCACCTTTGTGTACAATGCTGGCTCTCGGACTGACCGTGGTATCGGGTGTTTCCTTCGGCGTTGGCACTAACGATTTTCGGTACCGGCTTCCGGACACTGTTCAGGATGTACATCAGAGCTCTACGCCCTGTGTCAATCCACGCAGGACCTCCGGCGACAATGGCTTTTCAATTGTGTCATATGCTCCGAGTCTCTCAGTGCCCTTCAGAGCCTCTGCTTGCTGTGCACAGTCAATCCCTCAGTGCAGCGGCTCCAAGAAAGCTTCCTCTTGTTCACACTCGAGAGAGCTACGGTGACGTTATGTGGGATCCTGATCACGTCGGTCTCAGGGGAAGCAAGGCTGCTGACGTTGCTGCCGCAGCTGCAGTCCTCGTACACCAGTCCGCTAGTGCTTCCATTCCTTCCGGTGATCTCCCTGTTGCCGTCTGTCGGCAGCGGTGTCCCTCTGGCATCACCACTTGTCTTCTCTTCATGGGAACAAGCGGCGTGGAATTAAACCTCTCCCAGCGGCTTGGCCGGCCTCCTCTCTGCCCTCTGGCAGTGAGGATATAATTTTAGCTAGGTTGCGTATTGGGCACTGTCGTTTCAGCCATCGCCATTTGTTAAGTGGTGATGGCCCACCACTTTGTGCTCACTGTCATAAACCTTTGACGGTTCGCCATTTCCTGACCGAATGACTTTCTTTTTAACTACTGACGTCCTAATCTATGTTTGCCGTCTGAGTTATCGGCCGTTTTTGCGAACGATGCACAGGCTGTCGACCGCGTTTTATTTTTTATCCGTCGTAGAAATATGGCGCAGGACGCTTAATCTTTAGTTCGGGACTTCCGTTGTCCCTAAGGCGTAATTTGTGGACTTTTCCCCAAGAGGAAGTCCTTGCTCTTAGCTCTCTTTCCTTCCATCGATTGGCCTTAACGTGTAGAAGCTTTTAACTCGTTTTTCGTACTAGTGTTCTAAGGTACTGACATGGGCGCATATGTCCTCAGTTGTATTTGCCCTCTACAAAAAAATAAACAGAAAGGTATCAGCTCAAAGGAATTGATGGTGTTTTCAAGAGAGGTTCTAAGATGAACACCAATAAAAGTAAAATAATGGTGGTGGAACGAAATCTAATAAAATTAAGAGATTCTGACGGAATTAGTTTGCTTTGTGTGTAGAAAAATAGCTGGCAGCGGCTGAAGTAAAGAGGTAATAAAGTGTAGACTTGCAATAGCAACAAAAGTTCTGCGAAGAAAGTATTTCTCTGGAGTCTAGCCAAACATGGAAGTGAACCTGGTCGATAAACAGATGAGGCAGTAAAAGAGTAGAATCTTTCGAAGTGAGTTGCTACGTAAGAATATAGAAGGTCTGATGGTGAGATCGAGTAACTAGTGTAACAGTACTGAGTCGAACTGCAGAGTAATTAGCTTGGTAGGGAAGTTTCACAAAAAGCAAAGATCGATTGATTGAGGAACCAAGAAATAGAATTGAGGGATATGTGTGAGGAAAAAGCTATAGGTGGAGACGAGGGATTGGCTACAATAAGTGTGTTCAAGTAGATGTTAGTTGCCTAAATTACGCAGAGTAGAAGGGATCTATGCACAATAGACTGGAATTGAGAGATGCATCAAAGCAACTAACTGACTAGAGACCATAGTAACCACATCAAACGTTTGCTTATAACGACAAAAAGCTTCAACTCTAGCATGACACTGCTAGGACTCGCATAATGCCCTAACAGTGCGACTTAACTGAGTTGAATCCAACCCGAGAAACTTCTAAAACCCTTCCATTGTAATAAAGTAGAAACCTTGCTACATACTACATACGTTCCCCCCTAGTCAGTCCCGCAATAGAAGATTCATACTTTTCCGTATTGCATTTTTGAAAGATAGCAATCACGTTTTAGGGTGTTTCAGTCTTCCTCTGAAATTACAAAAATTATTTCGGAAAAGTAATGTTTCCCAAATGTGGAAACATATTAGATTGAAATTTAAATCATTGCAGTCGAGAATATCTTGTCAGTGCTGTATTCTGTAGTCTATCTGTTACATGATTGCTCTCCTACACAGCAATAATCATAAGTGAATTTAAATTAAGCAGAAATATTATCTAAAACCAGCTAAAAGTTAAACAGATTTTGAAACAGAAGCTTCTGGAAAGGTGTAAAAACGGTCGCACGATTATATGGTCGGAAATAGGGCTCAAGGGAGGTAAGTCTACTCGAAGATGGAGATAAGGCGCGTTGAACACTGCAGGATATAACCACGGTATCAGAAGTATGTATGCATGGAACATTCTCGACGACTACTACACTGTCCGTATCATCACACTTACAGGCAATATTACCTACGCATCTTCTTCGTGACGACGATTTTATCATTGCTTCGTCGCACAGACCATCACGATTCTGGGATTTGCGTTATCTATGAAAATTTCATCCATAAAGGACGGCATTCTGAGGACAGGAACAGTTGATGAATACAAACAAAACACCTTTCTACGTTAGTCGCTTATTTATTTTGCCACTATGCGTTTCCATGGTTCACACCATCATCTTCGAATGGAGAACTGTTTATTTACTTAGCTGATAATGGAGTATAAACGCCTTTCAGCCGGTCGCTGTGGCCGAGCGGCTCTAGGCGCTTCAGTCCGGAACCGCGCTGCTGCTACGGTCGCAGGTTCGAATCCTGCCTCGGGCATGGATGTGTGTGACGTCCTTAGGTTAGTTAGATTTAAGTAGTTCTAAGTCTAGGGGACTGATGACCTCGGATGGTAAGTCTCATAATGCCTAGAGCCATTTGAAGCATTTTTCTGACGCAGAAAACAGTTTATTTGTATTCTGTCATCCACCCTATTCGCAAATGGGGCTTACTTTAGGAGCATCGGTATTTTCAACCACTACAACACCCACTTGTGAGCTAAGAAAAACTTGCAAGGTATGGCAGCAGCGAACCATTAGCGTCGATTCAACGTCAATGCGTGGGCGGGGATTATCGCGACTGCTCCTGACAGTGGATTTGAAATACTAGCACAGAGAGGAAACACTCACTTGCCTGGCGTGGTTTCATGTGTGCTTCAAATCAGTGTAACTTACACTGTCAAATAGCTCACATACAAACCTTCAAATGGAGTCACCCCCATTTCCAGCCATATCACTATATGACTGTTTCTGCAGCTTACATTTCCAGCTTTAGTGCTTTAAATACACTATATGTCACAAAAGGTGAAGCATGCAGAAGGGGAGAAGCAAACGAAATTAAATTTCACGGTTTGAGAGGTTGCATGACATTTCAGTTTACACGAAACCAGTTCAAATTTACAAAGAACTTGCCAGTGTGAGTTTACTTATCAGTATGGCACTGCGCTCATTACGGCCAGCATGCATGAACTCATTAGTTTGAAAAGGGTGTCATAATGAGATCGTATCCTCTCCCGAGGTAAACTGGCCACAAGTGTTGTAACTGTTGTTTGATATCCTCGGGATGGAGATGATGTCCGAGACGTTTCCACGCAGGGACGGACCTGGATATTTTGCTGGCTACAGGAGTGCCACAACATTACGCTGGTAGTGCCATGTGTGGACAAGCACTGTCTTCTTGAAAATAACGATCCCGTCGCATGAGAGGGAACACGTGAGGATGCACAATGTACAAAGTGTTGTACACCACGACGCCAGGAGTAAAACTGGTATGCCTCTCGAAAGTATTGTTAGAACCAGACTTAGAATGAGACCTTTCCCCAGGTCACCCCTGATATTCGCCGACGATAGCCAGACCAGGTAGTGCAGAACCTCAAATAATTGCCGAAGACTGTGCAACGCCTATCGTCAGCAGTTCGTGCTTCCTGGTCACGGCACGGCCGTGTGTGTTGTGGTGTTAATGGCAACCTAAGGCTGTAGCGGCAGTTCGCCATTAATGCTGCTGCTAATCTCTGAAGAATGGTACAGAATGGCACCCAGCGTTGCAGGGAGTCCAATGCTCGTTCCCAGATGGCAGTCGCACGTGTCAAGGGGCTACGATGTGCCTGGTGCACAATACGACAATCCTCCATTGTGGTTGTCAGACGTGGTCGACCGGAAACTTGAGGACGAGTACGCCTGCCCTCACATTTCCATGCAGTCCAGCATCTTGCCATTGTCACATAGTAACGCTCCGTGATCTGGATATTGGACTATTCGACCATCTGCCAATGGAGACACACAATGAGGTTCTTTTTACATTCTGTCAGGTGCTGATAATCCTGTCTCATACCAGTACGCTTCATCTCCGTGCCCCTCACAATGATCATTCAACTTACGGCGCTTTTCATGCCTTTTACCAAGTCTGCTAATAACACTAAGACACGAACAGCTCCAATGCACCGTGGTGGAAGTTCTAACTGTTACAAATAATTGCTCCTCTAATCATTTAAATACCTGTCGATGATCTGTACGTGTGCAGAGTTACATTGACAACCGACCGAGTCGTCTATGTGCTTCACTATTTAGTCAGCCAGTGTGTATATTTATTGTCGCACCTCAACAAAAAAAAATTGTGTGTAAATATCATAAAAATAATGTGATCCAAGACGCCACACCGAAATGCACATTCTTTCTACATACGGCTGGTAGAGAAGAGCTACATACACTGAGGTTACAAAAGTTCCTAATATCGTATCTGACCTTCTTGTCTACAGAGTAGTGCAGCATCTCGAACTGTCATGGACTCAATGAGTCGTTGAAAGTCCCTTGCAGAGATATTAAACCATGGTGCCTCTATAGCCGTCCGCAGCTGCGAAAGTGTTGCCAGTGCAGGACTTTCTCCACGAACTGACATCTCGATTATGTCTCATAAAATGTTCGATGCGATTCATTTTGGACGAGCTGGCTGGCCGAATCATTCACTCGGATTGTCCAGAATGTTCTTCAGTCCAATCGCGAACAATTGTGGCTCAGCGGCACGACATGTTGTAGTCCATAACAATTCCATCTTTGTTTGGGAGGATGAAGTCCATGAATGGCTGCAAATGGTCTCCAAGCAGCCAAATAAAATCATTTCCAGTCAGTAACCCGTTCAGTTGGTCCAGAGGACCCACTTAGTTCCATGTAGAAACGGCCCATACCGTTATGCAGTCATCATCAACTCACACAGACCCTTGTTGACAACCTCGTCGGATCTGTGCCACACACCAGCACTATCATCAGCGCTTACCAACTGAAATCTGGACTCATCTGTCCACGTCACGATTTTGCAATCGTCTAGTGTCCTAAGTATATGGTCACGAGCCAGGAGAGGCGCTGCAGGTGAAGTCGGGCTGTCAGCGAAGGCGATCGCGGCAGTCCTCTGCTGCTATAGCCCATTAACGCCAAATTTCGCCAAACTGTCAGAACGGATTCGTTCGTCTTACGTCCTACATTGATTCCTGCAGTTATTTCATGCAATGTTACTAGCCTGTTAGCAGAGATAAATTTACGCAAACTCTGCTGCTCTCTGTCGTTACGTGAAGGCCATTAGCCACTGCGTTGTCCGTGGTGAGAAGTAATGCCTAAATGTAGTATTATCGATATACTCTTGACACTGTGGATCTCGAGATATTGAATTCGTCAACGGTTTCCGAAATGGAATGTCCCGTGCAGCTAGGTCCGACAACCATTCCCCGTGCAAAGTCTATTAATCCTAGTCATGCGGCCTTAATCCCGCCGAAAATCTTTTCACATGAATCAGCTGAGCACAAATGACAGCTTCGCCAGCGCACTGCCGCTTCATACCTTGTGTATGCATACTACCGTCATCTGTATGTGTGCATATCACTGTACCATGATTTTGTCACGTTAGTTTAGAATAATTGAAATCATGACCTCTGCCCTGAGAAACAAGTCCTGATACAAAACTCCCTGCAGGTACGTGCTACTGATTAAGATGTTTGCTGCAAGCGCATTTTGTACACAACATATTCAAGTAGAAATTTTTCTCTATGGGTGAGTCGATGGACTTTGTGGGAAATGAAATAAATGCTTCCGTGGGTACTAATATGCTAATCACGTCCATTATAAATGATAAATAAAACACACGATGCCATGAAAGATAAACTAGCGATTCGAAATCATTCAGCCTATCCGTCGACACATGCAGCTGTGCCGATATGCCTGCACGAAATTTAATGAAAGTTACAGTTTCATTTGCAAATATTCCGCCTGTGAAACACACACAGATGTTGATTTCTTTCTTATGAAGAAAAGTAATTTCTGTGGCAGTCCTCATCCAACCTAAACCTACGTAATGCAGCATGACATGAATTAGTTGAGAACCTATTCCAACTATACAAGAATTTCATTGCTGCATATTTGTAGGTGCAGTAGACAGAAGCAACAGACAGTTTACTCAGCTGCGTCCATGTTACTCACAACCGCGTAACGCTTCGCGTAATTTAATACGAAAGCAATCATTGACTGTAAACTCTCACAACAGACGCTGTATGCCATAATACAAACTCAGCTAAAATGGTACATGACGTAATGCAGGAACTAGCCACAAATGTTATATTGATATTGTAAATAATAAGAGCGTTTGTAGAAACATACGCTACGATAATTAGCATATACGTAGATTAAATGTAGTGTACCGTGGATTACGTATTATCGAAAGTAAACGCAGATGTATTTCGTTTTTGCAAACATGCAATAAAAATGTAACGAGATGCGAACTGAACGTAGCACGTCCGAACCCATACCAGACCGTATGTTTCAGCTCTAATGGGAACCGTTTTCTCCGGAAACGGTGAAATTCGGAGTTTGCTGCCCATAAAGAGATGCTAGTTGGTTTGTTCTGTGACTGTACTACTGATACATATTTGGTGGCATAGCTACGGGGGTAGTCCAACCCGTTTTCCGATTGTCTCATCTTCGTTCTTTATTCGAAATAATATGTTTTTAGATAAATGCATTCGTCCATCGATGGTCCATTAATGCATCGAGTGGAGTGGGAAAATATTCGTCTCAAGCAGACTATGAAGAAATGTCCCCTCATGAATGAATTTTTTTGGAATCGTACTCTACACAAGTTTTACACCATTTGTTACGATAATCCCAGATTCATACACATTTGCGTCAATTCAAATGGTTCAAGTGGTTCTGAGCACTATGGGACTTAACATCTGAGGTCATCAGTCCCCTAGAACTTAGAACTACTTAAACCTAACTAACCGAAGAATATCACACACATCCATGCCCGACGCAGGATTCGAACCTGCGACCGTAGCGGTCGTGCGGTTCCAGACTAAAGCGCCTAGAACCGCTCGGCCACTACGGTCGGCTTGCGTCAATTGTCTTACAGTCACAATAAACGATAAACCAAACCGATCAGAATCTACAGCTTGCTGAAAAATAAATTTCAAATCATCTAATTAGAACTACACTAAATAGTATCCCAAATATAAGGAACATCCGGTAGTATAGACCTAAGAACATACATAGAACTATATATGTCTGTCAGACGTCTGTAGTTGCTTTGTTTAGGGATGTCCATTCCTCTTCAACTTACGTACCTACAATGATATTCCATATGACAGTATTTGCAATTTAAAGACGCACGCACGTCTTTACCCCATATTTCAGCATTCTACCGCTTGCACATCAAGTCTTCCTGACTATTGACTTAAACTTCAGCTTGCTCTTCATCATCACTAAATTGTAATCTCAGTCTATATCTGTACTTGGGTATGTCTTAAAATCCTGCTGGTAACTTATGCATTGCGACCTCTCTATTATGTAATGCAGCTGATATCCTCCCACTATTGGTATTACAAGCTGAAATCTACTGCAAAATTCAGGGATTCTTTTTCCTCTCACATTCCTACTAACTAGCCAGCCCGTTTTCTCCTGTAATCCTATTTTCTGTTCCTTCCGTTACTATAGCGTTCTAATCCGCCATGAATGTTAGATTTTCATATCATTTCAAGTACAGATTTACTCATTCAATGCCCTCATACGGTCTATCGCTTTATCTTCTGACTGTGATGTCGGCCAGTGTATCGGCATTGTTTTGCTGTCGAATCTGATGAGAACAATCGTACACTCAACTGTTCGCGGAAGACCATTCTTCACCATACCTTCCAACTCACATGGCATCCTACTCCTGATATACAATTTTCTGCTCTGTTGATACTACCATGTAGTTTTCTGACCAGAAATCCTTACGATATTTCCATTTTACTTCACTGACACGTACTGTATCCAGACTGAGTCTTTGCATTCCCGTTTCAATATTTTCTAGATTCTCTACATTTTTAAGACTTCTGACATTATGAGCACCGACTCGTTGATTGTAGCCCTTTCGTTGAGTTTTTAATCTTTTCCTCGTCTTGAGCTCCCTATTGGCAACTCTCCCACGGAGATCCGAGTGGGAGACTGAGACGGAATCTTACGCAAATAGAGAGATTATCATTACACATTTTCAGTTACTTCCGCGTCGTTATTGGTGATTTATATGCCTTAGGGGCCGTTTCCGACCCAAAAGGTTCGAGGTTCTCTAAAACATTGACCGCTCCTCCACTCTCCTTCACAAGGTCGTTGGCACAATGAGGTTGACTCCTTATACTCGAAGTCTTCAGCCCTCATCGCTGATAATTTGTATTCAGATTCCAAGCAAAGTCAGAGACAGAGACAGGGCCCAGGACTTTTTTTAGCATTAAATGATGATGCTATCCAAAGGCCCCAACAGGTATAACGAATTTTAATATCAGCAATCGTCCTTACCATGGTCTACACACCAGGTCCGTTTGTAAGTTGCTCGGTTTATGAATTCAATGATTGTAGCAAGACAAGTGCATATCATATCCAGCGGGACCATGTGTAGCACCGCGATTTTCAAACCAGGCTTAGAGTTCAGGCCAGTTTTAGTTCTTTTTAATCTTGCTTATCCTGTTTTAAGTCGTAGTCGAGAAGACGTTCATACTTAGAAATCTTGTAGGACATTAATGACGTTTTTACATTTGGTTTAAAAGAAATGCCTATATTATGACTCAAACTCTATGCTGTTCTGTACTGCAAATAAAGAATTACACCTGGAGGGAACATAAGAATGAATTTCCAGTAACTTTGCGGTCATAAGAGACGAAGAGCTAAATCATTTGCAGAGCTCAAGAGAGATAATTGATGGTGACAGAGCTACACAACAAGACGTATTGGTATGAAGTTGAGACGTCACTCGTATTTTGCACAACTATTTTTATTACCTAGATTTAACGTTATATTGGGATTCTGGGATGAAAAGTATAACTGGTATTCTTAAGCAGCAATCTAGAATGCTATAGTGAGCAATGAAACGTTGCCACGCTCGAAACACAGACAAGGTTATTGGTCGCGTCATTTGGTACTCCAGTCCACCAGTGGTGTGAGGAACTACGAGTAAGCCAGGACAGTTAGTCCTAATCAGAAATTTTGGAAATTTGTGGTAAGATCTTATGGGACCAAACTGCTGAGGTCATTGGTCCCCAGGTTTCACAATACTAAATCTAACTTAAACTAACTTACTCTAAGGACAACACACACACACACACACACACACACACACACACACACACACACACACACACACACACACACACACACACACACATGCCCGAGGCAGGACTCGAACCTCCGACGGGGGGAAATGCGCGGACCGTACAAGGTGACTGGGACCGTGCGGCTACCCAGCGCAGCTACTCAGATATTCTAAACACCAGGTCCCACCAACATTTAAGCGCAAATCTAAGACATTTTCTTTATCATGTGTTAATTATTAAAGGCAACCTTGAGCTATTAAGTGATTAAATGATTGGGATGGGCGCGGAAAACTAAGTTGCAATAAGGCTTTGCTGCTGCTGTGCCAGTAAACTATTTATATCAGGAAACAAATTACAAAAATTATTCTACCGACCACTTACAAATAACTCAGAAGTTACACAAAATGTGCTGAATATTTCTCATGCGCACCAAGCTAGTCAGTTAGCGTTAGGTTGCAATCCAGACATTATCTGTGCTCTAGTCATGCTCTCATATTTACGGTATTTTGTTGTTATTTGTTTCAAACAGTGTGATTTTTTACTGTTTTATGGTACACCGTTGCAGCATCTCATAACGTATTTAAAGCATATTATCTACAGCATATCCACTTACAGCCACACAGGCAGACTGATGGCATTTACGAAAGAACAGAACAGCGCAACAGGAAATGCTTCAAGTATCTACATCATCGAGAAAACTGCACAGTAAAGGTAGAGAGTAATTCTAACGGTCGATTCACTAATTTCATCAAGGAGAGGGTTAACTTAGTATTTGTAGGCTCGTGTGGAAAGGATCGACGAGTTGTGCAGTAAGTCGCCTATTCCAGTTTCTACGGACTGGTGGCGAGACTCATAACATAACTGTCCAATCTGACATGTGGAAACATGGCCTGAATTGATTTATGCGGGAAGAATACACCGAAATGAACTGAGAGCCAAATTTTGAATGAAGTATTTTTTAGGAAAAGGTGAATTTTGCCAGATTCGAAGCTCTCCATGTGGCTGAAGAGACGTACACCCCTGATGTAGCTGTGGCAGACAGGGTGGGCGCATATCCTTGACAGGCGGCATATCGGTAAACAGGTAACACGGCACAACGCGATCGTAATTTGTAAAGCGAATTTCAGTTTACCTTGACAGGTTAGCTGTCTCTGGTGTTTTCAGTTAGTATTTACTCTAATTTGCAACTCATTTTATGTCCTTAATAACTGGCAGTTGCTTTGCGTTATTAGTAAGTGTTTGCAATGGAGATAAAAATGACTTCATTTTCACTGAATTTCTTAGCATATGCTTGCTGGTAGCGTCTTTCTTTGTGCGGATTCCAGAATTTCAAAGTAATTTGCAATACAGTTAACGTTTTCAATCTTGCAGTGATTAAAAATGAAGGATGTGCTATGTAGTCAAAATTGTCAACTTCTGCTGAAGAACTACATGTGTGTTATTTATTGGTTAATTTTTGGACATCATTCCAATGATGTCGATATTTCGTTAGAAATTGTGGTAACATTAGAAGAAACAGGTAACACCTTGGACAATTCCATGAATTGCGATTAGAACAATGATTGTTGTGCTAATTAATATCAAGAATAAAAATAGCATACCTTCTATGCCCGAAGAAAACATGTACAGTAAAAGTTTTTAGTGACAAAGAAAAGACTGTAAATGTTTCGGTTAAGCGAAGGAGAGCGAAAACGCTAAACCCTAGTCAGTGCGCATAGCCCGATTCGTTTCGTAAAATCTGAACATGAATTTTATAAATGGAAGAATGATTTACACGTTATGAGATAAGCACCAAAACGAAACTCACAAATCTGTGAAACAAAAGCTATTCAGAAGCGTTAGGACTGCTCGTGAGAGTCAGTTCAGTGTATAATTTTCGTCGCCTCAATGTAACCTCCTACAACGTGGCATTAGTTTTGAAATCGAGTTTCTGGTTTTAATTCTGTCGGTCGCACAATCTGTGCTCCGTTTCAGATAGGTTGAATCACAGTTTATTAACAGGATAATTGTACGACACATCGACACCTACTTCGATTTAAAACGGACTGTATGGCTGCAATTGGTCAATCGTGCAATGTATGTTAAACTGAATAGTTGTGAAAATCAGCCGAGATATTTTAAATTTTCCTTGCCTTGATTTTCTTTCTTCTACTAGACACATATGTAACACTTAAATCTGCAACAGTTTAGCTCTTGATATTAACTGTAAGTTACACAAAAAATTGAAGAAGTGGGACATTTTTGTAACGGTTTAAGTGATTTATAGTTACGTTTATGTACTATGGGCTTCGCGCTACATGGCACTACGTCCTCTTGTCATGGCTATGTCTGCTTATTCGACTGTTCGAGAGCTAAGCTGGAAGCGCTGTAACAGCCGCTGTTATAAACGCTTCCTTGTGCGGAAAAAATGTGTATTTTTAACTTTAATTAAAGAAATACTTACAGTGCTGCTCAGCAGCTAAATTTTTGACACTGCATTTCTTTCGGTGTGTACTACCTGCATGAAAAATTTCGGAGTGGGTTTCGACATGTCGGACTATGCCATACTCTCGTCACAAAATGTTATGGTCGACGAGCTGGAGAAAGACTTTGAAAAGTGATTTTCTGGTAACTCGCGTGGAGAACATAAACACAACTGTGGGTAAGGGATTTTTGCACTGCACTCTCTAATACATGCCCAATCTCTTCACCATTGCAGCCACTTTGTACAGAGTGTAACCAACACAAGTACAGATATTTCTGTAGCTGACTGCGGACGGTGTAGTGAACAACATTACATCACTATTTACGTCATTTGCAGACTATTATTTATAGCTATTACAAGTGGTATGCCGGCCGTGGTGGTCTCGCGGTTCTAGGCGCGCAGTCCGGAACCGTGCGACTGCTACGGTCGCAGGTTCGAATCCTGCCTCGGGCATGGATGTGTGTGATGTCCTTAGGTTAGTTAGGTTTAAGTAGTTCTAAGTTCTAGGGGACTAATGACCACAGCAGTTGAGTCCCATAGTGCTCAGAACTATTTTTAACCACAAGTGGTATGTTGTTGGATTGGGTAGTACCTCTATGTATGCATGGTGCAAACAAGCCATTTAAGTCTATTTTCCCCTGGGTCACATATTGAAGTTTGTTTGCATGGAGGCAAGAACATAGTCTATACTGACAGGTGTCATCCACTTCGCAGTGCAGTTATGACCGTGCAGAAAACATGGTGATGAATTTGCGGAAAGGCTGTTCCATGCTCAGGGAAACCAACCAACCCAATGATGTGTGTACATATTAAAGTGCCACATACAAAAATATCTCCACTTATACCCATTATACCCAGTATACAGGGTATACAGGCTCTCTGTGTGAGGTTGTAGTGACTCGTTAGTTTGAACCGATCTTAGTCGCCACCATTAACGGTTGTATAGTTCCTGGTGTGAGCTGATATATGCAGTGATTGTGCTGGCATAAGCTGTCGCCAGCACACCGATCGGCAAAGAAAAAAAAAGCACTCCGTCTTCAGGCCACAAGTGGCCCATCGGGACCATCCGACCACCGTATCATCCTCAGTTGAGGATGCGGATAGGAGGGGCGTATGGTTAGCACACCGCTCTCCCGGTCGTTATGATGGTTTTCTTTGACCGGAACCGCTACTATTCGGTCGAGTAGCTCCTCCATTGGCATCACGAGGCTGAGTGCACCCCAATCGGCAAAGAGGTTTCTATAAAATCAATAGTAGGCGCTGGAGCAAGAGCGCATATCAGGAGAGCAGCCAAAGATAAACTCTCAAGCAACGCACCGCTAATGCCCTCTCGAACGCAAGTCAGTTGGAGTCAGTCGCAGTCTCAATTGGCTCAGTTACTAGCTCAATCACTATTCTAGTTGGCGTCTGTCAGTTCACGTCACTGGCTATGAGAGTGTAATGTTCATAGCAGGACTGGTACTTCACCAGTAGTAAAGCTAACGTGTACTATCGCGGAAGAGCTTGTAAAACAACACATGGACTTGCTTAATGATAAGTAGCTTCTTGTTCTTATGAATAAAGAACCGTGTTAGTACATCTGTGCTGTTGTGTTGTAGAAATAGCCCGCATCTCGTGGTCGTGCGGTAGCTTTCTCGCTTCCCACGCCCGGGTTCCCGGGTTCGATTCCCGGCGGGGTCAGGGATTTTCTCTGCCTCGTGATGGCTGGGTGTTGTGTGCTGTCCTTAGGTTAGTTAGGTTTAAGTAGTTCTAAGTTCTAGGGGACTGATGACCATAGATGTTAAGTCCCATAGTGCTCCGAGCCATTTGAACCATTTTTTTGTTGTAGAAATAGGATACCAGCCACCACACAACATCCTCTCCCTTGCTTCCCATGGTACAAGACTCTGCAGTGGCAACGACGACACAAAAGTGATAAACAAATTTTTGTAAAATATATGACTGTGGAACCCCTTACTAGCTTCCGAGTTCAGAAATTCCCATGGACAGTGGCGAAACACTTGGTAGACAAATAGAAAGTACGTGGCTTTCCTTAGGCTTAGAGTAAAGACTCTGAGGCGAGCAGTGGCAAAGGGGCGAGCAGGGTCTTAGGGCGGCTCCTGTGCCAGGCCGCATCGCCAACGACGCCGCGTCCATTTGCCAGATTGGACAGCGCCGTCTCTCCAGGAGCGCAAGCGATTAAATTTCCCACCGCGGCGGGCAGGCGCTGCAGAAGCGAGACGTGCTTCTCTTAAGGTGACAGCGCCTCCCCAGCAGATGCACCGAGACGAGTGAGCATGTGTGCTCGTGTGTGTGATGGAAGTGAGGACAAGCAGATAGTGGGGCCAAGGGTGGTGTTCTGTTGTCAGAATATGATGCCAGCCCGACGTTGACCTTTCGGAGAATCGTTTATGCAGTACACGAGGCAGGCAGTTTTATTTCGAGAATGTTGAAATAGGAAGAACACTTACACTTGCACCTACGAATATAGAATAATGCGGCTCATATTTGACTGCAGATTTTCTGTGATCCATGTCATCCTGTTTTGGCCGTATCTATGTGATATTCATACAGATAGTTCTAATCATTATACAAAAACTGCCGCTCTCGTTCCCGTATTACCGTATAAGTTCTCAAACACACACTATAACAAAAACACACACACACACACACACACACACACACACAGGAAAATGACATTCCTCGGAGGAGTTATGCAAATTGGCCACAAATTGATACTCATACAGATATCGACGGAAAGAGGGAAACTGCACAGGTCGACGGGCAATAGATGAATGTACGGCGCTGCTTCGCCATTTCATAGCGCAGCTGGCAAAGATAATAAACAGGGGACATGTCGATACCAGAGCATAAAATCCTTGCAAGTATTATTCCGTGTATGTAGTTGGACAGTATCTATGCTTCGCAGACAAATGTGTGAACAATGTACGCATATGTCAGCATTTGAGAGAGGACGCGAAGTTGGGGCTCAGAGAAGCTGGTTGGAGTAATCGGCCGAACGATCGAGATGTGAATAGGAGAGGTCAGGTGTGCCGGCCAGCCTGTGGATGGTTTTTAAGACGGTTTTCCATCTACCTCGGTGAATGCGGGCTGGTTCTCCTTATTCCACCTCAGTTCCACTATGTCGGCGATTGCTGCGCCAACACTGTCTCCACGTACGCGTACACCATAATTACTCTACCAAGCAAACATATGGAGTTACACTCGTCTTGTGTGAAACGTTCCTGGGAGATCCACTGGGGGCCGAACAGCACAATAACCCTGGGCTCGATGTGGGGCGGCGGTGGGTTGGGTGGACTGCTGTGGCCTGTTTGGGGGTTGTGAACCACTGAGGCGGGACGAAGCCCTCCATCGTTTCTAGGTCCCCTGTTCAATACGTACATAGTAAATAAACTAACTTAGCATCAGAGTCACAAGAATTTATATAGGTCATACACCACATTTGTGAAGTATGTCGTGAGAGAAGGTCTCAGCTATACACACGAAAGTACAACCTGAAGCCACAAGGGAAGGAAATGTACCTCTGAGATCAAAAAGTATTTGGCACATAATGCACATCAGTTACGCCCTTTCACATATCCACTCTTAAGCTTCGCATGAAATAATCAATCAGCCACACACACACACCTCAACTCTAATGATCAAATTCATCCCCACATAGCACAGAATTGCACAGCAACATAAATGTCATGTAGAACTTCCCTTTCTTTTCTTTGCTGTCCTTAGTCTTATAAAACCGTACGTGTTTGCACTTTACCATATATACGAATACCCACACTTAACATAATAGAATGTAATATGGGTTATTGTTCATGGACATTTTGTATTTTTCGGTTTTTATTCATTTTTTGAGTTTCATGATATATAATATATATAATATATATATTCTATTTTTCTTGTTGCTTTTCCTCTGTTATAATACTTACACATCCATTATACTACACTCATACGACGGCCCCCTTTATTATTGTGTGTTCATTCTGCACTTATCATTCGAAAATCGTAATTTAACACACTTGTACACTTAACTTGTTATTAGGTTATTATCGTCTTACGGTATATACAGGAAACCTACGTAAATAGAGGCGAATTATTTGCCGCAGTAGATCAGAAACTCAGATCCACGGAGACAGAAATTGAAGGTGAATGCCAGACTGACTGAACAGGATTCAGTATCAGGTATGGGTACATTTAAAATAGGGTCCTTCCATCTGCCACCAGAATTACCTTCTGATGTAACCGAGTAGTTTAGAGAAAGCGCCAGGTTCTTCTTACATAACTTCCCTAATCATACTGCAGTAATGGAAGGATTCTTTCGTCATCCAACAATCAATCAGAATAAATATAGTTTTGTTAGTAGTGAGCGTGACAAGACTTCCTGTGGAACGTTACTAAGAGATTTCAATAAAAATTATCTAGAACAAATTTTTGGGAACCTATCACATGATTGAAATACAGTCTAAAACAAACAGATGATTAAAATTTCAGGAAAGGATAAAGAGCTTCATAAACTGAGCAAACAGCTGTTTGGCTTGGCATGATTTCAGCTACTGTCTAGTTTACGAGTTACTGAGCACAAACTTTGGTGCCGTTAACAGCCGTTACATACGACCAGTATTTCTTAGGATTTTGTGAAACATCTTTCGACAGAAAGAGATTTTCACTCTGATGCGGAGTGTGCGCTAATACAAAACTTCCTGGCAGATTAAAACTGTATCCCAGACCGAGACTCGAACTCGGTACCTTTGCCTTTCTGTTAGAGGACTTGCCCGCGATATGATACAGAATGAAATTTTCACTTTGCAGTGGAGTGTGCGCTGGTATGAAACTTCCTGGTAGATTAAAACTGTGTGCCGGACCGAGACTCGAACTCGGGTCCTATGCCTTTCGCGGAAAGCTGCTCTACCAGAATGGTAAAAGTCCCGAGGTCGATTCTCGGTCCGGCACACAGTTTTAATCTACTATAAGTTCCATATCAGCTCTCACTCCGCAGCATAGTGAAAATATCATTGTGGTAGCATCTCCTAGGCTGTGGCTAAGCCATGTCTCCGCAATATCCTTTCTTCGAGGAGAGCTAGGCTTGCAGGTTCGCAGAAGAGCTTCTGTGAAGTTTGGAAGGTAGGAGACGAGGTACTAGCGGAATTAAAGCTGTGAGGATGGGTCGTGAGTCGTGCTTGGGTAGCTCAGATGGTAGAGCACTTGCCCGTGAAAGGCAGAGGTCCGGAGTTCGAGTCTCGGTCCAGCACACAGTTTTAATCTGCCAAGAAGTTTCATCTTTCGACAGTATTATTCAGCTGAAGCTGTTGAAGGTTTCACGCATTGCTCTGTTGTCTGCCAAACGCATTTCATTCATCATCTCTCTATCTAAAACCCCATACTTTCGTTAAAATGTATTATGCAGTAGTCCCTGTTTCTTTAGAAGTTTATTTACAGTGACTGTATACCATGGAGGAGATCTCCCATGATGATATGTTCTACTGGGTATATATCTGTCCAGTGCATGTTTAAATACGCTTTCAAACTTCAACTATAGTTCTTCTCTGTGCTTCTGTCCTAAGGTAAGATTTTCAAGTTTCTCATTGAAATATGACACCACTGCTTCTTTATGAAGTTTGCTTCTTGTAGTTAGCTTTTGTACTTGAATAGTCCTGGTCACTGTGAAAGGTGGCTACACTGAGTCACAGCGCCAGATATTGCGCCAAAGATTATTATTCCGCCGCCTCCACTGGTGCAGTTGTAGTTCAGAGGTTGCCAAGAGCAGTACTTGTCGAGAGGATATCGAAAGCAGTACTAGTTCAGAGGGTGTCGAAAGCAGTTGTTGTTCTGTTGGGCGAGAGAGTAGATGCTGTTCGGTTCAAAAATGGCTCTGAGCACTATGGGACTCAACTGCTGTGGTCATTAGTCCCCTAGAACTTAGAACTACTTAAACCTAACTAACCTAAGGACATCACACACATGCATGCCCTAGGCAGGATTCGAACCTGCGACCGTAGCAGTCGCACGGTTCCGGACTGCGCGCCTAGAACCGCGAGACCACCGCGGCCGGCTGCTGTTCGGTTGGTGTAATGTTCTGATGGAAGATGTTGCAATGATCACAGTGTATTTTTCGTCAATATATACTAAGGTAAAAAAAAATATTTCACATTTCTTTAATGACAATGCCTCTTGGTCACAGGTTCAGTCAACAAAGCATCTGGCTCGTTTTCATGTATTAGACTTGTAATTCTGGTTTCTATGCGCAATTATAGTATTTCTGGTTTTTCAATTAATTCATTGTCAATGCTATTTAAAATATCTTATCGTATTGAGGAAGAACCGTGCCAGATACATGTACGTTGGGTCACACTACCACACACAGAACAGTTACATTTGTGCCTTGTTGCTTCGTAGCTTTTATAGTTGCAGGGGATTTAATTAATTAATTGTGTTAATGCAAATTTCTTGTCATTCTTTATTTTTATTTTATGCAGTCATATTGCGTCCTAATATTACTCAGGGCCAACCGGTTACGAGATTTCGTAACCGGACACCCAGCTATTGAAGTTATTGAATTTAATTCTTTTTAATTAAGCCCCTATGCAACTGATACCAGTTTCGATGTGGACTTCCTGAAAGAGGTGAGGTTCCGTTTGTTGCCATTAAATATAGCATGCATTCTAAGACAAAAAAATCAAGAGACACCACGAAGGAATTATTGGAATGGGACGGAAATCGGAGGTGTGATGTAAATATACAGACAAGCAAACGTTCTCCACTGGGTATAGATCCGGCGAACTTGCTGTTCAAGGTAGGGTTTGGCAAGCACGAAGAGAAGGGGTAGCAACTCTTGCTGTGTGTGGACGTGCATTAGCTTGCTGAAATGTAAGCTTGCTATGAAGGGCAACAAAACGGGTGTATCGTCGACGTACGGCTGTGCCGTAAGGGTGTTGCGGATGACACCCAAAGGCGTCCTGGTGTGAGAAGAAGTGACACCCCGGGACATCGCTCCTAGTTGTCGAGCCGTATGGCGATCGACAATCAGGGTGGTATCTCACCGATGTCGAGGGGATTCTCCAGACACGTTTTGGAGCAGGCATTTCTTTGATTGGAGTAAAACTGTCTTCAGTGACGATTCCTGCTTCGAACTGAGCTCTTGCGGCCAGTTCAGACGTGTCTGGAAACGCCCTGGGCAGCGGTGAGATACCAGTCTAACTGTCGCCCGCCATAAGGCCCGGCAAGCAGGAGTGATGGTCTGGGATGCCACTTCTTTTCACGCCAAGACGTCTTTGGTTGTCATCCGTCGCACCCTTACAGTCTGTATATTTACATCACATCCACCGATTTCCGTCCCATTCCAATAATTCCTTCTTTGTATCTTCTGTTTTGTCTTAGAGTGTACGTTAGATCTAATGGCAACAAACAGAAGCTCACCTCTTTGAGGAAGTCCACATCGAAACTGATGTCAGTGACCATGGGGCAGTTATAGCAACAATGAGTATCCAAGTTCAATGACTACTGTACAATACATGTAAACCAAAGTAAGGGCCTCTAGATAGAGAGATGCTGAATGAAATGCATTTGGCAGTCAATAGAGCAATGTGTGAAACCTTCGCCAGCTACTGTTGAGGAATAGTGTCGAAAGATGTTTCACAAAATCCAAAAAACGTTAGTTGAATGTAAGGGCTGTTAGTAGTTTGTGTTCAGTCAATCATGGACAAAACAGGAGCTGAAGTTGAGAGTACCAAAGCAGAAGCATAAGTGCTCAACTCTGTTTTCATGCGTTGCTCTATAAAGGAAAACCTGCCCCAGTTTAATTCGCGTACCATTGAAGAGATGTGTGAAATAGTTGTTATTGTGGAAGACGTTGAGAATCAGAATACGTCGACTGTAAACTGAATGATGCAGTTGCTTCTTTATTCTGCCTGCTGTTGCTCCAATTTTACTGATTTATTAGCGTGGGACAAAGGCTGTTTCTTTATTTGTTGCTCAAAACACAGTACACTATTTGCAATGTTGGCGACTGTCATGGTAATATAATCCATAGCTATAGAGCTCAACAACAAGTAAGATTGATAAATTAATTGCAAGACTGATTTGGTGTTCTGGCCACAGTCTAGACATCACAGAACTTTCTTTTCATGTTGGCCACTTTTAACAACAGCTTATGACTGGTTTTAATTTGCTGTTAACTTTGATACCAACCATACAGCAAAAGTATTCCCGAACACAAATCAACATGCGAACAGTTTTCACCTTTGGTTTCCTCTGTGAACATCATCCTTATATCTCTTCCACAGACTGAGGATGGGACTTCCCTTCTATTCAAATCAAGACAGCAATTTTTGAAAGGGATGGCTCCCACGTGGTAATTTCACCATATCTTGAATATGGAATTACTCATCACTCTGACATTTTATTGTTATACATCTGTCTCACTTAAATTAAGAGATCAAAGTATCTCAGTACATATACATGATTTCCCTCAAAAACTAGATCTTAATTAATATAAATTGACCAAAACGTCAACACGTTGGTGTTGTTGTCTTCAGTCCTGAGAATGGTTTGATGCAGCTCTTAATTCTACTCTATCCTGTGCAAGCTTCTTCATCTCCCAGTACTTACTGCAACCTACATCCTTCTGAATCTGCTTAGTGTATTCTTCTCTTGGTCTCCCTCTCCGATTTTTACCCTCCACTCTGCCCTCCAATGCTAAATTTGTGATCCCTTGACGTCTCAGAACATGTCCTACCAACCGGTCCCTTCTTCTTGTCAAGTTTTGCCACAAACTCCTCTTCTCCCCCATTCTATTCAATACCTCCTGGCCGGCCGAAGTGGTCGTGCGGTTAAAGGCGCTGCAGTCTGGAACCGCAAGACCGCTACGGTCGCAGGTTCGAATCCTGCCTCGGGCATGGATGTTTGTGATGTCCTTAGGTTAGTTAGGTTTAACTAGTTCTAAGTTCTAGGGGTCTAATGACCTCAGCAGTTGAGTCCCATAGTGCTCTGAGCCATTTGAACCAATACCTCCTCATTAGTTATGTGATCTACCCATCTAATCTTCAGCATTCTTCTGTAGCACCACATTTCGAAAGCTTCTATTCTCTTCTTGTCCAAACTATTTATCGTCCATCTTTCACTTCCATACGTGGCTACACTCCATACAAATACTTTCAGAAACTACTTCCCGACATTTAAATCTATACTCGATGTTAACAAATTTTTCTTCTTCAGGAACGCTTTCCTTGCCACTGCCAGTCGTCATTTTATATCCTCTCTACGTCTCATCAGTTATTTTGCTCCCCAAATAGCAAAACTCCTTTACTACTTTAAGTGTCTCATTTTCTAATCTAATTCCCTCAGCATCGCCCGACTTAATTCGACTACATTCCATTATCCTCGTATTGCTTTTGTTGATGTTCATCTTATATCCTCCTTTCAGGACACTGTCCATTCCGTTCAACTGCTCTTCCAAGTCCTTTGCTGTCTCTGACAGAATTACGATGTCCGGCGAACCTCAAAGTTTTTATTTCTTCTCCATGGATTTTAATACCTACTCCGAATTTTTCTTTTGTTTCCTTTACTGCCTGCTCAATATACAGATTGAATAACTTCGGGGAGAGGCTACAACCCTCTCTCACTCCCTTCCCAACCACTGCTTCCCTGTCATGTCCCTCGACCCTTACAACTGCCATCTGGTTTTTGTACAAATTGTAAATAGCCTTTCGCTCCCTGTATTTTACCCCTGCCACCTTTAGAATTTGAAAGAGAGTATTCCAGTCAACATTGTCAAAAGCTTTCTCTAACTCCACAAATGCTAGAAATGTATGGTTTGCCTTTTCTTAGTGTAGCTTCTAAAATAAGTCGTAAGGTCAGTATTGCCTCACGTGTTCCCATGTTTCTACGGAATCCAAACTGATCTTCGCCGAGGTCAGCTTCTACCAGTTTTTCCATTCGTCTGTAAAGAATTCGCGTTAGTATTTTGCAGCTGTGACTTATTAAACTGATAGTTTGGCAATTTTCACATCTGTCAACACCTGCTTTCTTTGGGATTGGAATTATTATATTCTTCTTGAAGTCTGAGGGTATTTCGCCTGTCTCATACATCTTGCTCACCAGATGGTAGAGTTTTGTCAGGACTGGCTCTCCCAAGACCGTCAGTAATTCCAATGGAATATTGTCTACTCCCGGGGCCTTGTTTCGACTCAGGTCTTTCCGTGCTCTGTCAAACTCTTCACGCAGTAATGTATCTCCCATTTCATCTTCATCTACATCTACATCCTCTTCCATTTCCATAATATTGTCCTCAAGTACATCGCCCTTGTTTAGACCCTCTTTATACTCCTTCCACCTATCTGCTTTCCCTTCTTTGCTTAGAACTGGGTCTCCATCTGAGCTCTTGATATTCATACAAGTGGCTCTCTTTTCTCCAAAGGTCTCTTTAATTTTCCTGTAGGCAGTATCTATCTTACCCCTAGTGAGATAAGCCTCTACATCCTTACATTTGTCCTCTAGCTATCCCTACTTAGCCATTTCGCACTTCCTGTCGATCTCATTTTTGAGATGTTTGTATTCCTTTTTGCCTGCTTCATTTACTGCGTCTTTATTTTTCTGCTTTCATCAATTAAATTCAATATTTCTTCAGGTACCCAAGGATTTCTACTAGCCCTCATCTTTTTACCTACTTGATACTCTGCTGCCTTCACTACTTCATCCCTCAGAGCTACCCATTCTTCATCTACTGTATTTCCTTCCCCCATTCCTGTCAATTGTTCCCTTATGCTCTCCCTGAAACTCTGTACAACCTCTGGTTTAGTCAGTTTATCCAGGTCCCATCTCCTTAAATTCCCATCTTTTTGCAGTTTCTTCAGTTTTAATCTACAGTTCATAACCAACAGATTGTGGTCAGAATCCACATCTGCCCCTGGAAATGTCTTACAATTTAAAACCTTGTTCCTAAATCTCTGTCTTACCATTATATAATCTATCTGATACCTTCTAGTATCTCCAGGATTCTTCCATGTATACAACCTTCTTTCATGATTCTTGAACCATGTGTTAGCTATGATTAAGTTATGCTCTGTGCAAAATTCTACCAGACGGCTTCCTCTTTCATTTCGCTCCCCCAATCCATATTCACCCACTATGTTTCCTTCTCTACCTTTTCGTACTCTCGAATTCCAGTCAGCCATGACTATTAAATTTTCGTCTCCCTTCACTACCTGAATAATTTCTTTTATCTCATCATACATTTCATCAATTTCTTCATCATCGACAAAGCTAGTTGGCATATAAACTTGTACTACTGTAGTAGGCATGGGCTTTGTGTCTATCTTGGCCACAATAATGCGTTCACTATGCTGTTGGTAGTAGCTTACCCGCACTCCTATTTT
The DNA here is from genome assembly GCF_023898315.1 of Schistocerca nitens. Taxonomy (NCBI): domain Eukaryota; kingdom Metazoa; phylum Arthropoda; class Insecta; order Orthoptera; family Acrididae; genus Schistocerca; species Schistocerca nitens. The sequence goes on from NC_064615.1 coordinate 668,262,363, forward strand.
TTATTCATTATTCAACCTACTCCTGCATTACCCCTATTTGATTTTGTACTTATAACCCTGTATTCACCTGGCCAAAAGTCTTGTTCCTCCTGCCACCGAACTTCAGCAATTCCCACTATATCTAACTTCAACCTATCCATTTCCCTTTTCAAATTTTCTAACCTACCTGCCCGATTGAGGGATCTGACATCCCACGCTCCGATCCGTAGAGCACAAGTTTTCTTTCTCCTGATAACGACGTCCTCTTGAGTAGTCCCCGCTCGGAGATCCGAATGGGGGACTATTTTACCTCCGGAATATTTTACCGAAGAGGACGCCATCATCATTTAACCATACAGTAAAGCTGCATGCCCTCGGGAAAAATTACGGCTGTAGTTTCCCCTAGCTTTCAGCCGTTCGCAGTACCAGCACAACAAGGCCGTTTTGGTTAGTGTTGCAAGGCCAGATCAGTCAATCATCCAGACTGTTGCCCCTGCAACTACTGAAAAGGCTGCTAGCCCTCTTCAGGAACCACACGTTTGTCTGGCCTCTCAACAGATACCCCTCCGTTGTGGTTGCACCTACGGTACGGCCATCTGTATCGCTGAGGCACGCAAGCCTCCCCACCAACGGGAAGGTCCATGGTTCATGGGGGTGGAAACGTCAACACACAACATTGATTTTCATAAACGTAATGTAGACACAATCGAACTTCAGTTTTATCCTGGTAGAACCAAATGCTATCTAGTGACGCACATATGGATAGTAGCTTACGTAATTTGAAATTAAATGAAAGAACAGATTTCCTTTCGCAGTGTTAACCAAAACAAAATTCCTAAAATACTGGTTCAGTCATCACTTTACAGTACAAACATGGTAAGCACGCTTGAAGGACCGGTTTCCGTCAGGGAGTCACTTCATTTCCTTAATGTATCGATTTGTGTCTCGTTTCGGACTTCAGCTTGTAACGTAAAATTTTAGTAATTAATGTAATTAAAACGTCACTGATTATACAAGACTTGTCTTCTCTCTGATGTGATATCGCTTTACGCATGATCAAAGATGCCATATGTCATGCGAACAGAAACACTTCCGCCTGGAGGGTGACAGCCGGCCAGGGTGGCCGAGCTGTTCTAGGCCCTACAGTCTGGAACCGCGCGACCGCTACGGTCGCAGCTTCGAAGCCTGCCTCGGGCATGGATGTGGACGAACCATTCGTATTCGAAACTCTGTTACAAAAGCTTTTTCCGCATACCAACTTAGCTCCGTTTCATGCTGCCATGTTACACGCTACATTTCGGAGCCCTCTAGCAGCAGAAGGCTACAAATACGTAGATATGAAGAACAGAGATGTAGACTGTTAATAAGGTTTGTTTTATTTAAAAAGCCTGAAGAGATTTCGCGTAAAAAATTCAGATGAATTACTTTTCAGGACGCACTCGTAAATTAGAATGGTTAATTTCTCTCCTAGTTTATTCCGTCATTTTATGGTTGTATCATGTTGAAATTTAAAGATTACGTCAAAGAAATTACACTCGTACGTTTCGTCTTGCAACATGTGCTACGGTCATGATGTATTACCACTAGCAACATTAATTATGGGACTTATCCTTCTAGATAACGGGACTACAAGCCGTTGTATTGACATGATTATCCATCATTAACGTTGTTAGTAAATTGTACTTAGGGAGTAAAGAAGGAATCGATGCGCCACCTAAGACCTCTACCTACAGGAAGTATTGTTGTCGAAGTAAATTCTTGTACTGCCGCGACATCCATTCTCAACATTTTTATAGTGTCCCACCATTATGCAACGTTTTTAACCGATTTTGGAGATCTGCTGACTACCTTAAAGAGCGTTTTATTTGAGGAATAATCGAATTAACACGCCATTTCCTTCCAAAAATACTTCCGATCCCTGTGGGCTCCATACTCAATCAATTTCCTCCCACTAGAATCGTCTTTGCCTCTTAACTTTGGACCTCCCGAGTGGCGCCCTCGTTAACGATAAAAGTGAGGAACTGAGCTTGTTTTGGAAGTGGCTGGAGGCTTTTTGTTGTGCGGGACCTACGGTCAAGCCTGATGACGAAGGAGAGTCTGGTTCTCAAGTGGCCACTGACTGCCTTGCCAAGTGGTTTCTGTTAGTTTTGAGCCGACGGCTACTTGAGGTTGGTTTTCACAGGTTCGACGCTAGTGGAGGTGAACCAGTCTCTTGAGGTCTAAAAGAGCGAAAGAACGGACCCGACCTGCTCAAGATAAGTGAACTGCCTTTGCCTCTCGCCTCTCCTGCTCCACTTTCACCTATTAAAAAACCTGTACGTTCAATGTATGAAAGGTGTTTCATAATTAATGGCAGCTGCGTGTGAGATATTATCTTAAATTTATTTAGTAAAGTTAACTACGGGTTGTCCATTTAATGCCCGCGTCTCGTGGTCGTGCGGTAGCGTTCTCGCTTCCCACGCCCGGGTTCCCGGGTTCGATTCCCGGCGGGGTCAGGGATTTTCTCTGCCTCGTGATGGCTGGGTGTTGTGTGCTGTCCTTAGGTTAGTTAGGTTTAAGTAGTTCTAAGTTCTAGGGGACTTATGACCACAGCAGTTGAGTCCCATAGTGCTCAGAGCCATTTGAACCATTTGTCCATTTAACGCCCTGTGATCTTGTCTACTAATCCTAGATTTTGCTACTTAATACGGTTATTTGGTAAAACTGTTTATTGAATGCTTCTGCCTTGCTTGCTACCGCCGCCCCCCCCCCCCACCCCCATTTTTCAAACTAGTTGTTTGTTGGTTATGAAAACCTGTGGTTGGTTTCCACGTATGCAGAACTGTTTTATAATTAATGGCAGCTGTATATGAGGAATTTTACCAACATTGTTCAGAGCATTAAGTGGTTACTGATTCCCAAAACAAAAACTGTACCTGGTTGCTTAATAAGATGATTTCGTAAGGCTGTTTATTGAAAGCTGCTGTCTTGCTTGTCTCCCTTTAAATATCATTGTCTTCTCTTATAAAGGTCTGTACTTATGTTTTCAACGTAATGGCAGCTGTATACCGGATATTTTGCTACACTTGTTCGGTGTATTAAGTGATTACAGATTTTCGGAAGAACTGCACCTAGTTGCTTCATCAGGTAATTAGGTAAAGTATTTTATCGAAAGCTGCTGTCTTGTCTGTCGCCTTTAAATATCATTGTTTGCTGCCTATAAAGAGCTGTACTTCTGATTTCATTGTAATGACAGCTGTTTTTTAATAACTAATGGTAGTTGTATGTGAGAAATTCTCCTCAACTTCAGTGCTTTTAGATGAAATGCAACTGTGCCTTAATTGATCGTCCATTTTAATTCGGTAAAACCGATTATTGGAGGCTGTTGTCTTACCTGCCTCTATTTAAATATGATTGTTTACTGCATGTTTCGATGTAATGACAGGTGTTTTGGTAATTAATAGCAGATAACAACAGATTTTAATTGCGTGGTTTAGTACTCATCTCTGTTTTAATGTAATTTACGTATATAGTTGAAGTACGGGAGTAGAGAGAAATAACTATTTTATAGTACTTAATTAAAATCCTGGCAACTATTTTAACAATATTTGTCGGTATTGGTTTTAATAAAATTATTTTTTGCTCTAAACATGATGGAAGCTGAAACAGCCATGTGGGGACTCCAGTCCTTCCATTTGGAGACATCGCCAGAACCATAGCGACATTTTTCAACATAATGCTCCCATATAGCATTCTGTGAAGAAAACAGGCACTTAGGGGAGGGGGGGGGGGGCGGGGAAGAAGGTGGAGGAAATACGGGGATGCTTAATGTACGCAACTGACCAATATAAGATATGAACAGTTGCAAAGGAAACCGCTTGTGAAATGTGCTTTTGTACGTTTTAGAAGATTTGCATATGTTTAATGTTATAAACATGTGGAAACAGTTATGTGTTAGTGCCAGTGGGAAATGCTAAATCTGCTACGGTCGCAGGTTCGAATCCTGCCTCCGGCATGGGTGTGTGTGATGTCCTTAGGTTAGCTAGGTTTAAGTAGTTCTAAGTTCTAGGGGACTGATGACCACAGATGTTAAGTCTCGTAGTGCTCAGAACCATTTGAACCATTTGAAATGCTAAATCGTTTTATCTGGTGGCTCAATACGTTGCTTTATATCCAAAGAAGATGATAAAACATAAAAAAGAAAATATGTTGACCAACTTGCCGGTCTTTTTATGGGAGGCCAGCATTTTTGTTCTTCCAGATGAAATGTGCTCCTCAAATCTCCTAGAACATCTCCTGTTCTTGCAGTCTGTAGCAAACGTATAAATTGTGAAATCAGTGAACACTGATCAGACATAACTGTTGCATATAATGCATCAACCCCCTCCAGAATTCATATTATACCACGTAACAAAGAAATTGCTAAGACAATCATGGAATGTGATCAGAAGATCATTTACAGTGATGCCTATGGAGTCAAGTCTGAGTATCATTTGCTCTTCTCTTCGCAGTATTTAATTTTACGTCCGCAGCTCGTGGTCGTGCGGTAGCGTTCTCGCTTCCCACGCCCGGGTTCCCGGCGGGGTCAGGGATTTTCTCTGCCTCGTTGTGACTGGGTGTTGTGTGATGTCCTTAGGTTAGTTAGGTTTAAGTAGTTCTAAGTTCTAGGGGACTGATGGAAATGGAAATGTCGTGTGGCTAGGGCCTCGCGTCGGGTAGACCGTGTGCAGGTCTTTCGATTTGACGCCACTTCGGCGACCTGCGTGTCGATGGGGATGAAATGATGATGATTAGGACAACAAAACACCCAATCCCTGAGCGTAGAAAATTTCCGACCCAGTCGGGATTCGAACCCAGGCCCTTAGAATTGACAGTCTGTCACGCTGACCACTCAGCTACCGGGGCGGACTAGGGGACTGATGACCATAGATGTTGAGTCCCATAGTGCTCAGAGCCATTTGAACCATTTAATTTTACGAAAATCACATCCTTCCGTCTCGAAAATATTGAAACTGATCAAATCAAGCTGATGGCGTTATTTCACAGCTCTGTAGAGGATATCAGGGGGAAGGGAAAATTATGTGGTGGTAATGTGACGTCGACACGTGCTATAAGCCAACGCGTAGATAGCACCTTGCATTTTTGTGGACATAAAGCTATTCGTGACTTTGAATGTGATACGGCTGTAGCGACATGTTTCTATTTCAACTTTAGCAAATGTACCGTCAATTTTTGGTAAACGTTGAGCACGAACATTAAGAACCGTTATTTCACTACTTCTCTGTTTTGAAGTCCGTCGTTAGAAAAATTGAAAGATTCGATTTTTTATATCACGGTTTAGTACTCACGTCTGTTTTAATGTAATTTATTTGTATTGTTGACGTAGGAGAGTAGAGAAAGATCTTGTGACGAATCGTAGTTATTTATTTCTCGCGCGTACCCTGTCTTTCACGTTGGTCAAATATGGCATGTCAGCTGTTGTTCAGTAAGACGAATGACTGTCGAGCTGATCTCAGTCTGTGACCACTGGTCCAATGGGAAATCTTAGGCTGTCGGATAAACGTCTTAGGGAGGGATCGTAGAACAAATGGTGGCAGCTTAGACTGGTGCAGACTTTTGCGTAGACACTTTGATTGGAAACGCTGCTTGTGAGAGACGTTGCCATCACTGCCTGAATACCAGGGTGATATGTTTGCTTGTAACAGAGAGTGAGAATTAGCTTAATATTATTTATGCTGAGACATATCTCCTATCGGTTGAATTATTGGCATTAATTCAGTAAACTGATTCACTAAATCGATGATTAAAATCTTTTGAGCCATGCTTGTTCAAAGCTTTTGTGGTCCTCAATAAACTAGTCAGTGTTTAATATTAACTTGCTACTTACTTCATAAATGTTATGCCTTGCGATATTTGTCTATGAAGTCCTTCTATGCATCTGTTATTTCGGAAATGGGCGTGCCTAGAAGTTGAATGGAATTTCCTTCCATGTTTCTTTGTGGGGCTAACATTATATTGCTGCGCTCACTTCGGCCGCGTATTTGGTAACTATTTGAGAAATGTGCGATGTGCTCGGAACTTTCTGGAGAGGAAATTCTTGGAAGATTCCACATTTTGCATACCAAGTGGTGGCTAGGGAGCCTCTAGGCCACTAATCATGGAGCGATTGAGGCTGTAAACCGTGCAACTTTTACGATATAAGAATCCTGCCTCATATGGCTTCGGAATCCATGGCTATTTGAGTCAGCTTTTTAGGTAATTTTATTTTGTGAGAAAATGAGATTATCGTGGCAAGCGTTCGTAGAAATCGACACAGTCTGCTGGATCTCCTTGTAGTACTGTCTGTAGATTGGATATCGTGTAGTTTATGTTATTTCGATTTCTGAACACACAATCTAAATGAATTACAGACTTCGTAAGTTTTGGTTAGAGATTTCCCTTGTTTCTAAATGCTTTTTCCTGGGACAAAGAATATGCTACTTCTGGTGAAAATGTCTGCATTTAGCTGAAAATAATAAATTAATAATAATAAATAAAAAATAAATTTTGCTATGTGCAACTGATGCACTTGTACTTTCCTCCTTTTGTGTTTTATTAACTTATATTCAAGATATGTGTTGCAGTTGTTCATCGTATGACACGTACGTCCACAACTTGGACTGATTTTTGTTAAACTGGACCTTCTACCCAAACATTATACTGGAGCATTTGTAATGAAATACTCGGATTAAAATACGAGATCTTAGTGAGAACGTGGTCACACTGTCTGATAAAATAGGCAAAGATTTACAACTAGAGGTGGAAGCGAAATGAAATATCACAGGCTAAACAGTATGAGATGTTATTTCAGAGATAAATAATTGGATCAAATTGAAAGAGAAGTTAGCTGTATGAGACCACTTATCCCTATGATGTTCCAGCCACTTTGAACTGGATTCGTGCACTGACCAGGCTGGGAATAGTGTCAAAACGTTGTTGTTTCCTTTCTTCAGTCAAGCTGGCCTACGGCTGTTGTAACTGATCCTTGATATCCTGAATGCTGACACTGGGACGGAGATGAGTACAACATGGTCCCACACGTTCTACAGGGGACGGATCTGGAGATAATACTGGTCACGGGAGTATCTCAATGTTGTGCTGACTTTTCATAGAGACAAGTGTGATGGGTAGACATGCACTGTCCTCTTGAAAAATGGCACCACCATTTTGCCGCATGAGAGTTAACATGTGAACACATAGGATGTCTGTGACGTACCACTGGGCAATCAGGTTCCCTCAATCTCTACTAGCCGTGACCTGAATTCATACACAATGGGTCCGCATACCATAACATCAGGAGTAAAACCACTGGACCTCTCCAAAAGACTGGAAGAATAGCACCTCTCCCCAGGTTGCCGCCGTACTCGCCGACGCTAGTCATTCGAGGTAGTGCTGAACTGCGATTCATCGTCGAACACAAGTCGACGTCATTCATTTTCTGTCTGTGCTTCCAGCACACGGCATCACTGAATCCGTTTGTGCCGTGATGTTAACGGCAGCCTATGTGTGGGGGGGGGGGGGGGGCAAGAGCTTAGTCCGGCAGCTGCTAGTCTCCGACCAATGGTGCAGGACGATACAAAATATTACAGGGAATCAATTAATTGTTCTCGGATGGCAGGCGACGAGTATGCCTGCCCTCAGGTTCTCTTGTAATCCAAAACCCGGTCTGTGTTATATTAGAATGCCCCACAAATATGGATATTGCGAGGTTCGACAATCCGGCCAAACGGTGATCCACAATGAGGCCCATTTCAAACACTTATCAGTTGCTGATAACTCTGTCTCACACAAGTATGTAGCATCTCCGTGTCCTTCTCAGTGATCGTTTAACATGGGCATGCTGTTCACGCCCCTTATATGGTCTAGTGGCTAGCGTTGCTGTCTCTCGATCATGGGGTGCCGGGTTCGATTCCCGGCTGGGTTGGGCATTTCTTCTGTCCAGGGTCTGGGTGTTTGTGTTGTCCTCATCATCGTCCGTGACAGTGGGAAGATTGGACTGTGTAAAAATTGGACTACGTAGAAATTGGGAGTTTGTACGGGCGCTGATGACCGCGCAGTTGAGTGCCACACAAACCAAACAACATCATCATCATCATCGCCCATCATACGCCCCGACAAGCCTAGTAACAATACTAAATACAAAGAACACTAATGAACTATGGTGGCCGTTCTACCCATCACAAAGTAAGATAATCCAAATAATCAAATACTCGCCGATGGTTTGTTCAAGTACGAAATTACACTGACATCGGACCATGTTTCTGGGTGCTTCACTTTTTTCCAGGCGGTATGGTCACTGCAGGATTACTGGTTACAAAGCGTAGCACAGCAACACTTTCGTAAAGAATTCTGTCAGTCTTAAACATTTTAATATCATCAGTTACGTGAAAAAGAAGTTAACTTTCTAATTGCTACAGTGTCTTAGAACACGAAAAATTATTAGTGTTAAAGCAAAACGTTTCTACTATAGAAACATCACATGCCGAAAAAGTTATTTTTTATACATTTACATCGTTTGTGAATTATTGCGGCAGCCCGCGTTGCGTGAGTCATATAGTGTAATAGCCAGAATGCTGTTACAGCCGCTGAGGGTGTCAGAAAAAAGTTCAAGTTTGCCACAACATTCCGTGACAAGAAGACGGGCACTCCTGTGTCCTTTAAAGAAAGTGTGGGAGTTTGACTATGATCCGTATAGCTACCATACTCTAACGTTCTTTCGTACGACTGTTTGCATAACACAGTCCTACTGTGTGAGGAATAAAGCCACGTACAGAACAAGATCGGCCATGAAACACTGATAAACAACTGCAACTTTTATTTCGGTACATCCGAAAAGTAATTCAGTAGATCCCACCCCCAGGGCTCCCTCTGCGATCATGTGAAAGCGAGAAATCAGTAAATCAGAATCAAATTAACGAATACATTGGCGGGATGTGAATTTAAAGGTCGGACAGAGAAGAGATACTGTGAAGCGTCTTTAGACGGAGAACAGGTAAGTAATGGATCCTTCACGCTGCAGCGGAGTGTACGCTGTTGTAACACATCAAATCTATGCATCGACCAGGACCTTTGCTGACATGTTTACCTTTCAGAAAATAAGAATTAGGGCTCAACGTTCTGTCAGTGACGAGGTCATAAGAGGCGCAATTAAAGAGGCTATCTCAGAAATTGCTTTGAGCGGAACCGCGGAAAACCTAATTGTGTATGACTAGGGCGGTTTCTTACATTCTGGGGCAATGCGGATGTCCTTGCTGTTCCGTTCAACAAGATCATTAGAAGGCCTACACTGTTGTTTGAGAAGTGAACGACAGATGCTGGTAGAATGAATTTGTAAATGGGATTACGGGCCTATACATTGCTTACAAAAGGCAAGCGGATTGCTTGCAATCACACTGCCATTCCGTTTCCAGAGTTTTTGGCAAAGCTTTGTACTGTAGTATCGGATTTTGATGTAACAGCCTATCACTAGATTTTATGGCGATATTCTGTTCATTTCTTTCGCGTAACTTTTCGTTTCAAACGTTTGCTTTTCTTTTAACATTTGCCTTGGTACTGCGTGCATATTCTTAGCCAGTGCTGTAATTCATTTTATTTTTTCAGAATGTAAGGTAACACACAGTCTATCTCGAAGATATGAACTTTAAATTGATATTTCGCTCTCACGTTACGAGCTTCCGAGTAAATAAAAATAAACATCTCGCAACTACCGTGATTCTCATGTTACCTCTAAACTTTATTTTTCACGAAAAGAACTTTTCCCAATGCTTGCATTGCTTCGTATCTGGTTTCAGTTCATTCCTGCGGCCCCAGTGTCAGATATTCGTGGAATTACTTTAATTCATATTTGAGTGCGTGATTTCGTATCGTATTCACATCATGTTACCGTACGTCGCTATTTTTATTCCGTCGGAGGAGCATTGACCGATCGCGTCATGTAACACCACACAAGAATATTATTTACACAACACTGTGGCCTTCGGCGCTATCTGCGAGAAGCGTGTTTTATTACCGGGGCCGAAGTGTACAGAAGGCAGTTTTATTTCCTGTCGTTACTTTCGAATCCCCTCAGGTGGCAGCCTCAGTTGGAAATATACAGGCATTATTTCTATAGCTTTCACTCACTTGACTGAATACATTTTTCTACCAGTGTTGAATTTTATGTTATATCAGTTTTATTACCCTGATCCAGGTATTGAGCTGAGAAATAATTTGTCCGTGAGTGAAGTAAATCTGAATACTTCTTTGCGCCTGCTCCCTGTGAGAGACATTCTCTGCATGAACTGCCTACTGGTGTCAGAATGGGAGGACTAAGTATTCAGGACAACATACCGCGGCCGTTGATCTTGGCTTTCAAAACCATATCCACTGCTTCTCAGTGGAAGCCCTCAGTTGCAATCAGAACGCAGATAACCCGACATTTGGACGTTCCTAAACCACAAACACACACGAGTGAATCATTTCGGAGCCATCCTGCCGGCCGTGGGACGGAGAACTAAACCTTAGTTCTGTACGCATCGTAGTCATACGGAAACTAATAGCACATACAGTACCGGAATGGATTGTGCTATTTTACTCAATCTGAATCCGTCAAAGACTGGTGAGACAATAGCGAATAAAAGAGAAACAGTCGATAATTTCGGGTTTGTGTTAGGCGAAAGAGAACTAGCAAAACAGACATAAATGCACCGTAATGGAGAGCGGTCAGATGTAGTTTGAAAAGTTTGTAAGGCTGTTGCTGGGAAGGCTGCGCTCAGAAATAACTTTTAAGAGCAGAATTTGATGCGCAGCACCGTTTCCGAGTTATTTACCATTGTAGTTAGCCAATTGTTGCACACGCAAGTTCAAGAGCTTCTAGGCGTTAAAATGCTGTAATGCACAAACATCTGTAGGTCCACTATTGTTCTGTAGATAATGCATCATTTTCTTCCTCGCCAGTTTCGCTATCTAACAGATCACAAAGAGCAACGAAGGACCATCTGTGCGGAGCGTAAAATTACATAAATTCAGGATGGTACAGGGTGTGTGTGAGTCATTCAGCGAAAGCAATAGGACTATATTTCAGGAACACCACAAATCGTGTATAGGCTTCAGGAATACAAGCGTAGTCTCATGGCACCATTTGTTCTCTGACGAAAACGATTCTCTTCAGTCGTCATTGGTCCTGTTCTTGCAGAATCTTTTTTCGCCGGCAGCGATGTCGGAGATTTGAGGTTTTACAGGATCCCTGAAATTCGCGGTACACTCGTGAAATGGTCGTACGGGAAAATGCCCACTCCATCGCTACCTCGGAGATGCTGTGTCCCATCACTCGTTCGCCGACAATAAGACAACGTTCAAACGCTTAAATTTCGATAACCTACCATTGTAGCAGCAGTAACCCATCTAACAACTGCGACAGAAACTTGTTGTTTTACATAAGCGCAGTATTCTGCCTGTTTATGTACCTCTGTGTTTGAATACACATGCCTACATCCGTTTCTTTGACGCTTCAGTGGATATGTCTTTTCTCCCGGTCGCTCGAGGCCACTGGTATCCTGCATGCCATTGCGTGTGGCCCTCCTGAACCCATCGAAACTGTATTATAAAGACAGCTGTGTACTCGGGACCAACGCAAGCAGCAATATCGTGGAACGATATACCACAGTCTCGATAGGTCACGATTCATCCGCTATCCAATTCGTAGACGTTTCCCTCCTTACATAATGTGTAACAGGATCTTCTCACAATCGATTAAGATTTAAATGCGATTTCTGAGTGAAAAAGGCGCCTTGTAACCTTTCCGTACACATAAAATTTACAAGGAGATGACACCTTCTTACTTTGTGTATTTGTGCTGAAATGTTAATATTTCAGTATTCTGATAATTTACTTGTGAAACTTAGCTCGTCAGGTAAGATAAGGCTGTTCCTTATTCAACTATACACTTACTGCGGGGTAGACAGATGGCCTTGTCTGTTTGATTGCATAGGAAACAGATGATTGCATAGGAAACAGAGCCTCTGGCATAGAATCGTTGTCTTTCTGACAGGTCTACGAGCCACGTTCGGAGCGCATTTTCATCCGGGAAGGAAGTTCCTGAAAGGTTGGTCGATACAGAGCGGAAAAGATGAAAATTTGTTAACACAAGATGAGGTTAATGAGGTGGGTGTAGAATGACTTCCCAACTCAACTCCTATACAGTGGTTTTGTCAGTCAAGTAGAGTGTGGGCGGGTTTGCTCTATCGTGGAGTAGAATCACTTCACTCAGTCTTCCTGGTCGTTGTTCTGTCTATAAGACAGTCAGTTGTTGACAAAAATGTCAGCAGTGATGGTTACATCTCGCGAAAGCAATTCGTAGTACACGACACCGTCGCTGCTCCACCCGATACATAACATTATCTACTGTGGATGCGCGCAGGCCTTTATGGGGGAGTGGCTGTTTTGTTTGGACTCAATAATTTCTTTCTTTTCCTTACGTTAACATAAGGATACAATTTCTCCTCACCAGTAACCGATACAAGATAGAAATAGGCGGTGTTTTTCACGAGCCAATTAATGTCGAGCGAGCAGAAAAGCACATATGGCCACCTGCACTCCATTTTATAGCGTCCACAGCTCCACTCACTATCCCCAGGTGACAAAATGTAAACTCAAAAGGCAACAGAGAATTACAAATAAAGAATGAGAATCGATAAATAAACCCATAGCAACCGTAATACCAACATGCAAAACAAAAACGCTGTGGACTTATGCACCAACCTTATTGTATTTCATATATGAAATACAATTCAGATGTGCTAATATAGAGTTGAAATACCAATGTGGTATTCTCAGATATAGCACCTACCTGAGAATCTTTCTCTCAGGTTGAAAGTAAAAGAGAACAGACACGTAAGCGACGATGTTAAGTACGGTAAAAGTGGGAGTCAATCCTGAAAATTAATGACGCTTCAATTCAGTTTGGTATTTGTTGCATTGTGTTGCAATTCTGATGTGAACAAGTGTGCATAAAAATGTCATCGTCACGTTGTGTTTAAAGTTAAGAGGAATCCTTCAGTTCAATTGACACTGCTTCGTGGAAGTAGCTGCCGGTGAAACATAGAAATAATTGTCACTAGAGACCTTAAATATTCTCGGAAGTCTGTCTGTTTCACAGAACATGGAACTGGACCGAGAAGAACATATTCCATTAATAGTTAATTTTCAATGTCGATGTTGTTTACCCCACAACGTCTGAGCCTTTCTTTGTAAAGCAGTTGATGAGACATGCACTCTTGGATATATGACTAACACAGAAACATGTAGCTAAATGCTCTGCACAAAATTTATCTTGCTACTTTCATTGGATTTCGTTGTGCACTACAGACCAGATATGGGCCCTCTTATTGCGGGACTGCTCTTTGATAGTTTTTTACAGGCCCCATGAAATATATTCTCTCCACAGGAATCCTTCCCCAAGCAGTGAAATGGCAGTCTAATGGCTACTGAGATGTTGTGAGCCAAATTATTTAATTTTTTATATTTCTCAGTAACATATCGACACGAACAAAGTAGCACTCGCTTCTTGTATAGACAGACCAAATTCCGATTTCTTTCAACGTACATACATTAACAGAAGGACTGTTACGCATACTAAAAGATAGTCGCTACCAGAGACGCCTGCCCTTCATGAACTGAAATGAGACTGCCGTATCTCTCCAACGTTACGTAGCATATATATCGATGGTTCAATGATAAACAGGGAAATAGGAGCCTCTCAGTGGAAAAATCGAAAAGCGGTGCTATTTTCGTATACTAAATTATAGTGACGATAAAGTAAAAATTTAACAGACAAATTTGGGCATACTACATATGGCAATGTACAAATTACATTGGGCTAAGTACCAGTTATGATTTAAGTAGTTCATCAACAATAGAAACAGTAACAACGGTGTTAGGAAACGATCAATTGAATCAAAGCACCACATAGTCGAGATAACAGTGAACAAAATAATGTTCTTTTCACAGTCACGGATGTGATATGAGTGAATAACTGAGCACTGTCGTCTGCTGACTCCTTCCCTTCCATCATACCTCGATTGACTTTACACACTTCGTCTGGTATTACTTTCGGAACATCATTATTATTATTATTATCATCAACTATCGGGGTATGTGATTCAACTCTTGGACTGTATAAATACTTAAAGAAAGCTTGGAATGCTTACATAATCTTCACATGGTTTTAAGTTACTTTCGTGTGCCATCTTCACCGACTAAATTTTATGGTCACACTGGGTAGGTTTCTCTTTAGCATTCTTCATACTTTTCTTGTCAACGGTTACTGTTGAACTAAATTTTATTTTATGTTCCCACATCCCCTTGTAGACATATACGAAGAATTCTGTTGTGTACGACATACAGTATCGTTTTCCTATTATCATTTCCTTGAAACCATTTCTTCTTTTAACAGCTACTTAGTTCCACTTGCGAATTTCTTTTCCTTTGTTCTCTCTATATCTACAACTTGTGCTGTTTCTTATGAACAGTTGTTGAATAATTTATCCTTTTATCTGCTTCGGTATACCCTTCATTTTCTAAACAATGTGAAAGTGTTTCTTAATTCAGTGTGTTATACCTCACTACTCTCAGAAATATTCTCATAATCTTAATACCTCACAATCTTCCTAATGAGTCCGTTTCTGTGTTGGTTTATATCTTTTCTTACTCTTTATCTTACGAATCTTCTACTTGCAATGTGAAAGTTGTTTCGGTCGCTCACACCCTACATAATTCCTTTACTGTTTAATAAGGTATTGGCCTACTAACATTCATTTTTGCATGCATGTGGTCCTTGCCAAGTCGGTTTTCAACTTTTTCCTGTAAGAATGTCTTAAAGAAATACATTTTGTAGTTCGCTGTAAATTATGACGTATGACCTACGATCTCTGTTTCTCCTGATATAATTTTTGACGTTTCCTACCGAAGAACGAATGTTCAGTTAATGTTCCTCTTTCGTTTTAAAATTCCCCATTATTGACGTGTAGTGAATTTTTCTGTTATTTGTAATACTCTGTAAGTGTTCGTACAATTCGTTCACCTTCTCATAAGAATGTGATCTCATATCTGCCGGTCATTCTACTCTCCCCGAGAGCCCTTCGTTGTTGTTGTTGTTGTTGTTGTGGTCTTCAGTCCTGAGACAGGTTTGATGCAGCTCTCCACGCTACTCTATCCTGTGCAAGCTTCTTCATCTCCCAGTACATACTGCAGCCTACATCCCTCTGAATCTGCTTAGTGTACTTATCTCTTGGTCTCCTACGATTTTTACCCTCCACGCTGCCCTCCAATACTAAATTGGTGATCCCTTGATGCCTCAGAACATGTCCTACCAACCGATCCCTTCTTCTAGTCAAGTTGTGCCACCAACTCCTCTTCTCCCCAATCCTATTCAGTACCTCCTCCTTAGTTAAGTGATCTACCCATCTAATCTTCAGCATTCTTCTACAGCTCCACATTTCGAAAGCTTCTATTCTCTTCTTGTCCAAACTAGTTATCGTCCATGTTTCACTTCCATACATGGCTACACTCCATGCATATACTTTCAAAGATGACTTCCTGAAACTCAAATCTATACTCGATGTTAACAAATTTCTCTTCTTCAGAAACGCTTTCCTTGCCATTGCCAGTCGACATTTTATATCCTCTCTACGTCTCATCAGTTATTTTGCTCCCCAAATAGCAAAACGCCTTTACTACTTTAAGTGTCTCATTTCCTAATCTAATTCCCTCAGCTTCACCCGACTTAATTCGACTACATTCCATTATCCTCGTTTTGCTTTTGTTGATGTTCATCTATAATCTCCTTTCAAGACACTGTCCATTCCATTCAACTGCTCTTCCAAGTCCTTTGCTGTCTCTGACAGAATTACAATGTCATCGGCGACCCTCAAAGTTTTTATTTCATCTCCATGGATTTTAATACCTACTCCGAATTATTCTTTTGTTTCCTTTACTGCTTGCTCAATATACAGATTGAATAACTTCGGGGAGAGGCTACAACCCTCTCTAACTCCCTTCCCAACCACTGCTTACCTGTCATGCCCCTCGACCCTTACAACTGCCATCTTGTTTCTGTACAAATTGTAAATAGCCTTCGCTCCCTGTATTTTACCCCTGCCACCTTCAGAATTTGAAAGAGAGTATTCCATTCAACATTGTCAAAAGCTTTCTCTAAGTCTACAAATGCTAGAAACGTAGGTTTGCCTTTTCTTAGTATGGCTTCTAAAATAAGTCGTAAGGTCAGTATTGCCTCACGTGTTCCCATGTTTCTACGGAATCCAAACTGATCTTCCCCAAGGTCGGCTTCTATCAGTTTTTCCATTCGTCTGTAAAGAATTCGCGTTAGTATTTTGCAGCCATGACTTATTAAACTGATAGTTCGGTAATTTCCACATCTGTCAACGCTTGCTTTCTTTGGGATTGGAATTATTATATTCTTCTTGAAGTCTGACGGTATTTCGCCTGTCTCATACATTTTGCTCACCAGATGGTAGAGTTTTGTCAGGACTGGCTCTCCCGAGGCTGTCAGTAATTCTGATGCAATGTTGTCTACTCCCGGGGCCTTGTTTCGACTTAGGTCTTTCAGTGCTCTATGAAACTCTTCACGCAGTATCATATCTCCCATTTCATCTTCATCTACATCCTCTTCCATTTCTATAACATTGCCCTCAAGTACATCGCCCTTGTATAGACCCTCTATATACTCCTTCCACCTTTCTGCTTTCCCTTCTTTGTTTAGAACTGGGCTCCCTTCTGAGCTCTTGATATTCATACAAGTGGCTCTCTTTTCTCCAAAGGTCTCTTTAATTTTCCTGTAGGCAGTATCTATCTTACCCCTAGTGAGATAAGCCTCTACATCCTTACATTTGTCCTCTAGCCATGCCTGCTTAGCCATTTTGCACTTCCTATCGATCTCATTTTTGAGACGTTTGTATTCCTTTTTACCTGCTTCATTTACTGCAATTTTATATTTTCTCCTTTCGTGAATTAAATTCAATATTTATTCTGTTACCAAAGATTTCTACTAGCTCTCATCTTTTTACCTACTTGATCCTCTGCTGCCTTCACTACTTCATCCCTCAAAGTACCCATTCTTCTTTTACTGTATTTCTTTCCCCCATTCTTGTCAAGCCCTTCAGCAAGCGTAATATTGGCTACAATTTCATTATTTACAACAAAACTTAAGTTCTTCTCTGGTCTATTTCTCTGTAGTGGAACGTATGATATGGTTTGAATATCACTCAAACACTATCTGAAAATTACATGGTCTACAAAAAGACAACAACCAGTTACTGCTGAATTTGCGTGAACCTTAAAGAGTTAATTTCGTTTTCGTCGTTCAATAAAGTAGCCGCACCAGAAGGCATAATTTTCGTTGGACCGAAATAAAATTAATTAAAGATATACATTTCTGAATTTGAATTAATGAAATTTAGTCATCGTGCCGATATAATAGTGTATGTCTTTTTTCGTCTCAAGAGGCGTGGCTAAGAAGTGTCTGCAGGACTTCACAAAATGTGGAATTAATTTATTGGCTTTTCTGGTGAACTTAACTGACATTAGCGAAGAACAAGAACGTTCTGGACATATTATACTTGCGGTTTTTATCAGAAATATATGATCACGTAAGAATGCTCTACTTTCTTTTTTTGAATATGTTTTATTCATAGTCGAAAGGTGTTAATTAAAATTATAAAAAAATGTTTTTATGAACAGCACAGTACAGAAACGTTACATGGCAGGTGGTCTGTACCTCAAGATCTACAGCTGCTAGTACAAAACAAATTTTCTTTTCAGAAACAATCCTACAAGAACATAACTGAAATCCAGTTTCGCAGTTGCGGTGCTAAAATATGTTTTGACGAGTGATAATCTGTTTTCCTATTTCTTAATTTCTACGATATTTTACGATACTTACCAGAGATATATAAATTTATCGGGATGTTATAGCAACGTTGTCTGAGAGACGCAACTTCTAACAAACGCGAAGGATATATCGAAAGAAGCAGCTGAAAAAGCCTCCAAATTATTTCAACAGTCTCGCCCCTAAAAGCAACACGGCAGGGCCAGTTCGGTGTAACGTATGGCTCTCACTTACTGGAGAACGGCACACGACACAAGATAAAGAAGCCACTCGATGAAGAGCGATGACCGGTTTAGCAGCTGGAGACCTCACCGTATTCCTCAACGTCGTAGTGGCTGCTTTAAAGGCCCCGTGAAGAAGTAGACTATTGACTCTCAATACCTGCAATCAAAAGCGCAATTCCTCAACAACGTGTTTCAAAATTTAACCTACGCTCATAAATTTTTTTCCTTTTCAACATTTTATCAACTGCTGTTCTTTGTAATTACTGCTGCAGTGTACACACTATTATGTGCGTACCAAATCATAGTCTTGAAACTTCCTGGAAGATTAAAACTGTGTGCCGGACCGAGACTCGAATTCGGGACTTTTGCCTTTCGCGGGCAAGTGCTCTACCAACTGAGCTACCCAAGCACGACTCACGCCCCGTCCTCACAGTTTTACTTCTGCCAGTACCTCGTCTCCTACCTTCCAAACCTTACAGAAGCTCTCCTGCGAATCTTGCAGAATTAGCACTCCTGAAAGAAAGGATATTGCGGAGACATGGCTTAGCCACAGCCTGAGGGTTGTTTCGGGAATGACATTTTTACTCTGCAGCGGAGTGTGCGCTGATATGAAACTTCCTGGCAGATTGAAACTGTGTGCCGGACCGAGACTCGAACTCGGGACATTTGCCTTTCGCGGGCAAGTGCTCTACCAAGGAGACGAGGTACTGGCAGAAGTAAAGCTGTGAGGACGGGGCGTGAGTCGTGTTTGGGTAGGTCAGTTGGTAAACGACTTGCCCGCGAAAGGCAAAGGTCCCGAGTTCGAGTCTCGGTCCGGCACACAGTTTTAATCTGTCAGGAAGTTTCATGTCAGCGCACACTCCGCTGCAGAGTGAAAATCTCATACTGGAAATCATAGTCTTCTTAGATGTTTCTCTTCAGATATGCAAATACGCCGGGAAACAATCTGATTGCTCACAACCGTGGTAGGGAACGGAGAGAATTGCCATTAATCATATGAAGAAGTGGGATATATTTCATTAGTTTCATTTAAATGGTTGTAGCAACATCTGCGTGCCAAAGATGATTTTGATGATTAGTTTGTAAATTTTCTGTCACGTTCAACGTTACAACGAGTGTATCACTGGCGTTGAACACTAACGAGTAGCGTTTTATGCAAACGGTGGCTTCAGTAACGTCTGTAACCCATTATGTTTTAATGTGCGTATTGTAAATATCCTGTCAGATACAATTTTGCCATCATCTATCAAAATCAGTGCAATGTAGATAGTTGCAGAAAATCCGTGTACAGTTTTTCTAACATACACATTCTTGCTGATTCGCCAGAGAACATAAACGAGTTTTGAATGTTGTACGGTGAAATTTGAGTCAACATAATACGTTTGTTTGCATGATCATCTTCCGCAACAGCTCTTAAAATCAGTTATTATTGGTTTTTCCGTCTTGAGCTTACAACAAAAATAAGGAAATCTTACGGCAGACGGGTTTCGTTTTTATTGATAAAGCATCTTCCTTAGTCATCGGTGTTTCTTTACATAGTCTCCAAACCGCTGCTTCCTCCCTCCTTGCTAGCGGCGACTGATGTCGAAAGACTTCGTTTAACATAGACGCTTAGTAGTTTCTGCCATTTTGCAGTATTTATTGCGCAAAGTGTAGATAACCCAAATACAGAGCAAGAAATACGCCAAAATGGCAAAAATTGCCATATGTATATGTGAACGAAGTCTTCCAACATCAACTGCAGCTAGCAAGGAGTGAAGAAGAAGTGGTTTGGAGAACTTGTAAAGAAACACCAATACCCACGGAAGATGTTTTATAAATAAAAGCAAAACACGTCTGGTGTACAATTAAACTGCACTCAGCTCAAGCCAGAAAACCCAGTAAATAACTGATACACTCAAGATCTTTGTGGAAACTTGTTCCTTATTGCTGCCTGTCCAAATGGGAATGTACAAGGCACTGAAACTCCAGGCATAAGAACTGGTAATGACTGGTTGATTAACTCGGATCCAAAGTATCTTAACATATGGTGAGTATTTAAAAAATGGAAGCTTCTTTTACCTACGATAATAAAGATACCAAAACGAAGGATAGGCAGCAACCTTCCCTATGAGATATCAAACAAATTAACTCATTTGAAGGTTTTGTTTCTTTTCCAGTCGGTAAATCAATTCAGAAACGACAGTGTTTGTACCTCAATAGAACTTTTCGTTGAGTCACTCGCATGAAAATCTTTAATTTTTTGCGAACTGACGTCTGCATTCTCGTTTAAATTCATCTGAATCATTTGTAATTTCGTCGTAGTTACAAGAGAGCTGTGAATAGTTTCAATGCTGGATCATCATTTTATTGTGTCAGTGAAATAATTTTTTTTAACGGAATTGAAATAAGTACTCTCAACTATGGCATATCAAAAGGAAGGAGACACAACTTAAACGTAAAACTTATTTTGGCCTCTTGAGGCTATGGCATTCGAAATATGGTTTAACAGCACGAAAAGAAATAACAGCCCGAAGTTTTTCAGGGTGGTTTTTGGTGTTTGTTGATTATAATAAGCTATGATTCCTGATACATCCAGAATCAATGTTTAATTTGGATAGAATGGCAGCAACAGAGCCACCGAAATTTCTTAATACAATCACGACAGCAAGTAGTTTACATTTGATTAGGTTTATGTTTTAGCAGTAGTTCTTGAAGTCAAGAAATGGAGAAAGAAAAATAACTTATTCAAAACAAAAATAATAAAGATGGTTATGGTGTGTACAAACCTCAATAATGCAATCGAATTCAAGTTGGTTCAAAGTGTACTTGAAGAATTCATAATTACACAGCTGATCAACAGACACAAGAAACAGTAATGGTTAATTTATTAGTTAGAAGAAGAAGAAAAATTTTGCATCTGTTTGGCACCGATAATTGCACATGGACATCAAAAACAGTTCAATACATGTGACATCTTTAGGGGAAAATATTACGCGAAGGAGTATCTACAGTCCAATCTTCAGATCTGATTTATAGGTTGTTACTTATCTAGATCGTGACATAAAGAATACGTTTTGCTCGTAATAGTTTCCTCTTCATATTTAACGGAAATACATACGAGTAAATGTCGTTCTGTGTGTTACACTGGGAATTCGAACCTATAGAAATGACCTAGTGCATTCCTGTAGGCACGTTTTTGACGAATTGTTATTGTCGAATATTTCGGATCAGTGTAGCACGACATCATTGAAGATGAGTTAAAATTGTTAAATATGTTAAAAATCTCCGTCACGTTTGTACCATGTTATGTAATTTTTGTCAATGGATTCTTCCGTCGCGTCTTGGTAGAACAAATTCTTTATAAATATGTTTGAGATTGGGTCAGTCGTTAGGAGCGGTCTGAGAGTTATATTATTCTTGAAGAATCAAGTTTACAAAGATCGCTAGCAATTATTTTTATTAGTGTGATCGGTTTTGACAGATCTACGCTGTCCTTATCGGATATTGTAACATTAGATGTACATGCTTGTTACAACACTCAAAGTCACATAGTCATGTTGCGTGAAAGTATAACAAAAAGTGGCAGAGAACATCACCGTGTCACAAATAAGATAACATACGGCGCTGGGACATCAGAACAATGTTTTAATCTGTTTGTGACAAGCTGGTACTCCTTTCCATTTTTATTACAATTTTACGCAACATCACTATGTGACTTTCAGTGTTGTAACAAGCATGTACAGCCAATAATGTTGCACGATGCGGTGATGACAGATCTGTCGAAACCGATCACAGTGATAAAAATTGCTAGCGATCTTTGCAAACTTTGATTCTTCAAGAACAATATTCATTAATATGGGTGAAATCCAACACATTGTCTATTTCTGTACTTGTTTATTGCAAAACTGCTTTCGCCTCATTAGTCCGTCATCAGGAAACATGTATCGTCATCATCTGATGATGGAATAATAAGCCAAAACTGGTAACTAATGACAAATATTAGACACACAAAACGCAGTTTAGTTGCTTTTAAGAGTTAAAGAAGTTACGTAGTTTGTTCGAAGTCTAGAATATTCACTATAATGCACCAGCGTCAATGTTTAAATAGGTGTGTGTAAGATTCTTCTCAACCTTAGGTCAAAATAAAATCAAAAAGTAGAAATAACCACAGGTTTATTTGTTTCACTGCCAGGGCCCCGTGGAGAAGACTGTACACCTACAACACCCTTAAATGATAACCGCGGAAATAGGATAAAGACATGACGAAATTAAATAAGTATTAACTTATTTCTAAAAGTATCCACGAATATTAAAAAATAAATACCCAAATATGTTGCGAAAGTAGCCGTTCTTCAGTATTAAGAACCCACTATTAACTCAAGCACTGTGGAAATAATTAATTACATTTATCTTTAGTGAAGTATTGCTACACGCAACGCCGAACAGTGGGGTAAGTGATTAGACAGAGTCAGTTTCAAGCATCCAGACGCCATGCAATCCGTGCGGTCTGCCCTGTATTAACCTCTATCCGTACCTCCAGCGGTGCCCCTGCGGAAGCTACGCATGCGTAATCCCTTTATTTGTGGCGGCGTGATCCCTGTTATTGCCTAATGGCCCGCGGCGCAGGTATCTGACGTCGCGGAGTGATCCGCACGATCCCACGTCACTGCTGCAAATGGGATTTCAATAATCACAGAACTTCTCAGGCGTAAAGTAAGATTGCACTAAGTGGAAGGCCCACATTTCACTATCACTTTCCCTCATTTTTATTCGTGCTCCACCCGGCTGTAATAAATCAGGAAAGCAGTCTTCTCTTCTGAAGTACTAATTCAGTACCCGTTTCTGTTTAGTTGCGGACTGCTCATACGCGGCAGACTAACGATGTCACCGATCCATCGTCATATACAAGGAAACGAAAGAGATGTATGCTTCGAATGACAGCAGATGACTGTAGCAACCATTTTATGTAGTTATTGGCATCAAAGATACCAAAACTTTCAACGTGTAATAACAGCGAATAGAATACCACCATAACGTATAAAATTATGGAAATATTACAGAATATACCCAAACAATAGCATGACAACGTAGGGTACCGATGCAACCATGAAAATAAGAAATATGGAGACGAAGCATTACATAACAGCTTAATTCAGACCTTTTATAGTTTCTAGGCACATGGAATGGTAGCAAAGAGTTAGAAAATCGAAGACTTTAAATCCATGCAACAAGAGACAGAAATTACAGGGGAATATCGCCTTTAATAACAGCAGGTGAAATGAAAAGAAAAATTCTGGAAGGAGACTTAACAGAGGCTAGAGGCAGGGAGACTTGGAGAAGAAACCTGTGCGTTTAATCCAAAACATTCAGATATCCAAGCCACTGTCCGTCAGTTAATCTTTTAGTAGAACAACCGAATGGAAGTATGTATAGTAATTTTAGCTCTTGCAGAGGTCTATGATCAACTCAGAGGGCATATTAAATGCAAAATTTTAGTTTCAAGTCTCAAATCATTCAGTCAGTACAATAAGAAGCATGTATGAAACAATATATATAGAAGTAAATTGTATCATTGAAAATACACAGCATCTATGAAAGTTAAGAAAGCGCTTGGCTGATTATTATCTTCACAAATTAGATTTCGCATCGTCTTCTATATGAAAGAGAATTTCTGAATGTTCACTGAAACGCTGCAGCACGAATAAGTGACTCATAGATAGAACTTATCCGTTTTGTAATTGGTGTGCTGTTCCGGCATACCGTGAAATTAAGGCTATGGAAAAACTGCATTTGGAATAAAACTGTACATTATCTCGAAAAATACCAATGTCATTTGCTACAACTTGATTTTTACAGTACTAGAGAATAGGTTGTCACTTACAGTGCTCTGACGTCGATCACTCGAACACGAAGAGAGAAAGTTATATGTAGACTGATGGACTGAACCGTTCCTGGGGTCCCATAATGAGATTTCACTCACTGGTGTTTCTGGGTGATGGTGGCGGTAGCGGTGGTGACGATGATGATGTTGATGACAATGACGATGACGAGAAAAAGAAAATTAACTCCTTGTCATAAATTGATATACAGTCTCTAACAGTATTGTGGAATTTCGGCGTGCTTTTCTGTGAAAATTACAGTAAAAGAAAGTGAATATGAAGTTGATTACATTAAACATATATACAGCACGAGTTTGTGATGAGTGCCTGCCATCGGTAATACATGACTTCGGGCACTGCGTATTGGGAAGATAGGTATTTAGAGACACTTTTAGCTCATTCATTACTGACACAAAGGGAAAAAGTGATCGTGAAAAACGCTTGCTTTGGGAAAATAGTACTTTTTAATGTACTGTGAGGGAAGCATACGACCAGTGTGACTATAATGTTTATAGGAACCGAAGGTACTCTAGATGTCACAAGACAAGATATTTCATATCAGAAATATTTAAGAGATTCCTTCATCTCCTTTGCCATCTCCTCCTTAGCCCATTCCTAACACCATCTTTCCTTCCCCCCAGCTCTCTGTCCATTCCCTGAGTCCAACACTCCAATCTTCCCCTATCCACTCCCACCTCCTCTCACCCTCTGCGTATCCCTCTCCTCCTGCTTCCCTCTGTCCATCTACTCCTGCCCCTACTCTCCCTATCTGTCCACCACATCTTGTCCCACATAATCCCCTCACCTTACCTTTACAGCGTATCTCCTCATCTCTTCCACACCTGTCTCTCCGCCCATCTCCTGCCGGCCGGGGTGGCCGAGCGGTTCTAGGCGCTACAGTCTGGAACTGCGCGACCGCTACGGTCGCAGGTTCGAATCCTGCCTCGGGCATGGATGTGTGTCATGTCCTTCGGTTCGTTAGGTTTAAGTAGTTCTAAGTTCTAGGGGACTGATGACCTAAGAAATTAAGTCCCATAGTGCTCAGAGCCATTTGAACTATTTTTTTTTCTTTTTTTGCCCATCTCCTCCTCCTTCTACTCCCCCACTGTTCACTGCATGTCTGCCCTTCTCCTGCTCCCTTGTCTCGTTGTCCATCTGCCCTCCACCATCCGTGCCCTCCTCCTCATTTCTCTACATCATTTTCCCTGTCTATCCTCCATCTCTTTCCATCTCCTTCTCCTTCCTTATCTCTCTGCCTAATCCCTCCTCCTCCCTCTCTACCTATCCATCTCCTTCTACCCCTCCCTGTTCTGCATCTACATGTACATCCATACTCCGTAAGCCACCTGACGGTGTGTGGCGGAGGGTACCCTGAGTACCTCTATCGGTTCTCCCTTCTATTCCAGTCTCGTATTGTTCGTGGAAAGAAGGATTGTCGGTATGCGTCTGTGTGGGCCCTAATCTCTCTGATGTTATCCTCATGGTCTCTTCGCGAGATATACGTAGCAGGGAGCAATATACTGCTTGACTCTTCGGTGAAAGTATGTTCTCGTCTCCTCATCCTTGCTGTCTCTGTGTCGTTGCCGTCTTCCCCCTCCCACACTCTCGGCCCATCACCTCCTCACCCATCTTTCTCAGTCCAGCGCTGTTCGACCCACTAGCTTTGATCATTCCCTCCTGCCTTCTCTCTCTGTAAATACCTTTTTCTATCCATCTCAGCCATACCCAGACTATGCCCATTCGCATGTGTAGTCCCTTCCGAACAGGTCGATAAAGAACGTTGATAGTATTCGCACATAACCTGCCTGTTGTCCAAGATGACTTATATGGCAGGGGCGGAGAAAACACTTTTTATCGATATCTCCGCTTCTGTTGGAGCTAAGAGATCGTAACCCCATAGCGCTCATACTTGAAAAGTGCCAAATTTGCTTGGATTCGATTCAGGAGTTTGGGAGGAGATTCTCGACATACATACATACATACATACATATATGTTGCTTTATATCAGTTCAGTTTCACAAATTTCTTACAGCATGAATTAGTTGTTTTGGTACGCAATTTTAGTTTATGTTTTGCTCAAATTTCTCCTATTTAATGCTCTCAGGAGCATAGTCAAACGTAAAAACCATATATATCTGTTTCTGAATTGTGTTTGCAGATGTTTTCTATAACTTTTCATCCAAACGGGATCACATATAGCTGCCCTTTCGACTCAGGTAGAACTACCATTTGCATCCATTAAAACTTATAAAATACAAGTTGTACTACATTAATATATTCCTCTCTTTATTTGAAAACCGCAGGCGACGATATATCCAGCATGGCTGCTTTGCCGTTATAAATTTAGAATATGACTACTTCATTTCCACCATCTCCAATAGACCACTACATAAAATCCTTTATTTAACAGAAACAGCTGAGGCAAAAATTTTTCTTAATATTAAATTGTAATCGAAGGTAAACAGTGCAACTCGATCTTTAATAAAACCTGCTGAAACAAGAACTTGTACCTCTGTTGTCAGTAAAACGTTAATCAATTTATTCTCAAAAACTTTACAGTTTCGGAAAACCTCCAAATTTCGAATATTTCTATTTTAAATCTGATGCTGTGATTACAGAAGCCTTTCAATTAAATCAAATAAGCTATCTTATAGTAGGCATATTGTCCTATACCCAAATGTCTCTTCACGACTACTTTGACGGTAATGATAGCTGTCTTTTCTCGTATTTGATGTCATACAATGTTGACGTGAAGTGAAATATCCTCTAACCTCATAATTTTATTTGGACGCTCATTTTGTTCGTTGCAGATACTTAATGTGTTAAAAATATTATAAACGTCGGATATTATAGCGTGCATTCATGCAAAAAGCGCGGAACAGGCGTTAAAACTGTTTCTCCGAATATAGCAGCTGTATTTGGCTTCGGAACCATAGCGCTGTCAGCAAAAGCCCGAAATACGTGTTCGCCAGTACTGCTTTAATCCGGCTTTCAGTGACTGAAATCGGATCATATTATCAGCGACCTGTAAAGGCTTTTTAATTTCTCGAAACCGACTGTTAAAATAGTCATGTCTACGCTTCATATCAGCTTCAAAATTAGATGTAAACTGTCATTTTATTAACCGATCGATGTTAATGGATAATATATTGACTTCGAAAACGTTAAACTTAATCAAATATATCACATATTTTCTCGTGTTTTCAACAATTACGGTCAAGATTACCAATCAAATAAAAGTTTCTCTAAAGAATGAAGGTTCATATGTTATATGTTACGGTCGCGAAGTTGGCTTGGAGAAGTCGGTACACGGCACTTTATTTTTAAAAAATCTGTAAGATGGAATAGAGTAAAGTTCTAACCAAGGAAAATGTATCAGTGGTACAATAAACCAGCAATTTAGTCACAAGCCGCGGAAAAACCTGATAGCCTTCATATTTAAAATACTTACCGGTAGTCCCCTGGAACGATAGTGGCAGTTTGCGTGTTCAGGTCTTACTATTGAAGGAAAATTCTCACGGGACAAGGCCTACATTTTCTGTTTCTTGATATCAACCAGACATAAGTTTACTGATAACAGAGTTTATGTCTCTTTGTGTTGAACTTTCCTCCAGCTAACATTTGAAGTTGGAATCATTCACCCTGTTAAGTATTGTACCAGGAATGTCAGAAGCAGATAAAAATACGTTAAGACGTGATATTACGGACTATTCATTTTGGGTAACGTCAAAGGTATAGATTTCCTGGCTGTTTGCCATCCTGAAACACTCTTGTTCCGTAACAGTGGGAAATAATTTCTCACTACCAGACATGAAATAAACGTAACTTCTGTTGGTATGAAATCTAACGTGGCAATGTAGTTGCAAAGCCAATAGTACCGCAAAAAAATTGGAAAAAATTAAAAAGGGAGCAATACAGTGAGTTCAATTGCGACATGTTGCCGGCCGGAGTGGCCGAGCGGTTCTAGGCGCTACAGTCTGGAACCGCGCGACCCCTAAGGTCGTAGGTTCGAATCCTGCCTCGGGCATGGATGTGTATCATGTCCTTAGGTTAGTTAGGTTTAAATTGTTCTAAGTTCTAGGGGACTGATGACCTCAGCACTTAAGTCCCATAGTGCTCAGAGCCATTTGAACCATTTGAGACATTTAAAAATATAGCTCCTCTCCCCAAGAACTGAGAAGTAAATGAAGTTATGTACAAAATATTAAAATATGAATTGTATAGGAAAATAAGTAACTAACTTTAACAGCTTTCAAGTCATTACTTTACAGTCTGCAGTATCCACCTCACTTCTTTCAGTTTCACATAGCTAGACAATTACTGAGGGTAGAGCATCATAGCTCAAAGTGCTGTTGGGTGCTATCGAATGAAAAATAAAAGATCTATTCACCGTATAATAGCATTCATGAAAATCTGTAGAAACTAATATTCACATAAGATGTGTCTCAGGGTATCGAACTGAATCCGTGAACGTGTTGTATTGTATTCTGGTGAGATAATCGAGAGTACGCAAACAAATTTTAATCCCACTCGTTATAAATATTTCTTCTTTCAGTTCCTATAAGTCATTATTCTGTTGTGTTAATAAAGAATTACGATCTAGCCGAAACCGAATGGAAATGGTTATGACAAATGCACCCACATAGCGGCGTTCATCATAAATCTTCCGGCAATTTATAGTAGCTACGATTTTTACTCAGGTAAACAAATAATATCGCGTAAAATACCACTAGCACATATTAGTATTTCGCAGTAGACACAGGAGTAGAAAAGCAAGGAAGTGTGTTCTCCTCGCGTAGTAAAAGTTCTTGACTGTGACCTACATTTGCCGTTCTAGGTGACTGCCATTACGAACTGTATGTCATGGTCACTATTATATCAACAGTCAGAATAACAAAATATTAACAAAGGCCCAAGTTCTGCAGTCATTGTTTTCAGAGTCTGTGTTTATATTAAGTTTTGTTCTCGTAATCATTAGGCATTTAGTTGAATTGGAAACCTTTAAATAGGTGTATTTATCCACATTTCTAAGTCATGTGTAGAGTCTAATACCTCATATCGTTTAGAATCTAAAGCCACTTTCCGCACGATGCAGATATCTTCTCTACATCAGTTTACAATTAGTTTTGATGACTTGATGACTTTCGTAGGCTGTAAACGACGTAAACATCTGTAAACGTTTTCAAAGTGTTGCTCATGTTGTCTCCTAAATTGTTTATATCTGTTAGGAACAGCACAGCCCTCAGAACAGCTCCTTGGGGAATCACAGATGTCATTTGCATTTCACCACACGACTTCTCATCAATTACTCCCACGACAGGAAATCACGAATCCACTCGCACAACTGAGACGATATTCCATCGGCCAGCATAGGCACGCATTTTGATGTGTGACTACGGCCTCCCGTCAGGTAGACCGTTCGCTGCGTGCAAGTCTTTCGATTTTACGCCACCTCGGTGACTTGCGCGTCGATGGGGATGAAATTATGGTGATTAGGACAACACAACACCCGGTCCCTGAGCGGAGAAAATCTCTGACCCAGCCGGGAATCGAACCCGGGCCCTTAGGATTGACATCCTGTCGCGCTGACCACTCAGCTACCGGGGGAGGACACGCATTTTGATCAGAAGCCGTTACTGAGGAACGGTGTTAAAGGCCCTCTGGATTTCTGCAGGTATGGGCTGCATTTGAGATCGTTTGTCCGTAGCAATCATTAGTTCGTGTGGATAAAGAGCCAGTTGTGGTTCACAGGAACGATATTTTCTGCATACGCGCTGGTTATGAGTCTATAGACGGTTTCATCGAGGTATTTCATGATGTTGGAGTGCAGTAAGTATACCAAAATTCCACTATAAATCAGTGGCAGTGATATGGGCCTATTACAGAGCGGGTTACTTTTACTTCCCCTCTTGTACGTGTGTGACCCCTGCAACTTTCCAGAACTTGGGTCAGTTCTTCCGTCGAGCAGTGAGTCGATATCCTAGATAAAACGGAGCTCTATCATGAACATACTTCGAGAGGAAAAGTACATCTATGTAGTATGGATCAAGGAATTACCTTTATTCAGCGCCATCATGGCGAAATTTGTAACTAATCTACTCGAGGATTATATTTTTTATCCCATTCCGTGGTGGGACAGAAACTACTCTGCGCGTAGAATTAAGGGATCACTCCTTCGAAACTTCGTAGTTGCCTCCCACCGCGACTCATAAACGTGAATTTTGGCTCAACTGTGCGTACAACCACTGCAGTGGTGCAAAATTGTGGTGTCCTTCAACATCACCCTTGTGCTCGGCGATGCTTCAAACTTCGACACATGTGCAATGAAGGGCACAGTTCAGAAGTTAATGTGACCTGTAGATACGTTAATGATGTCACATTGGTACCAAATTTCTGCCCGTTGCCACCGAGGACGTGTCGCACGATGGAAACATTGCCACACAGCGACGAGGACACCTTCCCGTACAACAAACGGATTGCCCATGGCGGCCGCCGCTTTTCGACTCTGACCATGTGATGATAAGGTCGTCACAACCCCTTCATTTGAAATCCCTGCGATGTAGGTCAGAACCGCGACAACCAGCATTGAAATCACGCGGTTTTCTTAAGGGTGGCTGCTGAAATCATTTCAGATACACCGCCGTTCAGAATCCAGACGAAAAGGCCTCAGGGGTGGCACAAATGACGTGAATGAACATTCCGTTTCCTGGGGCTTTGATTCTGACACCTTTCGCGGTACAGAACGACAGTTCCTAATGCGATGAGCAACAGTAAGACGTGGTTAACAACCTTTGATACTGTTCACATTCTCTGGGGTTTAAAACGTTTCCTAAGGACGTTGTGGGGCTGTATCTCAATGGCACGTGATCACACGCCTTTGGAGTGCAGCGCGACAGAAAATTTTTCTGGTGTGTATAGGATGAAACCTCTAGTGCAGTTCAAAAATATTCGACGAAATTTGAAGATGATACAAGGCAGCAAAGGGTGCTTACGCTTTTTCAGCACTGTTGTTTCCCGCCTTTCTGTGGCGTGATCACGAAGGAGTGCTACGTCGACATGTGTGAGAAAAATACAGAGGGTACCTTTAAGATCCCGCAGTTCCACAAAACACTCGGTGTTACCCACGCACTTTTGTTGAGATCGTTACAGATGTAGCTGTCAGAAGTTTCGACACCAATTCAGCCTAGTGGCTGCTATTGTACTTGAGGGTTAGGCAATAAATTCTACACCTTCTGAATGGAGTTTTCCAACTTTCAGGAGCCAGAGGACGCACCAGGACGAATTGGTGTCGAAGTTCCTGAGATGTAAATTGGTAAAGACCTAAACGAAGTAGCGTAGGTAGTACCGAAGGCGTTACCGAACTGGGGGTCTTACAGTGGCCCATTGACGCTTTCTACCTTTACATATACATGGATACTATGCAAATCACATTTAAAGGGAGCACAACGTGGTTCAGGTTTAAAAAATCGATTTTCAGATTTCATTATATTTCGATAAATTAAAATTTTCTTTAAGTACTCTGAAAAGGATTTACCTGGAAAATTTTTTTTTTTCGAGCATTTAAAGAGGATTTTCCTACGTGTGTTTATGTGCCACGCCCACTTTTCTGTCACCCACTTTTCTGTATATATTTTAGATCTTTATATATCCTGCATTGCACGTTAGAGATTTTTTTTACTCCCTAGTGTGCTGGCTACCCTTGGAATGCAACGGTCGGTATTCTTTTGTTTCTGCTGTTCGTAAACAACACGATTTCTAACACGCGGTTAGTTTTGTTCAAGTGTGATTGCGAGTAGTTGTTATACTTACGTTTGTAATGCTTGTTTACTTGTGTTTTGTTGTGTTTATTGTAGATGAATAAACGTAAAGGCATTTTCAAGAAACGTCAATTTAGATGAAACAAGTTTAGAAAGCTTTTTGTACAAGAGGTTATTTCACCTGACAACGATGTTTCTAATTGTAATTCTTCAACAAGTGCATCATCAAAGAAGCTCTTACCATTTCAAGAGAGTTACAACGAATTCACTGTAAGTGACAGGAGCTGCAGTAACATTATTATAAATTTGAGAATATTACCAGATGTAATTTCTAAATTTGTACGATGTGGACAGTGTGGTGAGTCACAGAGTGTGAAAATTTGTGAGAGTGCCAGTGGGAGAAAAGGCCAAGCAATTGCTTTGGATTCAATCTGTACTAAATGCTCAGCTGTGATTTCATTTATGAGTTCTTCAAAACCAGATGCAAGTGGCTCTTATGAAATCGGTACTAGATTAGTTTATGCCTTACGATCCATTGGCAAGGGCATGGATGCAGGTAGAACATATTGTTCAGTGATCAACTTACATCGACCACCAAAAAAATTTGAAAAACTGACTGAAATATTAGAGAAAGCTGTATGTGAGGTTAGTGAGGAAAGCATGAAACTGGCTGCTAGGGAAGCAGTGGAAGAAAATGATGGACGTTCGGATATTGCAGTTGCACTCGATGGAAGTTGGCAGAAAAGAGGACCTACTTCTCTAAATGGAGTACTGACTACCACGAGTGTAGGCACAAGTAAAGTTTTAGATGTGGAGATAATGTCTAAATATTGCAAATGTTGTGAACTCAATGAACATAAAGAACACAACTGTGTGGCAAATTTTAGAGGAACAAGTGGTGATATGGAAGTTCATGGAGTACGACAAATATTTCATCGCTCCGTAGAAACAAGAGGCGTACGGTACACCAAATATTTGGGCGATGGTGACAGTAAGGCATACAACAATGTGGTGAACTCTAGGCCATATGGAGTTGCCATTATTAGCAAAATATAATTTGAAGGCCATGTTCATAAACGTTTGGGAAGAAGGCTGAAGAAACTAACTGTTGATATGAGATGAATAAAATTTGAAGATGGAAATTTGTTGACTGAACAGGGTCGGTTAACTAAAACTGAAACAGAAAACTTGCAGGTATACTACGGGCAGGCAGTTAGTAGAAATAAAGTAAATCTGGAGGCAATGAAGAGAGATGTTTGAGCCATATTCTTCCATACGTCCTCTACTGATGATAAGCCATGTCATGGACTGTGTCCATCATGAGAAAATTCGTGGTGCAAATACAATAGGGCTCAGGCAACTGGAGAATGTTATTCCCACCAACGTTCTCTTCCTGCTGCTGTTATTACAACAATTAAACCTGTTTTCAGAGACTTGGCTCATTCTGACCTTCTAAGGAAATGTCTGCATGGGTAGGCACAGAACCCAAATGAATGTTTCCACAGCATAATTTGGAACCGTCTTCCTAAAACTGTATTTGTAGGCATGCATACAATGAAACTAGAGGTTCATCATGCTGTTATTAGGTTCAATTGTGGTAATATTGGAATGTGTTCGGTTCTGAAAAAGCTGGGAATTATTCGTGGTGAAAATATGATTACTGGGCTGCCTCACTGCGATAAAATGAGGATAGCCGATGCAGACAGGTCTGCATCTAATATGGCCAAGAAAGCAAGACAAACACCCAGGAAGGTGAAAAAGGAGCTGGAAGACCTTCTAGAGGCCAAAGAAGGGCCATTATATAGAACAGGACAGTTTTAATTAACTGGAAGTAACAAATTCAAAAGTTTTTTCCTTAAAGTCAATTTCCCGCTAACTAAAATTTTCAGTACATGTGGTCCATTATATCAGACACTATCACAGATAAATGAATGAAATTTTCAAGTACTTTGCATAACATAAAGCGCCACCTCTGATACTACATTCATTAATATTCCCCAATTAGGAAGTTCACAACACATTTTCTACAGAAAAAAGCTTAATATTTTTTGTGAATAAATTTTAAAAAAAGTATTTTTTAAAACTATAAAATGGATAAAGTAGATTTTAGTACAGTTGACTCTATTAGCATCATGTAACATACAGTAAAAATATTAAGGTCCTGCATCAAATAGTTTTTTTTTCACAAATGGGTCAAATACTTGCCTAAATCAATATGGGTTAGATAGGCAGGGTGTGGTCCCCTTAAATACCTGGCAGAGGGTTCATCGAAACACCGTCACAATTCTCTATTATTCCAATCTCGTATATAGCGCGGAAAGAATGAACACCTATATCTTTCCGTATGAGCTCTGATTTCCCTTATTTTGTTGTGGTGATCGTTCTTCCCGTGTCAACAAAATATTTTCGCATTCGGAAGATAAAGTTGGTGATTGGAATTTCGTGAGAAGATTCCGTTGCAACGAAAAACGCCTTTCTTTTAATGATGTCCAGCCCAAATCCTGTATTGTTTCTGTGACACTCTCTCCCATATTTCGCGATAATAGAAAACGTGTTGCCTTTCTTTGAACTTTATCGCTGTACTCCTTGAGTCCTGTCTGGTAAGGATCCCACACCGCGCAGCAGTATTCTAAAAGAGGAAGGACAAACGTAGTGTACGCAGTCTCCTTAGTACGTCTGTTACATTTTCTAAGTGTCCTGCCAATAAAACGCAGTCTTTGGTTGGCCTTCCCCACAACATTTTCTGTGTCCCTTCCAGTTTAAGTTGTTCGTAATTGCAATACCTACGTATTTAGTTGAATTTACGGCCTTTATATTAGAATGATTTATGGTGTAACCGAAGTTTAACGGGTTCCTTTTACCACTCATGGGGATTACCTCACACTTTTCGTTATTTAGGATCAACTGCCACTTTTCGCACCATTCAGATATTTTTTCTAAATCGTTTTGCAGTTTGTTTTGATCTTCCGATGACTTCGTTAGTCGATAAACGACAGCGTCATCTGCAAACAACCGAAGACGGCTACACAGATTGTCTCCCAAATCGCTTATATAGATAAGGAACATTAAAGGACTATAACACTACCTTGGGGAACGCCAGAAATCACTTCTGTTTTACTCGATGACTTTCCGTCAATTACTACGATCTGTGACCTCTCTAACAGGAAATCATAAGAAATCAAGTCACATAACTGAGACGATATTCCATAAGCACGCGATTTCACAAGCCGTTTGTGTGGTACAGTGTCGAAAGCTTTCCGGAAATCCAGAAATATGGAATCGAACTGAATTACCTTGTCAACAGCAGTCACCACTTCATGTGAATAAAGAGCTAGTTGTGTTTCACAGGAACGATGTTTTCTAAACCCATGTTGACGGTGTGTCAATAGACCGTTTTCTTCGAGGTAATTCACAATATTCGAACACATTATATTTTCCAAAATCCTGCTGAATATCAGCGTTACCGATATGGGCCTGTAATTTTAGTTGATTACTCCTACTACCTTCCTTGAATATTGGTGTGACCTGTGCAACTTTTCAGTCTTCGGGTACGGATCATTTGTCGAACGAACGGTTGTATATCATTAAGTATGGAGCTAATGCATCAGCATACTCCGAAATAAACCTAATTGGTATACAGTCTGGACCAGAAGACTTGCTTTTATTCAGTGATTTAAGTTGCTTCACTACTCCGAGGATATTTACTTCTGCGTTACTCATGTCGGTAGCTGTTCTCGATTCGAATTCTGGAATATTTACTTCGTCTTCTCTTGTGAAGGCATTTCGGAAAGCTGTGTTTAGTAACTCTGCTTTGGCAGCACTGTCTTCGATAGTATCTCCATTGCTATGGCGCAGAGAAGCCATTGATTGTTTCTTTCCGCTAACATACTTCACATACGACCAAATGCTCTCTAGATTTTCTGCCAGGTTTAGAGACAACGTTTCGTTGTGGAAACTGTTATAGGCGTCTCGCATTGAAGTTCACGCCAAATTTCGAGCTTCTGTAAAAGATCGCCAATACTGGGGATTTTGCGTCTGTTTAGATTTGGCATGTTTGTTTCGTTGTTTCTGCAACAGTGATCTAACACGTTTTGTGTACCAAGCAGGATCAGCTCCGTCGTTTGTTAATTTATTTGGTATAAATCTCTCTAATGATGCCGATACTATTTCTTTGAATTCAAGCCACATCTGGTCTACACTTATATTATTAATTTGGAATGAGTGGATATTATCTTTCAGGAAGGCGTCAAGTGAATTTTTATCTGCTTTTTTGAATAGGCATATTTTTCACTTATTTTTCGATGATTTGGGAATTATAATATTCAAACTCGCTACGGCAACCCCGTGTTCACAAATCCCTGAATCGGTTTTTATGCTCGTTATTAACTCAGGATTATTTGTTGCTAAGAGGTCAAGTGTGTTTACACAACCGTTTGGTATTCCCGTGGGCTCATGAAATAACTGCTGGAAATAATTTACAGAGAATGCGTTTAGCACAATTTCGGATGATATTTTATGCGTACCTCCGGAATTAAACACGTATTTTCGCCAACATATCGAGGGTACATTAAAGTCACCAACAACTATTATCGTATGAGTCGGGTACGTTTTTGAAATCAAACTCAATATTTCTTTGAACCTTTCGGCAACTGTATCATATGAATTGAGAGCTTGCTAAAAAGATCGAATTATTATTTTATTCCGGTTGCCAACAATGATCTCTGCCCGTACTTACTCAAATGAAGTATCTACTTCAATTTCGCGACATGTTAAACTACTTCTAACAGCAACGGACACGCCACGGCCAGTCGTGTTTAGCCTATCGTTTCGGAACACCGTTATGTTCTTTGCAAAAATTTCGGCTGAGCTTATGTTCGGCTTTAGCTAGCTTTCAGTGCCTATAACGATTTGAGCATCAGTGCTTTCTATTAGCGCTTGGAGCTCTGATTCTTTCCCAACACAGCAACGACAATTTACATCTGTTATACCAATGGTTCCTGTATCTATTTTCTTCTTGTGTTCAGCCTGCACCCTTTGTGACTGAAGCCCATCTTGTGTTTTCCCGAGACCCTCGAACCTAAAAAAACCGCCCATTCCACGCCACACAGCCCCTGCTACTCGTGTAGCCGCCTCCTGCGTATAGTGGACACCTGACCTATTCAGCGGAACCCGAAACCCAACCACCCTTTGGCGCAAGTCGAGGAATCTGCAGCCTACACGGTCGCAGAACCGTCTGAGCCTCTGATTCAGACCCTCCACTCCGCCCGGTACCAGAGGTCCGAAATCGGTCCTGTCGACTATGCTGCAAATGGTCAGCTCTGCTTTCATCTCCCAAGCAAGACTGGCAGCCTATGCCACTTCTTTTAGCCGCTCGAAACCAGAGAGAATCTCTTCTGATCGAAAGCGAGACACATCACTAGTACTAACTTGAGCAACCACCTGCAGTTGCCTGCACCCTGTGCTCATCATGGCATCCGAGAGGACCCTTTCCACCGTTTAGGTGACGTAATAGAGAGGA
This sequence comes from Schistocerca nitens, assembly GCF_023898315.1. Lineage (NCBI taxonomy): Eukaryota > Metazoa > Arthropoda > Insecta > Orthoptera > Acrididae > Schistocerca > Schistocerca nitens. The sequence goes on from NC_064615.1 coordinate 668,299,601, forward strand.
CAGTTCGTGCACAAAACCTGCACCAGCTCACATTTTCACAATTATAGCCAACTACAGAAGCAGCAGGGATCAGTATTTCTGCAAGGGACTGCCAACGACGTGTTGAGTCCATGCCATGTCGAGCTGCTGCAGTACGCCGGACAAAAGGAGGTAAGACATGATATTAGGAGGTAACTCATGGCTTTTCCGACCTCGCTGTAAAAAATCGTGTCGCCTTGGAAACACGGTAACGAGAAAGGAATGATACGTCAGTCAACACTCCAGCATTTCGACAGGAAAAGCCTCGAAAGTTCGGCTCTGACACGAGCAGATCACCGGAAATGAAAGAGATTCGGATCTCTGAGGATCCACAGTCGCAAGATTTGGGGCGGTCGGTAGCAATAGGAGGTGAATTGGTCGGGCGGTCACGTAGCGGCAGTGGCCTAGCGGCGTGCGCAAACCTGGCCGGCTGAGCCGCGGGAATTTATACACCGGAGCTGGGGAGCGCCGGCCGCGGCTACGGCGGCTGTTTAATAACTGGAGGCGCTGCAGATGTGGCCAGCGATATTGCGTCGCGGCTCCGTGACGGGAATCTCCCGAGGCGGCGCACGTGCCCTGTTCCGGCTGCCCGGCGCTCGCTTCTAGCCGGCCAGCCAACGCGGCACACTTTGCGCCCGCCGTGACTCCGCCCGCCGGAGTTCCGCTAACTCATTTACCTGCCGCTGCCGCGAGGCTACCGGTTCATCTGCATGCATTACACATTTATATCCGTATTCCGCAGGCTGCTCGGCAGATGCCGCGTGACAGAGCGACTCTCCGGCCGATCGTGTCATTCCACAGCTACCGCCGCCACGGGACAGCACTGTCGTCCAGACGCTAAACATGGTCGCGGAAAAGAGGGAAATGGAAAGGTTAAAGGATAAAGTGAATTATCGATCTCAGCAGCACGAGGGCACTGAAATAATTCAATCGTAACAAGCATGTTCTGGACGAGAACACGAACTTGGATTTCCATGGTGGGCGCGGCGGGGCACAAGGAAATAGTGTGTGGCAAGCTGAGAATTTGGGTCGGAAGGGACTCGTGCTCGGATGGCCGAGGCGGTCAGGGTGGCCGATCGCGTCAAGCAGGAACTCTGGGTTCGAGTTCTGATATGGCACATGTTTTCACTTGTTACCTTTGTTGAATTGTTTTAATGCCTTCATGCGGCTAGGATCGATAATTCACTTTCATTTTGTAAACAAACGGCTCCTGAATCATAAATGGGTCGTGTCTGTCCTTTCGGATGTGCCCGAAAGAACGGGCACGACACACACAATACACTACTGGCCATTGAAATTGCTACACCACGAAGACGACGTGCTACAGACGCGAAATTTAACCGACAGGAAGAAGATGCTATGCTATGCAAATGATTAGCTTTTCAGAGCATTCACACAAGGTTGGCGACGGTGGCGACACCTACAATGTACTGACATGAGGAAAGTTTACAACCGATTTCTTATACACAAACTGCAGTTGGCCGGCGTTGCCTGGCGAAACGTTGATGTGATGCCTCGTGTAAGGAGGTGAAATGCGTACCATCACGTTTCCGACTTTGATAAAGGTCGGATTGTAGCCTATCGCGACTGCGGTTTACCGTATCGCGACACTGCTGCTGGCGTTGGATCGAGATCCAATGACTGTTAGCAGAATATGGAATCAGTGGGTTCATGACGGTAATACGTAACGCCGTGCTGGATCCCAACGGCCTCGTATCACTGACAGTCGAGATGACAGGCATCTTATCCGCATGGATGTAATGGATCGTGCAGCCACGTCTCGATCCCTGAGTCAACAGATGGGGGCATTTGCAAGACAACAACCATCTGCACGAACAGTTCGAAGACGTTTGCAGCAGCATGGACTATCAGCTCGGAGACCATGGCTGCGGTTACCCTTGACGCTGCATCACAGACAGGAGCGCCTGTGATGATGTACTCAACGACGAACCTGTGTGCACGAATGGCGAAACGTCATATAAATCCAGGTTGTGTTTACAGCATCATGATGGTCTCATCCGTGTTTGGCGACATCGCGGTGAACGCACATTGGAAGCGTGCATTCGTCATCGCCATACTGGCGTATCACTGACGTGAGGAAAGTTTCCAACAGATTTCTCATGCACAAACAGCGTGATGGTATGGGGTGCCATTGGTTACACTTTGAACAGAGGACGTTACATTTCCGATGTGTTACGACCCGTGGCTCTACCCTTCATTCGATCCCTGCGAAACCCCACATTTCAGCAGGGTAATGCACGGCCCCATGTTGCAGGTCCTGTACGGGCCTTTCTGGATATAGAAAATGTTCGACTGCTGCCCTGGTCAGCACATTCTACAGATCTCTCACCAATTGAAAACGTCCGGTCAATGGTGGCCGAGCAACTGGCTCGTCACAATACGCTAGTCACTGCTCTTGATGAACTGTGGTATCATGTTGAAGCTGCATGGGCAGTTGTACCTGTACACGCCAGCCAAGCTCTGTTTGACTCAATGCCCAGGAGTATCAAGGCCGTTATTACGGCCAGAGATGGTTGTTCTGGGTACTGATTTCTAAGGATCTACGCTCCCAAATTGCGTGAAAATGTAATCACACGTCAGTTCTAGTACAACATATTTGTCCAATGAATACCCGTTTATCATCTGCATTTCTTTTTGGTGTAGTAATTTTAATGGCCAGTAAATGTAGGAAAGACGGAAGGAGATTTTCAATGAAAATGACCACATACGATGTCCGCGCTAGGTAGCTGCAGCGAAGTGCGGGGATACTTGCAGAGGATCGACGTTCGTTGAGCGGATAAGCTGTTGACCCTCAGAAGAATTAACCGTAGCTTACTGCGCAGAAACAGGCGGAATTGTCCACCTTACTATAATTACACGATTGCAGAACGATCATTGGAAACTGCACAACCGTAATGTATCTAGGAGTTCGCGTGCGAAGCGATTCAAACTGAAACGATCGAATATGACTAATCACAAGTACAGCAGATGCCAGTTTGAGACTCACTGGAGGAACTACAGGAAATACGTTGGATAAATGAAGAAAGTAACTTACAAAATATTCGGTCCACCAATACTTGTATATCGCTCTTCAGTTTGCATTCCCTACCAGATAGGACTTATAGAAGAAATAGAGAAGATCCAAAGAAGAACAGCACGTTTAGTCCTCGTTGTTTTAGGAAGTGCGAAAGCCTGACGGAGATGCTGGGCTTACGTGAGTGATTGACACTGCAAAAGAGTCGTCGCGCTTCGCGATGTGCTTTACTGTTGAAGTTACGAGAATGGACGTTCCTAGATGAGTAAAGCAATATGTAACTTCCTCCTATGTTCAGCTCGCAAAAAGTCCAAGGAGATAAAGCTAAAGATTTCGAGCTTACGCCGAGCCTTACCAGCAGTCGTTGTTCTCGTGAACCATTCGAGACTGGAACAGGAAAAAGCTGAACGGAGAGAGGTTCACAAAGTAACCTCTGCCAGACGCAGTAATGTAGGTTGCGGAGCATAGATGCAGAAGTAATCACTATTTTAATTATTATCTCCAAAAAGCTGTTTTCTTTTTCAGCTATGCTTCGATATTCTTAGTCCATATAGAAATTCCAGGTGAACTGGCGGAGGTGTAGAGGTGTATGGCGACAGTGCATAATCATGTGACTCGCCGGTCACGGGGCGCAAACGCGTTCAGAGTGGTCCAACAAGACTCAATAAACAAGAACGGGGAGAACCGGCAGCCACTAGTAAAGTAGAGGCTTTTGTGATCCAAAATCGGCGTATCACAATCGAGATTGTTACGAAAAAGTGAGATAATCAGTCATGGTTCACTTTTCGACATCTTGCTAGATATCATCACTATGACAAAGGTTGCCGGTCACTAGATTCCACGATTGTGACAATCAATTAAAAAAAAATCAAGCCCGGAAATAAGCTGAAATGTTGCAACCAGTGTAACGGCCAACCCAGACTTCTTCAGTCTTCCGATGACAATGGCTAATGACAATGGACCACCGCTCTGTGTACCGACACGACCACGATACAAAGGAGCAACGGCAGCAGTGGAAGTGTGATGCTGAGTCTTATTTGGGATTGCAGTTGTCTGGCCTTAATACATTATGTTCGTACGGGACAAACGATGACACGAGCATGCTAACTACTTATCTAGATGACAGTACAGAAAACTCTCAAGACTAAGCGTTGCGAGAAGCTATCCAAGGTAATGTTTTGTTCCACGACGACACCCCAGTTCATTCTGCAGATGATACAGTCCAACGAGCTACTTTTCTGGGCTATCAAATTTCTCATCCTCCTTCCACCGGCCCTCCGCCCCTCCCCCTCCCCCCCTCCCCTTCCCCGCGTTCTCGTGACACGGCGACCAGTGACTTTTCCCCCTTATGTCGGATAAAGAACCACTTTGCAAGGTACGCACTATCAGAATGACAAAGAGATAATTTTCGAGGTGGAAAGTTTTATGGACATCCAAAATGCAAACTCCTTCAACCAATCTCTCCGCCAAGTCTGCCATAGTTAGGAGAGAATCTCGCATTGATGGATAACTTTGTAGAGAATCACTAACTTCATCATCAAATTTCATGGTAGAGCTTTGATTATTTCAAACTGATGATTAGAACTTATTGTGCAGAGTACTCCTTCTCACCGACAGGCACTTGATGGAAACATTATCCGATACAGTGCGGTGTTTTCTTAATGCCTCAATCTTATGGGATTGGAGTATCCTGGAGTATAGTTTCATGAACTTTTGACATTATTCTTATTAACTCTTACAAAACAGTGTCTAATACTAAACCGCTATACTATCGAGATATATGACAACATTCCTCAGGGGCACAGCAAGAAGAAGAGAAGAATATTTCTTCACTCCTACATAACAATTCCACAGCGTTCCTTCTTAATCCACAGTGAAGTAATGGTTTTTTTCTTCAAGCCAGTACTACACTATCTTCTTCTAAAGCCCACACTTTAAATAGGTAGCGCAAATCTTTCTGTTTCACCCGCTAAAAGTATCACTTAATTACTTACTGACTACAGAGAAACTTTGTCGTAAACTGACATGGTGTACATCGCGTAAATAGCAAGTAGCAGGTCCCTTGCAAACTTGTTCGCTTTCCATTGAGCGCCTCCATAGAACACGGATAGGAGAAATGGTTTAAAATATACCTGGTGCTTAACACTAACTCATAAACTGGACAGACCAGTGTCACAAGACTAAAGAATTACCAGAAAAATACTGTGCACAACATAGGTCAATGACGAATGAAGATGGAGAAGTACTGAAAATATTTGTGAAAGTACATAGGATATACGTAATACCGAAGTAAATGCCAATTTTTAACATTTTAAAAAAGCAGTGTGAGAACGGACAAACAAAACTAACATTTTTTTATGGAAAGAATAACGGAAATAAGGAAAATATTTATATCCAATCAATTTTTAGTAATGGAAATGTATGTAGAGTAGCTCGATTAAGAACAACACACTATGTAACTGAAACTTCCTGGCAACTTAAACTGTGTGCCGGACCGAGACTCGAACTCGGGACCTTTGCCTTTCGCAAGGTTCGCAGGAGAGCTTCTGTAAAGTTTGGAAGGTAGGAGACGAGGTACTGGCAGAAGTAAAACTGTGAGGACGGGGCGTGAGTCGTGCTTGGGTATTTCAGTTGGTAGAGCACTTGCCCGCGAAAGGCAAAGGTCCCGAGTTCGAGTCTCGGTCCGGCACACAGTTTTAATCTGCCAGGAAGTTTCATACCAGCGTACACTCCACTGCAGAGTGAAAATCTCATTCTGGAACACACTATGTATTGTACAGCTATACAGATAAAATTGGAAATAGAGAAAAGTATGAATTAAGAATGATAATAACAACGTAGGAAGAAAATGAATAAGAAATGTCAACATTTAAAACACTAAAGGAGAGGAACTTAATTCGTTTGTTGATCTAATTATTATAATTTACTGGGTTCCGGACATTTAAGTGCATGCTACTGATTTTGGAGTTGCCTTCATTTCCTTTGGAGAAAATTAATTCTAACACATTATTTGCCATAGTAACTCAGTCTGCTACTTTTCTTCTTGTTCAGAAATTTGGATGTCTGTCAAGTGGTTGTAGATGCTGTTGTGGCTGCCCAGTTGTCTTTCGATCAGAAGTGCATCTACTCTTAATACTTAAAAAAAGGATAAAATGGATCCCCAACGCCGATAATACATGTATGCTCACTGCTTTCAAAATTTCATTTTTAAAAAGTAAGTATATACCTTAGTATTTTTCAGCCTCTGAAAAACTACAGAAATATGACAATAGTAAAATTGTAATGTTATGTGAGCCTCACTGCACTTCTTTTTAAGTAATTTGTGACTGATTTTATTCTGAAAATCCCAGTAATGTATGTAAATACCGTAAATGTAAATGTGATTCAAAAAGTACTTGAAGTGAAGTGAAGCGCAGCTGGAGAGCGAGAAAATCTTTAACGCGCAATCCTCGCAATGATAGTTGTTGTGAATCTTTGAGTATGGACTCTAAAATTAAAAAAAGACAATCTATTTATTAAAAAAGAGGGCTTTTGATCTGTGTCTTGTGGAAAGAGGACGTGTTGTTAGGCCATTGCCCAGAACGTATTGTTACATGTAATGAAAATTGCTGTTGTAGTGGTAAAACTGAGTAAAGTATGTGTAAGAGTTGCCAGACATTTATGTATACAAATTTTCTGGAAGTGAAGAATAGAAATATCTTGTTTTTGGAAAAGGAGGTGAACTTCATTGTCGGCGCCGTCTATCAATCGAAAAAATTGTAAGTGTACAAAGTTCACTAAAATACAGGAAAGGAAATGTATTCTCTATAGTTTTCATTCAATAAGTAACAACCTATCATAATTTCTTAATTACAGTAATTGGATTATGATCTTTTATAATAATATTGTGCTGAACTCCACTGACCAAGTTCGATGTAGCAGGACGTGTAGTTTGAAGGAAGTTTGAGTGCTGTTTGATCGTATTTACTTACAACGGTGGTCTCATAGGTATGATAAGCTGCGAAAACTTGAGCTCAAATTTACCCGCAATACGGCCAAGTAACCAACAGAGTCGTACTTTAAATCTTAAAGAACAATAACTTCCTCCAAATTATAATACATCACGAACTGGTGCAAAAGCTGTTCATTTAAGACGGCAGCAACCAAAATTCAGGTACCAGTTACGACTTAAAGTAAAGTCTCAATCTCTCTCTCTCTCTCTCTCTCTCTCTCTCTCTCTCTCTCTCTCTCTCTCTCCAAACACATATATAAATATTCATATCATTAAGATAAAAGTCATTTTCTAAAATTTTAAATAATAAAATAAAATTAAATTGGATTCGAAATTCGGATAAAATACACAATGGTCTAAGATAGTTGCTGCTGAATGATCTTTAAAATATCTTAGAACAGAAATGATTGTAATGTTGTTTCCTTTTGTATGGCAACTACTGCTCACAAAATAATCGGTTCGTGCGCGATAGTGAACGGTTCAAGTATGTACCAAAAAGCCGCGGATGAAAATGCAATTTTTCAGGGGATCTTATCTCAGGTTCTGTTGATCGCAGAGATAAGGGGTCAAGCATTTTGGATAGCTCCTGTCCTAGCAACTATCTGTATATATCGGAAGAACGGGCATACTGTAGCTACTCTACAGTACACGATCAGAATTTAAATATTAACACATTCTCCAGCCCAAGAAAATTGAGAAAATCGTTTGGTTCTTTTGTTTTGGTTGTAGTCAAGGATGGACTTTGGCCGGTTTATAAAAGCACCATTTTTACATGGGTGGTTCCTGAGAAAATCCCGAAGAAAAGCAAATTTGTGTGTTCAAAAAAAATCATTTATGGGGATAGGCACTTCTATAATTTATATTCATAGAAAATCGTCGAAATTCTTACCATTTGTTCTTAAGATGATGTTTTTTAGGAACCTTGAAACTGTTTATGGTAAAATTGTCCATTATACAGATTCAGAGTTTCGAAGTTATTGTACATTTTCACGTAAAATACAAAAGTATTATCCGGTCCGAGGCGAAAATGTAGTTTTAACTGCCGTAATGAATACAAGAGAAGGGTTCTAGGATCATAGCAAGGGGTCTGAGATCATCAAGCTACGTTTTAGCCACCATTTTCTCAGAAATAAAACTTTATGACGTATCCTCTCTCTATAATTAGCACTTCCTGTCTATACAAATATGCCCAAAGTGGCACTGTCGTGACAAAAAATGAGCTGAAATGTAACTTAACATGCCCCAAATGAACCTGACGCTACGGTCGCAGGTTCGAATCCTGCCTCGGGCATGGGTGTGTGTGATGTCCTTAGGTTAGTTAGGTTTAAGTAGTTCTAAGTTCTAGGGGACTTATGACCTAAGATGTTGAGTCCCATAGTGGTCAGAGCCATTTGAACCTGAAACGACTGCCAAAATGATGCAAAACTGGAAAGACTGCAAATTCAGTGAATTTCTTTAAATAACATTTTTATTCTTGTAAGATAGAAATCATAACCTGTGCGTTTTCAATTAATTGCGATTGATGGCAGAAGTACGTCAGTCCAGAAGATATGTAAAACAAACAATTTTGTGTTAACCTCATATCAAGCATACTAATTTGTCGTTAACTTGTGTCAAAGTGTATCGGAAAGCTTCGAAGTACATAAACTGTCAAAACTTCATTGATCAAACGAATTCGTTTTATGTAAGCAGCACACCTTGCTGTTGCAGTGAAAAGAAGGGAACCTGTGGAAAAATGCTCCTATCGGAGCACGACAGACGAGAATATGTTCCCCTTCAAACGACTGATGGAAAAGAGATGAACCAGCCGCCTCAGTCCTCATTCTGCCTTTCTCACAAACATTTTGGCATTAGAACATATTCTCGAATTTTGGTGCTGGAAGGGAGCCGCAGAGAGACAGTGGCGATGGAAAGTGAGGTGAGGGTCAAGTGGGAGAGAAAGAGAGAGGAGAGAGTGATGGTGGGAGAACAGAAGTGGCGTCAAAAGAGAAAGAGATATGGCTGAAGACAATAGCAGTATGAGACAAACAGAAAGGCGATACTGATGGTCAGTGAGAGACAGTAGCAGTAAAGTGAAAACGAGACAGATTGAGATGGAAGCAGTGGGAACAAAAGAGAGAGGAGATAGTGGAAATGAAATATATAGATGAGTGTAGTCCATACATGGGCTAGGACAGAGGGGCAGTAGGGGGGGGGGGGGTGTCTGTGCCCAAACGTACCGCCGGTCTTTAATTCGTAAATAAAGGGTAGGGGTCATTTAGGACCGAAATTTTAACCGTCTGATTATAGGGGAAAAATTAGTTGGACCCCTCAGAATTTCTGCGCTGCCGAGGGCTGGTGAAGACAGTGGCATTGGGAAAGAAAGAGGAAAGGAGACAGTGTAAGTTACAGAGGAGGTAGTTTCTGGGGATATACTGTAACTCAGTGGGAGAAAAAGAGACAGAGGGAGCAAGAGACACACAGTGGGTGACAGTGAGAAGAAGATGGTGGGTGTGAATGCTTATCTACAAAGAGAGGCTGGGTAAAGGGATATAGAATGGTCCGTGGTAAAAGAAGCCGAATACGCCCGCGTGCTTAAGGTTTTGGTAAAAAAGGCAGAACGAAGACTGAAGCAACTTGTGCCCACCTTTCCTGTCAGTGTTTTAAAGAAGAACATATCTGAATTTTTCGTGCTCCGACAGGAGCATTTTTCCGCTGGCGGTATACCATACGGAATGGTTTAGAGTGAAAATGTGCATATTGTAACTCACTTAACTTAGAGATTGTCCCTGTAAAACTCATAACGCTAGAGTTCTCTCTTTGTGGCCAAAGACAAAAAGTATGTAGTGTGCAGTAGGAATTGTAAACGATCGTTAATATTACCCACGAATTTCTGCCATTGGATCTAGAAGAACAAATCATTAAACCCACTATTCGTTGCAGTAATAATAAAAGAAAAATACTTGAGATATTCCGGAGGATCGTATAATTTGGTAACCAGAGAATAGTTAGCTATCGGTTAACTACATTTGACTACCAAATAGCATGACGGTGGGATGCTTGTGCGGCGCCTGGCCTATTAGCTTCTCAGTAACTGCTATCCCTCATGAGTGACAGGTCATGAATAGACGAAATTGATTCCCCAAACAGATAATCCCGAAGACCAATGGAGCATCCTCATTAACATCCTAGTACATACAAACACAACCGAATACAGGAGACGTTTGACTAATGGTTCATACGCCTGTCACAGATCATGAAATACGCACCATTAACCCTTTGGAAGAGCGACTACTCTCTATGCAATGTCTAGACTATTAATTGCGGACTGGAAACATCCCAGATTTTATTTTACAGTATTGAATAGAAAATATATATAAGACAAATTGATAGTGCGATCTATATTTCGGAATTAAAATGCAACGTTCAGAAGATTTTCTAGTTTATTTATTCATCACATTGTCAGTACGGCATGGTTAAGTAACATTTAAAAAAAGTTAATCAACACTTTGCTGAGGCTGGGTGTACCTATTTATACAGAGTTTTCACTCGTGTACTATCTGTATGTCTCCTGCTATGCAATTATGACAATAAAGTCAGTGATACTTTCAGGGAGCTCGATCACTTGCCTCGTAAAGTCACGGGGAAGGCACTGTAACACAAAATAAGTAGTCAGTGAAGGATTATCCAGATGATCAACAGTTCTTTTGATGATGAATAAATCTTCTGAGTGAACTGCATCATTTTAGTTTTCTTCCGCTTCAAAAAGGTGATGCTTTGTAACAGGCATTAAAAGCTTCACGATGATGATACGCAGAGAAGGGTCGAAACATAGGATTGTTGAAAAAGTAGAACAGGACATTACTCAGCCACATCAACTGAAAGGTCTTACATTAATTAACAACAACAACAACTAAATCATGCGTGCTTATATAGTCTTTTTGACAACTGTCAACCATGACGTTCCATTTCCATAGGTATTCGGATATTTGGCTGTTATGCGACACTGATTTATCAAACGAAGTTACACTGAATATTTCACACGCTTTGACAAACAAGGAGGGATTAGTAGCCTAGGAGTTTCCTCTACTTAATCAATAGAGCATGGTTCCAAGATAGATTATGCGGTGTACCGTAAAAAGCATGTGTTGACTGAGAATGAATTAATACATTACCTATAAAAAGCGTAATGCCACAAAGGCGAATTAAAAACCTATAAATCACATAATATTTATAGTAAACTCCTGGAGAACGACTTCTTGCCTTGCCAGTTAATTGTTAGATGCGAAGCCCTGAAGTCTGGATTTCAATTATTTTATTGTTTCCCCTGGTACTGAAAAAGTTTCACCTAGAACGATACGCTAGACAAGTGTTGAAATCAAGTTAGACAGTGGACAAGATATTATTGCAACCTACAGGAACAGGTTAAGAAGTACAATGAGGCATCCAGATCAACATTAAAATTCAGTAATTTTGTACACAGTATGTAAACGATTTCAACTACGCAGCGGCTAACTGAATATTTCCCTCTCAATTTTTATGTGGTACGTATGTCACAAGAACAGAAGTATGGTGTACCATAGAATGAAACACAGGGGAAAACTCCGAGACACGCTCAACCCATCCACTCCAAGTAAAATTAAATTACTGACCTTCAAAGGATCGTTTAGCGTCGTAGTTGTGGTCACTTCGTGAGATTGGAGTGTACTAGAAACTCTGTCGTCTGTGCAGGACGAAAAATTCCTCATCTGCAAGGCAGCAAAACCGCAGTATTCCAGATGAGCTAAGGGTTTTCGCTGTTACAGTCGTAGCCTACGCACTAGACAGCACTCACGTCACGCTAATTACGCCTCCCACCGCTGTTGCTTCGTCGTTACAGTCAGGCATTTCGTAACATATTGTGTTGCCGGACGAATCTTGCCTTAATTTTGACCAAGATGATGACAGTCTATATGCCAGCAGAACTGAGAGATTAGCCTAACTGACCACCACGACCACCATGTAGACGGCCCCATTGCGATCACTGGCGTCCCAAGTGGGTTTTGTTTTGAGCGAGGCCATTCAGCATCGCGAGAGAAGAAGAGGAGCTATTTGAAAACGAAGCAGTGGCTGAAGATTGTAAAGCTGTTCGTTTCTACGTTTGGAACGTTTTTACAATACACCACTTTCAACAATGCCAACCAACGACGCATTAGGTAGTGGATGACGTTATGGTCGAAGGAGGGTCCAAAGCGTGGATGCGCAGACCGCATCACGGGTCTCATGCGGCCCGTCAGTGATCTAATTGAGCCCCTCCCCCTCCCCCTCCCCTCCCCTCCCCTCCCCTCCCCACACGTTCGTTCTTTTGTTCTTTCTTTCTCGTCTTTCAGTCCCTCCAGAAAAAAAGAGAGCAGACCCTTGTGGAACTTAGGTCCCTTGTGGGTTGTCTATCTAGCATTGGTTCAGGGGCTTCCGAACCGAACGAATAAGTTGTCTCAGGACACGTTATTTATGAACTAGCGGCTCTTGCGTAGGCACAGTAAGGGATTGTCCGGCTACGGTAGTAGCAAGTCTGTACATCCCTCGTCTAAGCAATGACATTGCGGTAAGTGAGCAAGTAGTTTGTTGTACTATATATGATACGCTTAAATATGTACACCACGTTTCAGAGTATACGCCGAAGCTTTACACCAGAAGAACGGTCCGCTTCTCGTGGTCGTGCGGTAGCGTTCTCGCTTCCCATGCCCGGGTTCCCGCGTTCGATTCCCGGCGGGGTCAGGGATTTTCTCTGCCTCGTGATGACTGGGTGTTGTGTGATGTCCTTAGGTTAGTTAGGTTTAAGTAGTTCTAAGTTCTAGGGGACTGATGACCGTAGATGTTAAGTCCCATAGTGCTCAGAGCCATTTGAAACAGAAGAACGCCTGGTATGACGCGAGTGCTATGACGGCATGGACGTGTAGTATCGGCTACTGTATGCACTATACTACCTTCTGTAAATTCGGAAACACCAAGCTGTATATTACAACGGAGCAAGGTGGGAATGATCATTGTGACTTATTGGTTTGAATACAGAAAATTACACTGAAATAACCATTAATAATGAAACTTACAGTATTTTACAGATATTATTGTATACATACATACATGTTGGTACTTAATGGTATGCTCAGTTTTATATAAACTGACTTTACCTGTCCAAGCAGTTCTGCTAAACAGGCCAGGTGGGTGCAGTAGACTACTGTGTGGTGGTACGTTGTTTACAGTTCAGATCAGTTGGAGCTCCGTTTCTATGTAGGTAGGACATGTCGCGAAAAAAGGCAGTACACGCAGCGAAAGTAACTGAAGGTGGCTCCAAAGAGCCAGATTCCTTATAATTAGCGGGTAAAGACAATTAGTTTGCACAAAAAAAGGCAACAGTTTCCGATAAACATCAAAGAAATTGAGGATTTCCACCAACAGAGTTGTCAAGACCAGACAGCGATATCGAGATACAGTCTCCTACATACCGAGCGAGGTGGTGCAGTGGTTAGACACTGGACTCGCATTCGGGAGGACGACGGTTCAATCCCGCGTCCGGCCATCCTGATTTAGGTTATCAGTGATTTCCCTAAATCGCTCCAGGCAAATGCTTCCCAATCGAATGAATAAGTTGTCTCAGTTGAAAGGGCACGGCCGACTTCCTTCCCTAATCCGATGAGACCGATGACCTCGCTGTCTGGTTTCCTTCCTCAAACAACCCAACCCAACCCAACAGTCTCCTACGATGATCATCGTCGCTCAGGAGCAGCCAAGAAAATATAAGAACTCAATTAAACGTATTCGGTTGTCACCAGTGAACGTAATACATTCAAAACCACCCATGAGTTGATTGCTGACAGAAAACAGCTAGGGATACACCAGTGACTGATCCAACAGGGAGACGGCGCCTGGCAGAAAACGACCTCCAGGATTATGTAGCAGCAAGAAAAGTATTGTTGCGCACTGTTAAAAAGAAGAAGGGGTTCAGTGGGCTACGACACACCAACAACGGACAACAGGGGGTTGGGAAAGAGCCTTACTCACTGATGAATTCAAGTTCGAAATGTCTGGAAGTAAAGGCCGTCAATTCGTACGCCGTTTACCCCGTGAACGCTTGACTCGTCAGTGCGTAATTCCAGCTCTGAAGCACAGACTGGTTCTATGATGGTATGGAGATCTTTTCGAGGGAATGAAGTCGGACGTTTGGTGAAAGTAAATGGAAAAATAAACAAACAGCATTATCATGTCATTCTTCAACGAATGCCAAAGCATCTGGTTGGCGGTTGATTGGAAAAGTGTTTGTCTTGCAGCAATAGTACGGCCTGAAATATACATCCCTTTTGTGTCAAAACTATGTGAAGTTCTAGAGGTTCAGAACGTTTTGAAAAACGTGGAATGACCTCCCCAGTCTCCTGATTGTAGCCAAATCGAGCTCCTATGGGATGAGTTGGACAGGAGAATCCGAAAACGAGGGATCAAGAGTGGGACACACTTGTCGGAGGTGCTGTAGCAAGAATGGAGACTAATTCCAACAGAAACGCTGGCAAAACTGGCCCGCCACATGCCGAGAGTATGCAAAGAAATGATAACAGCAAAGGGAGATTTTTGAGGGACCTAAAATAAATATCTAAATGTAGCCATGAATAGGTTGAACTTAATAAACGTTTAGAGAACAATGAACTCTAATTTTATGATGTATTTCCCTTACATTGTCCATAAGCACTTGGTGTTTCCAAACTTAAGGAGGGTAGTGGAAGTGTACTTTGAAGAGTAGTTGCTGCGTAATTAAACCTGTGGAAACATAGATGGTTGCCTTCTTTTGCACCGAGCGAGGTGGTGCAGTGGTTAGACACTGGACTCGCACTCGGGAGGACGACGGTTCAATCCCGCGTCCGGCCATCCTGATTTAGGTTTTCCGTTATTTCCCTAAATCGCTCCAGGCAAATGCCGGGATGGTTCCCTTCAGAGGGCACGGCCGACTTCCTTCCCCATCCTTCCCTAATCCGATGATACCGATGACCTCGCTGTCTGGTCTCCTTCCCCAAACAAACCAATCTTCTTTTGCAAAATACAATATAAGAGCTCGAACTGTACAATGGTCATCCACATAGCACAAGAAATTTTCAGAACGTTGTTTCCTGTGCGATTGATTTTGTTTTCCATTCACTTACATGATTCCTATTAAGTAAGTATAGCATTCATTCGATAGTTGAGGCTCTTGCGATTCTCCTCCAATAGGAAACGCAATTAGCTTCCAATCTTGACGGAAGTTATCTGTAGTGTTCAACACTATACGTACGCACAGAATCATCAGATCAACAAGCAAGACAGAGACATCACCGGTAACAATAACATAAATGGAAACGCCTGTTACTGGGCTGTAACGACGAAGAATTTTCCACGCTTACCAGTTCATTGATTTCTACGAATATGCACGAAATCTGTCTGACGGTACCTTTCACCACCTACTTTGTCTTGAGTGTGGCAATAAAATGGTGAAAGTTCAACAGCGACGGATTCAATGTGAATGATGACAGACGTTTTAATCCAATACGAGAGACAGAAAGTAATGGAGAACACACAAATCACGATAAAAGTCTTCATTTTCTTTGTATGTCCGAGTCGCTGCTGTATGAAGCTGTGTCAGACAGACAGCCTTCTCCAAATTGTCTGTCTGCTAGACCTCACTCTTGTTAATAAAAGGTTAGGGCGCTTCAGTCAAGGACTGTGCGGCTGGTCCCGGTGGAGGTTCGAGTCCTCCCTCGGGCATGGGTGTGTGTGTTCGTCCTTAGGATAATTTAGGTTAAGTAGTGTGTAAGCCTAGGTACTGATGACCTTAGAAGTTAAGTCCCATAAGATTTCACACACATTTTAACATTCGAACAATAAAAGGTTAAACACGTTTATAAGATTACCTGTCTGGTCAGATTTGTGGATCATCTGAAGATTTCAATGACTTCCATTGTGGCCATCGTCAAAAATTATCACTAACTAAAAGGATGTGCAGTGGTATTTTCAAGTTTGCTTGGACAAAATAAGTCATGGAGATGTCAGGAAGTAATGGAACTTCCATAAGCGCCCAAGTATTCATCGATGTCTATGAAGAAGGCCAGAGCCAGAGGGATTTTTTAGTGCTCTATGGCTCTCTACTGTGATTCATTACAAGCAGCCCCAGTGTGGAAGCGGCATCCAGCTGCCTCATGCGTGTGTCCGAGACGCCTAGCAGCGGTGACAGCGCAGCATTGCTCAGCAGTAGCGTAAACCCACTGATTCTGTCAGTGACGTCACAGGACTCGGCATATAAAGCAGTGACGGCGGGAGTGCTGCTGAAGTCTCTATGGCTGCCCAGCGGCTGGCAGCAATGGGTGACGCAGTGGCCGTGACCCACTGTGGAAGGGCTGTGGCCGACACGCTATGCCTCGGGCTCGGCTGGCCCCGCTGCGGCTCAGCATGTCCTGTCTCCAGACACGATGCCCTGACGCGAGGTCGAAACTTGAAACACGTATAGCATTTCGGATGGCGCCCCAAGTGTCACAGACCCATGGCGGTAGTGCTGTGATACTAACACAAGATGATTTCAGTACCATAATGGCTGGATACTTATATAATCACCGGATGCGTTTACTTGGACTGTTCTGTGCCTCACGGCAGATATACTAAACAATTTAGCCATTCCTGGTGTGGAAAGGCTTCCACCTTCTTCCACTTATGTGATGCTGTGTCAATCATTTCTACACCTCGCCTGGCTGGCTTTCGTCACAACATGTGACAGCTGTGTTGTGTTTTGTAAGGCATAACATCCACACCTACCTGCAGCCGGTTCCGCTGTAATCTATACTGACAAAAATCATGGAATAGCGATATGCATATACAGGGTGTTACAAAAAGGTACGGCCAAACTTTCAGGAACCATTCCTCACACACAAAGAAAGAAAATATGTTATGTGGACATGTGTCCGGAAACGCTTACTTTCCATGTTAGAGCTCATTTTATTACTTCTCTTCAAATCACATTAATCATGGAATGGAAACACACAGCAACAGAACGTACCAGCGTGACTTCACTTTGTTACAGAAAATGTTCAAAATGTTCTCCGTTAGCGAGGATACATGCATCCACCCTCCGTCGCATGGAATCCCTGATGCGCTGATGCGGCCCTGGAGAATGGCATATTGTATCACAGCCGTCCACAATAAGAGCACCAAGAGTCTCTAAATTTGGTACCGGGGTTGCGTAGACAAGAACTTTCAAATGTCCCATAATTGAAAGTCAAGAGGGTTGAGGTCAGGAGAGCGTGGAGGCCATGGTATGGTCCCCCTCTACCAATCCATCGGTCACCGAATCTGTTGTTGAGCAGCGTACGAACACTTCGACTGAAATGTGCAGGAGCTCCATCGTGCATGAACCACATGTTGTGTCGTACTTGTAAATGTACATGTTCTACCAGCACAGGTAGAGTATCCCGTATGAAATCATGATAACGTGCTTCATTTAGCGTAGGTGGAAGAACATGGGGCCCAATCAAGACATCACCAACAATGCCTGCCCAAACGTTCACAGATAATCTGTGTTGATGACGTGATTGCATAATTGCTTGCGGATTCTCGTCAGCCCACACATGTTAATTGTGAACATTTACAATTTGATCACGTTGGAATGAAGCCTCATCCGTAAAGAGAACATTTGCACTGAAATGAGGATTGACACATTGTTGGATGAACCATTCGCAGAAGTATACCCGTGGAGGTCAATCAGGTGCTAATAGTGCCTGCAGACGCTGTACATGGTACGGAAACAACTGGTTCTCCCGTAGCACTCTCCATACAGTGACGTGGTCAACGTTACCTTGTACAGCAGCAACTTCTCTGACGCTACATTAGGGTTATCGTCAACTGCACGAAGAATTGCCTCGTCCATTGCAGGTGTCCTCGTCGTTATAGGTCTTGCCCAGTCGCGAGTCATAGGCTGGAATGTTCCGTGCTCCCTAAGACACCGATCAATTCCTTCTAACGTCTTCCTGTCGGGACACCTTCGTTCTGGAAATCTGTCTCGATACAAACGTACTGCACCACGGCTATTGCCCCGTGCTAATCCATACATCAAATGGGCATCTGCCAACTCCGCATTTGTAAACTTTGACTGACTGCAAAACCATTTTCGCGATGAACACTAACCTGTTGATGCCTCGTACTGATGTGCTTGATGCCAGTACTGTAGAGCAATGAGTCGCATGTCAACACAAGCACCGAAGTCAACATTACCTTCCTTCAATTGGGCCAACTGGCGGTGAATCGAGGAAGAACAGTACATACTGACGAAACTGAAATGAGCTCTAACATGGAAATTAACCGTTTCCGGACACATGTCCACATAGCAACTTTTCTTTATTTGTGTGTGAGGAATGTTTCCTGAAAGTTTCGCCGTACCTTTTTGTAACACCCTGTATACAGATGGCTGCAGTATCCCGTACACAAGGTACAAGGAATAAAAGGGCGGTGCAGATTTATAACATGTACTCAACTATTTCATTTGAAAAGGTTTCCGATGTGCGTATGGCTGCACGACGGGATTTAAGAGTCTTTGAACGTGAAATGGTAGTTGGAGCTAGTCGTGTCAGACATTCAAATTCGGATATCCTTAGTAAATTAAATTATCTGAGATCGATTGTCCCAAGGGTGTGCCGAGAATATCAAATTTCAGGCATTATCTCTCACCACGGACAACGCAGTGCCTGACGGCCTTCACTTAACGACCGAGAGCAGCAGGCGTTTGCATACAGTCGTCAGTGCTGACAGACAAACAAGACGGCCTGAAACAGCCACAGATGTCAATATGGAATGTATGACGAACGTATCCGTTAGGACTGTGTGTCGAAGTCGGGCGTTAATGGGTTATGGCAGCAGACAACCGACGAGATGGCCTTTGCTAACAGCACGAAATAACCAGCAGCGTCTTTCCTGGGCTCGTGGCCATATCGGTTGGACCACAGACGACTAGAAAGCTGTGGACTGGTCCGATGAGTCCCAATTTCAATTGGTAAGACTTGATGGTATTGTCGAATGTGGCACAAACCCCAAGAAGCCATGGTCCCAAGTTATCAACAAGGCTCTGTAAAAGCCGGTGGTGACTCCATTATGGTGTGGCTTGTGTCTTCATGGATTTTACTGGCTCCTCTGGTCCAACTGAACTTCTCAGGGACTGGAAATGGTTACGTAGGGCTATTTAGAGACGATTGGCAGCCATTCATGGACGTCATATACCCAAACAACGATGGAATTTTTATGGATGACAACGCTCCTTGTCACAGTTACAATAATTATTGAAGAACATTCTGGACAATTCAAGCAAATGATTTGGCCACCCAGATCGCCTGAAATGAAACCCATCGAACCTTTATGGGACGTAATCAAGAGGTTAGTTCGTGCTCAAAGTAGTGCACCTTTAATATTATCACATTATGGACATTTATAGATGTAGTTTGGCTCAGTATTTGTAGAGTGGACTTCCAACGAGTTGTAGAGTCCATGCCATGTCGAATGGCTGCACTGTGTCTGGCAAACTGAGCTCCGACACGGTGTTAGAAGGTATGCCATGACTATTGTCACTTCAGCGTACCCCTTCAGCGTGCATTGTACTTTGCTTGTTTATGACTGAATATAGTTTCTGTGCTATACCTACACTCCTGGATATTGAAAGAAGAACACCGTGAATTCATTGTCCCAGGAAGGGGAAACTTTATTGACACATTCCTGGGGTCAGATACATCACATGATCACACTGACAGAACCAAAGGCACATAGACACAGGCAACAGAGCATGCACAATGTCGGCACTAGTACAGTGTACATCCACCTTTCGTAGCAATGCAGGCTGCTATTCTCCCATGGAGACGATCGTAGAGATGCTGGATGTAGTCCTGTGGAACGGCTTGCCATGCCATTTCCACCTGGCGCCTCAGTTGGACCAGCGTTCGTGCTGGACGTGCAGACCGCGTGAGACGACGCTTCATCCAGTCCCAAACATGCTCAATGGGGGACAGATCCGGAGATCTTGCTGGCCAGGGTAGTTGACTTACACCTTCTAGAGCACGTTGGGTGACACGGGATACATGCGGATGTGCATTGTCCTGTTGGAACAGCAAGTTCCCTTGCCGGTCTAGGAATGGTAGAACGATGGGTTCGATGACGGCTTGGATGTACCGTGCACTATTCAGTGTCCCCTCGACGATCACCAGTGGTGTACGGCCAGTGTAGGAGATCGCTCCCCACACCATGATGCCGGGTGTTGGCCCTGTGTGCCTCAGTCGTATGCAGTCCTGATTGTGGCGCTCACCTGCACGGCGCCAAACACGAATACGACCATCATTGGCACCAAGGCAGAAGCGACTCTCATCGCTGAAGACGACACGTCTCTATTCGTCCCTCCATTCACGCCTGTCGCGACACCACTGGAGGCGGGCTGCACGATGTTGGGGCGTGAGCGGAAGACGGCCTAACGGTGTGCGGGACCGTAGCCCAGCTTCATGGAGACGGTTGCGAATGGTCCTCGCCGATACCCCAGGAGCAACAGTGTCCCTAATTTGCTGGGAAGTGACGGTGCGGTCCCCTACGGCACTGCGTAGGATCCTACGGTCTTGGCGTGCATCCGTGCGTCGCTGCGGTCCGGTCCCAGGTCGACGGGCACGTGCACCTTCCGCCGACCACTGGCGACAACATCGATGTACTGTGGAGACCTCACGCCCCACGTGTTGAGCAATTCGGCGGTACGTCCACCCGGCCTCCCGCATGCCCACTATACGCCCTCGCTCAAAGTCCGTCAACTGCACATACGGTTCACGTCCACGCTGTCGTGGCATGCTACCAGTGTTAAAGACTGCGATGGAGCTCCGTATGCCACGGCAAACTGGCTGACACTGACGGCGGCGGTGCGCAAATGCTGCGCAGCTAGCGCCATTCGACGGCCAACACCGCGGTTCCTGGTGTGTCCGCTGTGCCGTGCGTGTGATCATTGCTTGTACAGCCCTCTCGCAGTGTCCGGAGCAAGTATGGTGGGTCTGACAAACCGTTGTCAATGTGTTCTTTTCTCCATTTCCAAGAGTGTATAATGGAGGAACGTTAGTATTAATGCTGATACAATTAGACTGGCTCAGTGCTCACCTTCCTTTCCTGTTTCCCTTCAGTCTCGGGTGCCAGTCCCCATGCGCCACTAGCAGTATATCGACTGTTCTGTTTGAACACTCTGCTAAACAGTCTGACCTCTAGGGCTTCTCCCATTATAGGATCCTAGTAGGCACCTTCACCAAACAGCATATGCCTATTTATGGACCGAGCGAGGTGGCGCAGTGGTTAGCACACTGGACTCGCATTCGGGTGGACGACGGTTCAATCCCGTCTCCAGCCATCCTGATTTAGGTTTTCCGTGATTTCCCTAAATCGCTTCAGGCAAATGCCGGGATGGTTCCTTTGAAAGGACACGGCCGCTTTCCTTCCCAATCCTTCCCTAACCCGAGCATGAGCTCCGTCTCTAATGACCTCGTTGTTGACGGGACGTTAAACACTAACCACCACCACCACCTATTTATGATCCTTTGTCCACCAACAGCATATTTCTCTAAAATTCGATATTTAATGCGGCGTTTGAACTCTGTCCCGCATTCTGAAATCGTATGTATAGACTGACCAATATAGCTGCTATAGCACTCACGAGGGTTTTCATATATTCCAATAATACTGAGATCAAGGCTGTCTTTTACTAGGTGCTGTATGTCTTTAATTTTCTTAGGTGATCGGAAAATATCTATTCTACTCAAGAATTCTCCATATTTTGTTTGTTGCAGCTCCGGAAACAGAAATGACTGCTATAGGCAGATCATCTTGTGATGAGTAACTATCTGTGTGATTTATTTTTTTAGAAATAACTAACTTAATATTTCGCTTATTTTAGCCATTCTTCCGAAACACATTTTAGGGTTATCTGATCTCGGAATCGAGATGGCCGTTCTCAGTAACAGTTTTACCTCAATCAGAGTGTCTCAAAGTGTTTTCACTTGAGTTGGCTGATTAAAGCTTTGTGCACTCAAATAGAGATTAATGTTCTGTCAGAATACTGCAAGGTGGAGGATAACTTGAGACAAGGCGTAGTCGATGGGTGATAGATTAGAAACAAAGCTATTCTCCTTGCCTGGAAACAGCAAATAAAGTCCGCTTCTGACCACTCCCCAGCTAACGATCCTCGTGTTTCGGAATTAGTAGGACTTCACTGTCGAGCACGGGGCAATACTTAATGTAACACATATTCCAACACACTACACAAATAGCTTTGTGAAATGGAAGAAAAGCTAGTTCATATGTTGAGAGGCTATATTGCTTTCTACCACGACATTCCCTGGTTATCACGAATGGCACTGACCTTCGAAATGTGGGTACAAAATCTGACTGGTTGTAACACGATGATAGCTCAGCAGACAGCTGCCTATGACAGATGGTAATGTTACATTTTGTACAGTCTTGTTTCATTAATGATAAATCGCAGCAGGATCGGCGAGTAAAATCAGAAATGTAGAGGCTGTGAAATGTCATTGTTGCAATGTAACTCAGCACTTATTTTAATTTGCAAATGCGGAATAATTTCCATGCCTCAGAGAGACAAAATAACGACTCACTGCATTTCATCATCTGACAGCCAATCTATCTAGTTGATAAACAGGGTCTGTGAGACCGAAGCCCGTCTCTGGGTTTCAGTACTTAAACTAAAATGTTTAATATCAATTTGAGATGTGTGTGGGCCATATGTGGATCGCAAGTAATAAAGGATGGTCCCATCCGTTGGCGGAGAACATATTTTATAAGAATTTTTTCCTTACGAAAGTAAATTGTTAAAAGTTTTAAATAAGTTCCCGAGACTTTGCGAAGAAAATTATTTTGACAGCACTAAACCTAGCAAAGTTGTAAAGAAGTAATATACAATAAGAAAAGAGCCTGTTGCATAGCAAACACCGGAAAGCACGAGAGGGGACGAATTTTACAATCAAAGTAGAAATGAAGTACGCGGCAACGGAAGAACTAAAGGTGTACACGGATTTTAAAACACTAATAGTAAGACAGTTGTGTTTATTCGGTTACCGTGGAAACGGTCATTGACAGCGTCGTTAAATGCCAGAGAACACATAAAGAGCGGCAACGCAAGAATTGAAGGTGTACATCGATTTTAAAACACTAATAGTAAGACAGTTGTGTTTATCCGGTTACCGTGGGAACGGTCATTGGCAGCGTCATTAAACACCAGAGGACACATAAAGATGCTACGTTGTCCACCTACAGACTGGGGACATGGTTTGTGGCTGGCTGACAATTTTCAATAAAACTTGTGAAGACACGGTTCAGATTGAACTCGGGTACACATGCAATCAAAAGGTGAGCATTTAACATGCAATTTAGTTTTTGGATATACTTTATAGTTCATTTCGTGTCGTTGCCGTGTGGACATACTTTTGAAGCTTGTAGTACTGATGACTGATTTAGAGGACGGAAAGCAGAATAAGGCATGACGTTTGGTTACCTTGAACATCTTTTCTTCTGCAATGTTGGTATTTGTTTTATGTGATCTCATTCATTTCTGACGTATCTTGCTTGACTTTTGCTTTTCATAAAGGAAATGTAATTCCACGAAAATTATACTATCTACGTATGCTTTATTTCATCTGAACATTAATCTAACAGATGATGCTGGCAACTAATTTTGCGTATGCGCTTATCTATGTGTCTGAAAATGGCCGCTGCATTGTTCTTCCGCTGAGGTTAATTTCTTTTATGATGTCTTACAGGAGGAGGCATTTAATATTTGTTGCTTCGGCAACACAATTACTTTATTGAGAGATTCGCTGTTACTTCATCCATAAGGCAGAAAAGTACCTCAGTTGTTGCATTTATGGAAATTGAAATTATCCATTTGCAATATTACGTTGTGCCGTGTATAAATATTTGCACTGAAAAATACGTTCGCATTCCGACCTACTGCTGACAGAAGGGTATATTAATTAATTTAATAATGGTTAGAGAATGAGACCAAGAGAAATAATTTACTTGCATCAGAGGATACGACAAGAAACATCGAATGGTAAAAGTTATCAAGCTGTAAACTTATAAAATTTCAGCAACAAAAATGACAGAAGTTTCTGATACCGTGCCCACAAAAGTGTTTAATCGGCATTTGCTGAGTCTGACTTTCAAAGCTGTTTTCCAAACTGCATTCGATTCGACAAGTTATTGTTGTGCCATGCATTACTCATATACCGCTGTCCTTTAAGTCTTTAGAGCAGCTGCTTCGCCATACCTTCCTTAATGTTGCTGAATACTCTCTTTTGGTCAAGACCTTTTGGCAGCCGCTCGGAGAAGTTGTCACCACCTCGCACACATAATATTCATTCCTTGCATAACTGCATAGTATAACTCTCACCGCGTCTTAGAAAGGTGTTATTATGAATGGCTATGAATATGTAATATTTTTCATTGCAAGCAATAACCTATAGATATTAAAATATTTTAGTAGTTAACCCGATATTAATACACTATTTGTGGTGAACTGCCGTCAATAACTTTTAATTTAGCTGTTTTGAAACATTAAATATTACGACGTGTTTTTAACATAGTTTACTCATGCAAGGCATTTTTGGGTGCAGAATATATCATATATAACATTAATTAATCTAAATTTGAATTATGGAGAACGGACTATGTCCAAGGTTTTGTTGACTAAATGTCCGTTGGCTATGTAGTGGGGGTGAGGGGAGGGGGCCGAAAATTAGGAAGGAAAGAAGAAGGTTTCTTGTGGAACTACACAACACAGGCTGCATGGAACGTAGAAGGATAGTTCTGTTTTGTCAGGTACTACCGAGCTAGAATCATGCATCACATTCTCAGCGTGTCAAACGTTTCACTTATTATTTCGATGGTCAACAGCTTGATGTTTTGCTGGAAGCGCTACATTTGTTAATGTTAAGTACTGCTTTATAGCCCACCCGGTTGGCCGTGCGGTCTACCGCACGGCTTTCCGGGCGGGAAGGAGCGCCTGGTCCGCGGCACGAATCCACCCGGCGAATTTGTGTCGAGGTCCTGTGAACCGGCCAGCCTGTGGATGGTTTTTAGGCGGTTTTCCATCTGCTTCGGTGAATGCGGGCTGGTTCCCCTTATTCCGCCTCAGTTACACTATATCGGCGATTGCTGTGCAAACAAGTTCTCCACGTACACGTGCACCACCGTTACTCTACCACGCAAACATAGGGGTTACACTCGTCTGGTGTGAGACGTTTCCTGGGGGGCCCACTGGGGGCCGAACCGCACAATAACCCTGGGTTCGGTGTGGAGCGGCAGAGGGGTGAAGTGGACTGCGGTAGTCGTCGTGGGGTTGTGGACCACTGCGGCTGCGGCGGGGACGGAGCCTCTCCGTCGTTTCTTGGTCCCCGGTTAACATACAATACAATACAATACTGCTTTATAACATTTTGCTTAGTTATTCATTTTGATGAGTAACTAACACTCGAAGCTGTTTTTATTAGCCAGATAATGAAAGTGGTGAGTGGAGTCATTACACTGTACGAGTTGTGAAGCAAAATTATTTAAAATTAATTCGTTAGCTACTGTGTAAACAATATGCACTTATACAAAGGAAAGACGGAAAATTCAGACAAATATCATAGTTTTTTTGTACACTGTCGTTCATAACTGTCGATAGGAATGACATATTTGGTTCATACTTTTTTGTTCTGTTAATTATGCTCCTAGAATGGAAATAGCCCAATTGAGTGTTTTCAAGTGAAAAAAAAAATGGTAGATCTGGCGAAAAATCTGGAAAAAAAACATTCCACCCTTAATGAAAATAAACTTACGTTTCCTTGTACCTTTGTATTGCCCCGCGACCTGTTCAACAAATTTAGTTTTTATTTCTATATTAAATCTCGTTTACTTCGCTACTATGTGGGCAAATTCCGTTTGACAGCCTATTGTTAAATTCTGAATCAAGCTAACAAGTTGTGTATTTCCCGATGTATTGCGATTGTGTTGTAAGTTCATCGAAGTAATTTTATGAAGTGAATTAGGTTTATTCGTATTATCTGAAAGGGACTTACACATTTATCTACGAAATGCTGTGAGTTCTTAACTTACAACAAAAAGGTGAATCACCTTTTGATTTTCGGTTGAACTGTGATTATTCACGTCGCACGTTGTTTTGCGATGGACATAACTGAATTTGATTGATACAGATTAACAGCACTGCAGTACCGTCAATAAGGCGGAGCAGTTTAGGTCGCAGAACTTGCAATGCTATAAACCAAATGCATTTACAATCTAACCGAAAAACAGAAAAACGATAAGTATTTCAAACATGTTCAACACATACACAAGAAGAAAGGAAAATTGCAAGTGAAGACATGCATCGCATGAGACATCGTCGGTCACTGGAAACCAATCCCGCGACAATGAATTTGAATAATCGTGCAACAAGACAAACAAATGCTGCGTTGAATACTCTTCGGGCTGCACTCCATTACAATGTCACAGTTGATTTGAGTGCAGACCAATTCTATGCTGTTGGTTCGATGATCGTTGTGAGTTCACATTGTAAGGCACTGAAATACAGAAATGAAACCCCGGGATTGTGTTGCGCAAGAGGCAAAAATCAAATCGGTGCCATTAGTTCCACCACCAGAGCCATCGCTCATTGGTTTCTGGAGCAGGAACAGATTCCACACATTTGGGAACACAACAGTTGCTTCGAAATGATTTTATTTAGCTCAACAAATGTGGTTCGGGAAAATTTTATGCACACTTTCAGAGTAACTACAACACAATTATCAGTAATACCAGTCATTTCGCATGTAAGCTTTCCCATTGTCGTACTTATGAATGCCCTTCTCCTCTAACTGAATATCCATGGCCACAATTGATAAAAGATATAATAATCACTCAGAATATCATTTTTATTTTGTTTACATAGTTCCAGTAGCTTTTCACAAATTAACAAAAGGATCGCAAACAAATTTATTGAAATTGAAAATTTATTGAATTGAAATGAATGGGTTAGGTGCACCAGCAATAGGAAAATAATTAAGGCATTTTATTATTGCTATTCCTTTTCTGTCATTTCTATTACTGTTATTACCAAACAAATTGTCTTACTTTATAAGAAAGATAAATCGTTTTATAAAATCTGTGTGTATCTTTCCAGGGCGTCGGATATTACAGAGCATTGACAAGAGCTCTGTGGTCCAATTTGTTACCAAGCAGGTTTGTATACAGCATCGGGTGGCCGTGTGAGGGAGCTGACATCCAGCGTGTCCAGGTGGAAGTAGTATAATGCATCCGGGAGCTGGAATAGGATTTCTGTCTATGATCAGTTATTCTGTCTGATGCTCAACAGTACCGTCCATGACCAAACTCCTGTGCTACCTCCACGTAGACATTGGTGAGCCGTACACCAGTCCTAACAGCGAAATGTCCTTCTCTAGAAGTCCGACTCTCACCTAGCAATATGCGAAACTTATTCTTACAGACGACTGTTGGGCTCAGATAATTTGTATCGCTACGCAAGTCATTTATTAGCAACTTCTGTTGCTGTCGTGTCATGTACTCTCTTTCCACGCTTAAAAAAAAAATCACGTACATACACTAAAAATAGCCCTCTCCAAAAACATTCCTATGCAGTCTTGAGTAATGTTCACTTTGATAACATCTGCGCAACTCAGTGACACGCTCTGCTCTAAATATTGTCACTTATTAACCACAATCAAGTCCAAAACCGAAAGCAGGCTCGTCAGTGAAGTACAAAACTTAGAACTAAAAGCGCGTTTATCACGGACGCGAACATGCAGGCGAAACGAGTTGTACGCCTGGACAGAGAATGCTGCTACAGGTATTTATAGAGAGATCGAACTTAAGAAACATAAAAAATTTAGAGAAACGAGAATAAATGATAAACCCTAAATTTCTATACTTCGTAACCGTCCAGAAATTTTATGTCTGCAGAGTGAATTACATAAAAGTTGCACCGAAAATATTGCGGAAACGGACAGTGTTATAGGTGTACGGTTTTCACAGAATCGATTGATAGGCAGGGGCTCGTATTAGTAGCCAATAAACAGACTGCAATAACACCAGTAAAGTCTATTTTTTGTACAAATATACACTTTTTAAACGCTTATTGACAGTAACAATCTTAACGCGCGGTCTCAGGCGCCGTGCCACGGTTCGCGCGGCTCCCCACCCCCACCTTGTCGGAAGTTCGAGTCCTCCCTCGGGCATGGATTTTAAGTTGGATTAAGTAGTGTGTAAGCCTAGGTATAGACGGCCTCAGCAGTTTGTTCCAGTAGGAACTTACCACCAAACCAAAAGTAGGTAAATTAGAATATCATTGGTGTTCGTTGCAGGATTTTAGTACGAGTCGTACACGAAACACCGTAATTTGAAAAATTTACACACCAGCATTTGTTTGTGCCTTTCAACCTCAGTAGTTACGAGGTATGATGTTAGGTTTGCTTCCCATGTGCTTGTGTGTTCCGTGAGTGCACTGCAATTTGCTAGTCAGTTAGTTTGTGGCAGTCCAAGCAATAGATCGTGAATGGACGATGGAATTTACCAATGCAGAAAGAGCAGAAACGGTCATGGTGTATGGAGAGTGTAGGAAGAATGCAGTTCATTCTTGATGGTGTATGTGGCAAGATACCCGAACAGACATCAACAAGTTACGTAAAAGTAGTAGTGTAAGACCCAGACAATTTGGCAAAAGGAAACATGTGACGACAGAAGAGGGGGAAATCAATGTTCTTGCTGCTGATGCAGTTTATCCACACGTTATCTCCCATGCGATCGCACGAGAAAGTGGCACTTGTGAGAGAACTATCCTACGCTTTTTCCATCGATATTGCTCCCATCCCTATCACATCTGTCTCCATCAGGAGCTGCATAGAAACGATTATGAGACTAGTGTTAACTTCTGTATATGGGCATTAAGACAGGATACTCCAGATTTGTCGTGTATCTTGTTTAATGATGACGCTACATTTATTAATCATGACCAGGTAAACCACCGAAACCTGCACTATTGGTATGTTGACAATCCATGTTGGCTTCGTCAGGTGGAACGTCAGCGTCCATGGATTGTCAACGTGTGGTGTGGGGCAGTGAAGCATCATCTCACAGACCCGTTTTTTGTAGACGGAACACTCAATCGGCACAAATATTGCAACCTCCTAACAGACCATCTTCCACAGATGCTACAGGACGTTCCTCTGCAGACTTGGAGGAACCAATGAACCAGTGGTACCAGTATGATGTCTGTCCAGCCCATAGTGAACGAAGTACTACAACATGTGTTCACTAATTGTTTCTGAATCGTTGGACGTGACGCAGAGGACTGTAACTTGTCTGGCCCATTCCCCGAATTTGACGCCTGTAGATTTTTTTTGAGTGGCGGAAGCTGAAAGATTCTGTCTACAATGACATACCACCTGCACACCACGATATGCAACGACGTATTACTGTTGCCTGCTCCGATATCTTCGGTGAAATGCTAGCATGTGTGCAGTAATAGTTCCTTACCAGACTGTAAGCGTGTATTACCGCTGCCAGTGATCATTCTGAACACAACCTGTGTGGTTAGTTGTCTCGTTACGGTCAGAATTTAAATAACTTGTGTATTCAGTTGTGTTGCTCTTTAGTGCGTGCTACCACAGATATTGTACTTGTACAAGTGTCAAGTGTCAGTGTGGAAACTACTCAGAACAGGATGTCTCATAAACGCCTTGCACTAGGATCGTACAAGGAACACCACACTGACATTATGATTTACTCCACATTAGATTATTATTGTCAGTAGGCGTTGTTCCATTTAAATATATTTTTGCATAAAACTGCACTTTCTAAGTGTTATTACGCTCTGTTGCTTGGCTAACAGTACGAACTCTTGACTGGGCGATATTACTCTCTTACATCAAGGGCTGATAAACCGTTTTTTTTTTCCATACCGTATTTACACTGCTATTGGAGCTAGGTGGTTCTAACGTCCACCATGATCATGCTCGTGAAGTGTGCTGCTTGTGTTCCAGTGGGTACAGATGTTAGGGACGTCGAAAGAGATGCTGGACATAAACATACGAGGGTCACTCCAAAAGAAAAGCACACTATTTGTTTTAAAATCCATCTTTTATTCTACATGTTTGAAAGTTTTACAGTGTGTAGATACATCCTTTAGGAACAATATTTTCATTTCTCCACGTAATTTCCATCCCTCTCAACTGCCTTACGCTCTCTTGGAACCAGCGCCTGTATACCCGCACGGTAAAATTCTGGACCAACCTGTTGGAGCCAGTGTATGGCAGCGTGCACAAGGGAGTCATCATCTTCAAACCTTGTTCCACTAAGAGAATCTTTCAGTTTCCCAAAGAGATGATAGTCACATGGAGCCAGTTCAGGACTGTAAGGAGGGTGTTTCAGTGTTGCCCATCCGAGTTTTGTGATCGCTTCAGCGGTCTTTTGACTGACATGTGGCTGTGCATTGTCGTGCAACAGCAAAATATCCTCCTTTTGCCGATGTGGTCGAACACGACTCAGTAAAGCTTGAAGTTTTTTCCGTGTCATCACAAGCAAGCGTCCTTCGGAAGCGGAAAACACCGTAGCATAACTTTTCCAGCAGAAGGTGTGGTTTTGAATTTTTTTTTCTTGGGTGAATTTGCACGATGCCATTCCATTGACTGCCTCTTCGCCTCTGGTGAAAAATAATGGAGCCATGTTTCATCACCTGTCACAATTCTTCCAAGAAATTCATCTCAACCATTCTCGTACTGTTCCAAAAGTTCGCTGCATACCGTTTTTCTTGTTTCTTTGCGAGCCACTGTCAACATCCTGGGAACCCACCCAGCACAAACCTTTTTTTAACGCCAACACTTTCAGTATTCTGCAAACACTTCCTTCCCCTATCCCAACGTAGCGTGACAATTCGTTCACTGTGATGCGTCTGTCAGCAGTCACCAATTCGTTAACTCTCTGCACATTGTCCGGAGTGTGTGCAGTACGAGGCCTGCCACTGCGAGGGCAATCCTCAATATTTCTGTGCCCTCTTTCATCACGTGACCTTCTTGCCCACCGACTAAATGTACTGCGATCGACAGCAGCATCTCCATACACTTATTTCAACCTCTGGTGGATGTTTCCCACTGTCTCGTTTTCACAGCACAGGAATTATATGACAGCATGTTGCTTCTGACGAACGTCAAATGTAGCAGACGTCTTTAGGACATGCTGTGACGGCGCCACTCAAGGGAACAGGTTGAACAAAGTTTGAAAGCAAGCGGGAAGGATGTATCTGCACACTGTCAAACTTTCACAGATGCAGAATGAAAATTGTATTTTTACAAAAATAATGTGCATTTCTTTTGGAGTGACCCTCGTATTCATAAAACAGTTTATTAGCCCTTGATGTGTAACTTCCCCTGAGCTGCAAGTGAGTTGTGTGGGAGAAGTATGGGCCTGCCTTATCGACCTACTTCATGGGACGACCTGAACATCAGGGCAAGAAACAGTTCACCCCCTTATGTGTAGGCTGCCCTACATGAGAGGAATGTTCTGTTGGCGTAGCATCAGCCTGCTTTATCGACCTGCTTGGCTTGAAAGCCGTTACATCGTGATAAAAAAATGTTTTATCGCTCCGAACGTGGCTGTCATGTGATACAGGCATGTTATGGTAGTCTTCACAGCCTCCTTTATCGACCTGTTTTGCAACGGTTATACGTACAGGTGGGCATGGCTGGCAGAACGTTGAGATGGTTAGAGGAGGAGATGGAAAGAGAAAGCAGACAGAAGGTGATGGATAGGAGAGAGAAAGGGGACAGGACAGGATGGATGGAAAGAGGGGGGTGGGGGGGCAGGAGGGGATGCACATTGAGATATGATGAAGAGTAGTGGGTAGGGAGAGGAAAAAGGAGGAGATGGATAGAGAGAGACAGGCGGCTGGTGGAGATGAATAGAGAGAGAAGGGGAGAAGCAGACGGACAGTGAGAGATGGCGAGCAGGAGACAGACAAGGAGAGGAGATAAGGAGCAGTGGGACAGAAAGAGGAGGAGGAGATGATGGGCAGGGAGATGGGGGAAGGAGATGATGGGAAAAAGGGAGGGGGGAGGAGGAGTTGGACAGAGAGCGAGAAAGAGAGAGAAAGGGGGAGAGAGGGAAGGATACAGAGGTGGGATGAGGATATGGACGGGAAAAGAGGATTGAGAGGAGACGGCCATAAAGAAATGGAGGAGAAGCAGATGGTTGGAGAGAGAGGGAGAAGGAGATGGACAGAGAGAGGGGAAAGAGGATGTGAGCAGAGAGAACGGGACGAGAGATGGAAGGATAGAGGTGGGAGGATGAGTTACACCTCTTTATAGGTGGAAGGAAGCCATGTGTGCCGACAGACGTGGCCGAGCAGTTCTAGGCGCTTCAGTCCGGAACCGCGCAGCTGCTACTGTCACAGTTTGAATCCTGCCTTGGACATGGATGTGTGTGAAGTCCTTAGGTTAGTTAGGTATAACTAGTTCCAAGTCTATGGGACTGATGGCCTCAGATGTTAAGTCCCGTAGTGCTTAGAGCCATTTGAACCATTTCAAGCCATGTGTGCAATATATGTGTTAATCGTGTAGTCGAGTGACGTCACGGGTGAAATGGCTGTCCGCAGCAAGCCAGTTAGCGATGCTGACTGCTATTCCATACTACGTGCAGCATAGCTCGAGGCACTGTAATCAGTTCCGTTTGACCTGAACCTCCATTGTGCATATATCTCCTTCCCTCCAGGCCAACATCTTGGATACCTGTCAGATGCCTGAACAGAGAGTTGTACTACTGGTCGTCTGCAGTATCATTTTGTGATGGAAACACTTTGTCTCGTTTCCTGATAGCGCTGAGATCCTCTTGAGAGGACATATCACAAATTCTGAAAAGCTTGCCGTTGAATTTGAAGAATTTTACTTCAGTACTAGAGTTTTAGCATTGTAAATGCATGTATGCTTTCACAAGTTTATGACATCTGTTTACGGAGGTCGGACTATATCAAGTTTAAGTTCTGTTCTTGTCAGTAATTGAGAAAACGACTGCTAAGTTGTCATTTGGTTGTCGCTGGTAGAGCTTAGACTAGATTAAGTTAAGTTAATTAAATAATTTCCTATATGCAATTATAGGTTAACAAAGCATTCTAGTAATAGAATTTAGCATTGTTAGTGAAATGGCTTGGTTCAAATGGCTCTGATCACTATGGGACTTAACTTCTGAGGTCATCTGTCCCCTAGAACTTAGAACTACTTAAACTTAACTAACCTAAGGATATCACACACATCCATGCCCGAGGCAGGATTCGAACCTGCGACCGTAGCGGTCGCTCAGTTCCAGACTATAACGCCGAGAACCGCACGGACACTCCGGCCGGCCATTCTCATAAATATTTTCTATGTTTTCCGTAGCTTAATTTAGGTAAAGACCGTAGTAATATCTTTAACTAGGTCACATCCGAATTGTATTATGCAACACTTACCTCAGGTGAATTCGACAGTGTTGAGGTGTTAAACATGAACCTCCATCCTTACAATTCGAAATTTTCCCAACCACATATTTTCACCAATCATTTAAATGCTAGTAGTCAGGAATAGGAAGAAAGATCAGTTAAAATATTCCAGATAGTGGACGCGTGCATCATGATATTTATCTTGCTGGGTGTCACTTAATAAATTATATTCCAGCACCAGCAGTATCGTGGGGTGGACTCCAATTTCGCATGTCGGCGTAATTAATGGTTCCGTAGAAACAAGAATGATGGAAAGGTAATTAATTGGGACGAAGGTTTTACCTTAATGAAAGAACTCAAGCTAAGATGTCGTCGACCACCTTTTTTACTAGCGCCTATAAGGTCTCAGGGTTTTTCTACAGGAACCTCAACGAATTCGGCGGGAAACAGTCGAATCTGAACGCGCTGAGAGCGCCAGGAGTCTAGTATGCACGTAAACGGTGGCACGTTACAAACAATATACGACTGTTAGCTTCGATAGTTGTGCCAACCACGTGCGTGCACGTCATGTCTACAATTTGCCTCTTGCGCCGGCGTATCACAAAAAGCAGTCCTCGGGCTGTGGGCTTATGTTGTACGCACTGCACATGACACATGACAGATGTGCCCAAGACCCCTCGCTTGCAATAGCACAGTGAAAAGCGATACAATGATCTTCATGAGAATATTAACACAGACCACGATCGAGACCTCCTAAAAGTCATGTGCGACAATGTCGCCGATTGGTCAGTTAAATGTTGTCTGCCCTTCAAATCAGAGTTGAGTCAGCCTCTCACCTAAACATGGTAAATCGTCTAAGGAGGCCTGCAAATACATTAGATCACTGATGGACGCAGTATGCCGCGATGTCTTGTCGCCACAGTGGACCAGCGGCTCATGTGACGCCATTGAATCACAGGGCTGCATCTGAAGGCAGTCCGGTGTCTAAGACGGTGCTGCCCAGCACCGATTCTTGCTACTACGCTGATGCCATAGCAGGCAGAATCGTACGCTGCGTCTCGTGCAACACCGACCACAATTTTATCTTCATCACGCCTATTGTAAGTGTATGTCTTCGCCACGCTCCTTACACGTTAAACACAGAGAGAAGTAGCGTTCTTCCAGAAATGCTGACACCGTTGCAGAAGATCGATCGGAACCACGAAAAACGCTTGTCTTGGGTGCGGAACGCCAGAAAACCTCCAGCAACAACAATTAAAATGCTAAAACGCAGAAGACAAAGGAAACAAGAAGAACCATGAAAAAAACACAAGAAGGTAGAAGAGGAAGAGTTAAGGAGGTTGGCCATCTGCAACCCGTCTGGAAGAAGACAGAAGTAATTCTGTTAAGGTTCTCCAATAAGACAAAATCTGGCGATAGTCTAGGCAATAAACACATCTTAATGTTTTTTATTCATGTTGGATCTTCACCACCTAAACACATCTTAGATCATTACCAGTTGCACCTGAAAAATACGACAAGCGCTGTCATGAAAGCGTTATTCGTAAGTGGAATCGACAACCTAGACGTATAAAATAATGTATAGCTTCTTTAGTGGTGCTTTCTAGAGTCACGCTTCATCGTCGTCCAAAACTATTACGACCTCCTGCAGGTATTCCAAACAGCAACTACGACGTCACACTATTTTATCCGATCAAAAGCAAATCCTGTTTTCAACAGAGTCGTACCGCTACGTTCATGAAAGGCAATTAGATGTATTATACGCATTTTTTCTTTATGTTGTTGTTGTTGTTGTCGTCTTCAGTCCTGAGACTGGTTTGATGCAGCTCTCCATGCTACTCTATCCTGTGCAAGCTTCTTCATCTCCCAGTACCTACTGCAACCTACATCCTTCTGAATCTGCTTAGTGTATTCATCTCTTGGTCTCCCTCTACGATTTTTACCCTCCACGCTGCCCTCCAATACTAAATTGGTGATCCCTTGATGCCTCAACGCATGTCCTACCAACCGATCCCCTCTTCTAGTCAAGTTGTGCCACAATCTTCTCTTCTCCCCAATCCTATTCAATACCTCCTCATTAGTTATGTGATCTACCCATCTAATCTTCAGCATTCTTCTGTAGCACGACATTTCAAAATCTTCTATTCTCTTCTTGTCCAAACTATATATCGTCCATGTTTCACTTCCATACATGGCTACACTCCATACAAATACTTTCAGAAATGATTTCCTGACACTTAAATCTATACTCGATGTTAACAAATTTCTCTTCTTCAGAAACGCTTTCCTTGCCATTGTCAGTCTACATTTTATAGCCTCTCTACTTCGACCAACATCAGTTGTTTTGCTTCCCAAATAGCAAAACTCCTTTACTACTTTAAGTGTCTCATTTCCTAATCTAATTCCTTCAGCATCACCCGACTTAATTCGACTACATTCCATTATCCTCGTTTTGCTTTTGTTGATGTTCATCTTATACCCCCTCCTTTCAAGACACTATCCATTCCATTCAACTGCTCTTCCAAGACCTTTTCTGTCTCTGACAGAATTACAATGTCATCGGGGAACCTCAAAGTTTTTATTTTTTCTCCATGGATAATGCAAAAATAGTTCATTACTTGTCTACTCTCTTCCAACACAGTGTCGACTGCATACACAAGGCGACGGTGAGTCGCCTGTTGATCAGTTACAAAGAGCACCATTCAGTGTCAACTAGTTGAGCATTTTGTATGGCATGCGGTACCTTAGTCTGAAGGAAAGACGTAGTTTCACAGTAGTGTTGGTATATTCAGAGAGAGGTTGAGTAAGTGTTGTCTGCTATAGGCGGAGATTTGTGTCAGAAGGTAGGAAGGAAGGGAAGTTTAAGAGTTCAACGTGCCTTTGACGAACACAAGCACTTAATAAAACAAAAAGGTTGGCACAGGAAATCAGCCACATCTTTCGAAAGGAACTTTGACACGCTTTCAACAATTTTAAGAAACTACCGAAGACATAATCTTAATATTCGAAACGAGATCTGAAATTAGGTCCTTCCAAATGTGGCTTAGTGCCTTTAGCACTGGGATAACTCATTCAGTATTTACACAGCCCAGTCACGTTAATGCGACCACCGCGTATTTCGACCTTAATGTGTAGTAAGCCCTAGATAGCAGTTGGAGCACTGCCAGTGGAGGCTATAGAAAGCGAGGCTGGAGGACACGAAAATCAGTGGAAACGGAGAATCCTCTGTGACGTCCGAAAGGGCATGGCCATTCGCTTTCGGGCCAAGAGTGGAAGCATTTCCGAAACAGCTAATTTTGTACTGTTCGTGTGCTGCCGCAGTTAAAGTATACGTGTACGGCAAAATGGTGCTATCCAAAACCGACCACGAGGTAAATGTGGTGCACCATGGTCCATGGATGATAGGGGTGAATGACGGCTGCGGAGATGTGTGCAGGCTATAGACGTGTAACTGTTGAGTAACTGGCCGCCCAGATGAACCATGGCCCTACCAACGACTGTGTCTCCTCAAAGACTGTTCAGTGAACGTTGATGCCTATCGGCCTCCGCAGCATTCGTCTGGTTCATGCACCCATACTGACGGCTCTACATCAGCAACGAAAGGTGGAATGAAATTTTCTCTGTGCAGCGGTGTGTGCGCTGATATGAAACTTCCTGACAGATTGAAACTATGTGCTGGAGCGAGATTCGAACTCGGGACCTTTGCATTTCGCGGGCAAGTCCTCTACCAACGAAGTGTGGAACTTGCAAGCCAATACCCCCACTGGACAGCGGCTGCGTGGCAACAGGATGCCTTTTCAGATGAACCACGTTTCATGCTCCATCGATATGAAAAGTTTGAAAGCAAACACCCTGCAAGAGTTGTCGGAAGAGTTCAGGCTGAAGGAGGGAGCATTATGGTCTGCCGAATGTCTCATGGCATCCCCTGGGGATCTCGTCATTTGGAAGGTACAATGTATCAACAAAAGTACGCTTCTAACCTTGGGAACCATGTCCACCCCTACATTCAATTCTTTTTCCTCGGCACGATCT
Organism: Schistocerca nitens; assembly: GCF_023898315.1. Classification (NCBI taxonomy): domain Eukaryota; kingdom Metazoa; phylum Arthropoda; class Insecta; order Orthoptera; family Acrididae; genus Schistocerca; species Schistocerca nitens. The sequence continues at coordinate 668,337,176 of NC_064615.1, forward strand.
CCCTTGGCCATCCAAGCACCCAGATTTAAACCCAATCTAGAATCTGTGTGACCATTGCGATCGGGCTATCCGCGCCATGGATCCTCAACCCAGAAACCTAGTGTAGCTGGCAGTGGTACGCGTGTCAGCATGGCTCCACATCTCTGACAGTGCCTTTCAGAACCTCATACTCTCTCTTCCTGCATATCTCGCAGTAGGTCGCGTCCTAAAATGGTGTCTGTTCAGCCATTTTATAGGTGGTCATATTAATGTTACTAGATAGTGTAACTGGAGTTCTGAACTTCCAGGAAGGTTTTATATCAGAAATACTCGTAGCTTTCTTGCGATATCGCGAGATTTTCGAGCCCACATTACTCGGATCGAATATCTTTACGCTCTTTGGCATATGCATTGTGTCAATGATTTAGGCAAACTTCACATACACTATTCGCCGGTGAATCGTGTAAATTTTGCTGTCTGATTTCTAATGCTTAAACTGCTTGTGTGTTGCTTTTATTTGCAGAAATCAGGAAGATCTAAGCTAAAGATCTATGTCCATGCTGTCGGTGTTTGGAAAAGTTGTTGAAAGTGTTTTATATAAGGGTAACAGATCATTTCAGATCGATTTTAGACATTACTTAACAAGTGAAACTGTTTTATTTTTTTATGTGATTCACTGCACGCAAGGCATTTTATTGCGTTAATTACAAATTATTACTTCAGAAGTAAGCGGATTAGCACAAAATTGGTTCATCTCATACTTTAAGAGCAGACAAGAAAAGGTCAGCGATGAGGTGGCGCCTGATAGGGGCCCTATAGTGCGGGGAGGGGAGGGAGGAGGGTGTCGCCTCAGAGATCAGTGCTGGTAAATGACATACATTCTAATACGACAGGTGATTCTAAAATATTTCTGTTTTTGCTGATGACACAAACTTGCTAGAGAAGGATACTGAGCGCAGTATAAGTATCGTACCAAAAGTGCAGTCCGAGACATAAATTCATGGGCTGTACAAATTAAATTGATGCTAAATCAGAATAAGACTCAGTTTTTACAGTTTTTAACAAACAATTTAAACGAAACTGACATGCTCATTACAAAGTGAAATATTCTCTGCTAATTCTTTTATATTTTACGTTAATTTGTCTTGAGGATTGTTAGTGCTAAACGAAACATATACACTGGTTGACAACGAAAGAAAATAATTGATGTCCCAAACTCTAAGAAACAACTTATTCTAAACAAACTGCCTGTTTCAGGAAGCGAAACCCTACAGAGGTGAGTGGTTCTACTGAATAAAAAGCCTACCTTTTGGTTCTGCATCTTAGAATTAGAAGTCCAAACGCACATCCCCAACCACTGATCTTATCCGCTCTACAGCTGCCGATTCGTTGTACCCTAACATGTGAACTATAACAACTTATTGTGCTGTGACAACAACACTCTGGGGCACTTGGTACACCGGTAAGTGAGTAGCAGAAAAATCGGTCAAAAGCTTAATTTATTGTCGAGGCGCTTCTCCAGTTTTGTACATGTATGTTCCTTACAACTTCTGCAAGAATTTGCAAATGTTTTGAATGTAATTCACGGAGCGAAGGTGACTAACTTGTTACTCTAAACCCGAACTTACCAATAGAAAAGAAAAAATAACTTACACAGCCTTTTACACAGCTAAGCTGTCAAAAATCTACTATGCTTTGCAGCATGTGACCTTTGATACCTACCATGCTGGACTTCGTATCATAATGCCAGGGCAGTTTAGAAATTGCTGGCACATACTTATCCGATGTTCTCCCAAAACCGAAATTATAAAACAATCTTTCTGTCACAACAAAGTAGTCATTAGCAAAGATAAAAATCACAAAACTGCGACAGTAAATATTGGAATACTCAAAGCATATTATTTATAGATATGAAATGTAGTAATTGTATCTCACCTGGCATTGTCTGATATCGTTTGAGTCTGTGAAGTTGTCCCAAATATGCTTTGGTAACACCAAACAAAATCACTTCCTTTAATACTTTATTTGCTGAGGCATTATTGACTTAATATGCACAAAAACAAAGCTTAGTAAGCCATAACTGTGAAGACGACGTTCACTGCAAGTCCGATCATTCCAGTTGCCTGCTGCGTTCTCCTTAACAATTGCTCTTCACTCCCCACTTCTGCCCGTCCGTGCGTCACTGACGTCATACTATCCACATTAAGAATGATTAATGCCGTTGGTGTTATAGTAGCTTACATTTGTTGCTCCATTGTAGACACTCTCAGAATGAGATCGGACAGAATTTCACCTGCCCCCTAACTACGACAATACGTAACTTTATCGTGTCCCATTTATTCCTCTGCCCTTCTGTGTGCTCCTTGGACTCTTCCACAAAGTCTTACCGAGGAGGTTTTTGCTTCCGCAAACTATGCAGTTTTTTTGCTTAGGACACAGATAGTAAAACTCCGCCAGTAATATAATATTCACAATGGTGTGGACTGAGTCAATACCTTCAGTGACTTGGGTTCTATTGCCAATATCGCCCTGCTACGTGTGATAAATCTCACGAATCACCACTGTGATCACGAATCTGTTTTTACCACACTTATTGTACTGAAATTTTGTGTACACCTAGTTATAATTACACCTGATTACTTCTCTCATTCATTATTTCAAATTATTAATTTATTCACAAAGAAGCGCGATGAGAGTGCACAGTGGAGAGCGATACCACTGCCACCTCTGAACCAAAATTCCCAGCTGTCAAGGAAAGCCCATTTTCAGGATCTTTGTCAAAAAATGAAAACTGCTATACTGGGTGTTTTCCTGAGAGTCGTCAGGCGCTTTATCTCGGACGTTTCAGTAGATATCTACAATTTTCCTTCTGCAACGTGTAGCTGCAGTCAGCCCAGACAAAGATCACTCATCTCGTCTTTCACGCGACGCACATTGTCGACGGAAAGTGTCAGCTTGTATCCCATTACAATCTCAATTAATTCTAAAGTAGAATTGTACGTATCTATTCGATAGAGCTGCCCGAGATTAGTTTAGTGCGATATTTTTTATCGTTATTCATTAAAAGGGAGAATTACCCACAAAGAATAACCAGTATTGCAGCACCGTCAGCATCGCCCTGCCCAACGCTGACTGCTACAGCCATGCCTCAGTGCCTGCTCATTCACTGTAGGAGTACTGGTTATTCATCGTCTTTTACAACTCCTGCTAAAAAATATCGATAAAATAAATATCATACTAGACAACTGTGAAACCGCCCTATCAAATGGGCACACAAAATTATGCTTTAAAAATTATTTTGTTTCTAACAAACCGATGCCTTCCGTCGATACTGGGTGTCTCATGAAAGACGTGATTAGAGATGTTTGTTTTGCCTAACTCCAGCTACACATTGCAGACGCGATGTAACAGATATCTGCCGAAACACCAGAGAAAATTCGCCTGACGACTATCAGCAGAGTCGCCCTGTATATATCATTAGAAAAGTATCTGCATTAGTTGACAGCCCAACACGACAGTAAGTCTGCCTTGCTTATTTTCATTGATTTACGATGTATGGAATTATATTGTGGGGTAACTCTTTATATAGTCACTTGTTCTCAAAAAGATTAGCTTAATCCAAAGAGTGAGTGCCTTTTACTCACTTAATACTAGTCACAAACCTAATCTGCATTTGTATCGCACTTCCTTTACTCTTGTGCAGAAAGGCGTGCATAATTCTGCTGCATCCATTTTTTAATAAGCTACCACAAGAATTAAAAAATATTAGCTATAATTCTCGTACTTTCAAGCCTACACTAAAGAATTTCCTCATGGATCATCCCTTCTGTTCCCCAGCAGTGTCACTGTAAAAATTTAAGCAATTTCCCGTGTCTTATGCCGTTGCTGTTAATATATACCCAGCAGCTTGTCGTCTGCGTAGGATTCGTGTAAATTTCCTTTCATTTGTTATTAAATTTCCTGATTTTAATTTCCTGTACTGACTTTATATGACGATGGATTTTTAGTTCCTCAATTTGGTCCTATGAAACGATGAATGTAAAATAATGTAAAATAAAATAAGTAAAAACAGCATTTTACTATAATAGTAAGCATAGCCGTCTAAAGACAATAGGCTATCAAGTCTGTATACCAGACCAGTGCTCGTAGCCTGGCCTGAGCCTTACATACGTGTATGACTCACAGTCTTAACTCATGTGATAGCTCCCTACGCATCACCATGTACCGATCTCGTGTTTCCTAATGTACTCAAAAATAACACCGAGAAATTTTCGGTTTGTTGTAAAGGATACCCACCCATTTCTGCTCGACAAAACTTGGACTTCATAATCGTTAGAAGCCTTATTAATCATTCTAGGTACCCGAATGACTATGTATTCGACATCAAGACCTGTCGTTGAGTCTATTTTTACATACATTGATAAGCCAGAACATTATGAGCACAGGCCACCAAGAGAGTGAATGGCTGTAGCGTCCAACGAGTTGTCCAGACGCTAAATGGCATAGGAACCTGAGGAAGTGCCGCCAGTTAGCTAACACGGAGATCGCTAACTGAATATATTGAAGGCCTTATGGAACTCGGTCGGCAAGAGTTACAATATTTAATGCCCATCTGAGCAAAAAGTGAATAAATGACTCAAACGTACGCACACTATATCTGTCAACTTTCCCTTGAGGGAAGTACACGACTAAGTGCAAACGTAAGCAGAGTCAGAACGAATACTACAAGTCCAGATCCCCGGCGTGACCTGCATATATGTCTTTCCTGGATGGTTGTTGGAACCGAACTCTCCATCGGACGCTGCAACAAACCTTATACCGTGCTGCAGGCTACGTCGCGCCTTCCACGTTGGCGGTTCCGACCACCGCCCTCGGGGAGCTTTTTGTGTGACCATACGTGATCCCCACGAACACCTCGGCGTGCACAGCGGCTTCTTCACGAGAGCTCGCGTGATACCTCGTCCTCTGCGTAACATTTCCGGCCGACGCCCAAACAAACGCCCTCCCAGTGGCGTCTTATTTTGACTCCACCTACTTTCTAGAACACGGATTAGTTCCGGCTTCTGATCTTAGCTCTCAGACGTCAGCTGGCGCTCGGAGCACGCGACGCTGTAAGGAAAATACATAAACAGAGCAGAGCCGGCAAGGGTATCGCAATAGAGGCGAAAAGGGCCTCAAGCGGGCAAATCAGCTGACATAAACGACACTGACGAAGAACATATTGCTATTGCCTGGCACCTTTGAAACAGAGTCTCACAAATGATGAAGCTGGTAGGCAGTTCACCCAATGCTGTCGTGAACAAACATGGAAAATGGTTTAAGGACGGTGAAATAACGAGCAGGCGACAGATTGTGTAGTTGGGAGGCTTGCTCGCTCTGTAAAGCACGATTGGCGGAGGTGTGTGGCAAAGATAACGTCAGTGTACTACGATGCAGCAGCCACAAGTGTTTTGGAGCACGCTTTACAGCGCACATTGTTGTATAAGGGGCGAACAAAACGTTTCCGTTTGCTTGTGTTGCTACAGTGTATATTAAACTCAGCGCGACTCCGATGCAGGTATATAAGCACCGACATACAGACAAGGGACTCTCATAGTCTTCGAACGGAAACTTTTTCATCGCCCCTTGTACGTAGAACACTATTTTGCTATAGAGAACATCCACCTGGGCTGCTATGGAATCTACAATAGTAATCAAAGTTCTGTGAAAGCTGTGGACTACGTGAACTTTAGGAATTGTCGAATCCATGCCACTCAGAATTGCTACGGTACTGCTTTCCAAAGCTGCTATTAGGCCCTTGTCCCTAGAGATGCTGTGCAGGTCTAACCTCCACTCCAATTTTTTTCCCATTTTCTAAGTCATTTGTGCAAGAAGATGGTCGAAATTAATCGAGGAGTACCAAAATACAAGTCGTCACTGCCACCGTTAAGGATGTGAGGATTTTAATTTCCATTGTACGTTTTCCAGATTATATGTCATATGTGAACTTCCTTTGAGTTAAATTGCTTTCTGAATTCCTGATTTATGTTTGTTTTTCCAGAACATTCCCATCCCACCTCCACATCAGCTCCCACATGCTGTAGGGTTTTCTTAGTCGCAGAGTATTCTTTCTCATGTCGTAAGTCTGTCATGTACCCATTTTTTGAAATTGCTCTATATGAGTTTCCACTCTCACCCCATCAATAGGGGTGACTTATGTCCACAGAGTTTTTTCTGCAAATAACCCACATACTTGGTAAAATCATTCAATTTTGCTTCATTCACACGGAGCTTTGTTCATTTCTTCCTCCCAATACCTCACCACTTCGACCTGGACGCCGTATCAGTGATAGGCACTTAGATTTCCTACCAAAGCCCTCCCCCCAAGAAAAGCTCACAGTGTGTTACGCTCCACGTATTTTTCCCAGTTGTACGAGGGCCATTCGGAAAGTGAACACCGGCATGTCGCAAAGTCGAAACAACACTGAAACTGCGATGAAGCTTTGCACAAATGTTTTAGGAAACGTCTGAGCACACAGTGAGCCCGTGAAGGCGCCTAGAGCGATAATGCCTCCCGCCAAGTATGAGTGCCCGCTGCGAGGTTTTTCCCGATTTCACGCAACTCCACATAACGTACTTGCTATGCATTTCCATCTTCATGACAATAATTCTCGGCTGCACACTGCAGGGTCGATTAGGACGCCCATGCACCTTTTTCATTGGGAAGTGTTTGATCACCCACCTCACAGTCCGCACTTAGCTCCCTCCTGATGTTCAACTCTGCTCAGCAGCTGCTTTCTATGAGAAGGGTACTGAAAAGTCGGTACATCGTTACGACAAATGTCTTAAGTCGGTGCGGCGACTACGTAGAGAAGTAGCAGAAAGGTGTAGCTAACTGTTGCAAGTAAAATATTTTTCATTTTGACTATGGTTTACATATCGCAACCGATCAGACCTGACTTTCCGAATTGTCCTCATAAGTCCCATACGATGCATGTTTCCAAGAGATTGTCCCTAGTCATGCTTAAAAAGACACATAAAATTTATAGATCTCGACTTGTGGGGTCTTGCCCACTCGTTGCTTATAGGGTGCCTAGAGTAAGTTGCGTTCTCGGCATGCTATACAACCATTCAAGAAAATAACTCTAGTAGTTTTACTTTTAGAAAGCAAGTTGACAATACGTAACTTTACTACAGCAAATGTCGTTAGCGAGAGGCGACATGAAAACAGTACCGTTCTTGCTATACACCGAGTCCAACGAAACAATTGATACGGGTCACAGCAATCTGATAGCGTAGCACTAATCCCGTTGCAGACTGATGCTATCTGAGCGCGGAGGCTAGAAGGAGCGGCGTTTATATTCATGTCGTGTTGGTGTCACTCTTGGCGCTGCGCGGTACAATTCCGCACATCATTGTCCGATGTTTCCTCACCGCCTTCTCTGCTCTTGTGTCCCGCATCTTCGTTCCGGCACTTGTGGTTACGCCGGAACATGGCTAATTTGCACGCTGCTGGCCAATGGCGAAAGTGACGTTGGGTGACGTACTGGTAAATACTGATGCCAATATTTTCGGTACAATTTAGCACCAGTGGATAAGATTTCCATACATTGATATCCATTTTCAACGTATCGCTGTCCTCTAAATTATCTCGAAGCTTCTTGGTATCATTTTCAAACATCTTGTACATTAGATCAGTTGGAGGTGAGAGCAGAATAATAGGTGGGTGCTTCGAGAGAAAGCAGAAATGACTAGAAGCACACGTAATCAGAGTAACGCAATAACTCTACTTAACTTGAGCAGAAAGTACGAGAGAGAGTCCATTAATCAGAGAATAGTCGTCGTACATTACCAAAGTCACAGATAGCTGCTATAAACTGTTCAGGCTTGGACTGACTCCACTCGTAATGTGGTAGGAGACTGGGCTGGCCTCTTTGCGGCTCGGACGTGGAGCTAAGTGCACATACAGCCGAACGTATGGCTTCAAGATGACTTCAAATCGGCGATGCCTTGTCGTGGTTTACAGCCAACCTCTGGATGCGTTCTGGCTGGCGTGATATCGATACTGTATGAAACCACGCTGTATGTAAGGTCTACTTGCACAAATCACATTCTTTTCATTTTTCCTGATGATTAATTGTGACTTACATCAGTTACTCATATCTCACAATAGTATCACACACTACTCAATATTCTCGAGCAGGGTTCCAATTTTTTCTTTTTCCTGTGAATCTCTCTGAAGGCAGATTTTGCTGGACATGATGCAAACAATTTAGTCCTCATTCGTGAATCCAAAAGGCTCGAGACTACCTTGAAAAAGCCTCTTTATGTTAAGTGCAATGGCCTGGAAAGCACCAAGCTTATTGAAGTGAGTGAGTGAGTGGATCTCCTCAAATCTTATTCAGGCCACTGCACGTGGGAGATACGTGCACGCTGTGAGTGAAACATGCGAGTACGTGAGCGGCTGCTGCAGAGAGCGCTTCCTTCCCGCCTGCAGGTAGCAGGGCCGGCCAACTCCATGTATTTCTTCCTCGACTCTTGGGATCGATTCGGCGGGCCCAGCGGTGACTGCGACCCCGCGGCTGTAGCCACGGTGAGGGATGGCCAGCCGTTAGGGCTGGCGCGCCGGCTGCACATCGCCAACTCCGCCCGCTGCTCCACTAGACGATGCTGCGAGTTCTTTCCTCTTCAAGGTGTACGAGGGCTGACAAAAGGGCAACGGGACAGCTGCCATTACTGTTATTCCAGCTTGCACTTTGCCCCTGCGCTGAGAAAAGTTCCCTCGAAATCGATGGAATCAGTGGCAACACACTATAGACAACAGACGGTCTGGTACAGAATTGTTATAACGTCTACAAAGTCTAACAAACAGATAATGCTGAAAAATGGAGATTCGTTTATTTATCTCTTCACCTCCATTTTACACCTTTTATCCCGCCGTACATGATCCACTGTTTTTCATGATTTGGAATATTTACCTTTATTTTAACGATATGGTCACATGCTCTTCACGTCGCTACGATCGCCACCTCAGCAAAGGGAGGAACGTCGTGTACGACTTCTGTTCGTGAATTGAGTAAACTTCATTTCGTGTGTTACTGCATTTTAACTAAAAGGGCAATCAAATGAAAACCGAACACCCACAACAAAAATGGGTCCAGTCACAAGTAATCACAACACGCTTTAAGACATTTATCTAGTTTCCCTCTAGGAGGCGAGACGATCATTCCTTTATGTAGAGCGCAGTCGGCCTCTGACGGACCCAAAACCTCATTCTTCCAGTTTCTGCTGAAACCAACGTCTATGTGTGACTTTTTTCAGGTCGACAGAGATGTGAAAATCACAGGGAAAAACATCCGGACTGTACAGAGGATGTTGCAGTCTTTCCCAACCAAATCGCTGAAGCGTAGCCTTCGTCCCATTCCCAATAGGATGAGAGCATATCTGAGAATTTTGACTTAATAGCGGACCGCAGTTTCTGACAAACGTCTTCACCGAACTGAGCATTAATCATTGTTTCACGAACCAGCAACTCGACGAGCAACGGCCCCTTACGTACACTACTGGCCATTAAAATTGCTACACCACGATGACGACGTGCTACACACGCGAAATTAAGCCGACAGGAAGAAGATGCTGTGATATGCAAATGACTAGCTTTTCAGAGAATTTACCCAAGGCTGGAGACGGTGGCGACACCTACAACGTGCTGACATGAGGAAAGTTTCCAACCGAATTCTCATACACAAACAGCAGTTGACCGGCGTTGCCTGGTGAAACGTTGTTGTGATGCCACGTGTACGAAGGAGAAATGCATACCATCACGTTTGCGACATTGATAAAGGTCGGATCGTAGCCTATCGCGACTGTTGTTTATCGTATCACGACATTGCTGCTCGCGTTTGTCGAGATCCAATGACTGTTTGCAGAATATGGAATCGGTGGGTTCAGGAGGGTAATACGGAACGCCGTGCTGGATCCCAACGGCCTCGTATCACTAGCAGTCGAGATGACAGGCATCTTATCCGCATAGCTGTAACGGATCGTGCAGCCACGTCTCGATCCCCGAGTCAACAGATGGGGACGTTTGCAAGACAACAACCATCTGCACGAACAGTTCGACGACGTTTGCAGCAGCATGGACTATGAGCTCGAAGACCATGGGTGCGGCTACCCTTGACGCTGCATCACAGGCTGGTGGCTCTGAGCACTATGTGACTCAACTTCTGATGTCATTAGTCCCCTAGAACCTAGAACTAGTTAAATCTAACTAACCTAAGGACACCACACACATCCATGCCCGAGACAGGATTCGAACCTGCGACCGTAGCGGTCTCGCGGTTCCAGACTGCAGCACCTAGAACCGCACGGCCACTTCGATCACAGACTGGTGCGCCTGCGATGGTGTACTCAAGGACGAACCTGGGTGCACGAATGGCAAAACGTCATTTTTTCGGATGAATCCACGTTCTTTTTACAGCATCATGATGGTCGCATCCATGTTTGGCGATATCGCGGTGAACGCACATTGGAGCGTGTATTCGTCATCGCCATACTGGCGTATCACCCGGCGTGATGGTATAGGAAGCCATTGGTTACCGACTCTGTCACCTCTTGTTCGCATTGACCGCACTTTGAACAGTGGTCGTTACATTTCAGATGTGTTACGACCCGTGGCTCTACCCTTCATTCGATCCGTGCGAACCCTTCATTTCGGCAGGACAATGCACGACCGCATGTTGCAGGTCCTGCACCGCCCTTTCTGGATACAGAAAATGTTCGACTGCTGCCCTGACCAGCACATTCTCCAGATCTATCACCAATTGAAAAGTCTGGTCAATGGTGGCCGAGCAACTGGCTCGTCCCAATACGCCAGACACTACTCTCGATGAACTGTGGTATCGTGTTGAAGCTGCATTGGCAACTGTACCTGTACACGCCATCCAAGCTCTGTCTGACTCAATGCCCAGGCGTATCAAGGTCGCTATTACGGCCAGAGGTGGTTGTTCTGGGTACTGATTTCTCAGGGTTGGGTTGAGTTGTTTGGGGAAGGAGACCAGACAGCGAGGTCATCCGTCTCATCGGGTTAGGGAAGGATGGGGAAGGAAGTCGGCCGTGCCCTTTCAGAGGAACCATCCCGGCATTTGCCTGGAGTGATTTAGGGAAATCACGGAAAACCTAAATCAGGATGGCCGGCCGCGGGATTGAATCGTCGTCCTCCCTAATGCGAGTCCAGTGTCTAACCACTGCGCCAGCTAGCTCGGTGATTTCTCAGGATCTATGCACACAAGTTGCGTGAAAATGTAATCACATGTCAGTTCTAGTATAATATATTTGTCCAATGAATACCCGTTTATCATCTGCATTTCTTCTTCGTGTAGCAATATTAGTGGCCAGTAGTGTAGATGTACAAGGTCGTTACTACCTTACTAGAAGCTGTGTGAACAGTTTTGGATTTGTTTGGCGTGGTAGATGTGGGACGTGGCCGGTGTTGGCTCTACTATTTGCCCTCCGGCTGTCTGAATGCTGTCGGGCGGAATCATAATGTTGCACAATAATGTCCGCCTCCACACTGCCAATTGGACGAAGGCTATGCTTCAGCGATTTGGTTGTGAAACGCTGCAGCCCATACAGCCCGGATCCTTCACCATGTGTTGTCGGTTTCGGTCGGACGAGAAAGAGCAAGGGTTGGTGTGGTTATAAATCCGTCAGCGGCTTACCGCGTTCTGCGAAACACGAATTCATCGTCTCGTCTCTCGGTCTGATAAATGTGTCAATGCGTGTGGTAATTACTTTTCAATGGGAGCGTTCCGTTATCCCGTTGTGGTGGTTGCTGGGTTTTCATCTGACTGCCCCTCATATTTGTGTATCGTATTTTTTGAGGCGGAGATTAGGGACTAGCGTAGCACTTGCCTAAAGGAGTGCGAAAACCCGCCTAAAATCCACACTCAAGCTGCCGGTCTACCGGCGGTAATACGTCACACCGACTGCAGTTTGGGACATTTTGGTGAAAACAGCCGCTTAAGAATGGAGAGTTCTTCTGCTCATTAACGAAGGTCATTTCCGTGTCAGTCTTATAAACATTTTCTGGACCACCGTGTTTACTGCCCTGATGAAGACCAGTTACAATAGTGGACCAAAAAGTTGGTCTATGTAACAACAAGATGACTGTGTCATATACCGTGCAAAGTGTTATTGAAGATGTGAACGGCCCCGGAAGCCTACAGTGGCGATGAATGCAGGCAGTCTAGCCATTTGAAGGAAGAGAAACTTACTTAGCTGTATGCATACTACCAGTCAATAACGCAGATGTAGCAGTGGCGAATCGAGCCACACAGCAGTGCATTCTGCTGGAGCTGTGTGTGTCCGTCACCTCTCTGCAGCAGTTATCGCGTCTAACTGGTACACGCTCTCATATGTCTCCCCAGTTCTGCTACGTTGAAGTCATTCTTTGTGTGTGCTGCAAGTCCCACAATTGTTAGTGTATCAAAAAGTACTTCAAATACATAGGAACTTTGACTTCCTTGCTACTTCTAAGTTGTGTTACTGAATGACCTCACACAGATTACTCTACTAGAAATCTGTTCGAGGTTATAGACTTAAGTGTTGTCATTTGATGTTTCTGGGATACCATATAACCCTACACTCCAAATCACCACCCACCAACCCCAGATTCCTTAAAGAGTCGATGTGTAAAGTTTCTAGAATGCCACTGAAAGCTCTCATTCGCCAATACTGAATGAATACAGTCTAGGTAATACGCGCAGCCTACGTCTTAATGAGTAGAATATGACACGATTTTAAATTTTAAAATTCGGTGAGTAAAAATACGAGGGTTATTCAGAACGCAAGTTCCGATCGATCGCGAAGCGGAAACCATGGTGAAAATCAAAAATGTTTTCTTTGCAATACAAATAGTAAGTTACACCTTAGAGCGACTTAGATGTCTGTCATAGCGTTGTACCAACTTTCCAATACCCTCGTCATACAACGCAGCCGCCTCTCCTTTCTGCCAATTCTCTACGCTCGTCTACAACTCGTTGTGTGGCCCAAATTTTGTCTTCATATCCAGCAGTCCATGAGTGCAGGGATGAAACTCAGGACGAGGCAATTTCTTTCTGCGTCGTGTGTAATCAAACACTTCCCATCGAAAACGCTGCCCCTGTACATTGCGGCCGAGAATTGTCATGAAGAACGAAACCCATGACAGTTATGTTATTTGGGCTCCACGATATCAGGCGACATCTCACATTAGGTGCTCATAATTGGCGGGAGACACTATTTTCTAGGAATGTTTAGATGTTCAATGAGCGCTCAGAATTTAAAAAAGAAACATGCTGTGATCTACGGGCGTACTAGAGACACTACACAAAACATCTGCGCAAAACCTCACCGGATTTTCAATGATGTCTCCATTTCTGTCGGAACAGCCATAGTAAATTTTTCGCCTTGAACTCGTTGAACAGGCAACCATGAATTGGACACGGGTGACCAAAGGCGTTTAGTAATAAGCCCACTGCACTCTCATACCGCGCATGCAACGGTAATGCGAGATTTCATCATTGACACGATAGTGTAGAATTGATCCTTATACATGTTTGGATCGTTGTGAATGGGTATACCTGTTTAGAACATTATTAAACAGTTCTCATTGGCATTTAACGCACGAAATCCACCTAAACTAAAAAGCCAGCATTTACCTTCTTCCCCTCGCCACAGGGTTTCGGAATGCAGTGTTGCAGTAGCCCGAGTTGTTCTACATCGGCTGCTCGCAGAGCCGGAATCTAGGCCCTACCCAATTCCACTGGCTGAGCCAGCTCGCAGCACGGCGTCCACCACCCTCTGAAACAATAACTGGCCTGGTCGGCGTTATTTTAGAGAGGGCGAAAATATTGTTTTAAGCCTCGTCGTGCTGCCATTACAAGGTGTGCGGCGGAACCTCTTGGCTTTGTGTTACTGTGAGCGGACTCCATCGAACGAGCTCTTCAGCAATAACGTTTTCAATTCACTTTCTCGTTACGATTTATTTTGTTAACACACCAGCCAGTTTAAAAAAAGAGAGGCCTGTTTTCATAAAATCTTTTCTCTGTATGTGTCATCGGTAAATAATAATGACCTCGGTTCTCTTTTACAGAAATGTGCCATTACTTTCAAAAAGGAATCCGAAAACATAGACAATATGCTTACTCCACCCGAAAGAATAATTTATTTTACGCTCTGCATAACACCATGCAAACTGTTAGACCACACATTTTCAAAATGAAAAGCCAGACTAGCTTTAATAACTTAAATGTTGTTTACAATAGCTGTTTCGGCTTTATTGCCATTCTTAGCTGCCGTAAAGAAAATTAAAGTTATTGCAGTTCGTCTGATCCTCTCATTTTCAAAATGTCGTACTATGTTGTGTATTATGCTGCTCGCCTAATAGAACGAAAATAGACTGTAATTTCATTAAAATTGTACATGCAGTACTCCACAAACCTATATGTCAACATTAACAATATGAGATCACCATAGATGACGTTAGTAACCTCAGTAGCCTTTCAGACTGAAGAGGTTCGCTAACACCATTCACAGAGAATAAATTAACGAAGAATACCAAGTAAGTTTCAGATTTTTGAAAAAGGGAAAAAGAGTTGAAGTCATATAGAGAAATATACGAGTATTTTATAGCGCTCACTGCTGCCTGTGTTGCTGCCGAGAGTGTGTTACTTTCGTAAGAAAGTGCGAGTAAGACTCGCGTTCTGAGTGTTCGGCACCGAGTTACTTATGTGTACGTATAACCAGCGGAGAAATGCTCCTGTCAGGGCACGAATAAGGCAAACACGTTTCTCTTTAAAAGACTATGATGGAAAAGTGCGGATCCAGCTACCTCAAGTCTCATTCCACCTCCTTCACCACAAATTCTGGCACGCAAACATACACACATGATTTGAAAAGTGGACATTCTAAATCGTTTTATCCAGTTTCTCTCTGTAATCAAACCTCCACACTCAGCATCTCCGTCTTACTGTCACATTCTATCAGTCTGTTTCCCACTGTCTCTATTTTCTAGCACTGCTTTATCATACATCCAAAAGCCACTGTCTCCTTTCTCACTTACATTATCTCCTTTCGTCTTTCTTTCCCACTGCCACTATCTCCACCATACATACGCCGCTCAAAAATTCTGGGTATCCAACTTACTTTTTCCCCTATACCCCAGAGTCTAAAATCTCCGTCTGAAGTGTGCCCTCCACTACGTTTGTGTGTTAAAGTTAGCCAGTCATGGAGGGTTCTGTGCTGGCCTAAGCTGTCGCCAGCTCACCAGGCGGCAAAGAGGTTGCGAGAAGATCGATAGTAGGCGCAAGCGACGCGCCTATCAGGAGAGAGCCAAAAAGAGATCCGCAGGCAACGGGCCACCAACGCCCTTTCGACCGCCAGTATATACATCGCAGCCGCCGCCGCCTAGTCAGTCATCTAGTGAGTCACCAAGTCGAGTCTTCAGTCGCAGCTCATTCACATACAGTTGCAGAGTTTCAGTCTCAGGCAGCACTTAGCGACCAGAGTTGTGCACATAGCGGGACTTGTACTTCACCAGTAGTGAGGCTAACGTGGACTATTATGGAAGAGCTTGTACCAAAACAGCTGGACTATCTTAAATTAAGTAGCTTCCTGTGTAAGTTAATAAAGAACCCTGTGAATACATACATGCAGTTGTGGTATAGAAAGAGGATACCGGCCACCAAAGAACATCCTCTCCTTGCTTTGCATGGTACAAGCCTACAGCGGCAACGAGACGACACAAAAGGTTGAGGTCCTCCAAGCCTATGTATGGTCTACATGCAACTGTATTTAGCATTTCCACTGTCGCTTCTCTCTTTAGCTCCCCCTGCTTCTGTCTCCATCCAAAGCTCATAATCTTTTAGTGCCACTACCTCTTACTAACCATCAACATGTATTAAAAATGAAGAAATTCCTATAGATGTATTTAAGGTGTCGATTTTATTTTGGCAACTAGTTTCATCGTTGTAACAACGTCATCTTCAGGACCATACACTTGTTGACGTCAAGAAGCGTATGGTCCTGAAGATGACGTTGTTACAACGATGAAACTAGTTGCCAAAATAAAATCGACACCTTAAATACAGCTGGAGGAATATCTTCATTTTAATATAAATTTGTACCAGCTGACGTCCCACTGCCCATTTCAACTATGGATGTACGAAGACAAAACCATCAGTATCTCCTCTCTCTCTCTAGCTTTCGCGGTTATTGTCTTCATCCAGCTATATTTTCTTTCACTGCTACTTTCTCCCTCCCACCTTCACTGTCTCCTCTGTCTCCTCTCCCTTCCACCGTCCCTGTCTCTCTGCTGCTCTCTTTCAGCACGGAAAACAGCGTATATTGCTGCAGGCTAAATTTTTCCGTGAGAAGGCTGAATCGGGATTGAGACAGTTAGCTCCCCACTTTTCTGTCACAGCCTTTTATACAGGAACATATGTGCCCTTTTCGTGTTCCGACAGGTTCATTTTTCAGGTATGCCCTTTTTTCCCCTGCTACAGCAGGGACCAGTGTGTGCCGCTTACATAAAACGAATTCTATAAATTAGTAAAATTTTGACAGTTTACTTATATACTTTGACACAGTTCTATACTTTGATACAAATAGACAAAAAATAAGTACACATAGTATAAGGTTAACACAAAATCGTTTGCTTCACATTTTTTCTGGATAGCCCTACTTTGCTCATTGACCTCCATTCAGTTAGAACGCTCGGCTTATGATTTGTATCTTAAAAGAGTAAAAATGCCGTTAGAAATTTTGTACTAAATTTTTAGTCATTTCATTATAATATGAGTTTTGGCATTCATTTTGAGTTATTTTCGGGCATGTTAGGCCACTTTTAGCTCTCTTTTGTCAATTTATTATCTTGTGCAGGCGTGAAGTGCCCATTGTAAACAGACAGTGCGTCATAAAGTTTAACTGGTGAAAACTTCTGACTAAAAAGATAGTTTGGATACCACAGAACCCTTGAGATGACCGTAGAACACTCGCCATGTGCTTACTACGACAGTTAAATCTTCATTTATGCCTCGGAGTGGATATTACCTGCTTACGTACAGTAACTTTGAACCTCTGGATCTCGATAACGGATAATGATATCGAGAAAACTTTCGAAGTTACCCGAGTGTATCATCTTAAGAATACATGGTAAAAATTTGGACGATTTGTCACAAACTAAACTTGTAGTAGTGTCCATCCTAAGAATTGGTTTTTCAGGTTTTCTAAGGAGCCACCAATAAAGAAATGTTGCTTTTATAAGTGGCCTAATGGCTACCATAGACTACACTTAATGAAAAATAATCATCTGATTTACTCATTTTGCCTGAGGTGGAGGAAGGGTGTAATTTTGACCATGTACTGTGGGTTAGCTACAGTATGTTCGTTCTACCGATATTTAACAAATGGTCGACAGGCCAACGGACATCCGAAATATTTGGCATATTACCTCTTTGATCAACAGAACCTGAGATATGACCCCCTGAAAAGTTACACTCGGAGCATACTGGTATCGTGGAGTGTTGTGCACGGAACGATAAAAATAGTTTCGTGTGACTCGAAGGCCTGGTGCAAGTCCTTCTATTGGACGCACTTCGGCGACTTGCGTGTCCATAATCCACCCCAGTTATCCAACTGGGAAAAGGGGACCTACAGTGTGAAGTGGACTACTGACACCGTTGAGAGGTGAAGGCTGCGTTGAAACGAATAGTGAAAAATCCACGATGCACCTGAGATTCGACCCCAGGGCTTGAAATGCATCGTGCATTGTAAAACACACTCGAATTGTTACCACAGGCAGTTTATTTTTAAGAAAGAGAATTATCTCCTGGAAAGGCTATGAACTCAGAACGAAAGGTATAAGTGAACTGCTAGTCGTCTTGTATACTACGAGATATGTAGACCATAACACACAGAGTTACAACAGAAGAACACAGCAGAAATGTTTGTATACAGAAGAATGAACTTAAGTATCAGAAGATAATTCGCAAACACAAAAACACAAAAATGGCTCTGAGCACTATGGGACTCAACTGCTGAGGTCATTAGTCCCCTAGAACTTAGAACTAGTTAAACCTAACTAACCTAAGGACATCACAAACATCCATGCCCGAGGCAGGATTCGAACCTGCGACCGTAGCGGTCTTGCGGTTCCAGACTGCAGCGCCTTTAACCGCACGGCCACTTCGGCCGGCACACAAAAACACACATTATTTTAAAAAATATTAGGAGGTGAGAAGATTAGACAAAGTAAGTGAGAGAAAGTTGAAAGCAGAAGCAATGAATTTTCTCATAAGAAAAATATTCGCTGGGTGCAATCAGGGGAAAACGAAATTTGATCTTTCATCGATAGGTCCTGAATCGATGAATTAGGGAATGATGATAGTTAGAGGTTAATGAACGTAGCAGCCGGAAAGGAAATCCTCCATGTAGTAAGTGGGGACAAGTAATCGGAAGTGACGTGAAAGAGGTCAGAAGTGTACACATTTCGCTTTTAACCTGTCCATGCTTGCCTGCTAGCCAGGCATTCAAGCCGCCGCACGTTATCAGCAGCACGGGTAAGCTGCTTGACTCTCATCCAAGACAAGCTATGTTCAGCCCAAGCAGGCTAGAGAACTCTTGCTTGCCTGTCGTCTTCTCGCCGTGCTACGTTACGTAGCAATTTATTCTTTATACTGCCACTGTACTGTTGTGAGTGGGGTTCGGTTGTTGCTGAAAAGTTTTTTTTTTTACCGGAGTATGAAAAAAATAGGAGGCTCAATGAAACATGTATCTATTTTGGATCACTGTAGGCCAGAAAATGGTGAATTCCATTCATCTTTTTCCCTTCTCGGCGTATTTCCATCTTATTTATTTTTATTTCAATGTGAACGGTTTTCCCTGCGACTTCCCTGCGACTAGTTCTGGCTCTTCTCAATTCTAACCACTATCACCTCTAATACATGTTCTCTGTAGTAAGCAGAACCGTCTCTTAAAGTTGAGATCCTTTGCACCTAACAACCTGAAGATGTCTGTCATACTCCAGTGCAAACAAAAGTAAGATTTAGAAGTCTTGTTCAGTGGCTTTAATGTATTTCAGCCAAATATGAGGCCAGTTTACCAGTTTTAATTAATTTTTCTGAGATTCGATTGCGGATTCGCTGAATTCATTCTAAGCAAACAAGAAGTTCCTTTTTTCATGTAGTATTAGTCTAAAGAGTACATATCCGGAAGAAGAAGCCTTTGTTTCATACCAAACTTTCTCTGTGCTACGCTGCATAACACCAAAACGTGGTTTTTAATATCCACTGAGCTGTATTTTTTTGCTGTTTCAGACAATGTCTGACCTAAATTTAGAGAGCCTATATAACGCTAGATGGCCTCAAGTCCTTTGTACACTCTTGTCAGCCACTAGGACTTTGTCCTCTTTCAAAATATTTATGGAGTGAGGAAATAGGTGGTCAAATTTAGAAACTATCACACAATACTCGAGGTTCTTGAATGAGAGTTTAGTAACTTTTTATACAGTTGCATAGCGAGGTATCTACGGATTTTTTCAAGTTGCCTCATAGACACACGAAAACTTTTTCCCTGCTGGACTTGGGCTCTGTTTCGTGACTGCTGTATATTCCCCAATTCTTGTTTTCGCCTCAGCCGCCTTTAAGTTTGGTTTGTTCATTTTCCTTCTGCTGTCGTTATACTACTTTAGCTGCAGTAAAACTACCCATGCAAACATATATCTGGATGTTTTGTAGTCACTCTGGATTGTTAGCGCAATCTATTGGCAGGTGCAGCAGACTGAGCAGGTCGCTTGTAGCTTGGAAGGCTTTGTTGATAAAGACTTCATACGCACCATAAATATATCAAAATAGGCACCCCACACACCTTCCATGTGTTAGCTGTGCACCGTTGCAAGATGGTTGCTATACATTGGCTCTGTGTTAAAATCGCAGGCAGCATCACGTAAAACCCAAATTCACCTGCTGTGCTCCGTTGCGGCAGGCTGAGCTGCTGTGATGGTTGCGGTGGAGATAGGGGCTGGCAGCTGGTAGGTGAATTTGTACACTTCTTTAAGAGATTGGACTCAATGCGTCACCAGAAGACACACATACGTTTAGAAAGAAAATTATCGATTCCCATTTCTAGAGGAAACTAGAAGCAAAAACAGTATTACTTTCGTCAGAAGATTTTAAATAACAAAGTTCTGTGTGAATGAAAGAGCACTGAAAACAGGAAACGGAAATTATAAGTACTTGTCAGCTTTGGATATGGGAACAAAAAAGGGAAAGAAATGGAATATTGTTTGTAACACCGCTTTCTCACAAAACAGTCACCATTGCCAATGCACTTGTTTTTCTGCACGTCACACAGAATCCTTCCTGCTGCCCTAACCGCAATTTGACGTTCATGTTAAGTAATGGAATGGATTCTATTAGTTCACAAATGTTTTGATGTTCACAGTCGCATTCAGTGGTGACCGTTGAATATATGCACAAGAGCTTGGACTGTGAATTCACTTCGGAAAATCAACGAATTCAAATCATCCTCCGGTCAACATTACATGGAATTATTTGCAATTTGCCTATATCGCACCAACGTGGGATGATGTCAACAAAAGACAGAGCCAAATATCTTTTCCATTCGTGTCTAGCGGCACCTTTCTTCCGTTTCCACTGACCTGGGCGCTGATGTGACTGCACACAAATTTCCTTCTGCTTTTCTTCCTTTTTTATCACGTACTCCGCAAGAAGAATTAGGAGTTCTCATCACATGATTAAATTATTATTTTTGTTACTATCTGTTTTCTGTTTTTATTTGTATTCTCCTTCATTTTTCCTTATTTTGGGGTGTCGTTTCAGGATCTTTTATTTTCAAATTTCATTTACACGAAAAAAGAAAAAAAAGCACATGTTTCCTGCCTTATTCTTGTCTGACTGAAGTTTTCTGAATATCCTTCGAACATAGGTTCTAAGAAATACAATACTAAATGCTTCTCTTATAGCGCCTGCTACTATAGGTAGATGAGCATTTCCGCCATATCTAAACTACCCTGTTTCGTCGAGCGATGCACTTCTTTCGCTTTTATCTATATGCTAGCTGCGGTACCCGGCTTCACTCAGAAAACACGCCACACGACTATACAGGAACTCGAGACACTCGGACAATCATTTCATCCTTACTCTGGGAAACTATGATCACAACTATAGGTGGAAGCACAACCGGTCAAAGACTCTACTAGTTAGCGCATAACCACCTATGGCAAGCTAACATACACCTGCAAGCGACAACATCGGTAAACCCCTGCACATCAGCAACTTTCACTGGATTTGTCAGCTGCCATTAAAGTCGACCAGCAGGCTACAGCAGAGAAACCGACAAGCTCGCACACTTATGCACAAACAAACCGCCAACACTACCCTACACTGTGTATCCGATATATGATCTATCGGACACAAAACGCTGATGAACCTAACTCTTACGGATATGCTGACGCTGACCGAGAAACCAACCCCGGCACACAGAAGCAGCCGCCGAGTAACGCCACCGCACAGTGTCAAAGGTATCGACCTGCATGATACCCACTACAAACAAAGCCTACCCTTTCACGACCTGTGGCAGGTGGCAAGAACACCGCCACTGCTCTTACAACCCGACCCAACTACCGCAGATGTTTTTTACCCTTCGCTATTTGCTGGCACTTTTTCCCCTCTGCCCTTCAAATCGCTACCCTTCGTTCAGATTTCGACCCATATGATCGCGTATTAATGGTTAACCTTAACCAGACGTATACGAACATCGCAGTACACACATTTTGCGAGACCTCACTTTAGTGAAAACTAACCCTTATGCAGAGCCGGCTGGAGGGGCCAAGGCGCTTCAGTCTGGAACCCCGCGATCGCTACGGTCGCAGGTTCGAACCCTGCCTCGGGCATGGATGTGTGTGATGTCCTTAGGATAGTTAGGTTTAAGTAGTTCTAAGTTCTAGGGGGCTGATGATCTCAGATGTTAAGTCTCATTGTGCTCAGAGGCATTTGAACCATTTTTGAACCTTATGCAGAGGTGGCAGTAGACCTTTCGTGCCGGCCGGTGTGGCCGTGCGGTTCTAGGCGCTTCAATCTGGAACCGCGTGACCGCTGCTGCCTCGGGCATGGATGTGTGTGATGTCCTTAGGTTAGTTAGGTTTAAGTAATTTTAAGTTCTAGGGGACTGATGACCACAGATGTTAAGTCCCATGGTGCTCAGAGCCATTTGAACCATTTTTTGACGACCTTTCGTGTTGGCCATTGTGGTGTCACCGCCAGACACCACACTTGCTAGGTGGTAGCATTTAAATCGGCCGCGGTCCGTTAGTATACGTCGGACCCCCGTGTCGCCACTATCAGTGATTGCAGACCGAGCGCCGCCATACGGCAGGTCTAGTCTACAGAGACTCCCTAGCACTCACCCCAGTTGTACAGCCTACTTTGCTAGCGATGGTTCACTGTCTACATACGCTCTCATTTGCAGAGACGACAGTTTAGCAAAGCCTTCAGCTACGTCATTTGCTACGACCTAGCAAGGCGCCATATTCAGTTACTATATGTCTTCTGAACAGATAATATTGTGAATCATGTACCGTCAAGAGCGACGTTCATCATTAATGAATTAAAGTTAAGTATCCCACTAATTACGTCCGCTTTCTGAATTCTCATTCCTTGTCATGTTCCAGACCTCAAGTGTAGTTCTTCCCTCCTCACGCCAGCCTGCGCGAGCTAAAACGCGTGCATTTCGGCCTCCACTAGTAACACGGTGTTGGCTCTTCTGCCAACACAACTGCCATCATGCTGGTGTGGGCGTGGAGGGTCTCTACCTATTATTAAAAATATAAGGCATCCCTCAAGGAGTTGACATGAGACTGTGTGGTAGCTGGAATAAGAGGATAAACTTTAAAGTATTAAAAGTAAGAAAATTTTACTGAAAACATATTATGTGTACAATACTTGTTAAATTATAAGAAGTAAAATTATTATTGAAAACGTGTTCTAACGATTCACAACATTTATTTATAAACAACATTTTTCCTTTTGTTATCCGGGGTACATATGTACAAATTTTCGAATTTTCTACTCGTGAGCAAGCTACGTACAGTTGACTGTCCGATAAGTTGGAGTGTTTGAGGTTGATGCCGCAATATCTTGATGTTTGTTCTTGCGCTTTGTTAATTGTAAAACTGCAAGCTAAAATGATTGGAAATTGCGGTATTTTAAATTGGAATGGCAGTTCAGTAGAAAACAGTCGTATTCTGGGGATAAATACTGTGTGTCTTTATATTTTCCAATCATAAGTGTAACTTCGACGATGTTATTCGAAAGCTGTTTGTCGATCATCCTCGTTCCATAGTTTTCGTAAGTTGAGATTTCTGAGCAGTATGATCGTAGTCCAGTTTTAAGTCGAAAGCAGTGTAATGCCATTCCTAGTACTTGAAAGAGTTTAGAAATGTTTCGTTTTTTCGCTGTTCTTTTGTTTTCATCGTTTTCCTTCAGAACTGGTAATATCTCCTCCTCGTTTACGTTTGGGCATTGTCTAAAATCTAAATGAAATCAATTTTTATTAACAAATACTCTAAGTACACTTTATATACATTTCTCACTTTATTTTCGATTCATATTCATTCACTGCATCACTTTCAGTACTCACACTTCACTGTTTGTTTTTATTCACTCACTGCACTATTTTCTCAGTTCCTCCCTTCGTCACTGATAAGAAGCTGACGTCGAACCCACGACGGGTCTTTACCAATGGGTAGCACGACCAGTGGCGAATTCCAGAACATACCAAAGGTCTTCGAATGGTCCACAATGCTCCAGAACATTGCACAACTTTCGAGAGTGTTCTGGAACGTTCCACAATGATCTTGGATGTACCCGGATGTTATCGTGCTACCGGACATTCTGGAAGTTTCCCGAATGTTACAGACTACTCACGAACATTAAGGAACATCACGGATCATTGTGGAACCTTACGGAACATTCTGGAATGCTGTGGAATGCTCTAGAATATTCTAGAATGTTGTGGAATGTTCTCGAAAACTCTCGAATGTTCTGAAATATTCTAGAAATTTGTAGAGGGAGAAACTTCCTAGCCCTTATCTCTTCAAAAGCACGCCCTTCAGGTAAAAGCGGGAACCTTCTACATGAATGGGGTATAGAGTGTTACCACACCATGTAACACCCTTCATCGTACCGTGATTTGTTTCTAGGTTCTAGCGGCACGCGCATTGTATACTTATTTTTATAATATATATTTACTGTATTAATACGCTGTGCAGCGGTCCCAGACCGTCGAGCCGTAATCAAGTATCGATCAAAGAAGGGTTTGCAAGCTCTCTCGTCTAACATTGTGCCAATTTTCATTAGGATACTTGCAATAAATTTCAGCGTGGCATCTGCATTCTCTATCATTTTTTTTAATGTAATAGCGACACTGTAAATAGCTCGGGACGCACACTTCTTGTTTATTTATGGACAGTGTATGACTGTTTGTTGTTATTTATCGCCCAGTGGTGTAACGGAAAACTGATAAAAACTGTTCTTCCAGCATATCAGATATAGTGTTCTCCAAGAAATCATTGTAAGTTTGTCCCTTGAGCTTGGACGCAGAAACATGAGATCCGAACAGTTACCAAAAATGTCGGTACAAACAGTAACAGAAAATATTAATTTGTGCCACCCATCAGTAGTTGCGTGAGGATTCGTGTCAGTCTATACCCGATAACATAGAAAATTTCTATTAAGCTCATGTTGAAATGACACCTCGTCTATAAACAGAATGATTATATCGAAGTAGGTATTGTCAATATCACTCGCAGAACATTATTGGTACAGCAGGATGTCGCGTAACGAGTCAGACAACCAATATTTCTCATTGCACCTGCTTGTTTTACGCTCACACCAATACACGAAGTATTACCTTCTTCACGGGTGCTGCCCTCGTCCATAATCGCTCTCCATAATTCCAAAGCAGCAAGCACAAACTTTATATGCTCCTTAATACGACGCCTGGGTGCTTCAAACTGCCTCCTGTCGAGGCACCCTCGATCTCGAAATCTTCGCTGCTCGCTTCGTCTTATGCCTGTACGTCAATTGGGCATCTGCAAACTCCACATTTGTGTACGTTTTACCAGAAGTTTAGTCTATGATGAACGTCAGTAAAAAGGTCTATGCATTCCACGTCAGTAAAAAGGTCTATGCACTCCACGTCTGTAATGATCACTTAAACAGTTGAGACTAGGATTATTTGACAGTAAAGCTATCTAAGGCAATGACGTAGTTCGCATTGTAAGGATAAAAAGCGGCTTGTTAGTTCTCAAAGTTATCTTCGAAGAGATGGAACTCAAAACACTGGCAGTGTACCTAAGAAGTAAGGTTTAAACAGACACACCCAAAGAGATAATTTCAGTTTTTCATGTTAGATAGAGCTTCATGTTGTATGCTATTACCTTCCGTTTCTACGTATTTCCCATGGTTAGTGCTCTTGGCGAGCTGTACCTAATACGTTCTAGCAAGAGAAATGAAAATTTCCAACCCTTGTCTATATAACATAATTTATTTTTGTATGTGTGAGGAATGTGTCCGGGATGTTTCTCCGTGTCTTTTCTTAATACCAGTTATATCGTGAAAAGTAATGAGCTAATATTCCGAAGATAAATTGACATCTGACGATTAGCCCCATCACCTCGACGTTCTGGGTCATATTTGCAACAAAGTTTCAAATCTAGCCGGGGAGCTGATATTATTTCTACTAAGACCGTTTTCCTTTCACTATTTGATAGTTTGGAACGTAACGGAAGTTGAGCAACGTGGCATCTGTGTGAACATCTCTCTGTACTGCCGCATGAATCTCGTGAGCTTAAGTTGTCAAGACTGCTGCCTTAGGAATCCATGTTGAGTCCTACAGATGAGATTTTCAGGCTTCAGAGTCGTCATAATACGTGAGCGTTCAAATTGTTCCGTGTTTTATACTACACTGGTGTCAGTGAAATCTGCCTAAAGACAGCTACGGACGCAAATCTCTTCTATGATCTTCCTCGATAAGAGGAATGATCTCAACCTTCACTGCCCCAGTGTCCTACGTAAAAAGGCTGACAGAAGGGAACAAGTCCTTTCGCATAATCTATACAGAATCTTACAGGGATATTATAAAGTAAGGTTGGATCTTCTCTGCTGAGTGAGTTTGGTACAGACGTGCTCCTCACAGAAAACAAATTTCTCATCTATCATTTTCGTTTGGTTCTTCTCACCCAAAACACCTGGAATGATAAGCGTTAATAGGAAGATCTATCTAATCGCAACAGTTAACCTCCGCTCCAGCTTTTTAAGAAATTAAGACGCAGCGGCTGATGTTCTTGGGACTGTCGCGAATACAATAAATATCTGGTTAGAGATTAGTCCCGCAATATATGCTTGTAAAAGGCTTTGGAAAGATCCCTGGTATCACGAAACAACAAGTTACAAGTTAAGGTAGCGACATCCACGAAATGAAGTGACAAAAGTCGTGCGATACCTCCTAATATCCTGTTGGAGCTCCTTTCGCTCGGTGTAGTGCATCAGCTCGACGTGTCGTGAACTCAACAAGTCGCTGGAAGTCCCCTGCAGAAGTATTGAGCCATGCTGCTCTATAGCTTGTAACCTCCCCCTCACTTATCGACGTTAATGACAGTGAAAAATTAAACCGCGTGTACCTAATGGGAATTTTGGAAAAGCAATCGTCACCGAAGTTAAACTGTCGGTAAAGAGGGAGGAAAGGGTTACATCTAAATGAAAGGAAAAATGCAAATGAAACTGGTGGAAATTAATTTTGAAAAGGGGTAAAGTTAATAAAGAAAGTAAATGTGCGGCCGTTACGTCAACAATTAACTAGCGGTAATTAGATATTTGAGATTTGGGGGAAATCACGGTCGCCAGTCCTATGGACAATTACTATAACAACTGAAAAAGAAATGTTATTACACATATAATTAGCACTAGAAGCGTGGCAACTGAAGGTTGACACGTGTAGTGTGAAAACTGAAAGTTTGTCAGAAGTAATAGATTTCGCTACACTTAATTTAGCAAAAGAATTAATAAAACCGGAAAATCGAAAGTTGATTTAGTGACTGAAGTTAATAGTGAGCTTTCTTTCTGAAGCACATCGAAATTCAGTAAAATACGGTTAGTCTTGGACTACCTCAACAATCATTTCAAAAGCTACTTCAATCTACGCAATTTAGAAATAAGAGATTTAACTTTGAACTTGAATTAAATGATTCTGAATAATTAACAATAGTAAAATTTAGTACGTACCAAGCTGAGCTGCAGTCACAGGTAAGCTAAAATATGCTAACAAAACTCGCACTCTTAATTTGTGCTTGTGTAATCTAACTATTGTAGCCAGCTATGCTTTAACTGCACTTTGAAACTAAAGTAATGAAATGCAATGATAGTACTTTAATGCTGGCGTCTGAATTTCAACGACACTCGGTTTCATTTCGGAAAAGGAAGGGACCCTGCTTGGTAATGCAATTGGGACAATGAGCAACAAAGGTTCATGCTAAGTTGCTGTAATTTTGCGAGGCAAATGGAACAATGTGAAAAGCTGAGGTCTGCCATACAGTTCTGAAACTTTACGTGCTTTTAGTCTTCCTTGTTAGTTGATTGAAGGTTTGAAGCCGTCGATCGAGGAGGTGGCGACGGTCACTCATTGTCGGCCGTCGCTGTTGCAGAAGCTGGATGTTGGCGCGCCTTCTTCTCGACACGGTCACCAAACGAAACGGGCTCTTGATGTGCGCCGGCTAATGCTTCCCGTCCGCGACACCGTGCCAGAAACTAACATAGCAAGTCGAGCGCAATTACATGCTGCTAAACCCCGAAAGCGCGGCAACTCGCGGGAGCGTCACACCACACACCTGCTCCACTCGCTACTCCAGCCAGACCCCAACT
This sequence comes from Schistocerca nitens, assembly GCF_023898315.1. Lineage (NCBI taxonomy): Eukaryota > Metazoa > Arthropoda > Insecta > Orthoptera > Acrididae > Schistocerca > Schistocerca nitens. The sequence continues at coordinate 668,365,111 of NC_064615.1, forward strand.
GCCCTGCCCGCGCTCCACGCGGCAGAGTTAACACTACCAAAGATCCTACACCCTTTGATTCTTCACACGACCTATCGATGTAATCGTTCGATAGCAGTTTTCCCTAGGCAAGACCCAGCGTAAAAATACAAATAATATTTACGAAACAAACCAATTATACACCGACATAAATGCATATATATATATATATATATATATATATATATATATATATATATATATATATATACAAATAGTGAAACAATTACAATATATAAAGGCACAGAAATGTCATATATTCAGGTAACAAAATAAGGAAAAAAACTTACAGTACAATAGATGGAAATAGGAGGATATGCATTTCCGGCGTTACAAGCTGTTCATAACTGCGAAACTATTGCCGGCGCAGTGTTTTGTACACGGTCTGACCTCTCGATTATGCGCTATAAATGTTCGATTGGATTCATGTCGGACCATTTGTATGGCCGAATCATTCGGTCGAAATGGCCAGAATGTCCTTCAAACCAATCGCGAACATCTGCAACGCGGTGACATGACGCATTGTCACACATAAAAATTACATCGTTATTTGGGAAAATGAAATCGATGAATGGTTGCAGATGGTCCCCAAAAAGCCAAACATAGCCGTTTCTATTCAATGGCAGCTTCACTTGGACCAGAGGACCAAATCCATTGCACGTAAAACCAGTTGACGCAATTATGTAGCCACCACCAGCTTGCACAGTGCCTTGTTGACAACTTGGGTTCCCTACTTCGCGGTGTCTGTGCCACACTCAAACCCGACCACCGGCTGTTACCAACTGGAATAGGGTCTTATCTGACCAGGCCACAGTTTTCCAGTCGTCTAGGATTCTACCGTTATGGTCACAAGCCCAGCAGAGACGCTGCAGGTAATGTGCTGTTAGCGAAGCCACTAGCGTCCGTAGTCTGCTTCCAGAGCCCATTAACGCCACATTTCGCTGCACTGTCTTAATAGATTCATCATACGTCCCGCATTGATTTCTGCCGTTATTTCATGCAGTGTTGCTTGTCTGTTACCAGTGATAACTCTAGGCAAATGTTGCTGCTCTCGGTCGTTAAGTAAATGCCGTCGATCACTGCGTTGCCCATGGTGAGAGCTAATGCCTGAAATTTGGTATTCTCGTCACACTGTTGACACTGTGGAACTCATAACATTGAATTACTTAACGATTTCCGAAATGCAGTGCCCCATACCTCTAGCTCCAACTACCACTCCAGTCGTGCGGCCATAATCATGCTGGAAATCTTTTCACGTGAATCACCTGAATACAAACGGCAGCTCCTCCAATGCACTGGTCTTTTATACGTTGTATAAGCGATACTACCGTCATCTGTATATGCGCACATCGCTATCCCATGACTTTTGTCACCTCATTGTAAATTTACGTAATATTTCAATCAATTTTCAAATTCGTAGCTTATCGTTCTAAGAGCATAATATTTTCCCTCTAGGTTTCGGGTTTGTTTCACCTGCCAGGGTAGCCGAGAGCGCTAACGCGCGGCGTCCTGGACTATAGTTAAATTCTTTTATCTTGGCGGTTCGCGCATGCCCGCCCAGACGCGGGAGATTGCTGCGTTGCCAGTTGTGTGCGCCAAAAGAAGCAGCGCCATAGTATAGTTCGCAAACTTACGTTACAGGAGCATGTGACGTAGCATGTGGAAGTTGCTGGATTTGGACGGGTTGCTCCTGTAACTGAAATGTCAGATCTGAAGATGGTTCTGAATGAACCGAAACCGGTCATATGAATAATAAAAAATTTGCAATCAAGACGGATTTTAAGTAACATTATAAAACCACTGATTGCTGTTATCCCATAAGACATTATGTCTGTTTTTGCAAAATTATAAAGTAAAGCCACCACGGCCACATTAACCCTTTCGCTGCTACAGAGACGTGCTCCCCGCATTCCGCGATGTGCGCGATTTTGTCATCATTGCACTGCTCGCCTGTGCAGACACATGGTGTTTTGACTGCTTTGACACACTTTATCATTCGATTTCACAAAAACTATTTGGCCCAAAAGTTTGATTTTTACGCATCTTCTTGACTGATACCTTCCCCCCATAAATGACTTAATTTTGTTTCCAAGTTCCACGCAGTTATTGTGCAGCATTAGATGTAGCAAACCATTGCACGAAATTTTGAAGAGTTTGCAGAGGTAAAAGTCCATAGTGTATACTTTCTGTATGGTCGATTTTAATTGCCAGTAGAAATTCAAAAAAATTACATTCAAACGAATAAAATTCATGAAGTAAGACATTTCGATATTGTTTTTAAATAATGAAAATATTAAGCACAAAACAAGGTATGAACCTTGGATTTTTCAATTGGCGGCCACACACTTTAACCATTACGCTAACGCAACTCGTCATCCAATATATCTCCCAGAGGACTTGACAATATAACACAAAATACCGACAAACCCTGTTGGTACGACTATGAATTACTCACGTTTCGTCGAAGTACAATAGGAAATAAACAATTACCGCTGTTCTTTATTGCGAAAAACTGGTTAGTGAGAAAGATACAAACACATTTCCTTGCTATCACCTGAATTAGGAGGCTTATTGCTTGTTTGGTTTAATTAATTAATAGAATATAAAGCAATTGGTATAAAGAATGCTTTTTCCAAACTTTCTATAAAAGAAAGTTTGCTATCAAGACACTGCTTTTGTTCAGTTACATTATTTATGACTGAACGTTTCTAAAAGTGAAGACACTCGTCCGTGCTCTGCACTGCAGTCGAACTCTGGCAACGTCGTTCTCTGTTCATTGGCTGACTGTGTTTTGTGACGTCAGATGCGCAGAACGAACCTAAACTCGGCCGCCATCATAAATGACGCGCACTTTATGGTAGGCGCGCTGGCCCCGGATCGAATCCGCCTGGCAGATTAATGACGAGAGCCGGAGTGCTGGCCAGCCTGGATTTGGTTTTTAGGTGGTTTTCCACATTCCACTAGGTGAATACTCGGCTGGTCCCCACGTTCCACCTCAGTTACACGCGTCGCAGACATTTGAAACACGTCCGCACTGTTTCACGTTTTACACTAGACGCAGACAGTTGGGGCACACTGATTCCGTCCTGAAAGTACGGGGTGGAGGCAGGAAGGGTATCCGGCCATCCCTCAAACTCACACTGCCAAATCCGTTGTAACCACGCCGACCCTGTGACCGCTGCAGGACTATAGCGTAAGTGAAAGAAAGAAAGTTTCCGATTTGTTTCAGAGGTGACACACTAAATACACTGAAAAGAAAATTGTATAAGCACTTATACTTTAAATTACTGATTACATCGATGTTATCCTGCAAGATCTTTCCATGGAAAGCTCACGTTGTCTGGAACTGGTTAGGAATTCCTCTGTTCATTGTGTCTGTGATGTCATTTGCACAGTTATCCTTATTTTCAAGCAGACAAGCGCAGAGATTTCCATACTCTATCTCTTCTCTAATGTCTTATCAACAGTTACTGTCTCTGATATCCCTCCTCGATCTTAACCAGCTTGTCTGAACAGCATGGCAGAAACGCCCGTTCCCATTAGAGCAAAGTCCTTCCGCCACCTTCTTGAAGTCCGTCTCAGTAACAGGAACTTGTCTCTGCACTAACCTCCCGCACTCCATTAGAGAACTGAATATCTTCCGCTTCAGAAGACAGTTAATGATGTACCTGCTGTACTGACAATACTGATAACCATTATCCATGTAATCACTCGTTATCCCCGTACACTCTTCTTTCCTATCAGATCTTACTCATTTCTAAGCTTTCTTAGTTGGTGCATTCTCTTTAAATTTGTGTTCCCCAGAACTTGTTATATCGAAAACATCTATTTTGTGCACTTATAAATTCTTTTTAAGCCTGCCACCATCATTATTAGTTATTTAATATTATAATAATAGTTGTTAATATTGGTATTGCTATTGTTATAATAATTATTAGTGGCAGTAGCAGCAGTAGTAGATGTACTGCCAGCATTAACTTCATTAGTTCGTAGGCCGTTTATTTACTCATATCGTCTCTACAGACACTCAAATCATTCTAATCTATTTGTCTAATTAAAACTGTTATTTATTGGGTAACTGTGACGTAAAAAGAGTTGTGTATGTGTTGATCCGATGTATAGAGGGCATGACGGCCCTAATCAGATCAGGTTAAATAAATAAAAGTTTACCCATGTGGATATCTGTAAATTAATCCATCATACACCATCATTTCTTTGTACTGTGTACGTGTCAAATTATACTACCGCATACTGCAGGAGGGAACACAGTTCATAGTGTCGTAATAAGCTTTGTCGGGGAATGCCACATTAAACTGATACGTCACACCTGATACATGATGGATTGCTCAGGTCGTACTGCATTATTTTGGTTCCATCACATAACAAAATAATCGTACTGTTGCAGACGGCGCTGGACGTCAAACTATCACACTACAGTCAAACGAAAGTAAGTTAATTGCTATGTTTTAATTAATACTGAATTAATTTATGCAGTCACTTTGAAACGTTAATTAATTTGCAAACAGTCTTCATTATCAGCTTTTTACGAGCAGAAATTACCTTTACAAAAAAACTACAGTTGAATCATAAATATCAGCAGACTGTTTTAAGTACTGAAGTACTGGAAGTACTGTAAGAAAAGTAATTATATTTTAATGTGAACCGTAGTATCTTCTTCTTGCAAACGCAGTTCAAACAAATAATTACGAGTAGTGATTCCATACCAAAAGCATTGGCATTCTGCGAGAGAAACTATTAAAGATTCTAATGCATTCACTTACGTTTGAATCTGTTGTCCGCACAGCAACAATGTACTGTATATGACAGATAAATGATGACATAGGTAGTTCCTTTTTTGTATAACTGCTTTAGACAGACGCTGGCAGCTAGGGCTAAGCTCTCTTACAATTCAGTTGCTGTGTCTGCTACTGACGTCTGTCTACATCTACATTTATACTTCGCAAGCCACCCAACGGTGTGTGGCAGAGGGCACTTAACGTGCCACTGTCATTACCTCTCTTTCCTGTTCCAGTCGCGTTGGTTCGCGGGAAGAACGACTGCCGGAAAGCCTCCGTGCGCGCTCGAATCTCTCTAATTTTACATACGTGATCTCCTCGGGAGGTATAAGTAGGGGGAAGCAATATATTCGATACCTCATCCAGAAACGCACCCTCTCGATACCTGGACAGGAAGCTACACCGCGATGCAGAGCGCCTCTCTTGCAGAGTCTGCCACTTGAGTTTGCTAAACATCTCCGTAACGCTATCACGCTTACCAAATAACACTCTGACGAAACGCGCCGCTCTTCTTTGGATCTCCTCTGTCAACCCGATCTGGTACGGATCCCACACTGATGAACGATACTCAAGTATAGGTCGAACAAGTGTTTTGTAAGCCACCTCTTTTGTTGAAGGACTACATTTTCTAAGGACTCTCGCAATGAATCTCAGTCTCTAATTGGTTTAGGAGTTGTTCGCTTGCATCATGTTATCCATGATGGTATGTACGCAAATGCGGCGTTTGTTTTATTTCGAAAATAAACAAGTAGTCAGCTGATTTTGTTTCTTTAAATTAATGAACTGAAATTCAACAAATCGTTAATTTGGAAACAGTATACACGAAACTGCAGACTCCACAACGAAGTAAAAAGCTAAGAATCATATATACTGTGCAGATGGACTTCATTTCACCTTATGCCTGTACAGAAATATTTTGACACGTGCCTTAAATCTTGTCTTATCTGGTTAACGGCGTCGCCAACAGATTTCGTACCGTACTTTCTGCGCATCCGTTGTGCTACGTTTCCAAATATTGTCAGCGGACATTCGTTACTGAAACGTGACCGAACGCTGTCTCCGTTATGTGCTGTCCAATTTACTTCTCACAAAAGCCCAATCAATAAAGAGATTAAAAATGCCGTTCCATTTCGTTTCGCAACATGGTCTCTAGAAATTACATTCCGAAATACAAATAAGTTACTATTGCATTAGTCGAGGAGAGCCGATTGCGTGAAAGGCGCCGCGTCAGACTGGTGCACAGCTGTGTCCCGCCGTGTACTCAGAGGTGTTAAAAAACCGGCAACGCTCTTGGATGCGTCTGCAAACTGTTTCATAAACTGGGAGAAAAATTTTCCCGTTTTCCCGATATTTGCATATTATCGCTAATCGTGTTTCCTGATTAACGCTGTCAGGCAAGGCGGGGAGCGAGAGAGAGAGAGAGAGAGAGAGAGAGAGAGAGAGAGAGACAGAGAGAGAGAGGAAGAGTGTGGGAAAAATGGGGAGGGGAGAAGGGGAGGGTGGCCGTTAGCCGGTCGCGTAAGAAATCAAATTTTATGTGCGCAACTGCGTTACGGCGCGACCGTAATGACGTTAGTGCAGTGCCGCGCGGAGTGGCGGAACTCGCAAAAGCACGTACTGGAAACTGGACGCTGGCGCGGCCACCGTCAATACTGGACTCGACTCTGTGCCATGTCTGCCAACATACTGTCATTCCGTAGCCTCTGTTACGTGACGCGAAGAGCGTGTGTTGCAGATTGTTTGGTGGCGAGCCCTTGCAGTATCTCAGGCTGCGTTTACAGTGGCACTGACAACAGACGTCTCCCGGAAACATCGGCCCACAGCTTGGTCACAGTGCATCCGATCCATTTTATCAGCTTTCGCCGTAGTCAAGGAGGATAGGTTAGGTTAGAATCTATTCTATGTACGTATCAAGTAATGAAGTAGGTCATATGTTAACCTGGCGTGGTATATACTACTACCATTAAAATTGCTACACCAAGAAGAAATGCTGATCATAAACGGGTATTCATCGGACTAATATATTATACTAGAACTGACATGTGATTACATTTTCACGCAATTTGGGTGCATAGATCCTGAGAAATTGGTACCCAGAACAACCACCTCTGGCCGCAATAACGGCCTTGATACGCCTGGGCATTGAGTCAAACAGAGCTTGGATGGCGTGTACTGGTACAGCTGCCCATGCAGCTTCAACACGATACCACAGTTCATCAAAAGTAGTAACTTGCGTATTGTGACGAGCCAGTTTCTCGGCCACCATTGACCAGACGTTGTCAATTAGTGAGAGATCTGGAGAATGTGTTGGCCAGGGTAGCAGTCGAACATTTTCTGTATCCAGAAAGGCCCGTACAGGACCTGCAACATGCGGTCGTGTATTAGCCTGCTGAAATATAGGATTTCGCAGGGATCGAATGAAGGGTAGAGCCACAGGTCGTAACACATCTGAAATGCAACGTCCACTGTTCAAAGTGCCGTCAATGCGAACGAGACGTGACCGATACGTGTAACCAATGGCACCCCATACCATCACGCCGGGTGATACGCCAGTATGGCGATGACGAATACACGCTTCCAATGTGCGTTCACCACGATGTCGCCAAACATGGATGCGACCATCATGATGCTGTAAACAGAACCTGGATTCATCCGAAAAAATGACGTTTTGCCATTCGTGCACCCAGGTTCATCGTTTAGTGCACCAACGCAGGCGCTCCTGTCTGTGATGTAGCGTCAAGGGTAGCCGCAGCCCAAGGAAGACTCATAGGCCATCAGTTGTGGCCGGCCGTTGTGGCCGAGCGGTTCTAGGCACTTCAGTTCGAAACCGCGCGGCTGCTACGGTCGCAGGTTCGAATCTTCCCTCGGGCATGGATGTGTGTTATGTCCTTAGGTTAGTTAGGTTTAAATAGTTCTAAGTTCTCGGGGACTGATGACCTCATATGTTAAGTCCCATAGTGCTCAGGGCCATTTGAACCATTTGAATCCTCAGTTGTTCCTGATCTACATGAACGATTTAAGAGACAATCTGGGCAGCCCTCTTCGATTGATTGCAGATGATGCTATCATTTACAGCTATGTGAAGTCTGAAGATGTTGAAAACGAATTTCAAAATCGTTTAGACAAGATAACAGTATGGCGCAAAAAGTGTCAAATGACTCTACAGCAAGAAAAGTGTGAAGTCATCCACATGAACACTAAAAATAGACCGATAAATTTCAGTCACACGATAAATCACACGAATCTAACGAATCTAAAGACTGTAAAGTGAACTAAATACTTAGGAATTACAATAAAGAATAACATAAATTGTAAAGATCACATGAATAATGGTGCGGGGAGAGAAAACCAAATACTGCGATTTACTAGCAGAACACTTATGTCTACTAAGGAGACTGCGTACACTACGTTTATCAACCCCTTTCTGGATTATTACTGCGAGGTGTGCGAGACGCATCAGATGGACTGACGGAGGACATCGTTAAAGTTCAGAGATGGGCAGCTCGCTTTGTATTATCTGAAAATAGGAGAGAATGTGCCAAGGATATGCTACATGGCAGTCATTAAAACAAAGACGTTTTTCGCTGCGGTAGAATCTTTTAATGAAATTTCGCTCACCAGCTTTCTCCTCAGAGTGCGAAAATATTTTGTTGACGCCCACTTAGTAGTGGGAGAAATGATCATCATAATAAAATAAGAGAAATCAGAACTCGTACGGAAAGAATTAAGTATTCGTTTTTCCCATGTGCTGTCCGAGAGTGGGACGGTAGAGAAGTAGCTTAAAAATTGTCTGATGAACCGTCTGCTGCCGAACACTTAACTGTGAATTGCAGAGTAATCATGTAGATGTAGATTTAGAAATAGAAGTAGCTATATCTGTCTCGAAAAGAACGTGGCGAATAAGGTATAGTCTTCAGTTATCGGAATAAACAGGACAGTTTTACCGATAGATGAGATGAAGGGAGAAATGTTCTCAATTAACCTACAACGAATGTCATTCAGTATACGTGCGAAGCACAAGCACAACGTTTAGAATAAAATACTCTGAATACCTAAAGCACTCAAAACTGAAAAAAACGCATACCCCATTTGCAAGCCACTTCACATAACAGAATCACCACCCTACCGGCACAAAAAAGTCCCAATAAGTAGTAATACTAGCTTTTAGGTACCTAATACCCACCTACCACAATCCAAAAACATCCACTAGAGTACTTATAAGCACAAGCACGCCACTCTACTCACCTGAACAGATGACTTTTTGAGGTTATAATTTACGACTAAGATTTCCTACTTGTGGTTTCCTATAAACCTTTGACTTTAGTCCACAGATTCCGAACTAAATCACGATTATGATAACTTTTTATCCTCAGGATACCAAAAACTGATTCTTTCTTGAACTAAACTCCTCAGCTTCCCACAGTCCATATTCGTGTGTGAGAACGTCGGTCGATTTGACCGAAGAAAACAAACTGATTTGAATTGCACCGATGGTTGTCCGAAGTCTATACATTCGGACGATGAGATCGCCTCAGTGCGGCAGCGCACGTAGTGGCCTGATGATATGAAATGATCGGCTGTCTTTGGCCGATTCTGGTCATCGTCGAAATGTACCTATATCGGTGACACTATGACGACAGCCTAAGGAAGAAGGAACGACTGTAAATTAGAGTAACTTATAACGTCATGTCTACAATGCGGCCATTATAGGCGGAAGAAAAGGTCTGGTTGTAGAAGGATGAGGAAGGAAACAGGACGTGTCATTTTCAAGAATAAGCCTATTTATTTTGCTAAATATACGCTGGTAAAACGAACATGGTGCAGATTGCGAGAGGCCAAAATTAGTGGCTGCACTTAGAAGACTTTGTTAGTAAATGATAATTTTATTTTATTTTTATTTACACGTCAAGTTCTGTAGGACCAAATTGAGGAGCAAATCTCCAAGGTCATGTCTTAGTATATGAAATTACAACATAAAAGTAATAACAGATTGTAACACGCCCGTGAGTACGAATGGGTGGGGTACTTTAAACTGACTTCTTGTTTCGTGACCGTTGCGCCCTGTCCACACCACGTACCTGGTAATCCTACGGCGGTCGTACTGTTCTGCTCCACACTGTTGCTCGCTTGCCTGAAACTATTTATCGAAACATACAAGCGAATAAGGGGAGCCACTCAACGTTAAAACACAACACTGTTCGACGTCTGGTATGAACAACTATATTCGGAGACGATTAAAGGAAAATCGCAGGTTGCAGTGTTTACATTCTAATTCAGAAGTGTTAACCCAATTAATGGATTATTAACAGTCCACAAAATATCATTTAGACGAGCGTACGCGTAACCGACACGATGCGGGTGATTGTTGATGATGCGGAAGCCGAATGATCGAACGAAAGTTGTTACGCTCGTCACACATACAGATACCCGGTAATAGTCCTCCTTGTCACTAGTAATGATATAACACTGTTCGTAAAGTTAATTTTTCAGTTCTCAGTTCTCACTTGTACGAGCGTGCGCGTAACCGTCGCAGTGCGGCTTATTGTTGATAATGCGGAAACGTGATGATCGAACGCACGTCCTCACGCTCGCTACAAGACATTGGTTCATTCTGAGAGACCGAACACGGCGCGGATGACCGATGCTGTGCGACTCGCGACGAGAGGAAACATAAAGACGTTATCGACGGCACTGCTCATTTTTTCATTTCTTCTTGACGCACTTTCCTCTGAATTACTTCCAAAAATGGCTCTGAGCACTATGGGACTTAACATCTATGGTCATCAGTCCCCTAGAACTTAGAACTACTTAAACCTAACTAACCTAAGGACATCACACAACACCCAGCCATCACGAGGCAGAGAAAATCCCTGACCCCGCCGGGAATCGAACCCGGGAACCCGGGCGTGGGAAGCGAGAACGCTACCGCACAATTACTTCCATATTTAATCACTTTACTGTTATAGTACTTGTAGCAACACGTCAACCTGAATACTAAAAAAGTTTCTCAAATGCAGAGCTACACACTACACAACAAAACAATTTCGTGTCCCGTGCTCGACTTTCTAGACGCGGCTGCCCGCAAAGATACTCCACAACTAAACCAGCGATATGACAGAACACTTACAAGATAAAAATAAATGTTTATGAACCCGAAAAACGTCAGTCCACAAGTTTAAGTATATTCAATCAACAATACAACAAGAATCAGCTTAATTTTCAAGGAACTCCTCGACAGAATAGAAGGAGTGGCCCATGAGGAAACTCTTCAGTTTCGATTTGAAAGCACGTGGATTACTAAGATTTTTGAATTCGAGTGGTAGCTTGTTGTAAATGCATGCAGCAGTGTACTGCACACCTTTCTGCACATGAGTTAAGGAAGTCCGATCCAAACGCAGGTTTGATTTCTGCCGATTATTAACCGAGTGAAAGCTGCTTATTCTTGGGAATAAAATGGTTCGAATGGTTCAGAGCACTATGGGACTTAACATCTGAGGTCATCAGTCCGCTAGAACTTAGAACTACTTAAACATAACTAACCTAAGGACAACACACACATCCATGCCCGAAGCAGGATTCGAACCTGCGACCGTCGCAGCCACGCGGCTCCGGACTAAGCGCCTACAACCGCTCGGCCACCGTGGCCGGCCTTGGGAATAAGCTAATATTTTTAACATGAAATGAAACTAAGGAATACATATATTGAGAGACTCGTGAACGGGGGTCGACAAGAGATCCGTGAATTTACACCACTTATTGCCCGAACCGGCCGTTTCTGAGCCAAATACATCATTTTAGAATGGGAAGAGTTATTCCAAAATATAGTACCATACGACATAAGCGAATGAAAATAAGCAAAGTAGACTAATTTTCGTGTCGAACGGTCACTCACTTCAGATACCTTTCTAATAGTAAAAATGGCAGTATTAAGTCTTTGAACAAGATCCTGAACGTGGGCTTTCCACGACAGTTTACTATCTAGTTGAATACCTAGAAATTTTAAATGTTCAGTTTCACTAATCATATGCCTGTTCTGTGAGATTAAAACGTCAGGTTTTGTTGAATTGTCTGTTAGAAACTGCAATAACTGAGTCTTACAGTCATTTAGCGTTAGTTTATTCTCTACAAGCCATGAACTTATGTAACGTACTGCACTACTTGAAACCGAGAAAATGTTGGACACAACACCCTTTTAATACCAAACTAGTGTCATCAGCAAACAGAAATATTTTAGAGTTACCCGTAATACTAGAGGGTATATAATTTATATTAATAAGGAACAGGAGTGTCCCCGACACTGATCCCTGGGGCACCCCCGACTTGATCATACCACTCTCAGATCCCACATCACAGCCATTATCAACATTGTGACTAATGAGCTTTTGCTCTGTTGCTAATTTAAGAGGTGAACCATTTGTGAGCTACTCCCCGTATTCTGTAATGGTCCAACTTCAGGAGTAATATTTTTTTATCAACACAATCAAATGCCTTAGTTAAATCAAAGAAAATATGCCGAGCGTTCGAAACCTTTTGTTTAATCTATCCAGTGCCTCACAGAGAAACGAGAATATATCATTCTCAGTTGTTAAACGACTTCTAAAGCCGAACTGTTCATCTGATAGCAAATCGTGTGATATAAAATGATCAATTATCCTTACATACACAGCCTTTTCAGTAACTTTTGCAAACACTGATGGCATAGAAACTGGTCTAAAATTATCTACATTATCCCTTTCTCCCTTTTTATAAATCGGCTTCACTAGTGAGTACTTTAATCATTCGGGAAACTGACCATTCCGAAAGGAAAATCTACAAATATGGCTAAATACAGAGCTAACATGTGCAGCATAGTACTTTAATATTCTGCTAGACACTCCATCATAGCCATGACAGTCTTCAGTGATTTAGTTATTGACTCTATCTCCTTGTCTGTATCACATAGCAGCATATCAGACATCAATGTCGGAAAGGCATTTGCCAAGAAAGTTATATGATTCCCTGTAGAAACTAAATTTTTATTTAATTCACCAGCAATGATGATGATGACGATGATGATGATGCATTATAATCTACATCTTATAATTAGCAGATCTTTCTTTTATATCTTCACAGCGAAGCTTTAAAGTGAGGCAGATACCGATATAAAAGCCTGCTCCTGCCGTCAGAATCAGCTGAATGTAATGCCGCCATTCAACGGAGAGGAAACACCAAAAACATTATGCATCACCATGCGTAATACGGCGTAGGAAACTCGTTAGCATTCAAAACAGCTCCCAGTCGTCACGGGATGGACAAATACATGTCCTGTACGGTTTTCTACGAACTGCAATATAGTGGCAGTTTCAGGAAACGATGACGTATCTTTGTCTCCAAAGTCTCAATTATATTCGGATTTGGTGCCTTTGTTGGCCGAGGGAGATGCGACAATTCGTCCTCGTGTTCACAAAACCAGTCGTGAACGCCGCGTGATGCTTGAACAGGGACCCAGCCGTCTTGGAGCACAGGGTCACCACTAAGGAACAAACGTCGTACAGTGGGGTTCACACTATCCTTGGCAGTAATGCGACCTTGCACAGTAACCATGGGGCCCATGGAATACCACGATATGGGTGCCCAAATCATCTCCAAACACCCCCTCCCCCACACCCGTCCCCCTAATATTTCACTCTTGGGACGTAAAGTAGGCCAGAAGTTGGAAACAGTATGAAACAAGACTCATCCAATCAAATGACTTTCTTCCATTGCTCCAAGGTGCAGATTTTATGGCTTCTGTACAACGTTTTTCTGTTACGGGCATTTGCATCTCTGGTAACAGGTTTTGGAACGCTGCTCGCCCAGTAATTCCCTTCTTATGGAGCACCCTTCGTGTTGTTTTGGTGCTGTCATCGTTCGCGACTGCAGCATTCTGCAGTGACTTCTAAAGCTGTTGTTGTCTTAAGTTTTTTCATCAAAAACCACTCCAGTACCCATCTGTTACGATCACTCAGCACACACTGCCGCTCGCGTTGTGACTTATCGGATGATGTTACTCCGTTTTCCGTGTATGCTGTATGAATCTTCGATACGTCGGCTCTTGAAAACACTTCGGGTCCCGTGGTTATGTATGCACCCACCGTGCGAGCGTCAAGGATATGCCGGCATTCTGTTTCACTTATTTCCGACATAATGAACTCACAACTACGTAGAAAATTGTTCTGACCGCGAGTGACACTTGCAAAGTGTTGAAGACAAGGCACAAGTGCCGTTCGTCAAGAAATACAACAGCACCATCTGCAGTCATGGCTAGAATCTGCATATATGTTCCAGCACGCATTTCTCGCGGCGTTTCCATACTTTTGCCCAATCCTTGTACCTCGCTCATTGAGACATTACGAAGAGGTAGGCATTAAACACACCATAATAATGAATTCTGAAAATTAGGAAGAGTACGTCAGTATATCTACTCTATAGCTGCCTAAACTGTGTTGATGAAATTTTTCCCGACACTAGGTTTCGAAATGATTATATAAGGATCAAGGGCTACTGGAATACGTGAACTCATCACTTGATGTAGCTTCATTGAAAATTCTAGTGCAACGTCTCAAAAATCAAGCTGTGACCATGAAACTTGCAAAATGTTCATCTTTCGATATGAATCATTTTTTCCAAAGATGGATGGTTTAGCGTGGACGTTAGCTGTAGATGTCTGAATTACTGCTGTTCGAGTAACGTTCCTTTTCGAAACTCACATCATCGTTCTGGAAATTCTCGCCATGCACTTGTTTCTTCATACGGAAAAAGAGGTTCAAATGGCTCTTAGCACTATGGGACTTAACATCAGAGGTCATCAGTCCCCTAGATCGTAGAACTCCTTAAACCTAACTAACCTAAGGACATAACATACATCCATGCCCGAGGCAGGATTCGAACCTGCGACCGTAGCGGTCGCGCGGATCCAGACAAACTCCTAGAACTGCTCGGACACCGCGGCCGGCTAAAAAAGGGAAGAAGTTCCTGAGTGTCGTGTGAGAACAATGCGAGATGAGGCAGAACGTGGTGATCCAAAAAAGCTGTATGTATAAGAAGTCTTCAAATGAAAATGTACGAAACTTCGTAACAAGCAGAGCAATCGAAATTTGGATATGATGCTTTAGGATAATGTAGCGAGACATTTAAGGACGTGAATAAAGTGTCGTCACTTCCCCTAAAAAAAATAAAAGTTGTGTCCTCTGCTGTCAGGTTGATGCTCACCATCTTTTTCGATGTCAGAGTTCCGATACGAAACGCATTCCTTGAGAACGGACGAACAATTAACAATGACGGGTACAGTGAGACACTCCGTAGCCCCTTCAAGTCCATCAGCATGAAACGACATGGACTGCTCACGGAGGGAGTGATTCTCCTCCACAATAACGTACGTCCACACTTCTCCATGGGCACACAAAGTGTAATTGCCAAGTTCAAGTGGAAGCCGCTTGAGTATCCGTCCTGCAGTCCGGACATGTCGCTTTGCGATATCCACGAGCTTGGTGCGCAGAAATAACATCTCAAGGGGAAACACTTCAACTCGGACGACGAACCGAAGAACACGATAGAGGACTAGCTCCTGCTACAGCAACAGAAATTCGGGGAACCATGAAGCGTCAGAACATGACTAGTCGCTTCGCATGTCCTGTTTTTCCAGCACAAATGGAGACTGTTACATGTCATTCGTGCTGGCCGGGATGGCCGAGCGGTTCTAGGCGCTTCAGTCAGGAAACGCGCGACCGCTACGGTCGCAGGTTCGAATCCTGCCTCGGGCATGGATGTGTGTGATGCCCTTAGGTTAGTTAGGTTTAAGTAGTTCTAAGTTCTAGGGGACTGATGACCTCAGCTGTTAAGTCCTATAGTGCTCAGAGCCATTTGAGCCATGTCATTCGTAGTAACACGGAGAAGGGTAAAGGAAGTAAGAATAATTAATCTGAGGACTGTGTGTTGATCTGGAAATAGACTACGATCGTCGCGTTCGACAAATAACCACGCTTTCACTGACCATAGCTCATAAAACCCCCCAGTGAACATTTCATCTTCGTTTCTCACACCTACTACCCTCAGCTTTTTCATCTCGTCCCGAAGTAGAGAACACATTGTTCTGTTTTGCGTCAGCTGTTTCCCTGTAAAAGATACCTGTATTTCCTTGTTGACGAGCGTGTTGTAAAGTTGGAAACTGGTGATTTCTGTTTCGGTTCCACTTGTCTGTTAACTCCAGTTAAGGAAACATTTTCCAGAAATTTGAATCTCCGGTCAAGACAAGGTCAGTAACACCCAACTGTTTGTGGTCAGCAGCAACCGCCCAATCATGAGTACTCCGATATATCCTTCATGTTCCCTTTTAAGGGCTAGCACTGATCCCTGCAGAGGAGCAATATTATGCTTCATCAGAGGACTCATGTTTGTTTCTTTGTTTTCATGTACGTATCTGCAGTTTGGGTACCCACTGAAATTTTCGAGCCGCAGTACCGTAACACGACACTAGAGAACCAAAAAAAAAAAAAAAAAAAAAAAAAAAAAAAAAAAAAAAAAAAAAAAACGATGCCGAAAATTGATAAAATGGAATAACGTGCCATAGTAGTTTTTGTGCATTTGAAGTAAAGCAACGTTTCAACAATCTATGCTGAGCTGGTGAAAGCGTACTGCGAAACTGCACCACCATACAACACTGTGATCAGGTATCGTAAATGCTTCCAAGACGCTCAAAGAAACGGCACACCATCTCTGTGTGAAGAATCTAGAATCGCAAGACTAGTGTATCAGAATCGAGATGAAAGCAGAAAATGTGAAGTTCAGTCATAGTGTTCAAGATTTTGTACGACATTTTGATCATATCAAAGGACGTAGCCCTCTGGGTTCCACGAGGCTGATAAAAATTCGCACAGCCCACCGAACAGAAGCAGTAGCAGAAATGATGCAGCTGGGCCAGGTCAATCCAAGCCAACCACAGGGGTCAGGTGCTGGGCTCATCACTATAACCGTGAACCACAGGAGCCACGCAAGTCGTGGAAACACGACGATACAACGCCACCGAAAAAGGCGTACAACTAATCTTTATAGGGAAAGGTGGTGATTAGAATTTTTTGAGGCTACCATGGTGTGATAGGAACAGACCGTGGCTGCGAGAAGCGAAACTCTCACAGGAGCATATTACCGAGATCTCCAGATGAGAGTATACAAAACTGTAAAGACGAAGCATCACGGGAAGGGCTACTATGGAATGCTTTCGCTCCACGATGACGCCTCAGCTCATTGTGCGCAGTGGTATTCAAAAGGAAAAGTACGAAACAACAGTATGTTTTTAAATGAAGTCTTCATTCGAAAGTAATCACGAGAGGTGTAAGCAACTTCAGATGCAGAGAAACTGTTACGGCACATTACTCCATTTTATCAATGGTCTGCGTCGTTCTATAGTTACTGTAGTGTCGTGTTATGATACTGCGGCGCGAAAATTTCAGCGCGTACCCGAACTGCAAATATGTACATGAAAACAAAGAAATGAACATGAGCCCTCTGAGGAAGCTTAACACTGCCCTTCCACAAGCATCAGTGCTAGCTATTAAAAGGTAAAATCAAGGAGATTTCGGTGTACTTACGATTGGGCTCTTGCTGCACGCCACAAATACTTGGGTGTTACTGATCCTGTCTTGACCGGACACTTCAAATTTCAGGAAAATACTTCCGTAACTAGAGCTGACAGACAAGTGGAACCAAAACAGAAATTACCAGTTTCCACCTTCACAACATGCTCTCCAACAAAGAAATAAGGAATCTTTTGGAGGGAATCAGCTGACGCAAACAGAAGAACGCGTTCTCTGCGGCGGAACGAGAGGATAAAGATAAGGATAGTCGGTGTGAGAAATGAAAATGAATGTTCACTGGAGAGTTTTATGGACTTTCGGTCAAGTGGAAACTGAGTTAGCAATCGAATGTGATTGTCATAGTCGATTTCCAGATTAATAAACAGTCCCCCGATCAATTATTCCTTCCCTTACCGTCCTCTGTGTTACCACGAATGAGATGTAATTGTCTCCATTTGTGCTGGAAAAGCAGGATATGCAAGGCGACTAATCATGTTCCGCCGTTTCAAGGTAGGACATCAAAATTCTGTTACAGTTCATTAACGTGATGTCCTGCAAACATGGCGTTGTGCCAGTGCAGATGTGGAGCTGAGGTCGTGACTTCGGTGTTCCTGGAGAGAGGCTGTAACGTAACTAGTGAGACGGCAACGGCTCTCGATCCTACTAAATGATGTGATAAGTTCCAAATTAGGGATGCCAATAGTTTTTCTGTTTATTTACAACATACGAAGTAGAGAAAGTTGTAAACTGCTAACCCAAAGTTTTGCAAGCGTTCATTTACAAAGTCACACGTTTCGCAGTTATCGCTAGACTCCATCACAATCCCGTTACATTGGCTCTTGTAGAAAGCATGTTCACAAAATTCCTATACACCGTACTCTATTCTCCTCTGCTTTGCACACAGAGTCGCTTTATTTGAACAGTATTATGTGGAGGGTATCGGAGATATTTATAATGCGGCGAGTAACGCGGACCGTAGAGTTGAACCCCTCGCATCAGACTGAACCAGGCAGCTCCAATCATTTCGTTTCGGGGCGCTTTTTTTTTTTTTTTTTTTGTGGAAGGCGAAGGTGCGTGAAGTGCTTTGTCCGAACTTCGTTGTTCTAATGTTAATCAAAACTGTTGCAAACCTGAGATCTTAAGTACGTGGGTTAAAGGTTGCTACTGAGAGAGGACAATAAAACCTGAAGTATATTTAGCCGATATTAGTAAATGAATTCAAGAAATATGGCCCGCTGGCTCCTGGGTCGGAGGCCTCTAAACTGGCGCAGTTCCTCACGGAACTGCTCGTACTCACTGTACAATCTTTTGTCTTTCCCGCGCCCCATCTCTAACGTCATGCCTTATCTGCTATAATCTCAGCCATACAATGGAGTGAATCTTGGGAAAGAACCTTATGGCTCAAAAACTAGGAATATCACATCTCTAGGGGTCAGGTCATTCTTGACAGGGCGCTCAGATTTAAAGAGCACTTCCTGCGAACCGTCGCCAAAATGACGACAAGACATACCATTTCGCAGAAACTTTGTGGTACGACATGTGCTCCAGCTCCAGCACTAAGAACTTCAGCTGTGCGACTGGTGTACGCTGTTTCAGAACATTACGCTGCAGTCTAGATCAACAGCCTATACAGCAGACTCATCGACGCGTGACTCATCCAGGCTATGTGCGTCATCGAAGAAACGACGAGAAAACTCCAACTTTGTGGCTGCCTATTATCAGTCATACAGGTCCCCCATTTTTGCGACGAGAATCTGATCTTAAACAGGAGTATACAAAAACAGCTGGTGATTCTTATTCCTCTGTACACGAGGACGTTCTTGCACTCAAGTAAAACTAGACTTGACTCGCATCATCTACCTCGACAAATGCACAGTTTTCGGTGGACAGCGGAGTAAAAATAAAAGACGATGGACATAAATATAGCAGAACATCGCCACCCTGGAAGGCTTGAGATACCCTCAAGGTTTTCAAGAGCACCGCAATAACTGTTCTGCACGGAACAGCATAAGGTCAAATACTAGGAGATGTGATGATTCAATACACAAATGGGTAACAAAAACATTGCCCAGATGTAACTGCGATGAAGAAAGTCAAACCGTTAAGCATATCATACGTGCGAGCCCAAAACGATTATTTCCTGGCGATTCGGAACAGACCAAAGTTCCAACAAAGGCATTGATTGAATACATTAAGCAGCTGGATGTAGGTCTGTGACCTTCTGTGTTTTGCAAATACTGTAAATTTTATTAATTTATAATTATTAATTTTTGTATGTGTTAAATGTGTGTATAAGTGTTCTTAAAGAAAACATTTTATTGTGTAATGTGATACTAACCACAAGTTAAATAAATAAATTAGACTGACTCTTGTATATCTACGCGTATATTCTATAAGCTACATTTCGCTGATTCGTAGAGGTGGAACTGTCATTTCCGTCCACCCCTAGTCCATTTGCGAGTAGGCCTGGGGAGAATGAATATCGGTATGTTTCTGTTTGGACTCTAATTTGTCTTATATGAAGATAGGTTGGTTTCGGAAATCTTTAAACACTCTTTGAACAAAACAAACCGCACGGTCAGCAACACGTTATTACAAAATTGTTGAAGCTTTCGTGGCCAATAGGTAACGTATGATCTGTTGTCTTCTATCTAGGTTACTTTTACGTTTTGTCGTTTCTCCAGAACGACTAGAAGTTATATTAAGGGGGATAGGACGTCAAACGGGCCGTCTTGGAGCAGGAGAGACATCACAGGACATTTTAATTTCCACTGTCTATAGTTTTACGAATAAATTCATAAAACTTTGTCAGCATGACCAGTAAGGATTCAGGATTCACAATCATAGCAGTGGAAGTTCAAAAAAATAAGAAAATAATTTTTTTTACATGTGAAGGTTATCATTTTTTCACTTCTATTGGCTGCGTTTATTGCTATAGGTACACGTTTCTTCATAAGTAAGAGAGATTCTTCGATGAATTTTGCACAGCATACAAACCATACTTACAGGTGTATGCAACTCTAGAAATTATTTAATTTATGGAAAAATGAATGTGCTGTTACATTTTAAACTTCATGTTTAGAAAAAACTCAAATTTTATAGTTAATTATCTCAATTTTTTCCAAAGTCTTTAATAGATTTCGAAAATTCTAGAGTTTCTTACACCTGTAAGTATGGTTTGTATGCTGTGCAAAATTCATCGAAGAATGTCCCTTACTTATGAAGAAAAGTGTACCTATAGCAACAAATGCAGTCAATGGTAAGTGAAAATAGGTGAAATTCAAATGTAAAAAAAATAAATTATTTTCTTATACTTTTGTACTTCCACCACTGTAAGTGTAAACCTTGAATCATTTCTGGTCATTCTGACAAAGTTTTATGAATTTATTTTTAAAAGTATAGACAGTGGAAATTAAAAATTCCTGTAGTGTCTCTCCTGCTCCTAGTCGTCCCATTTGACGTCCTACCCCCCCCCCCCCTTAAAAGGTTCCCTCTCCAGTCCACCGCAATAAGTGGAGGGACCATTACTATGCCGCCCACTCGAGCTGGTTAAATGGCAGGAAAATTATTGTACAAACGTCGCCCGAAGGTAACGAGACAGAAGTCAACATGGAATACAAGAACACGTCATTGTTTACAACGTAAATTTTCGGACCGGAGGCACTGGCTGATAGTTGAGTGCTGCGGTCGTTCCGGCAGGCGGTTATCACTCAGGTATTCGCGCCGCAGCCGCCGGTCGGCCGACCTGTGGCTGCCTCCATTTAACGCAGCGCTGCCCCGGCCGCAACTGTTGCGGTCTGGTGCGCCATGTACCAGCACATGTACACGTGCACCACGTGACGTCATGCAGAACGGCAGAGCGCAAGGGCCCTCTGGGGCGGCAAGTGAACGCCGCTATTGTGCAACAGCGTTTGTATGGCCGACATCACTCATTAGCGTGTCGCAGTGGGCAATTCCTGGCGCTGCCGCTGTCATTGACCGCTACCCAGTTTATTCACAAATGCAATGTGCATGAAATGATATCATGTGTGCCATTTGTTTCATCTTGGAATTACAATTATTTCGTAAAAAAGTGACGAATATTATTTTCAGCCAGTTTGTTCTCTGTAGACACAACTAAAGCCACAGTGATGCAGTAGCCAGCATTCTTGACTCTTAGTACGACAGAAAGTCGTCTTAATTACCGCTTACCGTATTCACTGACGTGTTTCTAGTTTGTCCTAACCCACTTAAACAGCATACCTAAATACCGCCAAGTTCATTCCCCGCGTATGTGCAGTCCGAGTTTACGCTTTGTCCCATGTGTCGACACTGACCGGAAGCGGTACTCTAACCTCCTATCACTAGAGATTTCTTTCCCGTTTTTTGCGCCTTAATCCCATATCGTCATAGGGTCAGCATGGTTATTTACTGATTTGGAACAGTTAGTTTAAGATGTGGCCACCTCCTTACCACCTGGGACGAACACATGTGTAACCCAACTGTCTGCGAGTGGTGTTATTAATGCGAAAGTGGGCGAGAGTAATTAAAATGTTTGTGGATCGTGTAACTGAGGCTGGACTGGGGTACCAGCCTAATATTCACCTAAAGGAATACGGGAAACAGCGTGAAAATCACACCGGAACTGGAGGGCAAACGGAAACTCGTCATTAATCCGACGGGTGGATTCAATCCGGAACGCGCGCACCTCGCCGTCCTAGAATCGAAGCTTTAACACGCATAGTCACCAGTGCAGGTAATAGTCTTTCACTAGAGTATGGTGTAGGAAATCGGCTGCCATCTCATCACTCACCTGAACAGATAAAGCCCACTCATAAGAAAGCCTTAAGCCGTCGGCATACTGACCGTGCATCTGAGCGTTGAGCGTGCCGAGTTTCTGACGTCATAGCGTGGAACAACACGTACGGGAGTCTTTCCGAAAGTGCAGAGCAATATCTAGCATGTCAGATATTCTGAGCGTGCGTCTGAACGTTGACCAATGAGATTTCACAACGCCACCTACGCGAGATGCACGCCATCTCTCTTCAGCACGGAGTTGTGAGGTGCTATATTGGCATTCATTTCAAGCCTATATGTATATATGCTGTTTCTGAGCACCAGCAAATCGAGAATCACTCGAAAACCCGTTGTTTATTGTGTGATTCATTGCAATATAATAACGAGAAACACCATATTCGTGGCAAAAGAATTATTGTAACTTGCGTATTATGGGAGTATGCGATTTGAAGGCAAAGACATACTGAGGATCCACCCAAAACTCATTGTTCTTCGTACAATTTGTCATAATTAATTTACAATCAATAAGACAGCTACGATTAAAGCTTTCAGCAAGTGGAAAGACGCTAGAACTGGCTAGTAAACATTTGTCGTCGGTTTAGCGTAGTGGGTTACGTTACTTGTTCTGGGTTGGTAGCGTGTTATTGGGGTGGTTTGCATCTCACCCCGTTAAACTTTTTTTCCTGACATTCACGTTTTTAATAGGTTATGATGGTTTGTTATTAGTTTAACATAAGTATATACTATAATATTTGATGTTATGTAAATATAAGTTCACCTTTTCTGAGGAGTGCGTTTGTTCGATTGGTTTAATCTACAGGACAGCTTGCGCTACCTGTAGAAGCAAAAGGAGCAAAATATCTTTATACGTTAGTAATTCACATGTTGTTAAGCTTCTGCTTCTGGGTAGGAACAGTGATCAAGAAAGAATGACCTTGGAATTTTACTAAGACGTGGGAATTATGAAATAATGTTTATCATATGTGGAGAACTATTGCAAACTTGAATCGCACTGTTTGTAATGGAACTTTTATAAGCGTGTGTCCTTACTGATTGAACATGGTACTTTCCTTTTCGTCTTAAAACATGTACATGGATATTGAAGTTTTTATTTGGGTATATTACGTATAGAACAACGTGACTAGCTTATGGATAATGGAGGAAATGTGCGTTTTAACAGAGCTAACGTGGGAATTTTACGCGCGCCTCTCTAGTAAACAGTGTGGTTTATGAACTAGAAACATTCCGCGACTGCCGCTGAAGTGCGTTGTGATCACTTATAGCACGTTGGGGCCCATGTTCACAAGTCTCATCATTTCTGAGCGTTCAGCTGCACGTTTAACCCAGCACGCTCAACGTTGACGTTCGACAGCACGGACCGTGTGCCGACGGCTTTAGGCTACGGTCATACCGTCCGAGCCTCGCTG
Organism: Schistocerca nitens; assembly: GCF_023898315.1. Lineage (NCBI taxonomy): Eukaryota > Metazoa > Arthropoda > Insecta > Orthoptera > Acrididae > Schistocerca > Schistocerca nitens. The sequence goes on from NC_064615.1 coordinate 668,388,718, forward strand.
GGCGCCTAGGTATCTCACGACTTGCCTGATAGAAAGTGTTTCGATACTTGATGGCCACACCGCAGCATCGAAGTCGGTAGCTAAAGGCGTGTTGCTAGCTCGCACTGTGGAATGTCTCTTCAAATGTTGAATCATTAAATGCTTCTGGCATTTACTGTTGTGGAATCTACCATCGTGCTGGATAGATAGTTTTAACTTTCAGATAAGTGAACTAAAAAATAAAATACTGATTGCAAAACGGTGGGGACGGATGTGATGATATTTCCAGAAGTTCTTCGCGTTATTGAACAGTTACTTCGCACAAAGAGGTTAATAGTACATTAGAAAGGGAAAGCCGGTAAAAATAGAGGAAAGTGCTACACTGTTCCAACACGATCGACCTGCAGAGTTACCATATATTCTTCAGACAGTAACACAACTGAAACACAGAGGGAAAAATTACCTTCCCCTGTGTCTACAATCAAAGCTGAGCAGTTTTTGGACCTTGAGCGAATATAATTGAAGTACTACAGCAAGATGTCGACAGAAGCTAAGATGACGATCCTCTGTTCTTGCAGAGTTTGTTAAGATTTTTGACTGAAATTACACCTTTGTAAAATCTTTTACTGCAAGCAAAATTAGAAATTTCATTGTTGCGAAACTGCAGTCCGTTCAAGATGGCTTTCTTATTTGAAAACTACCGTATTAATTCTTCGTCACCCAGCGCTTATTAGGTATATATATGCGACAAGCGAGGAAAGTCCTCTGTGGCCATAGCCTTTGCACGAATACTTAATGGTAGCCTTGCTTCAAAATGCTGCTGCAGTCTACCCAAGTTCCTCCCATTTGGAGCAGCCTCCTAGCCAAAGTTGGTAACACAAGCCTGTGTCGGCACTGTCAACTGGGAATTAACCGGGTCTAGTCCCTGTGGTAGATGACATTTCCTCTGCCATTATGTATGTAGGCGGTACGGGGAGGATATGTCGTGGCGCGAAGTTCTTAACACCAGACATTGTGGCTGTGTTATGGATTGAATTCCAAATCGCTCCCCAGTGTCTCCCGATGTAAGGACATGTCATGGCCGTTGATGGTGACCCGTCCGTCGGGTGCGGACGTTAATTACGGAGGTCCCCAGGATGCTGTTCGAGAGGGGTAGGGGAGTAGGCGACGTGTCGCCACCGACTAGCACTCCGTCACGTAATCGTACAATACTACCATGCCACCACACTGTAGACGCATCCATTACAGTCACGTACAATCAATAGGTACACCATTAACACAACTGGCTCACACCGCGTGTAATTGCGCCATTTACACAGAGGAAGAAATCACCCACTCCCTTTTTTTCCGATAAAGCAGCAAATAGTCACTTATCTGCTTATTGTTGTTGCCAAACTAAATCCTAGGGCAGGTCCATATAACACAAACTGTGATTATACAAATATTAAAGTATTCATTCACACAAACATTACGAAGCGTGAAAGTTGCTGCAACTAGAGTGATACAACCTGAGAACCAGTAAATATCAGCCAGTATTTCTAAGCTACTGTTTTCTTTCTTTGGACGAAACCGCAAAACTCGTAGTGACCCCCAAAAATGAAAATTAATTCAGGTTAATGTAAAATTTACTTTACAGCAATAGTACTGTGTCAAAATTCCGGCGGTTCCGTTACCCGTTCGCGTCATGTGTGCAAAGGACAGATCTGCCTGCGTGAGAACAGGTCGTCAGTGGATTGTGTAGGAGTGAGCTGAGACAACTTGAAATGGCAACTTCTTTGGATATCACAGAAGAGAACTGCAGTTATGTGGTATTGCCAAATTAGACGTCCGTCCAACTCGTGACCAAGATCTTCTCTGTATTGCACACAGACAATGGCATCAACTACTAATCGAAAATCCTTGCTCGAAAAGGATGATGGGTGATATCTGCGATTCAGCTAGAAAGTATAGGAGGGTGACATTATCCCACTTGTGGTTTGCTTGCCGGCCGCGGTGATCTAGCGGTTCTAGGCGCTCAGTCCGGAAACGCGGGACTGCTACGGTCGCAGGTTCGAATCCTGCCTCGGGCATGGATGTGTGTCATGTCCTTAGGTTAGTTAGGTTTAAGTAGTTCTAAGTTCTAGGGGACTGATGACCACAGATGTTAAGTCTCATAGTGCTCAGAGCCATTTGAACCATTTTTTTGTGGTTTGCTCTTGGTACAGTCACCAAACATGTAATTTCGTCAAGTGCTCTTGACAACAAGCGTCCTGATCGTACTATGTATTTCAAGTAACCAACTCATGGCTCCTCATAATTTGCAATGAACATGCCTTCAGATAAATTTGTCTGCATTTACATTTACGACCAAAATTTAAGTTGTATATTGACAGCCAGTACTCTGTGTTTTTGTTTGGTAAGAAACTAGATCCCGTTATCACGCACCAACCATCTGCGAAAGAATTCCCTTTGGAAGAGTCAGTCCGTCTCTGGTATCTTCGAAGAACAGCTCAGAATAAAGACTGATGAGGAACAACAAGTGAACTGAAATTCTGATTGGCTTTTCGGGAATGTAGCTTCTGTATTACCGTGGGTTTATTGCTGCCTGCCTTACAAATATGCTGCGTTAAATTGCGCGAAACATACGGACCAAGCGTAATGAACGAGGTAGCGCAGCGTCAAAAATATTGGACTCGGAAACACGAGGAGTGAAGCTCAAAGCCCCTTCCGGTTATACACATTTAGCTTTACTATGGCTTTGCTAATTTGGTCAAGTTCATCCGTTTGGAAAGGACACCCCCCTATATATGCCTTCACCGCTCCACGTCCCCCAACAAATCGTTTTTTCCACGTTCCCTAGTGCCCTAATCGTAGACACTAAAACCTCATGTTTCTTACTTCCTCTATAGGTACCTTCGTCCTTACTTCCTCTCGGCGTGCTTTCCTCTTTCTATTTCCCTATGTTACTCTTATTCTTTCAATGGTGCCGTTCAGAAATTGAGGACTATCTCGTTGAACATGTGGTTTTTCCCTGAAGTATTGGTAAGTACGAAGAAGACTCGAGCAGCATTACTTCCCTCCACAAACGTCATGAAATGTATTCGCAAACTGCGAATGCGGTACTACAACTGCTACACAATTTACTGAAAACATACGAAAATTTTCGCCAGACCGTGACTCTAACCCAATTTTCCCGTTTGTGATAAGCGGTCGCCTTAATCACTTCGGCTGTAAGGGCACGCTTCCAAGACCGACCCAAATCTCCGTATGTTCCAGTTTCTGCTTCCCATAGTGCTCGTACAATCATGTGATTCTCACACAGGGAGGGATTTATTTTTCTCGTCATATTGCCTTGGCTTTACTATGAAGGTATGGAAATCTTGCAGAAAGCACCGAAAGGAAGCAAACTCAAAATTTTGGAAAACATCGAAATTTACAAGAACAGAAAGAGGTTTTCGAGCAAATTTTTGAACAACCAGTTAGAATCGGCGGATCAGAATTTCTTTGCCATATCTGATGCGGTGCTGTAGAGACCCTGTGCGACCTATTCACACATTGTAATGGGTGCTTTGTATCTATTATGCTCGGAAAGCTACCTTTAGAATACTGCTAATGTTATTTATATGTTTTTTAGGATGGCCTACCATGGTAAAATAAATACTTGTTATAAGTCTTGAAGTGTAGTTGTCCAGCTTCGCCAGTAAAACTTTACTCGTTAATTACCATATCCCGCCAAGCGTGTCTTCGTTACATTCTTATTTTATTTATTTTTATATTTTACAGATATATTTGTGTATGAAGCTAGAACGCTTGTGGTTTCGGTATCATAGTAATATAGATTGTCATTATCCCCCGTTCGGTGAGGCCCATGGACGAAACGAGTGCCATGCTTATGGAGTGGAGTCTCTGTGCATCGTGGTCCGCCTGTCATTTTCCCCCTGTTCCTGTGCCCTTCGGTTTGCTTCTGACCTGGCATTCCTTAATTCCATGTGCCTATGCAGGTTTTCGTAGTTGATTCGTACCCTGATCATAACGAATGTATAGATTGTGAGAGACTTTATAGCAAGTGAATAGGTTCTTTTTTAGCGCTTGCAATACCTAAGACGGTAGTGCCTAGACAGCCCGGCATACAGGTTTTAATTGCTCGTCACATTGCACCTAAGTCGTGTTATGAACAGCTTTCTGTGTGCATATCCCTGACGTCCTTATATGGCTCTGAGCACTATGGGACTTAACAGCTATGGTCATCAGTCCCCTAGAACTTAGAACTACTTAAACCTAACTAACCTAAGGACATCACACAACACCCAGCCATCACGAGGCAGAGAAAATCCCTGACCCCGCCGGGAATCGAACCCGGGAACCCGGGCGTGGGAAGCGAGAACGCTACCGCACGACCACGAGATGCGGGCCGTCCTTATATGAATAAAGGTAAATTATAATATGTAGTTGTGTAAGGCGCTAATGGATAATGTCTGTGCCTCAGATGCTTTTACTTTGTAATTGTCGTACTTTATAGTAGTATGTACAGGAAATGTATGCGCAAATGTGAGCCTTGCATGGGTATGTGACAAGCAGTTATAGTAAAGTTGAGTTTTAGTAGTAATGAGTGGTTATACCCTGGGACTATGTATGCGCTGCTTGGACAGCGCTATCTGGTGGCCGGCTGTGAACCGCTAGAGTCACAGTGGTAGTTTCATCTGGTGACTTCAGTTTTATATTTTATGGAAAGAACGACCATGACAGGAGTTTTTTATATTTTTATTGGCTGCGACAATGATTTTATCAGATGTTCTGCCTCATATGCTATGATGTCCATATGGTTTTATAAATGTTAATCCATGTTTCAGGTATGTGGTTATGTAATAATTTTAAGGTATATAGTTAACTCATGTAAGCCCTCCCTCAAACCTGTTATGTTATACCTTCACATATCTGATGATGGCACCTTCAGACTGCTGAAACCGGTCATCTAATAAACGACTGAAGCGATCGTGGCTTTTCAATTATTTTAAAAACAGAATGATCGCCCCACGACATGCTATGTGTTCACTGCAAGAATAAATATAATTTCTTTCTTAACACTAAGCATAAGTAGTAGCAAGAGGGGCCACGGATGCAATTTTGATATCAAACTGATGTGAAAATTAATTAAATTGATCAATTAATTATCCCCACCTACATCATCCCCCACGCCCTCACCCTCGGACAACGTCATGTGTTTTCCTCAGCTGGCACGTGGGTGTCCGCCCCCTGTGACCTCCCCACCCCTCCCTTTCCCACACTTAACGAATTGGTGGGAATTTCGAATTTTGGTGTGAATTTCTTTGTCCCAGAGCTGTGCTGACGTCAAACCCCATCCCCGCCAGAGAATCGGCGGGAAATCAAGAAGGTCGTGCCCTTTATGTGACAAGAACACTGGTCCCTCTGGGTGGAAAGTACAAGTGAACCCCCCAACACATGGTAACTGCCCAAATGCAGGAGAGGAAGGTTAGATTAGTGCATTTATTTTGGTTGGGAGATAAGTAAAGATCGGTCACAGTTACACAACTATGTGCACAGCGCTATACGAGGCGTGCCTAAAATCGCAGTACAACTCAAAAATTGACGATGTCATACAACTGGTGTTAAACTGCTGGGAAAAAATTTCTCAGTACCACTCGAAACTAGTGGCAGATGTAATTAGACCCTGCTCTTCACCTTCAAGCTGACAGAAAAACAGGCTGGACGCAAAGATACTATCTTTATTTGTTTGATGAGAATTGTGTTCGGTTGACAAGATGTTGGTGTTGAAGAAAGAGGAGTGTAATCACCTTACCATATCTATCGCTGTTTGATGTTACGGTTCCCTACTAACGGGTAGCGTTGCTGCTTGACAATCACCCAAGTAATCGAAGCCAATACACACTAACACAACTGATGAAAAATGCTTCACTGTTCTAATTACACACTGAAATTGTTGTAAAAACAACCAGTACTCGTAATCAATGGGTCATAATGCAGCACATGTGGTGGGGAAAATCATCCCAGAAGATTGCAACAAGAGAGAGGCGGAAACTGAATGTGCGTTCTCTCAATGTATGGCCAGGAATTTTTGAAATTATAGGCAGTCATATCTCCCCTCATCCCTCCCCTCCACCCCCCTGCCCCTCCTTCCCTCCAACCCCGCTACAGTATGATATGGCTTTTTTAAACAGTCAACTGCTACCATGCAGTTTCCCTGTACCATACTGCCCTTCCACCAGCAGCCAAGCAGCACCTGGCCTACCTTGAGGCAATGGTCCAGGCATCAGCCCTTCGCCAACACAAAAGAATGTAAAGAAAACTAAACAATGCGAGATAAATGAGAGCTGCCCCAAATGCACCTTGCTTGTTTGTCTAAAATGTAGCAGCACTGTTCTGCCCCCAACACTGCCCCACATACTACCCTCTGATCAGAGCACAGATGCATTGGCGTGCACACAGACTAGGCATGCCCCCAATGTCAGCCATTCTGCGAGGAAAACACTTTTATTTAACCCCAATGCAATTCTTATAGTCTATCATATATAAAAAAATAAACAACAAAATTTTGAGAATAATAAATGTCCTCTTTCCACAAAAGTAGCCACAGTGCATTTTCTTTTAGTTTTATGAGCAAAATGAATATAGTTTGTACATTCAGCTGCAGGATACAATTTGCATCGCATTATTTTGCGACATCCAGCGAAGTGAAAAAAATGAACAGCATTGCCACCGATTACAGATGACCAAACTGCAGAACTTGGTGCTATACACCTGTTAGATGTATTAACTTATCTCACTCTCATATACATGTCCACCCTGTGTAAAATTGGGATAAAAACTTTCACTATTTTGCCCATTTCTTTCAGCTGAATGGACAAATTACACGATGTGAGAGCATCTCTCACGTTCGAATCAGTGTCTGTAAATATACTGTCATGCACGTGTGTGTTACAAACATTTCAGACACATGAAATAACATTACAAGATAAATCCTTCCACGCCATTAGCTCACATGTCAGAAAAAACACAATCATTTGATGTTCAACAACATCAAGCTATAATTCAAGACAATATTGCTGTTTTGTAAACTGTGGAAGGTCCTGTTTTACAAGTGCGATGCTATATCACATTGGCATTTACGAAAGAAATTGTGAGAGCCTGTCTTGTAATGGAAAATCCTAATAGATTTTGACACATATCTCTCTACCGACATATCAAAATCCGATACTGTCTGCATGCTTACATTTGACATTTTTTCCTCCATAACTCCCCTTCACCTACCTGTCGCCGCACAGAGTGGCCACGTGGTCTTGCGCACCACGTCACGGATTGCGCGGCCCCTCCTGCTGGAGGTTCTAGTCCGCCCTCAAGCATATATATATATATATATATATATATATATATATATATATATATATATATATATATGTGTGTGTGTGTGTGTGTGTGTGTGTGTGTGTGTGTGTGTTGTTCTTAGCATAGGTTAGTTTAGTAGTGTGTAAGTCTAGGGACCAATGACCTTAGCAGTTTCGTCCCTTAGGAATTCACACACAGTTGAACACTTGCACCTCACCTGTCTGTAAAGTTTCTGTCATACAGCAAACACTCATTCGCTATAGCAGCAGATTCTTGTGTTCTAGTTTTGTATGCAATTTGATCATGACATTCTGTTCCACACTATCTATTCACATGTTGGTAAAAACACAACATTTTGAGCCCAATGAGCTATAGCTCAAGTGATGTCTACTTTATAAGTAGACATTATAAGGTATGATACAACAGGACTTCCGGTAACACCTATTTTTAAACATGTAATCGTAGCAATAACAATCGACAGTCATTATTCCATGAGAACAGATGGGGCCTATTTCTATTAATTTTATGAGCAAAATCGGTGTAGTTTTCAGAGAACTATATGTATCCAAACTTAACCATTGGTACCAATCCTTGTAATAGACCTCCTATAAGATTTTCCCTCATCTCCCTGTTCCGATACATCGAAAAACAAATACCATCTGGGTGTTAACATCGAGCATATTATGCATACAAATATCGCTCCACTGGAGCAGGTGGCCTGTGGTGTATGTCATCTGCGCAGACATGCGTAAAGTTTTGTCGATTGTGCTGCAGGGGGACCATATTCAGCAGATTTGGTCCTTCATAAGCAGTTTAATACATTGTTTTTTTTGGCTGTAACACATCCAAGCAGGTCTTAGAGAACAATGCTCAGCATCAAATTCCACGGCTGAGACGTTAGATATGCCCTCACAAACTTCCGATAAGCAGCAATACATCGTATTAGACAGCGGCAGCGAGCAGGATGTGTTACGGATGTAGATACTACGATGGATATACACAACGTTGTTGTTGGTTATAAACAGACAGAGATAAATACACCAGCAACTCCATACGTCTGCAGATAGCTTGATAATCGCCATTGAGCCGAAATATATCACAATATAATAACATCTTAATATAAATTCTCTAACTATAGCATCATTTTGACTTACTGTACATATAATGTCTTTAGAAGACATCTATAGCGCTGCAGGTCCAAAATAATTCAGAATGTTGACACTTATCCGTAACAATTACTACGATCTGGCAGTAGCAGACAAATAATGACGGAATGTTCAATTTTCTTTCAATAACAAACAGAAGACACATTTCCGGAAACATGTTTATTTTTCCTTAATTTTAACGTCGAACAATTGCTTCGAAGATTAGCTAAAATACTTCTGCCTCAGTTTTTTTTTTTTTTTTTTTTGGAAAATGAAGTATGTGACGACGTTTGAATAAATTCAATAGAGAGTCTCGGGGCACTAGAAATCTGAACGGAAGGTTACACCTGCTGATGGCAGGCAAAGTTACGTTCGTGGCCAAATAGCGTTCCACTGAATTGGAAAGAACTGAATAAAGCCGCAACTACAAAACTGTGTCAAAGTTTTGTTACTACACGCTGCCTTGTGGTCTAACAGGGCTCTCAAATTCCGCTTTATGCAGAAGCATGTGTAACCCTAAATAAAACAGAAACTAAGTTTCAGCATCTTGTGACGGTTTATTTTTTTAAAAAAGCCTTGCGGTGATAATATTACATTCTAAAGCGGTCGCGGCCTCACTAAGAACGTGGCAGAATGATGCTGGTGACAGTGAGACTTTTTGTCTCCCCTGCTAACGACCTACCTGCACATTAAATATTACAGCACTTACCGCCGTCGTAAGAGATGCCGGCATATTTTTCCAGAAGGCCCAAATTAAAGAGAATGAGGGCATACAAGAGATTTCAGCTCGGAATAATTTATACAAACTTCCCTCTGATCTTAAGAAACATCCTGCTCCGCTTTCATTTTAAGTAGACGTTGAATATATTCAGAAGATTAAAAGCAAACTCTGAAACTGAAACCATAATGTCTTGCCTAGAAGAAGCCAGCCACAGACGTGAAGTCGGAGGCTTTTACGTATAATGAAAACCCCGTGTATTTTCTGACTGCAAATTAACATCTGTCTTCGCATTCAGAGCCAGCCGTTGACACGTTTAGGTTCCGTCCCGTGAAAACCTTAGAGCACGGATGCTCTTGTGCATAACAAGTGGTTCTACAACCTTATCGAAGAACTTCAGTAAAGAATACTTACGACTAATTCCTTGTTTGCTCTTAACTTCCTGACCTGACTCTTCCGCGGCAATATGTTAATAATACGAAATCACCATGGTATCTTCAACTCTCTTTCATGTTTCTTCCATCTTAAGCGTTTTTGACTATTGTAGCCTACTAATGCTTGTTGATGAATCTCATTAATCGTTCTTGACCGAGTTCAGATATACCTTTTCCGAATCTTTATAAATTCATATCTTGCCTTTATTTTAAGTTACTTTTAGACTGATTTCATGTAGTTCAAATTTCACCGAATCCGCTATCCAGTTGCAGAAACTATCCTATTGTGCCACATAATTCATTGCCATGGTGCCGTACCAACTTTTCCTATATTTTGCGTTTGTACCAAACCTACAAAATATCATTGGGATAAATATGTTCTACCGAAAAGTTGTGATTCACTTATTTTTCTCAAGCCTCTTATATTTTAGTAGCATGAAGAAAATGTTTCTGTTATTGAGATAAAGTACTGTCACAGATTGATTACATGTACCATTACCGTAAGGCCAAACGTTTGAATTGAGACTCGGTATGTTTTCAGGAAAATATAATTACATCAGATCAAACATTTAGTTATTCTATAACCATTGCATTTTCCTTCTGGATTTTTTTTTTTACGATACTTACATCGCATGCTGCTTTCGATACAATTACTGAACGAGTCATGCAATTGGTGTAATTTTTCTCTCATATATTTCTAATGTTTTCTTAATTTTATAATCACGTCGTGTAGTGCATTTCTAAGTAAAATTTAATATAATCGGTACTTAGGAAGCGAAGGCGTTCGCGGCCAGAGTTCGATCCACCGAACTTCATTTTGATGAATGAACTTGCAGTGATGTAATATTAAGTAACCAACGTTTCGGCGATAGATAACTTTTCTGAATGTTGAAGTCTGCAGGGCAAATGATGATAACGATGAAAGCGGAGAATCGACAGGTACTTGAACGCTTTGGCACGTCGTCAGAAAAATAATTGGATTGTCCGTTCACTGATGCGCCAAAGAAACTGGTATAGGCATGTGTATTCACATATAAAGATATGAAAACAGGCAGAATACGGCGCTGCGGTCGGCAACGCATATATAAGACAACAGGTGTCTGGCGCAGTTGTCAGATCTGTTACTGCTGCTACAATGGCAGGTTATCAATATTTAATTGAGTTTGAACATGGTGCTATAGTCGGCGCTCTAGCGATGGGAGACAGCATCTCAGAAGTAGCGATGAAGTGGGGATTTTCCCGTACGACCGTTTAACTAGAGTACCGTGAATATCAGGAATCCCAAAAAACATCAAATCCCAGACATCGCTGAGGCCGGAAAAAGATCCTGCAAGAACGGGACCAACCCCGACTGAAGAGAAACGTTCAGCGTAACAGAAGTGCAATCCTTCCACAAACTACTGTAGAATTCCATGCTCCCCCATCAACAAGTGTCAGAATGCTAGCCTTTCAACTAAACAACAACAATATGGGCTTTCAGAGCCGAAGCTTCACTCTTGTACCACTGCCAACTGCATGACACAAGGCTTTACACCTCACCTGGGCCCGTCAACACCAACATTGGGCTGCTGGTGACTGGAAACATGTTGCCTGGTCGGACGAGTCTCGTTTAAAGTTGCATTGAGCGAATGGACGTGTATGGGTATCGAGACAACCTCATGAATCCATGGACACTGCATTTTAGCAGGGGACTCTGCAAGTTGGTGGAGGCTCTATAATGTTCAAAAATTTGTGTGAAATCTTATGGGACTTAACTGCTAAGGTCATCAGCCCCTAAGCTTACACACTACTTAACCTAAATTATCCTAAGGACAAACACACACACCCATGCCCGGGGAGGACTCGAACCTCCGCCGGGACCAGCCGTACAGTCCATGACTGCAGCGCCTTAGAACGCTCGGCTAATCCCGCGCGGCAGGCTCTATAATGGTGTGGGGCGTGTGCACGTGGAGTGATATGGGGCCCTGATACGTGTAGATACGACTCTGACAGGTGACACGTACGTAAGCATCCTGTCTGATCACCTGCCTCCACTCATATCAATTGTGCATTCCGGCGGACCTGGGCAATTCCAGCACGACAATGCAACACCTCACACGGCCAGAATTGCTACAGTGTGGCTCCATGAACACTCTCCTGACTTTAAACAATTCCGATGGCCATCAAACTCTCCAGACACGAACATTTATGAGCATATCTGGGATGCCTTGCAACGTTCAGTTCGAAAGAGATTTCCACCCCCTCGTAATCTTACGGATTTATGGATATCCTGCAGGATTCATGATGTCGTTTCCCTCCAGCACTACTTGAGACATTAGTCAAGTCCATGCCACGTCGTGTTACGGCACTTCTGCGTGCTCACGGGGGCCCTACACGATATAAGGAGGTGTACCAGTTTCTTTGGCTCTTTAGTGTGCCTGAACTAGGCGAGGACTGTCTATAGCGAGGAGCGTCTATAGCGTAAGGGCTGGGCAGACTTAGAACTACTTAAACCTAACTAACCTAAGGACATCACACACAACAATGCCCGAGGCAGGATTCGAATCTGTGACCGTAGCAGTCGCGTGGTTACGGACTGAAGCGCCTAGAACCGCTCGACCATAGCGGCCGGCAAACCTGTTTGTAATAGAGAAATGAAAATCTGGAATATCCTAGACCTCTCCAAGGATGCGGTCAAATAGTTTCACACGTCATTCTCTCTAAACTTACTTGGATTACTCTGCACTGCTGAATTTGGGCGATCGATGACACATGCCTGACAGAACACAAGCAATACTGAACGTAACAAATCGGAGATATCAGAACCGTAAGACGTGCGTGGCAAGTACAGAAAATTCAGAGAAACTCACTATCCAGTAAGGTAGCTACTTATCACCACGAAGGAGGTCAGAGAGGCCATCGAAATAGAGAAACTGGATGCCATCGCGAATACGACGACAACTGTACACCTACGACGCAGTTGCCACCCAACGGACCGGCTGTCATCTCATGGGTGTGCTTGTCGACTTGGAGCGACAGGAAGCATTGGAATATTTCATGAGGCATCGGGAGACTTATCACGTCACTGCAGCATCTTCCACCTTGTTCGTCGTTGATAAACAATAAAAATTTAACATTCATAAAACTTATGCAATCAACACATTCGATGACAATTAGCACTTGTGGTGCTGTTGCCTCTAGCTACATTTTAGAACAATGATGAGACACATCATCATAGACAAAAAATTCTTACTTACGCAATGGATATGATGTAACAAACATATCAATGGTTTTTAATAAGGGTGAAGCTAAATTCGCTCACTCGGGCTTCGGAGCGCAACTCTTCACAAGCCATGGATACAAATACGTCTCTCACAAAATTTCGTGCGGCGACTACATCCGGCAGAAAATAGACGTTAAAGAGTGGCAATCTGGCAACACTGTAACCACATGTCTGGTAACCACCTCTGTCTGCACATACTCCTTGTGCTGCACAGTTAGTGCAGTGGACAGAGTCGATGGTTCGATCCTGGGTTGAGGCCTATGGTTTTTATTTGATAAATGTAGTGCAGGTGATACGGTATCTGGCATCTTAATCGTCAACAGCGATTACAGCGGCTCCTCTAGAAAACACTTGCACTTGCATACTACAATCATAGACATGGAAGATTGGTCAGCTTTGAAAGAAGCCCACTTCATGTCATGGACTTTCACAATTACCTCATACACTAGATGCGAAACTTGTTTTCTTTGTATCCTCCTCCAGTGGTCCCAGAGGTTAGTAGCAACTATTATTCTTGCCTCATTCAGGTCCATACATTTCTTTAGGGCCTTACGTTACCAATAGGACTACCAATGTGCCTTGCGAATAATGTCCAAACTTGGTTACTATTTGTATGTGTTATCACCATGGTCCCATGCCTTTCAACACTGAGTCTCGTAACCGCATGCTGTTTAGTACGTATTTCAATGTATTATTATTCTATCGATGAGACTGTGGAAACATCACGTCTTTTACCATTAGGAACACAGTTTAATTCGAAAAATAACATTTTACAATTAGCGATGTCCGTACCAATCATGCAGAACATTATCTGTCAGAGGGGTAATGCTCATTACGTGGAACAGGAGTCTCTTTCGCTTCTTTTGTTTTTGTAGTTATTCTGTCCTGTGACAGGATATGCTTCAACTGTCTATTTCTCCTTTGTCTAATCACGTATTTGTTACGTTCAGAGTTACAAAATGTTGTAAATTTAGTATACATGTGACCCAAGAAATGGTTTTTATTACAGTATGAAATGTCAGAACGAAATTAGCAAATAAAGAAAATGCGCCCCAATCCAGGACCGAACCCACGACCTCCTGCACGCTAACACAAAACTCTGTCCACGGCACCATCTGTGCAGCAGAAACAATATGTGAAGACAACGGTAGTTACCATACATGTGGTTACAATGTTGCCAGATTGCCACTATTTGACGTCTATTTTCTGCCGGATGCACTCACCGGACGAAATTTTGCGACAGACATTTTTTTACCGCTGGTATGTGAGCAGTCACACTGCGAATTTCGCTTCACCCTGTATATGCAACGTAGTCGGAATCTCTGTGGTGTCACCGCCAGACACCACACTTGCTAGGTGGTAGCCTTTAAATCGGCCGCGGTCCATTAGTATACGTCGGACCCGCGTGTCGCCACTGTCAGTGATCGCAGACCGAGCGCCGCCACACGGCAGGTCTAGAGAGACTTACTAGCACTCGCCCCAGTTGTACAGCCGACGTTCATAGGAATGGTTCACTGACAATCACGCTGTCATCTGCCGCGACGATAGTTAGCATAGCTTTCAGCTACGTCATTTGCTACGACCTAGCAAGGCGCCGTATTCAATTAATATTGAAATTATAAAACATGTACCGTCAAGAGCGCTGTACACCAAATATGGATTAAAGTTAAGTATTACATCATCTACGTACTTTATTTGCAATTCTCAAGACATTGTCCTGTTCCAGACCTCACGCCAATCTGCGTGTAATTAAACGCGTGCATTTCGGCCTCCTCTAGCAACACGGTGTTGGCTCTTCTGCCAACACTACAGTCTCCTTTGTTACATTACTAGTGTACACGAAATCTATTGAGTTTTGAATATAGGAAAATTACACTTTTTGCACTAGCTTGATACGTGCATCAGTTTTGATCGCGTACCAGTGTCGTCTTATACAAGATCTGCCCGACTTTAAAATGACTGCATTGCACTCTAGATACATGATTTGCGACGTCGTAAAATTGAAAAAGTTACTCCTAAAATATTTAAAATTTGTCATGAGTTACTTATTAGCTTAAGATATTCTGTGCACCTCATCATGTAGCGTTCCGTATTTCAAATATTAATGATAGTAAGTCCGTTTATTTCTTACCCCTGTATAGTATTGTGGTTCTACTAAGGTGTTACTAGCAAGTTTTGTAACATGACGCAGTGAAACGCCAGTACTCGCAACTTAATTACAGTTGTTAGTTGTACTTGCAGCTAGTTCACGAGTCTCAAAGAGCTACAGAGCGTTGGTCGTATGTTGTTAAGATGTAGTTCACAGTTCCCTCAGTTCACTTAGCCGGAGATATTTCGTACATTAGCTGGCACGCTTTGGACGAGCAGACGGAAGCGAACAAAAAGGAACAAAACATTAATAGCTACTACCGAAAATTTCTAACAACTTCATGGTAAGAAAAGGATATCCTTCCATAAGGAAATAATAAAAAGTTAGACACAGCTTAACTGCATCATGAAGTTCACACTTTTGCCGACTACAACAGGGAGTTACCACAAAGGTAGGTAGGTAAATGCAGTGCATCAAGAATTAAGAGACCCGTAATACTCGACTGCAGTGCGAGTGCCACTTTCTTTACTTCTACTTCTTCTTCTTCTTCTTCTTCTTCTTCTTCTTCTCCTCCTTTCCCGTCAAGCTAAGTAGGTTGTAATGAATACCTGTTTCTGTTGACGATGCTGATCTTTTTGTCTTAACCCTTCGATATTTCTGTGGCTTTATTCCTCTTGGCTAACAAAATTGATATCTTTTCGAGACAACAAGTATATTCAATTTTATGTAAATGAGTTACCCATTTGGTTGTGCAGACAAGTATGCGTTCTCCCTTTCTTTTTAACTATAATCCTCTTCATATTTTTACAATTTCCTAACCTAGCGTTCTTTTCACGTTCTTCGCTTCCAGTATGTACATATTTTCTTGTTTTCTTACAATACTCTCTTCTTGTACTTTGTTTTAAACTAAATTTCGTATGAGAATAAACGACATCGTTATAAGACACTTCTTCGTACTGGTGACAACGAAGTAATTAAGAGGTTTTTAGTAACGTAGAGCTTTTATTTTGTTGAAGATATATCTTACAATCACAGAATGTTTTTCCATAACCATTACTAATTGTTGCTGTGAAGTAAGTGTATTTTAAATTTTTTTTTATTGTGTTGGTATAACTGAAATTTTATATATCGTTTCCAACGTCTACTACTTCCTGCAAAGAAAATGTACATCCTAGAAGTTAAATGAGTTTAATATTTAATTCGCTTAAATACAATTATCATTTCGGATCTAGTTAATCCCACAAATCCAGTGAATTTAGTCTTGTTCGTCGAATGCGTGGGTTGTCTTTTTATAACCATGAATGGCATCTCTTTTTATGGAACCGCACAGTTCAGCAATTATGAACCACGGCAATCGGAAATTAAAGTTGTTACAAAGGGTGTTGCATTATTATGTGCTAACCTGTCAAGGGGGATATATACATGTGATGCACAAAAATACGGAAACAACAGAAAAGCAACATATTACCACTCAGTAGGAAAACCATTAGCATTCAAAATAGCATTCAGGCGTCTCGGAATGGATAAATACAGGTCTCGCATGGTTTTCAGCGGAAGCTTACACCATTCTTCCTGCAAAATAGTGTCAACTTCAGGTAACGATGATAGAGGTGGATAACGATCAACCAGAATTCTCTCACAAAAACTCAGTAATGTTGAGGTCTTCTGGCTGACAAGTCACCCTCGCGATCACGAAACGAGTCCTGTATGGTGAGAGCTGTGTTGACAAGGCCCCTGTCGTCTTCGAACACAGCAACACGATTGGGGGACAAACACTGTACCGTGGGATGGACTTGAGCAGCCACAATGGCCTCAAAAGCCTTGGCAGTAATGCTACTTTGCACAGTACACATGGGGTCCGTGAAACACGACGCCATGGCTGCCCACATCTTCACCGAACCTCCACCATGTTCCACTCTTCGCAGCAAGCAGGCTGCATCGTAAACTTCGGACAGCACACGCCAGACGTACATTCGACCAGAAGTTGAAAAAAGACTCATCCGACGAGAAGTTGAAAAATGACTCATCCGACCAAATGACTTTGTTACGTTACTCCATATTTCAGGTTTTATGGCATCGCCACCACATTTTCCTGTTATAGGCATTTGAATCTCATATGTGTGGTTTTGGAATTCCAGCTCTCTCTGACTTCCCTTCTTGTGGAGCTCACTTCGTGTTATTTACAATTACACAAAAAAGTATTGGCAGACCTGCGTATTTATCGTTGGTGGTTACTAACGCCGCACCTTCCGGTACACAGCACATGTACGTGCTACCTCACATACCAGACATTACAATTCTGCCCATGGTGCCTACCATTAACAAAGAAATGCAGTGTTAAGGGCAAACATGTATCTCCTCTGCACACAAAAAGTATTGGCACAGAGCGTCGCTTCTCGGTATATTGCTGGGTTCTCAGGTACCGGAACGCCATTTGCTGACGGAATAGACACTGCGTGTTGTTGACGGCCCAGTCGCTAGTATGTTGCAGTATTGCGCGATAGTGGTCAGCATGGGGCCGAAGAAGAAGGAACATTCAGTGGCGTTGCATGAGAGAGTGGTATTGCTCCATTCACAAGGGAGGAGCTATCGACAGATCGGAGCAGAGGTCTCTGTTAGCTACACCACGGTACGAGCCGTCATTCATAAATACAAAGAGACTGGAACAACAGTGACTTCCTGGTCGTCGAAAAGTGCTTACAACCCGAGAGCGTTGCCGTATCATCGCACTTGCTCGGAAGGAACCTGCTACAAGTGCAGCAACTATTGCTGAGGTTGTTCAGACAACGTCCGACAACACGGTTAGTGTTCAAACTATACGAAATGTGTTGAATGAGGCTGACATACATGGACGATCTCCCGAGAAAAAGCCATACATATCGGAAATCAACCGAAAGAAACGCCTGCGCCGGCCGTGGTGACCGAGCGGTTCTAAACGCTACAGTCTGGAACCGCGCGACTGCTACGGTCGCAGGTTCGAATCCTGCCTCGGGCTTGGATCTGTGTGATGTCCTTAGGTTGGTTAGGTTTAAGTAATTCTACGTTCTAGGGGACTGATGACTTCAGAAGTTAAGTCGCATAGTGCTCAGAGCCATTTGAACCATTTGAAATGCCTGCACTTTGCCAAGGACTACATCAGCAAGCCGATGGAGTTTTGGAACACTGATATTTAGCGACGAATCGAATTTCAATGTGTTCGTATTCCATGCAAGAAAGTAAGTTTGGCGCAAGCTGAATACGCACCTCGACATCAAACACATGCACCCACAGAGAAACATGTTGGGGTTGGTATCATGGTCTGGAGCTGTATGGCGGCGTCCGGCGTTGGAAATCTAGCTGTAATCCACGGTACAATTTATCATATGAGATACATCGACATGTTGCGAGGTAATTTACCCGCTAGTGCACAGACATTGGGCGTTACTGTGGTGTTTCATTTCCAGCAAGACAACGACCCAAAACATACCTTTATAAAAACCCGGGAGTGGTTACTTAGGTGAACACCAATGAAGAAAACGAATACACTGTCTGATTCATACGCGCGTGCCAATACTTTTTTGGATGCAGAAGAGCGATGTTTATTTTCGTAACACTGTATGTTACTTTACGGACAGGTGATTTTGACTTATTTGTAACCTATGTAATGTAAGGTGGCACGTGTGTGGGTTCTGTTCTGAAATATATGTTTCGTTTAATCTATAACCACTACAATGTAACTGTGCCAGTACTTTTTGGTGCGACTGTAGGTGCTGGCGATTTCGCCAGCGGGACATTTCACTTCTGCGGGGACTTTGTCAACTGCCATGCTATTATTTTTCTTCAAAATCCTCCTGAATGATCTTCTGTCACGATCACTCAACACACAATTTCGTCCGCGTGGTGACTTAAAGGATGATGTTTCTGTGCTTTCCTTGTATGCGGCATAAACCTTCTATATGGAGTCTCTCTGACTACTTTGGTTACAGAAGCAGCCACCATACGAGCATCAACAATTTACCCACATTCGAATTCACTTAGCTCCGACATAATGCCCCCGTAACCACTCAAAACTCTGCTCGACCACGACTGATAAAAAAATGTTCAAATGTGTGTGAAATCTTATGGGATATAACTGCTAAGGTCATCAGTCCCTAAGCTTACACACTACTTAACCTAAATTATCCTAACAAAAAACACACACACCCATGCCCGAGGGAGGACTCGAACCTCTTCCGGGACCAGCCACACGACTGACACTTGAAATGTATTGAGGGCACTGCACAAGTACAGTTCGTGGTCAAGTACAACAGCGCAATTTGCAGGGTTGGCTGGCATGCTACCAAACAATACAAGTGCCACGCCATTCTTATTTAGTTCAAAGGCTTAGCCAAAGGTGCCAACTGGAGTACGTCCATTACACTATACATGGAGACCGATGTAAGTACCATCAACGCTGATTGTTAATGTAGAGGCATGGGTCGTGGTGGCAGGGACATTGCTTCCTGTTTCTTTAAAGTTTTCATTCGGGGATTCACAGCAAAAAAAAAAAAAAAACTAGAGGTTTGGTGTGATAACTGCAATAAGAATATAACGCTACTGATGGTTGCTGGCTACCTCGTTAAAAATAGAACTCGGTATAATCGAAAAACGTAAATGGAAGTGCAAACCTATGGTTCTTGAAGATCAGGTCACTCCCTTCCACAGTCATTAACATGCTAGGAGAAGACATTTTTGATATCTATTAGCTGATTTGTACATCAGTACATCCAAACTCAAGCTGATCCACCTCTTTCCAATTAAAGTGAGCAGCTCCAACAAAACTCTGGGCAAGAAAATTTTCAGCGAAATTGAGCAATGGAATGTCTATAATGTCTTCAAGTAAGGTTATACAATGCAAAATGTCACACGTCTTCTGAATCGCTCTCAGGGAAATCCATCACCTCAAATAACTGCCGAAAAGAAGAAAGGTTTTCTGTCTATGATTCTTAAGATGGATAAGAAATACATCTACCTCTATAGAAACATTTATCAGTGAGGCAGTTGACTAAAAGAGACAATCGGAATTAAATTTTAAAACACTTAACTACTCCTTTTCCGTATTTGTTATTAGTAAAGTTTTATTTTTCAGTACGAGCTATTCCAGTAAAACGATTATTAATGATAAGCTAAGACTACACAACATTTGAGATTTTTTTTCATTCCCTGAAAAAAATATCCTTTGGTGCCTATACAGTCTCCCACAAATGCTGCTCGTTTATAATCAAGCATGCTGTGCCTTGCGACACTGCACTGCGTGGATTTTAAAGATTCCGCCATCTAACTTGGGCGGCACACTCTGCCGCAGCAACGCGACTATGGTGACGGTTCCCGGCGGCTGTTTTCGCGACCTGGCGCTTGCAGCGGCCCGAGACCAGGACTTTCTCTCTCGTGAGGTACAGTAGTGTGGAAGTGGTTAGCAGTATTCGTCCCCTCTAGCAGTTGTGGTGATAGGTTGTGTTTGTGTTCCTGGTCAATAACATATAACGTGATCGAGGATTGGTCATGGCTCCGTCGTGACTGGTTCCGCAAATGGTTCAAATGGCACGGAGCACTATGGGACTTAACTTCTGAGGTCATCAGTCCCCTAGAACTTAGAACTACTTAAACCTAACTAACCTAAGGACATCACACACATCCATGCCCGAGGCAGGATTCGAACCTGCGACCGTAGCAGTCGCGCGGTTCCAGACTGTAGCGCCTAGAAGCGCTCGGCCACTCTGGCCGGCTGACTGGTTCCGCAATGACGTTTAACGGGTGATACGACACACATTATTAGTTGTTTTTTGTAGGCTAACCACGTGAAACATTAGTTGCTTATAGTTTGTCTGCCGGCCAGTGTGGCCGTGCGGTTCTAGGCGCTTCAGTTTGGAACCGCGTGACCGCTACGGTCGCAGGTTCGAATCCTGCCTCGGGCATGGATCTGTGTGATGTCCTTAGGTTAGTTACGTTTAAGTAGTTCGAAGTCTAGGGGACTGATGACCTCATATGTTGAGTCCCATAGTGCTCAGAGCCATTTGAACCATAGTTTGTCTGTCTGGTGTCTTGTACTAGGTGTTGGGTTTTGAGATCTTTATGGCGCCCACTTGAAATCTGAGACTGATTCCGTATCTCATTGGTATTATACGAGTAATGAGTTCATTGACGAGGAAATACGTTTTGCGTGAATGAAATTTTCGCTCTGCAGCGGAGTGTGCGCTGATATGAAACTTCCTGCCACATTAAAGCTGTGTGCCGAACCGAGACTCGAACTCGGGATCTGTGCCTTTCTCGGGCAAGTGCTCTACCTGTGATGGTGGAATTAAAGCTTTGATGACTGGTCCTGAGTCGTGCTGGAGTAGCTCAGATGGTAGAGCACTTGCCCGTGAAAGGTAAAGGTCCCGAGTTCGAATGTCGGTCCGGCACACAGCTTTAATCCGCCATGAAGTTTCAAGTTTTGCGTGTCATTCGAAAGGAGCAACCAGAAAGTCTCTCATGTGTACTGTGACGGATCTTGAGCAACTAAATTAAGACTGGATCGCTTCTGTGAGTTAGGTGGTCACTCAGTGTCGTTATACAAGGACAAGCGATTTGCAAGAGCTGCTTCCAAGGTAATACACACATCAAAATATGTTTTGCATCACCCCGGTTCCCAGAACTCCTGAGAATAGATGTTGACTTTTGATATTGTATCACAAACACAGTCCCTTTGACTGTTCAGAGATGTCTCTAAACCCGCCTAAAGATGTAAACAACCATGAATAGATAGCGCCTATTAGACCGAGGGGGTCCGACAGCCGATCAGTTCCAGTCATTCCACTAGGAAGGAGGTGTGCGGCTCGTGTCGTCTGCAATTCAACCAAGCCTAGATGGCCACTATCGCGGTTCGATAGCAGCTGCGTTGTTACTTTGTGCCAACAAGGGCTCTTAACAATGCAAGTGTCCAGGCGTCTTGGAGTGAAACAAAGCGATGTTGTTCGGACGTGGAGGAGATACAGAAAGACAGGAACTGTGGATGACATGCCTCGCTCAGGCCCTCTAAGGGCTGCTACTGAAGTGGATGACTGATACCTACGGATTATGGCGGGGAGGAACCCTGACAGCAATGCTTTTCGTGCAGACACAGGACGTCGTGTTACGACTCAAACTGTGTGCAGTAGGCTGCATGATGCTCAACTTCACTCCGGATGTCCATGGCGACGTCCATCTTTGCAACCACGACACCATGCAGTGCAATACAGATGGGCCCAACAACATTCCGAATCAACCGCTCAGGATTGGCATCATTTTCTCTTCACCGATGAGTGTCGCATATGCCTTCAACCAGACAATCGTCGGGGACGTGTTTGGAGGCAACTCGGTCAGGCTGAACACCTTAGACACACTGTCCAGCGAGTTCAGTAAGGTGATGTTCCCTGCTGTTTTGGAATGACATTCTATGGGGGCGAAGTACGCCGCTGGTGGTCGCGGAAAGCTGTACAATACATGAATGCCATCCTCCGGCCGATAGTGCAACCATGTCGGCAACATATTGGCGAGGCTTTCGTCTACAGGGGCGATAATTCGCGCCCCCATCGTGAACATCTTGTGAAAGGCTTCCTTCAGGATAACGACATCGCTCGACTAGAGTGGTCAACATGTTCTTCAGGCATGAACCCTATCGAACATGCCTGGGATAGATTGAAAAGGGGTGTTTATGGACGACGTGACTCATCAACCATTCTGAGGGATCTACGCCGAAACGCTGTTGAGGAGTAGGACAATCTGGACCAACAGTGCCATGACGAACTTGTGGATATTATGCCAAGACGAATGCAGGCGTGCACCAATGCAAGAGGACGTGCTACTGGGTAATAGAGGTACCGGTGTTTACAGCAATCTGGACCACCACTTCTGAAGGTCCCGCTGTATGGTGGTACAACATGGCATGTGTGGTTCTTATGAGCAATAACAAGGGTAGAAATGATGTCTATGTTGATCTCTATTCCAATTTTCTATACAAGTTCCGGAACTCTCGGAACCGAGGTGATGCAAAACTTTTTTTGATGTTTGTTTCAAATTTCATTGCTCGTTTTTAGTAATATGTCATGAACTTGTTGATTGTCTTTTTGCTGGGTGAACGTGGGCGTGCCTAGGTACAGTATGCGGCCTTCCTGTGTTCCTTTGTATTTACCTTGAGTATTCTTGTTGTTATTTCGATATTACATGTGTGTTGAACACACTTCCGCTCATTTGTTCTTCTCCGTGTGTTGATCAACGTGTGGCTTCAGCACTGCCGTTCTGTATTTTGGCTAATTCCAAGGAACGAGGTCCTTGTTTGTTGTGTTTCGTGAACGTTTCGTATAGTTGTCTGCGCTAGTTACTTTACGGGCGTGTGCATATTTATTAACTTGTGCCCATGTGTTGCCTAAGACACAACAGACGTTCATTCGTTATCGAGGTTGTACAATTTCCTCAGTAGCTGTTTTGAGCTCACATCTAAAGGTTTTTCCGTGATTTCCCTAAATCGCTCCAGGCAAATGTCGGGATGGTTCCTTTCAAAGGGCACGGCCGACTTCCTTCCCCATCCTTCCCTAATCCGATGAGACCGATGACCTCGCTGTCTGGTCTCCTTCCCCAAACCAACCAACAAACATCTAAAGGGAGAACAGTTCTAATTTTTTTGATGATAGATTACACTAGGGTGCTGGTTATTAGTAAGGCTACCGCCATATGCTGGGTTTAACTGTTAGTGTTGATCACGCTATGCTTGTTTTGTTATGAAGGGGCTTAGTCTCTACTCTAAATTGAGAACCTACATTAAGTTAAGGGTAGTGCCGAATACTCGAGCGACTACTGGCATAACTGTAGGTGACGTTAACTCATTAAAGTTAACAAGTAGCGAGAACTCTAGCTTAAGTACCTTTGGGTTTAGCGCCGCTGCCGCTGTGTCTCGTGATCTCTAGTAACCTTTATTACTATCTGGGCACGTGGAAAAATAAATTTTAAGTCTGTAACCACTTGATTGTGAATTTTGTGTTTTAATCATATTGCGTGTTGCCGTCATGTTTAATATTTATTGAGATCAGAAATGTTTAATTCCTCATGCAATCATTACTACCTCAAGTTCAGTGCAATGCTCCACTGATTTTTTTGCTATGGTTTTAAGTAAGGTCAGCAATTGGCGTTGTTAGTGGAAGTGGGATCACGTGGTTGTTCAGATCTCTGTCTTAGAGTAAGAGTCCTTCCGTTTGCCGTTGGTATTACTCTCTCAGGTCCCTCCAAGTTCTTTGATCAAAGATCTTGTGAAACTTCCTTGCTCAAAGTACTTCACTGAAGGTATCACACTATCGTATAATTTTTCGTCATAGTTGTTGGAATATGGATGGTGAATACTCAGTTATCTGTACAGCAACATTTAATGTAATATTGGCGGCGAGTGCATTGCTTAGTAAGAAAGAGAAACGGAAACTATTTTCTGTGAATCCATGGATAGCGAGAGGAGAAGATTGAAGCGTTAACCAGAATTTGTTTCGGGAGCTGCTGTGCGAGGTCATAAACAACGACGAAAATTTATCTAAGTAGATGTTGTTTCCAGTATTTTCAATTTGTCCTTGTGAAAGTAGCCCCTCTTATTTGCAAACAAGATACTTCAGAAACGCGATTTCTTCTAAATGTTACATGTTAGGGTCAACTGGAGCGAGTAAAGCAAGTATGCAATATGGCGAACATTGAACAAAGCTAAGCTGACGCACTAATTTTCAATAAAATTTTTGATCAAAGGAATCTTTGATCGAAGCTTCTCCATTACATTGTCAAACATGTGACCAAAGGCCATTGATCAAAGATGTTTGTCAAAGAAATTTGACAGTGTAATACAGGTATCAGCAGTTTAGAGGTGCGCGCCATCGTTGCCACCAACGACGTTGCGCTAAACGAGCTGAGTCAGGTTCTCCAATCTGGCACCTGGCTCACTCCAGGTACGTCGGGCTTTACAAATTGGCGTCGCATCCGGATACTTGTTAATAAAATCTGAGAAAAATAGAAAGAATAAAAGGTATTGAAAAACAAATTTGCGTCAGTCCATCTGACTCTCAGTCGCAGACATCCAATGCGCCACTCCTATCACTTGTTTCCTGTCTTTCCGGTCATTCCACATGCATTTCTCGCGGTTTTCCCATATTTTTGTCCATCCCCTGTACTTAAACTTCGTTTTCTTCTTTTTCCTGGTCTTTATTCCGTACAGTCACAGTGTCGACATGTTAATGTTTCCATGGAAACATCAGTAGTAGAGGGTGGAGGATGATCGGATGGCTTCTTGATAGCCACACTTTCCCTCTGGGACGGAATTTGTGTACCACATCTGTCTGCGTCTAGTATTACTCCATGTGTAAGCGAGAGAACTATATTGAAATATTTGTCAGTGGCGTAACTCAGGCGGGACGCGGAAACCAGCCCTGCATTCATCCAGCTGGATGTTAGAAACGGCCGAAAAAGCACATCCTGACGGGGCGGCACACGGGCCCTCGTCGTTAATCCGCAGCCGGATTCGATACGGGGCTAACGCGTCTCCCCGTATCCCCCGAAGCGCCGTGATAATGCGCGCGGATATAAATAAATACTTAAAATTTGACGAAACGTGTACCGTTATGGCGGTTTTCACCCGAATAGATCGCGACTTGAAACGTGTTATTCAACAATATACTGGAAAAGGCTTGTTAGGAAGTTTGGCATGCTGACAAAGGTTCACAAGACACGATGTCGCACAACATGGCGTTACAGGGACATCATCCTGTATTGCATTAAAGAGGAGTTCGCAACATAAAATTACTTAGAACTTTGTAACCCTCGACTTCAGGAAAGTTTGTCAAAAAAAAAAATGGGTCAAATGGCTCTAAGCACT
Organism: Schistocerca nitens; assembly: GCF_023898315.1. Taxonomy (NCBI): domain Eukaryota; kingdom Metazoa; phylum Arthropoda; class Insecta; order Orthoptera; family Acrididae; genus Schistocerca; species Schistocerca nitens. Next base: position 668,414,562 of record NC_064615.1, read on the forward strand.
ATGGGACTTAACATCTGAGGTCATCAGTCCCCTAGAACTTAGAACTACTTAAACCTAACTAACCTAAGGACATCACACAACACCCAGCCATCACGAGGCAGAGAGAAAGTTTGTCCTACAAGTTAGAAAGCCGTATATGAGAAGCAATAATGAAAGATTATCCTCGGAGTAAGCTCAAATTCTCACGGTGGAAGAAGAAATAGTTCGCTTGACATTAGACAGTCAAGGGCATCACGTGAGCGTATTTTATGGCGGTTTTTACTACTCAGTATTTTGGATACTTAAACGTCTAACTACTTTAGTCAAGCTTTCTTCGAAATGCTGGTAATTAATGTCTTACTAATCTACTTACTGTGAGATGGATAAACCTGTTTTAGAATAGTATTATTTTATTTACTTTATTTCGAATGCAACCAGTTACATCATGTGACGCACGTGCGAGCATCGCACCTCAATACATACATGAGTACAACGCTGTTATGACTGATGCACTGCTGCAGCACATCAGAATTAGCGTAAAACTCCTTGACATACCTCATTATTACGTTGCCAAGAACAGTCTACATTTGGTTTATCAAATGCAGTTGAAAACATCTGTCCCATCTAATGACACTACAAAAGAAGTCAACTGAGTTTATGCCTGGTGATGCGGATGACCAAGCTAGCAGCTCAGTGCATTAAATTCATCACCCTGGCCACCATGCTGTACTGCTATTTGACTAACGTCTAGTGGGGCATCAATGTGTATAGGCCACATACTGCATAGATACGGCGGCAGGTTACCAAATAACTGTCTCAGGTTGTCAGCCAAGGTGAAGAACGTGTACCTAATAACTAAACCAGCAATAATATTCAACCACAGTACCTGGAGAAAGTAGTTTCTCTAACTGGGATTCTCGAGCTGCATGTCCGTTCACGTCTCGTGATGCGTAGTTCAGTGGTGAACAGTACACTCCCGGAGAAAAAAAAATTAAAGCAGTAGTCTTAAGGCCGGCCGAGGTGGCCGAGCGGTTCTAGGCGCTTCAGTCCGGAACCGCGCGACTGCTACGGTCGAAGGTTCGAATCCTGCCTCGGGCATGGATGTGTGTGATGTCCTTAGGTTAGTTAGGTTTAAGTAGTTCTAAGTTGTAGGGGACTGATGACCTCAGATGTTGAGTCCGATAGTGCTCAGAGCCATATGCACCAAGTAAGTAAGTAGTCACATTGAGAATACCTGCACTGGCTAGTGGTGATCCGTGTTCACACTGCATGCAGTGCATTAACGATTCATCAAGTGTCTGGACGAAGGCTAGCGTCAACACAGCACGATGTACTGGCTTCTAGACCGCTGCTTCTCTCGTGTAGACCGTGTAGTCTGCATAGATTTTTTTTCTTAACTCGAATTTTTATGTTGATCTCAAACAGCAGTATTTTCTAAACTTTTGACGCTAATTAAGGCCTTACAGGCATGTACTTCTGACCAGAAAGCGATACTGTTAGCTGGAGTTACAGGTCTTTATTAGTTCTGCCATTTCAATTTTTATGTTTATATTTCTATAAAAACTTTTATCCCCTAACGCATTTTTGTTTAGATGTCACACACTAGTTCTCATAGGTTTAGCTTGAAATATGGTTTAATGTGGGGAAATATTTTCAAACAAATTTTAATCCCCTAGTCCACTCATTAGGAAATTAATTTCCAAAAAACTCTGAAACACATATTTTTGTATTTCTAACGGAGAAGCCAAACACCAACTTCGTTAGATGTAGCTTGGAAAAAGCTGTAGTAGTTCTTCAATAACGATTTATTATCAAAATAAACTTTCACCCACCATTTTATCCCCTTAGTGGTTGAGTTTCTAAGAATGCTAAACCAGATATCTTTCTTGAATGAGATTTTCACTCTGCAGTGGAGTGTGCGCTGATATGAAACTTCCTGGCAGATTAAGACTGTGTGCCGGACCGAGACTCGAACTCGGGACGTTTGCCTTTCGCAGGCAAGTGCTCTACCAACTGGGCTACCCAAGCACGACTCACGCCCCGTCCTCACAGCTTTACTTCACTAACTTTAGATATGCATTGTCCCAGGGTAATCATTGGACACTAAGAGTCGCCGACCATCGTGCCATTCGCGTTTACCATACTTATGAATGCTAATAATACTCAAAAAGATATAACTTTCCAAAGTAGCCTATGATCTTCCTCAGGGATGAAGTTGTCTCCATTCGGAATAACATCGGTATGAGTTCAGCGGTAGAATCATGTAAGGTTATCACATTGAGTTACACTGACAATTAATAATACTGATATTAATATGGAAGTATGCATTAAACACATTGACAATATGGAGCATTGTATTCATTATGTTGAATCATACTGCGTAGACAACATTAACCAATAAAAGTATTTTCACAAATATGATAAAGTTCAAAAGTGAAATAGGAAATAGTTTTTTCAAAGAGTAAATATTTTGCCTTAATTTGCGTGAAACTGATAAATACTTTGTACTACCCGGTTTGTAAAGTAACATATATTATTCATCAGGGTTCAAGCTATACCATACCAAATTTAGTTGATATCGTTTGAGCAATTTAGTCGTAAAAGGGTGACACACAGTGTTACTTTCGCACTTATAAAATTAGTATGGAAGTACGAACTGGCATAGATTTAGCACGCTGAGGAATGTATAAGCATTGTATTCTAGATTTTACCCACAGCTGCGATCGCGTATCAGTAAAATGAAATGAAATGTGCGTATGGCTTGATTGGCCAGGAGACCTGGTTGGGATGTTGGGGAGCGTCGTACAAGTCTTTTTATTTGATGCCGCTTCAGTGATTTGCACGTCGACGACGATAAAATCGTGATGAATGAAATTATAATGGTATCTAGACCTTTAACTGCTTACGGGCGTTGATAAATATCAGGACAATGCACACGCCCAGACGCGAGCAAGAAACGCCCTACCAGGCGGAAATTGAACACACGAACCCAATATTGTGAAACAGCAACGGAATGCGCATAACCACAAGCTGTCGACGCAACTTTGAACGCAATAACTAAGTTACAATAATCGCAAGACGCTCATCGGCTAAAATGTTATGGGCTTGTGACTGGTATTAGTATGGAAGTATGAATTTAACTCATAGAGGATTGTATAAACATTGTATCATATTTTGTAGAACATATCAAACAATAAAACCATTTTCACAAATATGATTATATTCAAAAGTCAAAGAGTAAATAGGTTGTTCAAAGAGTACCTATTGTTCCATATTTCACGTTATATTCTTCAAATCAATTAATATTGTGTACTACACACATTCTAAAATATAATAGGTTCTTTCTCAGCGTTCAAGCTATGTCCACAGCAAGTTTTATCAAAATCGGTTTAGCGGTGTAGTCGTGAACGCGTAACAGACCGTCACTTTCGCATTTATAATGTTAGTATGGATTGTGCTCAATGTTTAACTACGAGCGTCCGACGTCATGTTAACCTTGCACGTCACGGAACAGTTTCATGCAGGGGCGTATCTGGAATACCTGCTGCCTCAAAATCCAGCAACACAATGGTAGCAAATTTGTTTTTATTTAACTCTGCAAACGGATGCCCTTCCTGTCGCAGAAGCCGTCAGGTACCTAACGGGGTGAAATCGTGTGCGCCGCCTGTTTGTGAATGGTGTAAACGCACTCACGAACGCACTCACGCACGCACGCACCAACTCTTCGCGGGAGAAACTACACTGAAGAGCCAAAGAAACTAAAACACCTGCCTGATATAGTGTAGGGCCCCCGAATGCTCGCAGAAGTGCCGCAACACGAAGTGGTATGGACTTGACTAATGTCTGAAGTAGTGCTGGAGGGAACTGACACCACGAATCCTGCAGAACTGTCTATAAATCCGTAAGTGTCCGACGGGGTGGAGATTTCTTCTGAACAGCACGTTGCAACGCATCCCTGATAGGCTCAATATGTTGATGTCTGGGGAGTTTGGTGGCCAGCGGAAGTGTTTAAACTCAGAAGAGTGTTCCTGGAGACAATCTGTAGCAATTCTGGACATGCGGAGTGTCGTATTGCCCGGCTGGAATTGCCCAAGTCCGTCGGAATGCACAATGGACATGAATGGATGCAGGTGATCAGACTGGGTACTTACATGAGTGTCACCTGTCAGAATCGTATCTGGACGTATCAGGGGCCCATATCACTTCAACTGCACACGCCCTACACCATTGCGGAGCGTCCACAAGCTTGAACAGTCCCCTGCTGACATGCATGGTCCATGGATTCATGAGGTTGTCCCCATACCCGTACACGTCCATCCGCTCAATATAATTTGAAACGAGATTCGTCCGGCCAGGCAACATGTCTCCAGTCATTAATAGTCCAATGTCGGTGTTGACGGGCCCAGACGAGGCATAAAGCTTTGTGTCGTGCATTCATGGAGGGTACACGAGTGGGTCTTCGGCTCCGAAAGCCAATATCGATAATGTTTCATTGAATGGTTCACACGTTGACAGTAGTTGACGGCCCGGCATTGAAATCTATAGCAATTTGCGGAAGGGCTATACTTCCGTCACGCTGAACGATTCTCTTCAGTCGTCGTTGGTCCCGTTCTTGGAGAGTCTTTTTCCGGCCGCAGCGAGGCCGGGGATTTGATGTTTTATCGGATTCCTGACATTTACAGTATACTTGTGACATGATCGTATGGGAAAATCCCCACTTCCTCGCTACCTCGGAGATGTCTTGTCCCGTCGCTCGTGGGCCGAGTATAACATCACGTTGAAACTCACTTAAATCTTGGTAACCTGCCATTGTAGCAGCAGTAACCGATATAACTACTGCGCCAGACACTTGTTGTCTTATTTAGGTACTGCCGGCCGCAGCGCCGTCTTACGCGTGTTTACACATCACTGTATTTGAATACTCATGATTACAATGGTTTGTTTGGCGCTTCACTGTATTTCCTTTGTATCTTTACGCGCTCACTGCGTGCCGAGAACTGAGACCAGCGACGAAACGCATCTATGGGTGTACTACAGACAGTGCTCAACATCTCTGTGGAAAGTTTCATCGGATTTTCACTGTGGTTTCGATTCCACAACAGAAGTTTCCATACTTTCCGAATAGCCCTCGTAATTTCTGCGTTCGTTAACACATACTGTTTCAAGCAGATGTTTAGCCTGTTGCGGAATAATACCCGATTCATGATCCTTGTAAGCCTACAGGTTATAACTGCGTGTTACGCGCTAGAGTTTCTTCAGGGAGTTGAGCATCCGTAGTTTTCAGATTCATTAACATTCAAACATTGACTGTACACAATTGCAGAGTTTTAGAGATGAGTTACCCTTGATGGATGTTAGAACAAGCACGTCTCCTTACGTCAAAACCATTGTTGTTAGACCGATAACCTCGCAGTTTGGTCTCTTCCCCCAAACAACCCAACCAACCCCATTGTTGTTCAATTTTACGTATTCCAGCTGTATTACCTCTCCTCGCCAACCATACCAGAATGCCGAAAGGAAGTACTCTTTGTAACAAGGTACTGAGCAAAAATATATCTTTTGAACGTTTGCCTGCACACCGATTGTCGTTGCTTTATCGCAAGAGGGTTCCACGTTTTGCCGCCACCACTCTGGGCGACTAGCTCCCTCAAAAACACCTTTGACCCTTTATTCTATAGTTGTTTTCCTATTAAATGGCTCCCATCATTCTATTTGTGGTGTCACCGCCAGACACCACACTTACTAGGTGGTAGCCTTTAAATCGGCCGCGGTCCGTTAGTATACGTCGGACCCGCGTATCGCCACTATCAGTCATTGCAGACCGAGCGCCGCCACACGGCAGGTCTAGTCTAGAGAGACTCCCTAGTACTCGCCCCAGTTATACAGCCGACTTTGCTAGCGATGGTACACTGTCTGCATACGCTCTCATTTGCAGAGACGACAGTTTAGCACAGCCTTCAGCTACGTCATTTGCTACAAGGCGCCATATTTAGTAATTAGAATGAATTCTGAACAGAGAATATTGTGAACCATGTACCGTCCAGAGCGACGTTCATCATTAATGGATTAAAGTTAAGCATCAAAGTAATTACGTCTGCTTTCTGAGTTCTCATTCCTTGGCATATTCCAGACCTCACGTCAGTATAGTTGTTCCCTCCTCACGCCAGCCTGCGTGAGCTAAAACGCGTGCATTTCGGCCTCCCCTAGTAACACGGTGTTGGCTCTTCTGCCAACACAACACTATTCACAGTCGTTCAGTATATATAGGGGGCAATCAAAAATCTACATTTGAGGGCGTTGCTGCAGGATATATGCAACATAACGCGCCTCCGATGCGGGTATGTAAGCGCCGATATCTATGTAAGGGATCTGTGTGGCATTCGTGTCTTTCCGAGTCCGTGTGGTAAATAGGAAATATGAACTATGGCGACGTGATTACCAAATGCGTCCAAAGAGGTCCAACGTGCTGTTATTCTTTTCTTGGCTGCCGAATGACAATCACCGGCAGACATTCATTGGTGAATGAAGAATGCGTATGGGGGCAGCATGTCTGTCGAATACTACCGATGTGGAATGGTGCACCAAGTTCCGTGCTGCAGCTTCGTGATAACGCACGTCCCCATATCGTAAATGTGATAACGCAGAAGTTACGCTAACTGAAATGAGAGACACTCGAGCACCCACCTATAGTCCTGACCTGTCCCAGAGCTATTGTCACACATTCGCTCCCTTACAAAAGCACTTGAAGGATCGATTCCTGTCGGAGGAGGATGTGTAGCAGACAGTTACGGATGTTTTACACAGTACGAGGAGTGTTTGAAATGTCCGAGCAAAGTCCTACCAAAGTCGAGAGATGGCACCACCAACGCGTATCGAGGTCATGTTTACTTAGCAGCATCTTTGGAAAGAACGCACACCAAGTTTCAGCCATATTGGCCTATTTCTTTGTGTTTGGCATTCGTGTGAATCAAGGAAGTCGAGTGATTGTCAAAAAATGGACGAAAAAGAATTTCGTGTGGTGATTGAACATTCCCTTATGAAAGGCAAAACGGCTCAGGAGACTAAACAGAAGCTTGATAAACATTACGGCGATTGGACAGCAAAAAGAGTCCTTTTCCATCACGACAATGCAGCAGCACACACCTCAGCTGTTGCGGTAGCAAAATTATTGGAAATAGGATTCAAATTCGTTTCAACCCCCCCCCCCCCTATTCTCCAGACTTGGCTCCCTCGAACTACTATTTGTTCCCCAATTTGAAGTAATGGCTGGCAGGACAAAGATTTTATTCAAACGAGGGGGTGATAGCAGCAACTAATAGCTATTTTGCAGACTTGGACGATTCCTATTATTCGGAAGGGATCAAGAAATTAGAACAGCGTTGAACGAAGTGTGTAAGTCTAAAAGGAGACTACGTCGAAAAATAAAAAAGGCTTACCCCAAACTCGTCAGTAGTTTTTATTTTTGCACGGACTTTTCAAAGCCCCTCGTAGGACACGGTGTTTTACCATACAGGTATTTTCTACCTGCTTCATTGTAGGATGATTGCCTCAGGGTTTACGGAGATTTTGCCTGATTGGCATACCAATTGTTGACTGTATGATCTTTGAACATAAACTTTATCAGCCCTTACAATAATGAAACACACTGTATCGTTACTACTACATAAGTTGAATTTGCATCTGTTAAACATATTGATCCATTACTCTAATTTATGACAGTCCTCTCAACTTATTTATGTTGATTAGATTTGTCGATATAAACGTCTGAAGGTATGAAGAACCCATGTTGGAGAACTCAGGCAAAACGTAATGTAGCGGCACAGGAGAATACTGTGCAGTTGGCTAACAAGTCCTCCTCATTGCCTGCACTTCTGATTCTTTAAAGTGCCGTGAATCGTGCGGCTCAGGCTCTACAACTGCTGGCTTCTTATGGCGCCATTCTTCAGTTCCTTTACCGGGACTTCCTTTACCTTCTCTGCCTGCTGATTCTCACAATGAGGGCAATTTTGCTTAGATCGTGTCTCTTTAAAGACAGATTAAATAAGAAGTACAATACCTCTCAGCGAATTGTCCTAATTCATCTTTAGAGGGCGCAGAAACCACTTGAAGCTCTTAAAGCCTCATTTCGAATTTAAGTATTTCTCTAGTAACTTGTTTTTCCTTTATTACTTAAAAAAACCGAGGCAACCTTGACAGGAATTAATTCTTGTTATACAAAAATTTGTCTTTTTTTCTGTTTTGTATTAATTAGGAGTGTTTCAGGGTGAGTATTATGAACGTAGCAAATAGTTATACCTAGAATATTATACTGCAGCACTTTCCGTCACAAATAGGACTCCAAATGTCAGGTATGGAGTCATGTCAATAAGTCGTTACATAAGGAACATATCTTACCGGTAGTATTTTCAATCAGTCCTACGAGGATTTGACGTGATGTTAATTTCTATTAGTCTTGTTTAAAAGTATAATACTTCTTTCTAAGGTCTCACTAAATCACAGCTTTATTCTTATTTTTGTTTGGACTTTAGGTTTACGAACGCACCTCACCTATTTGAAAAGAATTCTCTCCAAAATTTCATAGCTATCGTGAGTTTCCTGGAAGGAAGACTAAATGTACCGAACGCCGGTTGAATAAACCTGGCAGTTAGCTCTACTTGCGAAATGCTTGAATCACTAAATGAACAAAAAATTACGCGTTAGTGAATTACAAAACTTGCGACATCATGTGTAAGGAGATTAATAAGTGAGACGACAATTTTATCACGTTAAACCGGACTCCGAATTAATTCTGCAACGTTTAGAAAGATGCAAAAGTAAAAACGAGGCATTGGGAAAACATCAAGCACTAAAATCTCGGAGAAGGATACGGACTTAGTAGTAGTGTAAGTTCCGAGCCAACGACCTAGTAGATGCAGCTTTACGGAACTGCTACGCCGTTTGATAGTCATTTGTTTCTCACAGCCTGCATCGTTTAATCTCCAAAGCGCACGTTCTCTCAAAAATTTTCTTGATCTATAGTGTGATTTAAGCTCCGTGTTACTTGACAGGTAGCGGGCTGCGCGGCTATCGCCACCAATAAACCAGCGGCAGCTTGGAAGTGTCGGCTTCCACTACACTGCCACCTCCGCTATACTGCCTCAAGCGTTGTACCAGCCAATAGTGAGAGATTTGAGTGACATTTAACTTCGCGTGCGTTACGATGTGTGATGAAAGTAGTCGAAAGAGGGGAGACCGGAGAGACATACTTCTAGGAAAATTTCAAAAAGTGTCGAACTTGGAGATTATATGTAGTCAGTCGCATGTTTTCGTGTTTTACTTAAGGGAGTATTTTGATTCAGTTTTCTCATTTTGAGAAGACCGAAGAATCGATCTGTTTTACTTGCTAAAAACATCCAAAGCCAAGATCGCATAAACTACTTCTTTATATATAACAATCGGTTTCGACAGACTATGCTGTTATATTCAGGTCTTATAAAACCTTTTTATTATGAAAGGAGTTCGTTTTACGTTGGAGTTCACACCAGTGTGTCATGTTGATAAAAATAAGCACAATTTTGACAAACCTTTTGTAATGTGCTGATTTTTATCCACATGACAACTTGACGTGAGGTCCAAAGTAAAACGAACACGTTTCATAATAAAAATATTTTTTGAGACCCGAAGTTGACAGCGAAGTCGCTACGGTCGCAGGTTCGAATCCTGCCTCGGGCATGGGTGTGTGTGATATACTTAGGTTGGTTAGGTGTAAGTAGTTCTAAGTTCTTGGGAACTGATGTCCTCAGAAGTTAAGTCCCATAGTGCTCTGAGCCATTTAAACGAATTTTTTTTTCTTTTTTTTACAGCGAAGTCTGTCGAAACCAATTGTTTTAAGTAAAGAAATATTTTATCCGATCTTGTCTATTGAATGTTTTAGGGGTATTTTAAGAGAGAGAGGGATAGAGTGGTGGAGCGAACTGTAGCTGCTCTGCAAATCAGCGAACAATCAGTGGTAAAAAATTGCAAGGAGAAATTCGCGAAAGAAGAATGAGGCGAGTCATTTAAATTGCAGCCACCACGGAAAAACAGGCGCCACGGGAAGAAGGCCACAAATTCCCTGAGGAAACTCTTCAGTTTCGATTTGAAAGCGCGTGGATTACTCCTAAGATTTTTGAATTCGAGTGGTAGCTTATTGAAAATGAATGCAGCAGTATACTGCACACGTTTTTGCACAATAGTTAAGAAAGTACGATCCAAATGCAGGTTTGATTTCTGCCGAGCATTAATTGCACGATACAAAGCTTTACGCTTCGCCTGGGCCCGTCAGCACCGACGGTGGAATGATGAAGACTGGTCCGACGAGTCTCGTTTCGAATTGTATCGAGCGGATGCACGTGTGTGGGTATGGAGACAACCTCATGAATCCATGGACCATGCATCTGAATAGGGGACTATTAAAGCTGGTGGAGGCTCTGTAATGGTGTGGGGCGCGAGCAGTTGTAGTGATACGACTCTAACAGGTGACACGTACGTAAGCATCCTGTCTAATAACCTGCATCCATTCGTGTCCGTTGTGGATTCCGACGGACTCGGGCAATTCCAACAGGACAATGCGACACCCCAGAATTGCTACAGAGTGCCTCCAGGAACACTCTTATGAGTTTAAACACTTCCGATGGCCACCAAACTCCCCAGACATGAAAATTATTGAGCATATCTCGGATGCCTTGCAACGTGCTGTTCAGAAGAGATCTCCACCCCCTGGTGCTCTTACTGGCTTATGGACAGAACTGCAGGATTCATGGTTCAAATGGCTCTGAGCACTATGGGACTTAACATCTATGGTCATCAGTCCCCTAGAACTTAGAACTACTTAAACCTAACTAACCTAAGGACAGCACACAACACCCAGCCATCACGAGGCAGAGAAAACCCCTGACCCCGCCGGGAATGGAACCCGGGAAGGATTCATGGTGTTAGTTCCCTCCAACACTACTTCAGACATTAGTCGAGTGCATGCCACGTTGTGTTGCGGTACTTCTGCGTGCTCGCGGGGCCCTACACGATGTTAGGCAGGTGTACCAGTTTTTTGGACCCTTCAGTGTATTTTATCTTTACTGATGTGAACGAAATACACTGCATACGTAATAAAGCAGTTCTAAACAAATTAAGAAGATGACCGGGTCGCTCGTCGAAATGTTATGCATATAATGGAATCGAGAACTAAGCTGTATCTCCGAAAGCACAAAATAGTCACATAGTTTTCCAAAGAATCAAGGAAGTGGTTTTTATTCCATGAAGAATGCCACTGTCAACACTATAGCAACATTTACTGAATTCCGATTCTTTGACTGGACCACAATTAACAGAAAACTGAAATACAAGGGGCGACTATGTTTCATTATACTCCACCACGAGAACGTCACTCCGAGATCCGTTGTCGTTAATTCGATCACACTGTAAAATTTGTCTTTAATGACGTCCGCAATTATGATTTGATGACGTGTTGTGCACACATTTACTAACGCCACGAATAACTGCATTAAAAGTACTCTTGTATATCCTGTAGGCTACTATGTTTATTAGATGGCTATCTGATTAATGGATGCGGTTACTTAAACTGCCGATTATTCCTCTTGCGTACATTCCAACTCGACTGATTCGTATACAAGCTACGTTACGGAATCAATGGATCAACAGCTGGTGAAGAACAGCTTTTTTCCGTGGTTTGGAAGTGGGAACTGCGGAGGTGTTGAGCTATTCGTTGTGCAGCCACGTAACGTGCTTTCGATGTTATCCGAGAGAAAGTTCTATTCGTAGCAAGAAGTAGTACCGCCGTTGCGTGTTCAGGCGCAGACAATGCTTCCGTGCCCGGGCCGGGGTAAATGTTGGCCGACGCAGCAGCGGGGGCGGGCGGCGAAGCATAGTGCAGGAGTTGCGGCAACTCCTGACAGCGGGGCAGCCGTAGCCGTGTCGAAGCGCCGCGCCGCGCCGGCCTGCGCTGGCCAGCGTCGGCAGACAGGTGGCCTGAAGCGAGCGGGGAGCCGCCGTTTGTGCGAACTTCTGAGGGCAGCACCGTCCACGGCAGGTTGTCGTACACAGATGAACTACACGAGGTGGAATTTGAAACACGAACAGCTGCTAGCATGAGTTTCTTAGGAGCAGATACCTTAGGGGTTGCGAAGCAACTCAAATCACTTGATACGGGCAAGTCTTCAGGTCCAGATTGTATACCGATTAGGTTCCTTTCATATTACGCTGATACAATAGCTCCCTACTTAACACTCATATACAACCGCTCGCTCACCGATAGATCTGTACCTACAGATTGGAAAATTGCGCAGGTCGCACCAGTGTTTAAGAAGGGTAGTAGGAGTAATCCATCGAACTACAGACCTATATCATTGACGTCTGTTTGCAGTAGGGTTTTCGAGCATATACTGTATTCAAAAATTATGAATCACCTCGAAGGGAACGATCTATTGATACGTAATCAGCATGGTTTCAGAAAACATCGTTCTTGTGCAACGCAGCTAGCTCTATATTCGCACGAAAATGGCCCCTATCGACAGGGGATCTCAAGTTGATTCCGTATTTCTAGATTTCCGGAAAGCTTTTGACACCGTTCCTCACAAGCGGCTTCCAATCAAGCTGCGGGCCTATGGGGTATCGTCTCAGTTGTGCGACTGGATTCGTGATTTCCTGTCAGGAAGGTCGCAGTTCGTAGTAATAGACGGCAAATCACAGCAGTTCTCTTAGGTTGTTCGCAGATGATGCTGTAATTTACAGTCTAGTAAGGTCATCCGAAGACCAGTATCAGTTGCAAAGCGATTTAGAAAAGATTGCTGTATGGTGTTGCAGGTGGCAGTTGACGCTAAATAACGAAATGTGTGAGGTTATCCACATGAGTTCTAAAAGAAATCCGTTGGCATTCGATTACTCGATGAATAGTACAATTCTCAAGGCTGTCAATTCAACCTGAATGTTAAAATTACGAACAACTTCAGTTGGAAAGACCACATAGAAAATATTGTGGGGAAGGAGAACCAAAGGTTGCGTTTCATTGGCAGGACACTTAGAAGATGCAACAAGTCCACTAAAGAGACAGCTTACACTACACTCGTTCGTCCTCTGTTAGAATATTGCTGTGCGGTGTGGGATCCTTACCAGGTGGGATTGACGGAGGACATCGAAAGGGTGCAAAAAAGGGCAGCTCGTTTTGTATCATCACGTAAAAGGGGAGAGAGTGTTACAGATATGATACGCGAGTTGGGATGGAAGTCATTAAAGCAAACACGTTTTTCGTCGCGGCGAGATCTATTTACGAAATTTCAGTCACCAACTTTCTCGTCCGAATGCGAAAATTTTTTGTTGAGCCCAACCTACATAGGTAGAAATGATCATCAAAATAAAATAAGAGAAATCAGAGCTCGAACAGAAAGGTTTAGGTGTTCGTTTTTCCCGCTCGCTGTTCGGGAGTGGAATGGTAGAGAGATAGTACGATTGTGGTTCGATGAACCCACTGCCAAGCACTAAATGTGAATTGTAGAGTAATCATGTAGATGTAGATGTAGGTATGAAATTGTTAAGAGACTGTCATAGTGCCACAAATACAGTGTGCCTTATTAAGTGTATGGGGGATGGAACGGAGTACAAAAGGAGAGAAGAATGACTCCTCTTTTGTGTCGTATATTGCCTTCAGCCCGAACGATTTTACTGTAGCTCTCTCCACTACTCTCTCCAGCTGAAAACTATGCGTTTCTGCGAAACTGTTACAACTACATTCAGTTAAACCTGCTTCATGTAGTCAAGCTTAGGTTGTATTCTACTTGATTCTGGGCTGTCTACAGACAACAGAACTTTTGAAAGGTACTTGGTTTACAAACGCGCAAGCATAGCATGGAATTCATGAAAAATAGTACGACTGAGCTCACTCATTTACCACACACAAAAGAACGCACAAGATGCAGTAAACAAGTAACTATCTCAAACAGAAGTGAATCATATAAGTAGTCCGTGGGACCGAAGTGATCCATTCTATGCTGGAAGGGATACACTAAAACATCAAACGAACAGAAATACTGACGTCATGAACAAACAGGCTTGTGTTTGCCAGCTAGTCAGACCAATAGTTTTTTCAGTGAAAAGATGGTTCTGTAGTTGTGAAAAATAATAGGCAGGACATTCTGTCATAAATAATTTCCTGAGAATAAAACTTTTGAATGGAGCATGATTTACCAACGAACAAACCTAGCACCAAATTCATGAAAAATGATACCGCTGAGATTCCCGTTTACTAAATGTAAAATAATGCTGATGATGCATAAACTCGTATGAAAGAAGTAGCTATCCCAAATCAAAGAAAATGGTACAGTCAGTCAGGGCGATTAAAAAGATCCAAACTACTTAGTAAGAAACAGACTAATACATCACACGTACACGAAAACTATCGTCATGAAGAAACGAGACTACGTTAAAAAAGCCGCTTTCTCTGTTTGACGATTGATCTCGACATTAGTTCCCTCAGTGTAAAATTCCGTACTTGTGGAAAATAACATCCAGTACCTTCCGTCATAAATAATCAGTACAGTAATGGATATTCTTGTCTCTCTGTTATTTCTAGATGTTTATTTGATTATCGTAAACAGCTGGGGATTTATTTAAAACTGGTCTCCTGTTTGGATATTATTTCATTTGGAGTAGCGTGAGCTGTTATGACAAGCTGACAATTTTTTCAGCAGGGTTTGAGAACAGAAACATTGTCGTATTATCTTTTTCGTATTACTGTTGTTCTTACTGAGAATTAAATGATAATACAGATACTGTACCATTCAGAATTTTTTATGTGAAAGTGAATAGCCTGTCAGAATAATTTACATTCTTCTCTCATGAGATGACAGCAAAACAAAGGGAATCATTACTATGTGCCACTTGCAGCAGCTCAGAATCCAGTCTTCGGAACATTATATATGTGTGTGTGTGTGTGTTTTAAGATTCAGTTCACGAATCATGTATAAGTTAAGCAGGAAATTATGTTGAGCAGGAAATTATTGTTGTAAGCATTAACTATTACCAGTGTAATGAATTTCTTAGTACGATTTAATATTTCTGCGCTTATGCAAGTGAATCTGGTAAAGGTTACGTGATAGCATTTCAGAGAGCGAATCAGCCTAATATACCAGTGCGTATTGACTTTCAACTGTAGATATTCATTCCATGGTTTCGAGTGCAAAGCTATAATAACTCCAGTTTATCTGAATGCCAGCCTGAATTAACTGAGTCATACATGAAACCAAGAAAATATGATCATACGTAACTGTATGTGTTACCTGGTGAAAGCTATATTCTTTTGTTCCATCTCCTTCCAAACACAAAAGCCATTTTTCACATTCTTTATTCATTGTTTCAGTTTTATGTTGGCTAAAAAAACTTCTTAATGCAGGACGAAGTTTCTCAGATACTCACACATTTACAGTTTCTATGATTATGAGGATATGATTTCCATCATTAAATCAAATAAAAACAGTACCGACAGGTTTTTTTGTTTCATTCGGCGCTGCTGAAGTAACTGATATGTGAATACCGTCTGTTGTGACAGCGCGTGATGCCCGAGGTGGCACTACCGTTAGTATGGTTATATTACTTTGTTGTCATGTACGTTTCTATTTACCTGTCCTAATAAAAACACTAGAAAAGGAAGACGAACTTTGTTGTCGCTCTGATTATACACTAATATCTGTTTCTCTCGTGTTATCGAAGTTACTTGAATACGAAAAGATTGATTAGGTGACTGGATGCATAAGGATGACAAAATTATTCGACAGTAATCAATCGCTCTTTTGAAATCACCCTAATATCAAATTTTTGTGAAACAGAGTGAGGACATAAAATATTGTATAGATTAAGAAAAGGCTATTATGTTGATTATTTTAACTTTGGCTTAATACTTTGTTGCTGTTGGATTAAGGTCACTGGACGAAATATCAGCTAACCCCTCGTCCGTTTGGATCGCTACAGATGGAGCAGAGCTGACAACGGGCCGCTGCTAACGTAATCGATGGCAGTCACATGAGACGTACGTGTCGGTCACTTCTATGGAATAAGTACATTAAGAATCGTCAATGTGGTGACTTGATGGGATGGCAGAAAGAAGCTGTCGTGTCTGAACGAGTCCATGACCACACCATGAGTAAAGTTGACTGACTCGTTGGCGTATCAACGCAGACTCTCCATTGTGCCTACAAGGGATAACGTATCACTCGCTGCCATTTTATAATACAACTTTAGAACAGTGATCATAAAAAGATGCTAACCGACAAGAACCAGAGACCAGACGTGCCATCTCAAAGACAATCCGTTTTAAATGCAACAGCAAAAGCATCTGTCAGTGGATAAATGTCCATCAGAACTAATTTCTGAGTAAATATTGCGAAGAGGATAGCATACGATGGGCATCTGGAGTGGAGTATATTGCTAAGACCCATTGCTCACGACACATACAGTATCTGATCGAAGGCATTCATCACAAGTGGAGGAACTGCCAGTATCAAATAGGCGGGGGCTGTTTCTGTGTCAGTAGAGAGGAAGTAACGATAGAACGAGGCGGTCAGGACAGCGCAGAAACTTCGAACGTGGACTGGTATTGGATGTCACCTAACACATCGATGATGGACATTTCAGCTATTCGAAAGCTGTTTATTGTGAAGCGGAAACGTGAAAGGAGAACCATAGCTAAACGAAGACCTGCAGACATAGTATATGAACGGACAGGGATCGTCGATCATTGAGGAAGGAAGTTGTACAAAATCGTGCTAAAATCAGTGGAGGAATTATTCGTAAGTTGCAGCAGTCCAGCTAGCACAAAGACTGTGAATAGGAAGTTCAAAAGAACGGGCTGCAGTAGTCGAGTGATAAATCACGTTTTAGCCTGCGGCAAACCGAGGGAAGGGTTTGGGTTTGGCGAATGCCTTCAAGTGTAGTGCCAGCAGTGAAATGCAGAAGGGGTGGTGTTACGGTATGGGGGTGTTTTTCCTGGTTAGACTGTTGTGCTCTCTTTGTGCCTCATAAAACGCTAAATGCAGAAGGATATGAACGCATTTCACAGCACAGTAGAGGAACAGTTCGATGGTGTTACGGTATGGGGGTGTTTTTCTTGGTTAGACTGTTGTGCCGTCTTTGTGATTAAGAAAAGGCTAAATGCAGAAAGATATAAACGCATTTCACAGCACAGTAGAGGAACAGTTCGGCTATGATGCCTCTTTTTACCACCGTGACAATTCACCCTGCCATAAAGTATCATCTGTAAGACAACTATTTTAGACAACAACATTCCCGAAATGGAATATCCTGTCCAGAGAACTGACCTGAAATCAACGGAAAACCTCTGGGATCAGTTAGAACGTCGACTTTCCTCCTGACCCCAGCGTCC
The DNA here is from genome assembly GCF_023898315.1 of Schistocerca nitens. Classification (NCBI taxonomy): domain Eukaryota; kingdom Metazoa; phylum Arthropoda; class Insecta; order Orthoptera; family Acrididae; genus Schistocerca; species Schistocerca nitens. Next base: position 668,431,945 of record NC_064615.1, read on the forward strand.
GACATCACTGACTTATCTGATTTAGGATTCTGAGGAAGAGTGGGCTGTCATTCCTTCACAGACAATCTCCAGCAGCGTTAAAGGTTTCATAAAGGCGAAGGGTGCTGATACATTCGATGGGATAGTGCAAATCTGCATGTCTTTAGTAACCCAAACTGCACAGAAACTGAACAGTAGCTGACTAGAGATGTGTACTATGGAATGATCAGTTGCGATTTTCATGTTTTGAAGTGATGCAAGGCTTCGAATGTTTGAACGATCCAACTATGTGTTTAACATGCAGTATGTAGCGGGTGACGTTCCGACCGGAGGTGGTGCTGTGATTTTTTCTTTTTTTTTTGGGGGGGGGGGTGATTGGCGTACCACGACTTGGGTCGACTCAGTAAAGTTTCCGTGAAAATCAACGAGAATGTTTATTTCATCATTCCCAGTAACCAAGAGTTGTTCATTCAACTGTATGTTCATGATGATTATCCTATGGACACCCCCATCTTCCATCAGGCACACTAGCACATCTAACGTACCACGTGAGTTTCACACTATAGTCTTTCTCCTTTTTTCCTATTCCGCAAAAACGTACTCCCAAAGTTATGCGACATAAAATACTAAGACCTTATACTCTTTCTGCACTCACCAACTCACTTGTTATAGAGGGATACAAACTCAGTTTTTCAGGCTAGCAAGTGGCAACTAGCGGTGCACAGAATGGTTCTGACATCAGCTGTTAATTTGTGAGGTGTGTGCAGTGGCTAGGAGTGAGAAATGAATGAGCTGTGCAGCATTAGCCTTTTAACATTATTAAATAATTTATTTGTAAAGCAGTGTTGCACATTAGGGACAAACTGAATCATGTAGCACTGTTTTAAGTAGAGTGGCCTTGCATTCGGGAGAGTGGAGGCTCCAGTCTTCAGCCAGCCATCGTGATATAGCTTTTCGGCGGTTTCCCCGAATTATTTCGGGCAAATGCCGGGATGATTCCTACTATAAGGCCACGGCCTACTGTCCGTCCCATCATTGTAATTCTAGAACCGTGAGTCTGTAAATATCTGTATATGTGAGCTTCTGTCTTTTTCATATTCTACAGTTGTAATGCCAAAACAATTCCAATATCCTTTTTAAAGAGATCTACTGATAAAACTACCACTACTAGAATCGGATTTTATCTGGTCCGCTAAATCACCCGTTCTTAAACCATATAAAATAACTGGTACTATTTGCAACAGCGTGTGGAACGTAATAATTAACATCGTCGCGATTTGACAGGTCTTTGCAAACTAATACAAAGATATTTTTTCAATGAGTGGCTTCAGCTGAGTATAGAACACGTGATAAAAGTTGCGGGCTCTCCTCACCGCTGAACTGAGGCTATTATTAAAGATAGGGGCCGTGTTATATGGTGTTGTCATGATGTCTCCTGCAGGAGAAAAGTTTTGGCGGGCGTAATTATACCCTCCTGGAGTGGTGGAGGTGCCACTCCTTGAATCGATGTAGCTGTTAACAGCAAGTCTATCGAAATCAGACGCTTAGAATTTCATTAAGAGACATCATCTACTCTATTAAACGTTTATACCGATGACAGTACCGTCACAATGTGAAATGTTTAGTGTACAACGTTTCCTTTTGTTGACAATGACGCAGGTCGTTCAAACTTATGCGATTTACTACGCGACCGCGCACCCTACAAAATATACACATAACACACTTGAAAATGACTTGTAATTGAGTCTAAATCGGCTGTAAAGAAGCACGTTACACCGTAATTGGCAATAAGCTTTCAAATTCGATATAATAAGTGCAAAATCGACGTTTTAGGACTGTCGATCAATCCTAAGAGCGTTTTTAAACCCTTATTTCATAGAGTGTCAACAGTCAATAACGAGGGGAAGGGAGAGAGACATAAAATCAGGAGACCCTTAAGGATCAATGTTAGCGCTATAGTTATTTGCTCTGTCCGTTAACGACATATAACTAAAATACTGAGTTGTGGGCAGGATTGTCCCATTAGCGTTTAAAAAAAAATACAAACAAAATATACTTTCAGGGAAAACAAAATGAAAAAGGTTTTTCCCATATTTGGTTATTGTGACGTGCTACAAACAAGTCCCAACAATGACATTTTCTTGCTTCTCCAAGTATACGTAAGTTCAATTCGTTCTCTGGTACGAAGTTACAGCGGCTTAACGAAGGACAGATTCTGACATAAAACATATATTACATCGGCAGTATACTGAAGGAAGTAAATAAGACGAAAATTTAACAAAGGATACACAGACGTAGATGATTTAAAAATCCTGCTAGTAACATAATAAGAAATGATAATTCGCTATTGGTACATATTTGAGATATTCCGAATCAATTCATATTAACGACTGTGTGTATAAACTGACAATAAAATCTTTTGTGTGTCCTGTAAGCTACGAATAGAGAATTGAGTATTTTTGTAGGTCTAATAATAACACACACGCAGAATACGACAACAATATACAAAAACTAGATCTGAGTATTATAGCCATACGTATATATTCATTAGTGTTCAGACACATACATATAGGAGGCATGTGGTGACATACATTTATTGGAGAAGCCTTCCACATCCAGCTAAGCAGCAGTGAATTGTGCTTTCGTCTTCTCCTGGCACTCTAATTACCAAGAGCATTACATTAGCAATGCAGGGAGCCATATCGGAATATTGACACTATTGACGAGCCGTACAGTATTTTATATTTTGCTATATTGTTGGATGCTAACAAGGTTTGGAGGCTGATTGTGAACTGATGATCAGGAGCCCGAAGATTACTTGCAAGTATGTTACTGTAATACGTATTCCAAGGACACTGTATAAATATTCCTTCCTCTCCGCAATCACATAGAAGGATGGCCATTAGGCTGAACTACCAATTATTAAATTTCAGCCAAGCTATAACTGCCGTACAGCTGCTTGATGTTTATATCTTATTATACCACAGTGCTCTTGGATTCGTGGGATGAATTAGCGCACAGTGGCTTCCTTTGATTTTAGATGTCCTTGACCATTGCTCTTTACAGTCCGATGACAACAGCTTTCTGAACATGGGCATCATAATGGTGAGAGGTAGTACATAATATTTAAGACATCTGTGTAAGTATTCTTGCTTTACTAGCACATATACTTGCTCATTTCCAGGTATATCGTAGTGGCCTTTCATCCATACCATCACGTTCTTGCAATAGTTCCTCTGCTCCCGAACACAATGTTGATAATTGCTGCCATTATGGTACAACTAGTATGATGGCTTTAATCATCTGTATCCCTGATATACTGCCAGACAAGGTGAATATTTTGCCTGTTGTTGTCCACTATGAGCCTGCCGCGGTGACCGAGTAGTTCTAGGCGATTCACTCCGGAATCGCGCGACTGCTACGGTCGCAGGTTCGAATGCTGCCTCAGGCATGGATGTGTGTGATGTCCTTAGGTTAGTTAGGTTTAAGTAGTTCTAATTTCTAGGGGACTGATGACCTCACATGTTAAGTCCCATAGTGCTCAGAGTCATGTGAACCATTTTGTCCACTATGCGAATAGCAGGGCTTCCAAAATGACAATCAGTTCGGCTGTCATAATAGGCATTGTCGTTTGCTTCGGGGCTATCAGCGCCTTCACTATACTTAGGCCAGTCTCTATGGACCGAGCACACATTGTGATAGTGAGACAGGAATTCCATTGCCGTTGCGTTATGAAGATGGGGTTGACAGATAACTGTAGTATCGTAGAATAGGATGTCGTCAGGAGTTAATATGGGAGAAACATGTCCAACTAGCAGCACTGACTATGTTGACAGATGGCTCACCCAGTATTATTTCTGTATTAATTATGGAGCGATCATTTTCTATTAGGGTCTAAACAGGTACGGTATATGGTGAGCAAATAAACGAAAGACGCAAACAGTGTTTTACGTCCTTATACAGCTTCGTCTTGCTTATTACCTCCACTCACCTACCACAACACGAATTCCTTCCCAAGTGGTCACATTGAGCCCCTTCTTCATCCAAAATGGACATCTCCATCTATCCTCTACATCCTGGGAACTTGACTTCCACAACCGCATCGGTTAGACTGTAAGTGAGAGAGCACCTCTAGTTCCTGCTGCTAATGAGAGAACAAGGTTCTTTTGTTATATATTTTTACGAGCTTCAGACATGAGAGACTTATTTTCAGTTATCTGTCTAGTTACTAGTTTATTTTGGCAATTTCTTGCTTATTTGAGTGCTGAGGGAATTAGATTAGGAAATGAGACACTTAAAGCAATAAAGGAGTTTTGCTATTTGGGGAGCAAAATAATTGACGATGGTCGAAGTAGAGAGGATATAAAATGTAGACTGGCAATGGCAAGGAAAGCGTTTCTGAAGAAGAAAAATTTGTTAACATCGAGTATAGATATAAATGTCAGGAAGCCGTTTCTGAAAGTATTTGTATGGAGTGTAGCCATGTATGGAAGTGAAACGTAGACGATAAATAGTTTAGACAAGAAGAGAATAGAAGCTTTCGAAATGTGGTGCTACAGAAGAATGCTGAAGATTAGATGGGTAGATCACATAACTAATGAGGAAGTATTGAATAGGATTGGGGAGAAGAGAAGTTTGTGGCACAACTTGACTAGAAGAAGGGATCGGTTGATAGGACATGTTCTGAAACATCGAGGGACCACCAATTTAGTATTGGAGGGCAGCGTGGAGGGTAAAAATCGTAGAGGGAGACCAAGAGATGAATACACTAAGCAGATTCAGAAGGATGTAGGTTGCAGTAGGTACTGGGAGATGAAGAAGCGTGCACAGGATAGAGTAGCATGGAGAGCTGCATCAAACCAGTCTCAGGACTGAAGACCACAACAACAACAACAACAACAACAACAACATACTAGGAACAACCTTTTATGTTAGTAACATTGTAGCGTAGAGTATCGCCGTTGCTATCGATGCTTGTATAGACCCTCGTATCGTACAGGCTTTTGTTCGTTTTGGTTAGTTTAGCTCACTGTCGGTTAGACCGTCAGTGAGAGAGCACCTCGAGTTCCTGCTGCTAATAAGGCGAGTATACCGTTCGTTTGGGACATATTGTTACGAGCTTCAAATATAAGCGACTTCAATAATGGATATGAACTTTAATTGCTGTTTACAGGAGCGAGCTGAGTTCGCGACCCTTCACTAACAGCTCCTCGCGGTGTTAGCTTCCGTCTCACAGCTTGAGGCTGCTGCCAAGGGGTATCACTGTGGGGGGTCGGACGCGAGGATGCGAGTGACGTCGGGCACGTCCCATGTGTCCTCCGATCTGTCCAATGCTGTGGACAGCCCGGTACTGCCTGCAGAGAGGTTGACCCCTCACCCGTGGTCGAGTGGGAGTTCATTCCAAAGTCCGGCAGGCAGCGGAAGACTTTCAGAGGGTCCGATCGTAGGGCCTCCCCAGTTCGTTTGACGAACAGGTTTCGGGCGTTACCTGTGCCAGACGAAGTCTCGTAGCCGGATGCAGTTGTCCACTCTGTTCCAGAGGAAGCTTCTCGGCCCGCAAGGTCTGAGCGTTCACAGAGGGTGGGTTTTCTCGTAGTTGGGAACTCCAACGTTAGGGGTGTGGTGGGGCCCCTCAGGAAGTTGGCTACCAAGGAGGGCAAGGAAGCCAGTATTGTACTCCGTGTCCATATTGGGAGAAGTCATTCCGGATGTGCAAAGTATGCTTCTGGATGCCATGAAGAGGACAGGGTACAGCCAACTGCACGTAGTGGCTCATGTCGGTACCAATGACGTGTGTAGCTTCGGATTGGAGGAGGTTCTCTCTGGTTTCGGGCGGCTAGCGGAAATGGTAAAGATTGTGTCTTGCTTGTTAGATTAAGGCAGAGCTCACCATCTGCAGCATCATCAATAGAACCGACTGTGGCCCTTTGGTGCAGGGCCGAGCGCATGGTCTGAATCAGAAGCTCAGGCGGTTCTGTGACCGTGTAGGCTGTAGATTCCTTGACTTGCGCCATTGGTTGGTGGGTACCGGGTTCTGTTTAATAGGTCAGGAGTCCACTACACACAGGAAGCGGCTATACGGGTAGTGGCGGCTGCGTGGAAGGGACTGGGCGTGTTTTAGGTTATAGGGTTTCAGGAAACATAGAAAGGGCGTCCGTCTAAAAGAGGACAGAGAAAACACAATAAGGTAGTTCTAGCAACAATCAGTATTGTAGTTGTAAACTGTCGTAGCTGTGTTGGCAAAGAAGCAGAGCTCCAAGCCCTAATAGAAAGCACGGAAGCTCAAATAGTTATAGATACGGGAAGCTGGCTAAAGACGGAAATAAGTTCGGCCGAAATTTTTTCAAACGACGAAAGAGTGTTCAGAAAGGATAGATTAAATACAGGTGGTGGTTGAGTATTTATTGCTGTCAGAAATAGTTTACCTGGTATTGAAATTGAAGTAGATAGTTTCTGTGAAATAATATGGATAGAGGTTATAGTTGACAACCGGACTAAACTAGTAATTGCATCGTTTTACCGAAACCCCCGTCTCAGAAGATATTGTTGCTGAACAGTTCAAAGAAAACTTAAGTCTGATTTCAAACCTATACCCCACTCATACAATCATAGTCGGTGGACACTTCAATCTACCCTCAATATGCTGAAAAATTATACGTTTGAAGCAGGCTGCAGGTATAAAACGTCATCCGAAATTATACTGAATGCTCTCTCAGAAAATTATTTCGAACAAATAGTTCATGAGCTCACTCGGAACGTAAATTGTTGCGAAAGCATACATGACCTCTTGGCAACAAATGATCCTGGACGAGTACATGATAGGTATACAGAATACAGGAATCTGCGACCACAAGGCAGTTGCTGCTAGGCTGAATGCCGTAACACCTACAACCAACAAAAAGAAACGCAAAGTACATCTATTTAAAAAAGCTGATAAAAATGATAACGCCTTTTTAGGGCCAGTCTCCACCCCTTCTGATCTGACCATGTAATCGTAGAACGATGTGGAATGTTTTCCAAGAGGTTTTATGGACAGCAATTGAGAGATATATACCACATAAATTAATAAGTGATGATACCGATCCCCCATGGTACACAAAACGGGTCACATCGCTTTGCAGAAGCAACGCAAAATGCATGCCAAATTTAAAAGAACGCCAAATCCGCAGTAGTGGCAAAGTTTTGCAGAAGTTCGAAATATAACGCGTACTTCAAAGCGTAATGTTTTTAATAATTTTCACAACGAAACTCTGTCTCGGAATATGGCAGAAAACCCAAAGAGATTCTGGTCATACATAGAGCACCCCAAAGGCGAGACGCAATCAATACCTTCACTGCACGATAACAACGGTGCAGTCAGTGACGACAGTGCCAATAAAACAGAGTTATTAAACACAGTTTTCCGAAACTCCTTCACGAAAGAAGACGAAGTAAATAATCCTGAATTTCAGTCAAGGACAACTGCCAAGATGAGAAACATAGAAGTAGATATCCTCGGTGTAGCAAAGCAGTTTAAGTGGAGTTGGAACGCCGTATCTCGACAGTGTTAAATTAAGTGACTTGGCTTCCCTGTGTTTCAGGTTCCACTGTAGCCATTGACATGAAGCTTTTACGGGACATTAAACTCCATGTTCTGAGTCTACTAAACTACAGTAATTGCATTTCAGCCGCTGCTTTCGGAAATACAATTTTTTAATTACACAGTCGAAATTTTGTACACTTTTTTAGTACCTCGTCCTAAATAATTTTGAATATACTTAACATTATGTTCTCCTTTTAGTTCAGTAGACTCAGGATATGTATGCTATTACTCCCTGAAAATTTGAATACTCTACTCGAAATGGTTTCTAAGATACAGGGGAAAAGGCAACAGACAATGTAAATTTTCATGAAAGGTTTCTAAAGTATCAAAAGACTGTAACTCACTTAACATATGCTTAATTTTTTATTTTTAGCCACTCAGAAGCACCCTGCACCATACTGAATATCATCCTCTTGATCTTTTTCCAAGTTTTTTCTTCCTCTTTCTGGACTCCTTAGTGGCCAACTATGCTGCATAGTCTGCTTTATCAATGCGAACCTTATGCACCCATTCAAGTTCTCTGATGTAGTTTGCTCCAGTATTAATTCCCATATGCTGTAGCACTTTCACCCTACCACTGTTTCCGTTATTAAAAGCAATAACAGCATCACTGACCCCCCACTTTAGTGTCTTCATTCCAACAAAAATATTTTTTGATGAGTGAGTCCCATATAACATTAATGAATGACTCATTGGGATTTTGAGTCTGACCATGCACACACTTCTTCAGTAATTCAGGATTTGCTAGGTCTCTGTAAATAGGTTTTATGATATCCATGACTGTTACTGGGATGGAATGTTTCTGGCTGAATGAACTGGGCATTGCGGTGATTTCACCATGAATCAGGTCCAGGAGGGCAAAAGTGGTGTACTGCTTTTTCATCAGTTGACAGTCTGTGGAAGAAGGTAGCCCATATTGCCTGCTTCATTTTCAACAAATCCTCAGTATTATTTCTAATTGCCATCCCATAATACTGCTATAGTTCATCAATCATTTTGTTTGTCAACCTGCCTCTTATGGTTTTACCATCAGAAAGTTTATTGTCTCTCAAACTTCGTTTCAACTTTCTCAACTTGGTCCCCATACTCTTCATCCTCTTGTGGAGAAGACCACCAACACATTCCAGTTTTGTGATAATCTCTCCATAAAGCTGAGCGGCTACTACACTGTTATATGCTTTTGAGTCTCCATCACTTAAGAACTTGGTGTAACACAATCCACTTTCGTTCACAAATCGACTAAAAATTTCAATAGCTGCAGAGGCCTCCATACCACCACTTGCTCCTTCGTAATTTCTGTCACACATATTCCGTGATTTACACTTATAACAATGTTTGGTTAAAATCTGGAAATCTATTACCTTTCCAGTACCCAAACTGGTCTCCGTAGCAACAGAATTCTTAGAACTGTAGCCACACTTCCGCCAAGTGCCATCAAAAGCTACTGGTATGTCTTATTTCAAAAGCCTCATTTGCAGTACCCTTCATTGACTCGAATGCAACGGATTCCACAGCAGCTCCAATAAATCCTGCATACTTGTCGATTTTATATGCTGGACGTTGCATATTCAGCACGGCACACACTGTTTCTGCAGCAGTGTGTACTTTGCCAATAGCTCTCAATCCATACAATGACCTAACATTTACTTCGAAATAACTATCTTTACACTTATCAGAATTCCAAAATGATTGAATATATTTACAACTGGCACGATTAATGGTAAGTTTCATGGTAAGTCCATTTGATACCTCACTGTTTTCATGTAAACTAACTGAACCTCCACATATTTTACAACACACACATACACCTAACACCCTTGTTAGGATGTGTAAATCTATCAGAATGTAACCTAACCTACCATTTACATAACTTTCGTTTTAAGAAAACTGTGTATCACAACGTTTTATTTCAATCTTCGAAGCACGAATCGGTGTTTCTCTAGACACTGAAGAGTTAACCTGTATTTCATTGTCTGTAATATCACACGCCACATGTTGAACACAATATTTCTCTTCATTAGAAAATCTATTACCATAAAACTCACGATTCTTAAAAACACTTCGTTTTGGCGTCGTACTACACTTTCTGAAAGATTCACCAATGTATTCGTCACTTTTCCTCGGAAAAACATTAGCACTTCGACGTACAACGCGTGTTTATACTATGAAACGATACGATATTGTTTTTGACAGTGCTACCAGTATAAGCACGTAATTTAAATTTTATAACACAGCAATACACAGCCTTCTATATAAAAAATTACCAGTTTTATTAGATCTTGAAGTAAAACTATTAACGTTTTCAACGGGTGCGGATTATATTTAAAAAATAAAATATATTTACATCCCATGCGAGTTTATAAGTGAGATACATCTAATTTTATTCGGGAAATTGCATATTTTATAATGACATAAAAATCGGAGAGTGTGAAAAAAAATTCCGTTCTAACTACCCTTAAATCACTTAATAAACACAAGGCCTCTGGTCCAGATTGTATACCAGTCAGGTTCTTTTCAGAGTATGCTGATACAATAGCTCTATATTTAGCAATTATATACAACCGCTCGCTCATAGAATGATCCATACCTAAAGACTGGAAAATTGCTCTAGTCACACCAATACAACAGGGGAAATAGGAGTAATCCGCTAAATTACAGGCCCATATCACTAACGTCGATTTGCAGAAGGGTTTTGAAACATATACTGTTTTCGAACAAGATGAAGAACCTCAAAGAAAACAACTTATTGACACATAGTCATCAGGGGGGGGGGGGGTTGTTTAGGGGAAGGAGACCAGACAACGAGGTCATCGGTCTCATCGGATTAGGGAAGGACGGGGAAGGAAGTCGGCCGTGCCCTTGGAAAGGAACCATCCCGGCATTTGCCTGGAGCGATTTAGGGAAATCACGGAAAACCTAAATTAGGATGGCCGGACGCGGGATTGAACCGTCGTCCTCCCGAATGCGAGACCAGTGTCTAACCACTACGCCACCTCGCTCGGTATAGTCAGCAGGGATTCAGACAATATCGTTCTTGTGAAACACAACCAGCTCTTTAGACTCATGAAGTAATGAGTGCTATGACAGAGGATGTCAAACTGATTCCATATTTTTAGATTTCCAGAAGCCTTTTGACTCCGTTCCTCACAGGCGCCATCTAACCAAACTGCATGCATATGGAATGTCGCCTCAGTTGTGCCCCTGGATACGTGATTTCCTATCAGAAAGGTCACAGTTCGTAGAAATAGATGAAAAGTCATCGAGTAAAACAGAAGTAATACCCAGCATTCCCCAAGGAAGTGTTATAGCCTCTCTATCGTTTTTGATCTGTATTAACGATATAGGAGACAATCTGAGTGGCCCTCTTAGATTGTTTGCAGATGATACTGTAATTTACCGTCTTGTAAAGTCATCACATGACCGAAACGAATTGCAAAATGATATAGATAAGATATCCGTATGGTGCGAAAAGTGACAATTGACCCTGAATAAAGAAAAGTGTAAGTTATTCACATGAGTAGTAAAAGAAATTCGCTAAATTTCGATTACGCGATAAGTCACACAAATCTGAAGGCTTTAAATTCAACTAAATACTTATGGATTACAGTTACAGCCGGCCGCGGTGGTCTCGCGGTTCTAGGCGCGCAGTCCGGAACCGTGCGTCTGCTACGGTGGCAGGTTCGAATCCTGCCTCGGGCATGGATGTGTGTGATGTCCTTAGGTTAGTTAGGTTTAAGTAGTTCTAAGTTCTAGGGGACTGATGACCACAGCAGTTGAGTCCCATAGTGCTCAGAGCCATTTGATTACAGTTACAAATAACCTAAATTGGAACGATCACATAGATAATGTTGTAGGTAGAGCAAACCTAAGACTACCATTTATTGGTAGGACACTTAGAAGGTCTACAAAAGAGACTGTTTACACCACGCTTGTCCAACCTATTCTGGAGTATTATTGTGCGCTCCGCATGAGATGGGACTGACGGATGACGTCGAAAAGGTTCAAAGAAGGGCAGCTCGTTTTGTATTACCGCGAAATAAGGGAGATAGTGCCACAGACATGCTATTATCACGATAAAATAAAAAGAACCATGCCTCATAGAGAAAAATTTAAATGCTCGTTTTTACGCTCGCCGTTCGAGAGTGGAATGGTAGAGAGACAACTTGAAGCTGGTTCGTTGAACCCTCCGTCACGCACTTTATTGTGAATCGCACAGTAATCACATAGATGTAGATGTATATGTAGATGTTTTTCCTCCTAATTATTAACCTGGTCATCCAGCTGAGCCATGTTCCACAGAGCCTGCACTTAGACGTACTCCGTATCGTCTCCCAATCTGCCCCAACCATAAAAGGAGACGAGCACTTATGTTCCTTTCGGATGCTGTCATTTCTCATATCTGGCCTCCTCCTCTTTTCGAACAATTTTTCTTCTCTCAACATAACCATGACCAGCAGGGCTCCATCCAAATTTCCCTCACCTTAAACTTTATGTCTCCTTCCATCCTCTGTTGCCCCCTAGACATTCAATATTCCAACCCACCAATTCCACTGCCACCTCATTTCACACAGCACCAGTTAACTACTGTAGTCCTAGTTTATCTTCTCCTGGTGCGCATCCCACCGCTTTTAGTGCAACCTCATAAATGCTGCCTGCTCATTATTAAGAGCTACATCAACATATTTTGCCAGAGGCACAAATGGTTTTAATATCACCAAAGTGTGACGCACATTTAATAATGGCGAAAACTCAGTACGAATATTTTAAAATGGTCCTTGTATTTTTAAAGAATTTTGGCTCCCGTGTCAGGACGAGGGAAGGAAATTACAGTAAAGAGAAAAGAAACGTTTAAAGAACTGATTTCTAGAAATGATGTCTGCGATATTTTATTCTAATTCTCTTTCCCTGCAGGTGTCTTTTTATGGTCTGACTGCAACCGGAAAACTGGAAAACTCGATTTCTAAACTGAAGGAAACACTTCACAGCATTCGCTTCAGAATTGCTACAAATTCGTCGGCAATAGCTCGCTCCGCTCGAACTGTCAACATAACTGGCACTGCTAATAGTATCCTACGACTTCCAAATCGCTGGCAACGGGTTATACACAATGATGGTGACTACTTTGAAGGTCAGTAAACCTTCGAAACACGTATCTATTTTGTACGAGCTGTAAATAAATAGTTGCCACTATTAAGGTTCCAGCCATCGTAAAAAGATATTGCAGTACTATTACTTAGGAAAAGGACGTTCTGTTTTAGTGGATTACATTTCTATACAAATGAAGCTGTCACTTATAGCTGCTATGTGACTCAACAATGACTATTTACAAGAAAAATTACGTTTTCCATTATAGAGTGTATTTCATAATTCCTACTGGAGGCTTCTAGGGGCTGTAGAGGGGACTTAGCACATAGGTTTTGAAAAGGAACCTATGTCCGGAAATGTACCGCTTGGCTGTACAATAAGTTTGAATTTCTGATGACTTTCAAATCTCCAGCTTCACAGTACGAAAACATACTGAGAAGAGGATGCCATCGTCGGTCCCTGTGGCATTTATGACATCACACACCATTTTCGTCCGACTACAACAAGGGCTACGAAAAACTGATTCGGTAGCAGCTTGGACGGCTGACAGTGGTTCTCCAAACGACGCGTTTTCGACTTTGTAGAGGATGTCCTCCGTCAAGTAGACGAGAACCCGCTGACGGGTACTCGAAGCGCTGTTCATGCCATGGGTTCAAAAAGGTTCAAATGGCTCTCAGCACTATGGGACTTAACATCTGTGGTCATCAGTCCCCTAGAACTTAGAACTACTTAAACCTAACCAACCTAAGGACATCACACACATCCGTGCCCGGGGCAGGATTCGAACCTGCGACCGTAGCAGTCGCGCGGTTCCAGACTGAGCGCCTAGAACCGCGATCATGCCATGGGCTCTTGCGTAGCAAACAGGTGAGAGCTGATTTTCTCTGCTGCGTGCGTACCGACGTTTGACAGTGATCCGAAATAAAAGAAGGAGGTGTTAAAAACTGAACTTTTTTTTTTTTGGTTTACTACAGATGTTTTGTACAGGAGGAACAACTGACAAAAATGAATCGATTCATTATGTAGACATCATCCTGCTGACCTGTTCTGGTGTAAAAATGTTGCTAACACTTTCATTAAATCCATTTGCATGTGATTTCTGGAAGTTATGGCGTGTCCAAACATCTTATATATTAGTGAACAGGTGCGCAGCGGTTTCATGTGTACTGTTATAACTGGTTTTGTATGATGTTATGTGTGTAACGCCTGATGAGTTCAGTGCACGTATTACGAAAATTTTCGACAGTTCGTCGTATGTAGTAACGTGAACAAGCTCTACATGCGATTTTTATAGCCGTTTAACGAAAAAAAGCTGTTTTAGAACACAGAACGACTGTGTTTCAAAATAATCATTGCTGATACTTAATTATTTAAATCGTTATTGATACAACAACGGGTTTTCTAAACACGTCGTTTATGATGGATGAAAGTAAAACAAATGTTTTAAAAAAATCGACACTAAGGCTGCTTTCTTACGAAACTGAACTTTTCTCTGCATTGTGGAATATGTCATGGTTGCTTTTGTGCGGATATTTGCTTCCTCCCTCCTTTCTCGTGACCCTCAAAAGTATCTGCGGGACGTAGAACGATGACCATGCTTCCTTCCTACTCCAAAACTAACTATCTGTGCGCAAACTCCATCTTCTACGAAATAGAGTTATTCAACAAAATGGACATTTAGGTGCACCGAAGAATTGAGAGATAGTGCAGATCCGACGCTTATAAAGGAGATTCCACGGGAAGTATTAATTTCAGCTTCTCAAATATGACAGAGACTATGATGAAAATCATTCACAGAGAACCCATCGCGCAGCCGCTACACTTGCACCATTACCTCCCTGGGACTGGCGACTCAACTGCTCGAGCCCCCTCTCGCGCCACCCCTCCCCCCCTCACAACCACCTTACGTAACGGCCCGGCGGCGGTCTTCGGCAGTGTGGGGCTTTTGCTCTGCACCTCCTCTTCCACCTCTTGGACGCCCTTTTCTCTCTTTTCATTAAAGTCTCTCCTTCCTAAAGAACGATAAAGCGACGCTATTCACCGCCGTAAATTCATTCAAACTGCTTCATCAAGATGCCATTCTCACCTTTTTATTTCCACGGTCGTATCTTAATTCTACCGTCCAATCCGGTTATAGGTGGACGCTTAGGTAATACGAATAATTTACGTGTACTTACGAGAGCTCTCCCGTTGAAGATTATGTCATTTAATCTTAAAAATTTTACAGAATCTGCAGAATGCCTGTATCCAAATTTAAGCTAATGACAGTCCTTTCCATTGGTTCTGCTCTCCTTCTTCACTGATTTGTAAATTTTAGTGTTTGACTTCGCGGATTTCTTTTCCCATTTGGCATCGAGACGTTTTAGAAGCAGTATTGCACATATACTAAACGTCTTTATAGTTTTCCGATAAACTTTTCGCAGAAACCGTCGTATTCGCATGAACCAAGAAATACGTAGTAGGTACAGTCGAAAGCACCGATAGAAGGAAACTTGAGGATGATTCGATAGCTTGGTTAAAATAATGCAACGCTCTCCACAAGGACAATATTGAAGTTCCCGCTATCCAATCTTGATTTAAATTTTCATTCGTTTCCTCCTTTCTCTTCAGCTGAATACTGAGTGTCCCTTTCCTCATTTCTGTCCGAATGATCCCGATGTCGATGGTACGATTGCTTCCATAGGTTTCTTCTACTCCCACACTGCAAACACGCGCAGTAAGCGCTCAACTTCATTAGAATTTCTGAAAAGGTAGAATGGATTTTAAGGGTAAACTAAGCCTCGAAGACATAATTCAAGTGATATAATTTATTCCAAAGGACCCTGCTGTTTACATTGGAGCAGAATTCTTACAAGGAGAGAACTCTTTCAGGAAGGACTCATCCGATTCCATCTAACCGTGTTATTCAATTGAGATGGTGCTCGCCGTCTTTTTTTATCGTATGTCTGTCCACATGCAGCAAGGAACTTAAAGTGTGAGAAATGTACGAAACAAAATACACAAAAAAAGATTCGCCAACAACTACAAAACATTATCTTTGCCACAAGTATCATAACCATTGAAGAGTTGAACGATCGTCGTCAGGATGAAAGCCTGCTTGAAGCTATTCGGGCTGTGAGCAACGAAAAATCTGTGGTGGGTACAGTGGTAATGACAGCAGCGAACAACACGTACCACTAAAGCCCATAGGCTGTTAAACATATTTATAATGACAGAGATGGCCTGAATACTGCAATGTGAATCAAAATATTAGCATTAGGTTGAGATAAGAGTAAAATTTTACTGCTCACTAGCGGAAATTACCTAAAATGAATTGTCGAATAAATAAGTTCTGTAATGTACCAGAAATGGACAATTATGCACAGAAGGTAGGGCTCAAAGTGAATCGAGATAAAACAGAGTTCATGCAATTAGGAAGAAGTCAAGAGCAGGTAGAATTTCTTGACGTAGGTGGCAAGAGGTTCAAGAGAGTAGGTTCAAATACTTGGGATCTTGGTTTACCACGGACAACAACATAAAAATGGACATCAAGGAAAGAATAGCAATGGGAACGAAATGCATGCATTCCCTCAGAGAGACGCTTGGCTCTAAATCGATCTCAGTGAACACTAAGAGGAAAATCTACATCACAGTGATATGCCCAGCAGTAATGTACGGTTCACAAACATGGAGCATGACTAAGGGAGAAAGAGAAAAACTATTAATATTTGAAAGAATAGGAAGATATGGTGACCATTTTTAGGTAACGGAGAATGGAGGCGAAGGAAAAACGAGGAAATCTACCTTCTGATGCGACAACCAACTATCCTACAGAAGATAAAGAGCAAAAGAATACAATGGGTGGGCCATATAGCCCGTATGCCAGATGGAGGACCGTCGAAGATGGCACTATCGGGGAAACCAAATACCAAACGCCCCATTGGACGACCAAGGCAGAGCTGGATCGACGACGTGGTGAAGGACCTAGCAGCCCTGGGAATTGAAGACACCTGGAGGAACCGGGCACAAAACGGGAAGGAATGGAGGCAGTTTGTGGAAGCAGTGCGTGGTCTGCAGGGCCTGTGATAGTCGAATACCTATCTAATAAACTTAAGTGTTACATTAGATGTACTCGCAGTTGGGAGTATAGATAAACATCAGGTTGTAACGCCGGAAATGCATATCCTCCTATTTCCATCAATTGTACTATAATTTTTTTTCCTTGGTTTGTTACCTCAAGATATGACATTTCTGTCTCTTTATATATTGTAATTGTTTTACTGTATATATATATATATATATATATATATATATATATATATATATATATGCATTTATGTTGGTTTGTTTTGTGAATATTATTTGTATTTATACGCTGGGTCTGGCCTAGGGAAAACTATGCTATCGAACGAATACATCGATAGGTCGTGTGGAGAACCAAAGTGTTTAGGATCTTTGGTAGTGTTAACTCTGCCGCGTGGAGCGCGGGCAGATCAAGAGGAGTCTGGCGGGAGTAGCGAGTGGAGCAGGTGTGTGGTGTGAAGCTCCCGCGAGTTGCCGCGCTTTCGGGGTTTGGCAGCATGTAATTGCGCTCGACTTGCGATGATAGTTTCTGACATGGTGTCGCGGACGGGAAGCATTAGCTGGCGCACATCAAGAGCCCGTTTCGTCTGGTGACCGTGTCGAGAAGAAGGCGCGCCATCATCCAGCTTCTGCAACAGCGACGGCCGACAATGAGTGACTGTCGCCACATCCTCGATCGACGGCTTCAAACCTTCAATCAACCGACAAGGAAGACTGGAAGCACGTAAAGTTTTAGAACTGTATGGCAGACCTCAGCTTTTCAAACTTTTAAAATTGTTGCATCACAAAATTATAGCTACTTAGCATGAACCTTTGTTGCTCATTGTCCGAATTGCATTACCAAGCAGGGTCCCTTCCTTTTCCGGAATGAACACGAGTGTCGTTCAAATTCAGACGCCAGCATTAAAATACAATCATTCCATTTCACTACTTTAATTTCAAAGTTCAGTTAAAGTATTCATAGCTGGCTACAATACTTAGATTGCACAAGCACCAATTAAGAGTGCTAGTTTTGTTACCATATTTTAGCTTACCTGTTACTGCAGCTCAGCTTGGTACGTACTAAATTTTACTATTGTTAATTGTTCAGAATCATTTAATTCAAGTTCAAAGTTAAATCTCTTATTTCTAAATTGCGTAGATTCAAGTAGCTTTTGAAATGATTGTTGAGGTAGTCCAAGAGTAACCGTATTTTACTGAATTTCGATGTGCTTCAGAAAGAAAGCTCACTATTAACTTCAGTCACTAAATTAACTTTCGATTTTCCGGTTTTATTAATTCTTTTGCTAAATTAAGTGTAGCGAAATTTATTACTTCTGACAAACTTTCAGTTTTCACACTACACGTGTCAACCTTCAGTTTCCACGCTTCTAGTGCTAATTATATGCGTAATAACCTTTCTTTTTCAGTTATTATAGTAATTGTCCATAGGACTGGCGACCGTAATTTTCCCCAAATCTCAAATATCTAATTACCGCTAGTTAATTGTTAACGTAATGGCCGCACATTTACTTTCTTTATTAACTTTACCCCTTTTCAAAATTAATTTCCACCAGTTTCATTTGCATTTTTCCTTTCATTTAGATGTAACCCTTTCCTCCCTCTTTACCGACAGATTAACTTCGGTGACGATTGCTATTCCCAAATTTCCATTAGGTACACGCGGTTTAATTTTTCACTGTCATTAAGGTCGATAACTGAGGGGGAGGTTACAAGGTGTATAAAGGAATTACGACAACGAAATTTTTTGCTGGACTGTGACTCGGACCCGTCATTTCGTTATACCGCTGATGGTTGTCCATATTCGCAACTGCGAATTTATTTCAGTTTCTTCATAACGGCTTTAGTCTCCGCAGTGCCTGTTCCTTCGGTCATGAGGGATTCCCTAGGAACATTGCATCGCACTTCCCAACAACACAGGCAATGTAGTATTGTATCGTAATGAACTTGTATATTACTAAGCTTAACAAGATTCGTCAAAGATCGAGCCTGTGCTACGCGTTAACAACTACAGATATTGGTGCATTGCACACACGTTGAGTATCATCGTTCACTTTCACTAAGCGACCTTAAAATGCAGACAACAGATAAAATAGAAAATAACTTACTTTTAGGGTTTTCATCTGCAACGGATGTGAGACATATCATCAGACCAATGGTAATTAAACAACCTAGAGTACCGAAACGCACAGCAGCTTATTATTCACTACTGTCACCCGCTGGTGTGATAACTCAATGGTCTGCGATTGTCACGTCCAGTTCGGCATCGCGGCATTAGATGTCATCGAACACACGAACATATGTCGACACGTTGCGAGGGTATTTTATGATAACTCTAGAAGGTGTTTTCTGTAAACGAACAGAAATGACTTCTTCACCATTAACAGGAATCACTAAAAACAGATAATAGTCACAAGATATTTGCCTGGTCGATCACCTATGGCAAGTGTACGAATAAAGCCACCACCAAAGAGAAGCGTATCTCGAAATAAAATTTCATATAATAATTGCAAAGCATTTGAAGCAACAATAGGCTTCACAAGAAAGCAGACTTACGGAAAAATTGTTTCAACTGAAAGTAATCATCAAGACCAAATCTTCCTATAAAAAAAATATAGGTTCATTCGCGCTTTCAAAATAGTTATGAATATGATGTCTAGGAAAAAAATTGTGACACTTTCACTTTTTGTTTTCTGAGGTTATTTTTGTGGACAGTATTGGATCAAAATTTCGTTAGGTGCGGTATTTTCATTTCTGGTGTGCAAGCAGTAAAGGAAACAAAAGAAAAATTTGGAGTAGGTATTAAAATTCATGGAGAAGAAGTAAAAACTTTGAGGTTCGCCGATGACATGAAATGTATGAAGAGATAAAAGAAATTATTCAGGTAGTGAAGGGAGACGAAAATTTAATAGTCATGGGTGACTGGAATTCGTCAGTAGGAAAAGGGAGAGAAGGAAACATAGTAGGTGAATATGGATTAGGGGGAAGAAATGAAAGAGGAAGCCGCCTTGTAGAATTTTGCACAGAGCATGACTTAATCATAGCTAACACTTGGTTCAAGAATCATAAAAGAAGGTTGTATACCTAGAAGAATCCTGGAGATACTAAAAGGTATCAGATGGATTATATAATGGTAAGACAGAGATTTAGGAACCAGGTTTTAAATTGTAGGACAATTCCAGGGGCAGATGTGGACTCTGACCACAATCTATTGGTTATGAACTGCAGATTGAAACTGAAGAAACTGCAAAAAGGTGGGAATTTAAGGAGATGGGACCTGGATAAACTGAAAGAACCAGAGGTTGTAGAGAGTTTCAGGGAGAGCATAAGGGAACAATTGACAGGAATGGGGGAAAGAAATACAGTAGAAGAAGAATGGGTAGCTCTGAGGGATGAAGTAGTGAAGGCAGCAGACGATCAAGTAGGTAAAAAGACGAGGGCTAATAGAAATCCTTGGGTAACAGAAGAGATATTGAATTTAATTGATGAAAGGATAAAATATAAAAATGCAGTAAATGAAGCAGGCAAAAAGGAATACAAACGTCTCAAAAATGAGATTGACAGGAAGTGCAAAACGGCTAAGCAGGGATGGCTAGAGGACAAATGTAAGGATGTAGAGGCTTGTCTCACTAGGGGTAAGATACATACTGCCTACAGGAAAATTAAAGAGACCTTTGGAGGGAAGAGAACCACTTGTACGAATATCAAGAGCTCAGATGGCAACCCAGTTCTAAGCAAAGAAGGGAAGGCAGAAAGGTGGAAGGAGTATATAGAGGGTTTATACAAGGGCGATGTACTTGAGGACAATATTATGGAAATGGAAGAGGATGTAGATGAAGACGAAATGGGAGATAAGATACTGCGTGAACAGTTTGACAGAGCAATGAAAGACCTGAGTCGAAACAAGGCCCCGGGAGTAGACAACATTTCATTAGAACTACTGATGGCCTTGGGAGAGCCAGTCATGACAAAACTCTACCATCTGGTGAGTAAGATGTATGAGACGCGAAATAACCTCAGACTTCAAGAAGAATATAATAACTGCAATCCCAAAGAGAGCAGGTGTTGACAGATGTGAAAATTACCGAACTCTCAGTTTAATAAGTCATGGCTGCAAAATACTAACGCGAATTCTTTACAGACGAATGGAAAAACTGGTAGAAGCGGACCTCGGGGAAGATCAGTTTGGATTCCGTAGAAATGTTGGAACACGTGAGGCAATACTAACCTTACGACTTATCTTAGAAGAAAGATTAAGAAAAGGCAAACCTACGTTTCTAGCATTTGTGGACTTGGAGAAAGCTTTTGACAACGTTAACTGGAATACTCTCTTTCAAATTCTGAAGGTGGCAGGGGTAAAATACAGGGAGCGAAAGGCTATTTACAATTTGTACAGAAACCAGATGGCAGTTATAAGAGTCGAGGGGCATGAAAGGGAAGCAGTGGTTGGGAAACGAGTGAGACAGGGTTGTAGCCTCTCCCCGATGTTATTCAATATGTATACTGAGCAAGCAGTAAAGGAAACAAAAGAAAAATTTGGAGTAGGTATTAAAATTCATGGAGAAGAAGTAAAAACTTTGAGGTTCGCCGATGACATTGTAATTCTGTCAGAGACAGCAAAGGACTTGGGAGAGCAGTTGAACGGAATGGACAGTGTCTTGAAAGGAGGATATAAGATGAACATCAACAAAAGCAAAACGAGGATAATGGAATGTAGTCGAATTAAGTCGGGTGATGCTGAGGGAATTAGATTAGGAAATGAGACACTTGAAGTAGTTAAGGAGTTTTGCTATTTGGGGAACAAAATAACTGATGATGGTCGAAGTAGAGAGGATATAAAATGTAGACTGGCAATGGCAAGGAAAGCGTTTCTGAAGAAGAGAAATTTGTTAACATCGAGTATAGATTTAAATGTCAGTAAGTTTTTTCTGAAAGTATTTGTATGGAGTGTAGCCATGTATGGAAGTGAAACATGGACGATAACTAGTTTGGACAAGAAGAGAATAGAAGCTTTCGAAATGTGGTGCTACAGAAGAATGCTGAAGATAAGGTGGGTAGATCACGTAACTAATGAGGAGGTATTGAATAGGATTGGGGAGAAGAGAAGTTTGTGGCACAACTTGACTACAAGAAGGGATCGGTTGGTAGGACATGTTTTGAGGCATCAAGGGATCACAAATTTAGCATTGGAGTGCAGCGTGGAGGGTAAAAATCGTAGAGGGAGACCAAGAGATGAATACACTTAGCAGATTCAGAAGGATGTAGGTTGCAGTAGGTACTGGGAGATGAAGAAGCTTGCATAGGATAGAGTAGCATGGAGAGCTGCATCAAACCAGTCTCAGGACTGAAGACCACAACAACAACAACAACAACAACAACAACAACAACGGATTATTATTGTGTCCCTGTCTTTCTCCAGTTACATTGCTGAAGTGGTATCAGTTTACTGAGGTACAATGCAGCTACTGGGTGAAATGATAGAATAGAGGTGCTGTCCTTGCTCAAGAAATGATTTTTAAGAAAGAGAAGGGCAAGGCCGTCATCAGTTATAAAGCAGGAAAAATTACAAAATTGGACCTATGTATACATTTACTCCTTAAACAGTCACTTAGACAAAACACAAACCTGGTTAACTACCCAACAGCCATCTTATTAGAATATAGCATACATGACGATGAAACTACTATTAAGTTAGAACATCGTCGTGGAATGTAAGCCTTCTCAGTACGATGAACGCAAGTACAGTGTTTGGCGGGAAATGAGCAAACAGACATTTCTATGAAACAGACTGATTACGTCAGTCGTAAAGTACTACTACGATTACATACGTTTTGGATATCATATCTGCAATTTTAATGACGTTGGCTTCGTTTGGTTTCACTTAATGGTCTTCAAAGATCAATTAGCTGCATTAATAAAACGGTGGTTATGGCAGACTAATTGAACACAAAATAATTCAACATAGAGGAAAATATTACAGACACTTGCTGATGCTTGACCTCTGCCCACAAGCATTGTTACAACTTTCAGAATTTGCCTTTATCGAGTATTTCTTTTTCTTAAAAGAAGATTTTTTTTCTAAGTGTATCCCGTATTAGAGACCAACATTGACTGGATCATACACAACAATTTTCGGTAATCTTCAACCAGCATAAGACAGTGATCTGTTAAAGGTAACAATAAAATTTAAATTAAGATCGCTTTGTTAATGCTGTAGTTACAAGAAAACTATTAACAGTAAAGAAATATTACCAATTTCACATATTTTTCACCTCCCTAGCACTTTTTCAGTACCTAATTCTATGCCGCCTAAAAATAAAACTTTTATAATGAGGTAAGGTTTCTGAGACAACAAAGATTAATAACAATTTTATATGAAAGCAACGTTGTATATATCAAGAGACAGGACACTATATACTAGGCCTATATCCTCGCCCCAAAATATAGTGGAGCCACTTTCGGGCGCAGTGGTTTCACATAAGTAAAAGTAAACGCATCAATCTGGGGCTGTAGCTGAGACGCTGAAATAGCATTCGGATGGAACCAAGTTCAAATCCTGGCCTCAGCATTCAAAGTTTGGTTCTCTGCAGTCTGTCTATATAGCTTGAGGTTACTGTTCGAATGGTATCTCTTGAAAAGTGCACGGACGATTTCCTCTTTCCTGTATAATAACATTGTCGTCGACTGAATGTTGAGTCCTACTGTTTTTCTTATGCAACCACTAGCACAGTTTTCGTCCTCTAATGCGAAATATCCATATAAGTAGAGCCGAAATTGCGGTTGGCTACCTGGTTTTGTTCTCACAATTAGTATCCTTTCCAAGATCTCTCGAAGTCCATTAACAAAACTGATGATGGTCAAGCGAGTACTAGGCAGCGTCAATCAATGGGAATACTCAAAAACAGTGTGTCGGTTTTCTACTGGGAGTCTTAGAAATTAGAGTGATTTGTGTGTAGTATCTTGTACGCAGTTCACACTGCAGCGGGGATGCGGAGGGTAGAGGGCGCAGTTCGCTAATACAAACTGTTGAGTTAATCATTAACAGGGATCCATACTTCGAGGAAATCAAACGAACAGACATCTAACAAACTCTTAAAGAAGGTGTTATTTTTCAGTGGCGCTCAGCAGATTGCATCGCATGCCCGATAATACTCTATAACAACGCTCCTAGTTAATTCACTCTTACAAAATTTCTCTTATAGTTGTAATCTTTTTTATTGTTTGAGTGCGACTATATTCCACTTCAGTTTCACACTATTAATAATTGCTCCAGGTGGTTATAATTAAGCGGTCTCGGTGGAGGGTGACTCCTCCCTCGGGCATGGATGTGTGTGTTTGTCTTTAGGATAATTTAGGTTAAGTAGTGTGTAAGCTTAGGGACTGGTGACCTTAGCAGTTAAGTCCCATAGGATTTCAGACACATTTGAAAATTTTATAACTAAGATTTCCCTATTTAACACGTTTTAACACGGAAATTAATTGCAGTACGAGGACCGAACTGGATAGCAGTAATCTGAAGGATATGGGGAAGAGGAATAATGCAGTATCAATTCAGTTGAAGCGCTTTTAATGTGCTGCTACGTTACATCACACCATTACATACCGCTACCATTACTGCTACGGAAGGGGCTCAATATGCCGCCCATCAGTGTCCAGAACAGTCTTACAACGCAGGACTGCATTCTGCACAGCAGAAAGAATCATGCCCTTAGGTATGCTGAACACCTCTCTTGATATGCTGAGCTTCAGATCAGCACATGTGTAAATGGTCCCCTGGTAAAGCCTGTCCTTCAGGTAGCCCCCCGAACAAAAATGAGGTAATCAGGGCGACCAATATTTGGAAACGATAGGCTGATTATGTGTTTCGGAGAAGCAGGTGAACTTCACGAGCGATGTGCGGTGGGGCCCCATTATGCATGTTAACTGTTGAGTTCAATGCGTCCCTCTCCCGTAGGGCGGGTATGACACGATGGCGAGGCTTGTAGCAGTAACGCTGGCCCGTCACACAGCACGCCTTTGGTCCTTGAGCGCCAACCGGTCCAAAAAAGAATGGGCCAATGATGAACGTAGCCGTGAAGCCACACCATAAGGTGACACGTTCACCATGCAGAGGAGCTTCATGCACAGTGACTGGAGGCGAAAATCCCCACACGAGGCAATTCTCTGTGGTCACCTCACCCGTCCGAGAAAAATGAGCTTGGTCTGTGCATAGGATGGTCCAGCCCTCGTCAACTTCAATCCTTACAAGAAATATGAGAGCAAAGGCAATACTTCGTTCTGCATACTGTGGTGCAAGCTGCTGTATGATATATATCTTGTACGGATACTATTTCAGAATGGTTTGAAGCACCGTCTGTACAGTGGACCACGAGATGTTCAACTGACGTGACACAGCAGGCGCACTGCCTGACGATCGGAAATTTCGCGTTGCGTCCTCTGCCATAGCAACAGCGATTTCATCAACAACCTGTGGTGCAACCAGTCATCGGCCTCTTACCGGAGCCATGCCCTTTTCTCCAGCTGATCCGAAATCCTTCATGATGCTCCACACAGCAGGTGCAGGCCTTCCGTAATCCTTTCAGCCAGCGATATTCTCGAAGTGCAGCTGCAGCATAACTGTTGTTTTGATAACAGAGCTTCGCCAATAATGCCCTCCTCCTTTTGCCCGAGCTCAGGTTGATATGTCAACAAGTGTACTGCAACTGGTCAGGTGTGTGAAACTATGAGTCACGATGACTGAGCCCGGCACCTGGTGGACATAGTTGGAACTGGACAGTGGCGCTGTGACACATGGAAATCATGCGCCCCATAATCTGGACGTTAATGCTACCGCGTTTGTTACTCGTGTGGCAATTAGTTTCTGTGTTATGATGTGTTATATAGGGAAAAATGTAATTATAACCACCTGGTATGTGCAAATGGATTCTCATCTTAAAGTAAATAAAAATAAGTTTGTGCCTCCGGAGCCTTTCCTGGTTTTACAAGGTGCAACACTTCGAATGAAAAACTCGAGCTTGCAATAGCCATCTCTCCTCTCTCATCCCCTGGTTGCTCATGTTCTCTCCAACCCCCGCTCGCTGCCACGCTTTCACAGTTGTGTCCCCCTACCCTCCACCTCTACATCCTTTATCTCCTTTCCCAAAGTGGCTTCCGTCAACTCACCTTCCTGTATGATGCCCTTTCTCCCTCCATTTATCCCTCCAATCAACACTGATCCTCACCTCCCCACCCCCTCCCTCTCTCTGTACTTTTCCAGGGCTCCCTCCTCTCCCCCTACCATCCTGTTTTTCCCCCACCTACCCTGTCTTGGAACCCATTCTCTCCTATGAGTCCTTTTGCTCCCCCCTCCACTGCCTTTCCCATTCCTTCTCACGTCTGCCCTGCCCCACTTTTCTGTGTCCTCTCTCTCCATCGGCTCCCCTCTTTTTTTTATTTTCCTCTCCTCCCACCTCCCCCCATCCGTCCAGGTGTCCGTCCCCCCCCCCCCCCCCCCCCGGCTGCCATCGTCTGCAGTTTTAAGTGAGTGTTCAGTGTTGTGTGTCCCAGTTCAGTGTTTCAAACAGACATCATACTGTTTTTAACTCTTGCGAACCGAAACCAGACTGTCGCCACGTTTTTTTAATTGTGCCTGTATACTTACTGTGTGTCTTCCTTCGCATTGTCAACCCCGTGATTTTATATTTTAACTTCCACAACTCTCCGCCATTTCACTGTTTTTTTGTTACAAAGCCACCGTTTTATCGCCTGTTTTTATTGTTAGTTATATTCATTCCTTTTTTAAACTCTTCTGTAGGCTGTAGAGCGGCACATTACGCTGCTGCCGGCGATAAAGAAATAAAATAGTTGTCTCCGCCATCGTCGTCAGAAGTTAAAGTCACTGACTGTCTCAGTTGGCACGGCGTTCTGGTCATATAGATGCAATGACAGCGTCTGGAACCTTCCAGAGGAAGCCAGAGTGATTCATGTGCTGAAGACAAGTTGGGCAGCTCCCAACAGCTACATCCCGCCAGGGACCCGAGGCACTGGAGAAAAACAGGCGGTGGCCCGCACGTCTCAGCACGTGACACTACAGCTCTTGCAAGGCCAGGAGCCGTCTGGGGAGGGGGGCGCGCGAGTAATTATTTCACACGAGTTTAATATCTGTTAGCTGCTCCTTTAAAAGTCTGTAAACTATCGATAACACAGAATTTACTGGGTATCTTTCCAATTACATATTGATCTCCTGTGAGCCCTGCACAGAGCCCAATGTTCGAGAAGTGTGGCGTCACCAGTTCGTTGCCGGGCCCTCTCATTGGCCCTGTGAGGGAGCGAATGACGTCAGATGGCGGATATATACCGCGGCGCTGGAGGAGCAGTGACAACACAGACCAGATAAGCAATTATAACTGAGTCTATTAATAAAGAAACAAATAAAGTGAATCTCCTCCTGCTGACGCCTCTGAAGAAAACTATCGAAAGCTTGAGTGTTTTATTCGAAGTGATACAGATGGTGAACCGAGAATATTTAATAGAAAAAATAAAGTCTTGCCTTAACAAGGGACTTGGTGAATGTGTCCAAAATACATGACGTGTAAAGAGGATAATTTCGATTTTAGAAGACTGTGTCTTCTACATGAATGATGACTGGGATGAATTTTCACTTACACATAAATCTACAAAGGTTCTGTTTTACACAGAACCATCCAAAGTTTAAGAGCATGTCTTGTATATGCACATACAAACAACCAGTGGATAAAATTTTACAGTTACATTTAGGATCTAAGTTCCCCTTTATCTTACACAAACGTTCAACGTGCTGTCAACTAGATGCACGAGAAAGATCCAGAGGACAGTCAAACTCGTCCTATACCGTTTCGAACATCTCTGGAGTCTCTACTTTCACCTATGTTGCCACGCGGATTCACAGCCCAACCATTTTTGTTGGCATAGGACACTCGTAGACGGAATCTTTCACAAACCAACACAACCGTGTACCGCGAGGTCTAGCGAGCAGTGATACAACACAGGACCCATACACACTTTATGGCCAATCCATCTCTGAGACAGCTCCATATTATTAAATGCTCTTACATGCAGGTGCCAAGGCATTGGTGCTCAGTCCTATCCGTAAGTGAAAGTTTCGGCATGTTCTTAGAATTGTGGACGATATGTACAGCGCTGTTGGAAACTTAATGATATCGCAGCCCATGTAAATAATGCTGAATGCATTTTTTAATAAAGAAACAAATAACCTGAATCTTCTCCTTGGAGTGTTTGTATATGGAAAGTATGTAGATAAGTTCAGTCGGTACCTGAGTTAGGCAGTAACTGACGTTTAGGCACAAGGCGCGAAGAAAATGTCGAAATTAAGCTCTGGATTCAGTTCAGAATGAAACGTTAATAACAAGAAGCACTAAGACGACCAGTAGCAAAGTCCTCAGGTGTCTCTGGTGCAGGTATTACGTCTTGGAGATGCAGGATGATGGTGCTGACGACTTGACGTGGCGAAGTCTGCTGGCTGTAGTATAGTGACAAAGGTAGTGATGATTTTTCAGCGAGAACTCTGATCGATGAACCACTATTATGGCCAGCTGCTGGTCCAGAGAACGTGAAGGACTGAACTGGCCTGACACCACCCAGGCCTCGGCCTAAATACTATGCAAACGCCAGGATACAGTCGGATCTACATGTGTCCAGGTGACCCCACAGAGGCAAGCAGGTCCGCTGGGTCAGCGACCTCTGGTGGAAATACGCTGACATCTGCTTGCCTGGCGGGCATGTGAAACTTTCGGGCCGTCGTCTGCTGGAGTGGCGCACGCGGCACTCCTATGTAAATAACTCAACTGACGTCGATGCATGGTTCGTTGCTGTGTGATAGGTCGTATGGCCTTAATACAGCAGTGGAAATAGATCTTCAAGACATGCAGCAACGTGATTCTTTAAAGCATCTTTTACGTAAAAAAGAGCTGGAAACGGCAGCAAACACATGAAGTACGAGGGTAATCCCAAAAGTAACGTCTCCTAATTTTTTATAAGTACATAGACCGGTTTATTTCTACAATGGTTTACATCAATTCACAGCTTGAACAATTAGCTATTTTTCGACATAATCACTATTTCTGTCGATGCATATTTGTAGACGCTGTGGCAGTTTTTGTATGTCCATGCCATACCAGTTCGCCGCCATGCTGTTTAGCAAGTTATGAACCTCTTCTTTCACCTCGTCGACGGAGCTGAATCGCTGGGACCACAATTAACGCTGACAGGTACTGTGAGACTCTAAAAAAACTCAAACGGGCAATTCAGAACCGGAGTAGAGGAATGTTGAGCAAGGGCGTACACATTCTCCATGACAACGCTCGCCCACACATCGCTCGGCAAAGCGTTGTTCTCCTGCCACTGTTTCAGTGGAACATAATCACCCACCCACTCAACAGTCCTGACTTGGCGCCCAGTGACTATCACCTGTCCCTAGGTTAAAAGAACATTTGGCCGGAAAGCGTTTCAGCTCCGACGACGAGATGAAAGAAGAGGTTCATAACTTTCTGAACAGCATGGCGGCAAGCTGGTATGACATGGGCATACAAAAACTGCCACAGCTCCTACAAAAATTCATCGACAGAAACGGTGATTATGTCGAAAAATAGCTAAATGTTCAAACTGTAAACTGATGTAAACCACTGTAGAAATAAACAGGTCTATGTACTTATAAAAAAACAGGAGACCTTAATTTTATGATTATCCTTGTACTGTAGAGTATCCCTTGTGTTCGACGTTTCCTGTGAGTCCCATAACTTTTACGTCGTAGTGGTTAAGTTTTTCGCTTAAAAGGAATGTAATCTTATCGACGAGCATTAAACGTGAAAAAAAAAATTATAATCTTCGACCCCCATGCCCAGAATGAATTCACAAACGTCTACGAGTTGTTCATCATTATGGTGAAACGCTTGTAGCAACTGAGTACAGTATGATTTGAGAAATAAATGCTGTCGCAAAACACTTCTGATGACGCTTACGGATTGACTAAATCTCAGCCGGCATGCTGAATGAACTTCTGCGAACAACGTGCGAAAATCTGATCAATGCACTTTACGGAGGTGCAGTGGAGTACCATCGGCGGAAATTTGGGCCTCACAGTTGTAACTGACTTGTAACCGCTGAAGCGCAGAATGCGAAACGCCATTTGTTGCTGTACTGCCACCATCTCTATTGGACACACACAATGGACGATGAACAAGCTAACGAGCTGCACAAGAGAGACCCCTACCTCAACCATATGAACTACCAACTTAAAACTGCGTCCAAGATAAACTTTCAGTTTCGATGTGTAAGTTAAAATTCACCCCAAGATTCCATCTGTATTCATTTAGATGATTGTTGTGAAATCCATTTTTAAAGACCTACTAAAGTAACTTTGTAACTCTGTTCTGCCAATACACGTTACTGCCCTTCGAAGAGCTTTCTTTTAGTTACTTCTGTGAGGTAATCATGAAAACCGGATAAAATTTAAAAAACACTTAAGTACATGAATGAAAATGTGTGATTGCTGTAACTATAACAAGTGAGTTACGTTAGACACATGGTTCAGATGTAGACTAGTGAAGTTATTATGGTAAGCACTCACGACACCAATACGACGGTACGATGAACAAGATCATAAAGCAAAGTGACAGTGGCATAGTTAAGTGATGACCACTTACTATCAACTGACTGACGTTACAAAGATTTCGATAGGCATATCGAGTCTTAACGCAGTGTAGAGGGAAGACGGGGGATTATAACTCTGTCTGCACTTCGAGCAGTTAGGAACAAATCTTTGAAGGCAAACTTTTAGTGATGACAGACTGATTGCTTGGATCAGGGCCAAACACTGACACCGGGCACTTGCGAGAGGTGAGGATTTTTAAACTCGATTTGTCAGTCACAGCAGGAAACTCGGTGAACTCTGGGGTCTGAATAACACTATTTATTTGCGTTCAGACTAACTTTCACACTGAAGGCTAGTTCTAAACATTAGAAAAAGCCAAGAATGCTAATGGTTACATGACGGAAGTCATGTCTGAGTACGTGGGGTGAGAGCTAACAGAAG
This sequence comes from Schistocerca nitens, assembly GCF_023898315.1. Classification (NCBI taxonomy): domain Eukaryota; kingdom Metazoa; phylum Arthropoda; class Insecta; order Orthoptera; family Acrididae; genus Schistocerca; species Schistocerca nitens. Next base: position 668,462,721 of record NC_064615.1, read on the forward strand.
TATCAGTCACTAGCAACATTGTAAAATACGAACCTTGAGAGCAGCACTCCATGTGAGAAATGCCGACTAGTCTGAGGTTACCCGAGGCTGGTGACGAGCGACACGGAGTTGGCGCCCCAACAATCTAACTGAGAACTCCCCTGTATATAAAAATCATTAGTGTTTAAAGGATAGTGGTGTAGACAAAACAATGGCGCTTTAGAGACATCGGCCAATCTGACATTGGACTCTGCTCCATACTGATGCCACTGTCCAACCATGTTCAGGTCCTTTCCCTCCTCCTCCTCTGCATGTGTGGATGATTCCGGACTTTACATTAAGAAAATCCAAGTTCAGTAGCGACTGTGTTCATCTGAAAGCTAAATGTCACTGTCGTTCCTATTATCTCTTGCGAGAACGGTGTCATACGTCACTTAGCTCCAACCTTAGGCCTCTTGTGAGTCAGGACCGCCAAGGTAGCAGTTTTACCCATTTTCCATATCACCGTAGCCTTTGTAAGCCCACTGAGGTTGTGGTTCTCAGGAGAAAGTGTCAGGCTTCCTGCCTCTGCCAGGACGTGCCCATCTGTGAGTGTCTTCTTCTGTGACGCTTTACAACAGCGTCTGGGTGATGAATGGCTTTGCAGTTAATTCTCTGAAGTGCAGCGTCTACTCCAGGTCAGCTGCCCAGAGGTCGGCAATCACGCCTGGCAGAGGACTCATCGAACCACCTTCACAATAATTCTCTTTTATTCCTATCTTGAACAGCGCACGGAAAACACCAACACCTGTCGTTTCTCCTCATGTAGGTCGACGTCAACAAAATATTTTCGCATTTGAATGAGAAAGTTGGTGACTGAAATTTCGTGAGAAGATTCCGCCTCAACGAAAACCACCTTTGTTTTAATGATGTCCTTCCCAAATCCTGTATCAGTTCAGTGGCACTCTCTCCCCTATTTGGCGTTAAAACAAAACGTGCTGCTCTTCTTTGAACTTTCTCTATGTAGTCCGTTAATCGTATTTGGTAAGGATCCCACACGGCGCAGCGGTACTCCGAAAGAGGGCGGACAAGCGTAGTCTAGGCAGTCTCTTTAGTACATGTGTAATGTCTTCTAATTGTTCTGCCAATAAAATGCAGTCTTTGGTTTGCCTTCCCCGCAACAATTTCTATATGTTCTTTCCAGTTTAACTTGTTCGTGATTGTAATTCATAGGTACTCAGTCGAACTTATGGCCTTTAACATGTAACCGATGTTTAGCGGACTCCTTTTAGAACTCAAGTGGATGACCTCAAACCTTTCATTATTGAGGATCAATTGCCAATCTTCGCACCATACAGATATCTTTACTAAATCGTTTTGCAATCTGTTTTGATCTTCTGATGATTTACTAGACGATAAACGACACCATCATCTGAAAACAACCTAAGCCGGCTGCACCTATTATCTCCTCAATCACTTACATAGATAAGAAACAGCAGGAAATCACGAATCCAGTCACATAACTGAGACGATATTCCATAAGCACGCCATTTTCTTATTTGCCGCTTGTGTGGAACAGTGTCAAAAGCCTTCCGGAAATGTAGAAATATGGAATCAATTTGAATTTCCTTGACAATAGCACTCAACACTTCGCGTGTCTAAAGAGTTAGTTGTGTTTCTCAAGAGCGATGTTTTGTAAATCCGAGTTGGTTCAAATGGGTCTGAGCACTATGGGACTTGACTTCTGAGGTCATCAGTCCCCTAGAACTTAGAGCTACTTAAACCTAACTAACCTAAGGACATCACACACATCCATGCCCGAGGCAGGATTCGAACCTGCGACCGTAGCGGTCACGCGGTTCCCGACTGAAGCGCCTAGAACCGCTCGGCCACTGCGGCCGACAACATGCTACACTTTTACGTTTTCGTGAAGAGTATAATGTTCCGTTTTCATACTTTAAGGGCTATTTACCAATCTTTGTACCAGTTTGGTACTGTTTGAAGATACATCCCGATATTGCTGCTATTTTCACCGAATACAACGTTCTGATTTTGCAACTAAAACCGAGTTGGCTGTGTGTCAGTAGACCCTTCTCTTCGAGGCAATTCATAATGTTCGAACACATACATGCTTCAAAATCCTGCTACAAATCGACGTTCATGGCTGGAAAACATGTTTGCTATCTACCTGACATACATTTCGGTGATTTTGAACTTCTCCACACGCTGGGATACCCATTTCAGTAGACGTTGACGTTGATTTTACTTAACAAACTCTCATTATACTCAACATTGTTGTACTTGATGTCGGCTCAGATAGCAAGAAAATGAACAGGTGCAAAGATGTGATTTGGCACAAGGGCCTGATCGAAGTCAAAATAAAGCCAATCAAATAGTGGAAATTCAGTGAGACAAGGATTATACGTGTGAATGGTTGGTTGGTTGGTTTGGGGAAGGATACCAGACAGCGAGGTCATCGGTCTCATCGGATTAGGGAAGGATGGGGAAGGAAGTCGGCCGTGCCCTTGGAAAGGAACCATCCCGGCATTTGCCTGGAGCGATTTAGGGAAATCACGGAAAACCTAAATCAGGATGGCCGGACGCGGGATTGAACCGTCGTCCTCCCGAATGCGAGTCCAGTGTCTAACCACTGCGCCACCTCGCTCGGTTATACGTGTGAATGATTAGTATTACAAACATAGAAAGTAGATGGACTAAATTGATTGTTTTACAGGGTGCTAATGTAAAATGAAATACGAGTAATAATTCATAGCCCAGACCTCTTCAACGGCGCTTGAATGCTAGTGCGTCTGGCAGCCTTGATGGTGGCTCTGACCGTACAAAGAGAAATGTGAAATACACAAGACTTAAAGAATAACAGAGCGGGGGACCTTAATGCAAGATTTTTCCGGTTTACGTTGCTACTCAACAGGCTATTCCCCGAAGGTCAATGGATTCGGAGTTGGCGAGCAGCCTTTATGTTTTCGGTTCGCTGAGTGGCTCCGGAGAAGGGGAGCGTAACAGGCGTTCTGCCGGCGCCGTAACTTCTTTCTTCCCGTGCGCTCTCTCGGCTGACGACGTCGTCAAATCGTGACACGGTGCAGCCCGCAGCCCGCAGCCCGCAGCCCGCAGCCAGCGAGCGCCGCTGCTCAGCATTTCAAATGCGGCGCAGGGACAGAGGAGAGCCCCGAGCGTGGGCCGTCTCCCTGCTGCGCAGTACACCGACTGCCGCCGGCAGAGGCGCTCGCTGATTCTGTTAGCAGCGCACGACATTGGCTGCGTCGTTTCCTTCCGGAAGGAATGGCGCCACCCATTTTATGTCCTTACTCTTGCGCAGTATGTGTCCCAATATTCAGCAGAGAGTTTCTCTGACGAGCTGAGGAATACTGGCTGGCAAGGACGACTGATTCACTAATCCGCAAGCTGTGCTCCAAGGGAAGGAAGAGTGTAAGGTATTGGTTTGTTTCCGCATGTCTGATTGTGGTGTAAATGTGTACAGCTAAAGAGGAAAAACACACATTACCCTGTGGTGACCGAATCATGACGAGTGGCCAGATTGGATTGGATTGTTTGGGGGAAGAGACCAAACATCGAGGTCATCGGTCTCATCGGATTAGAGAAGGATGGAGAAGGAAGTCGGCCGTGCCCTTTCAAAGGAACCATCCCAGCATTTGCCTGGTGCAATTTAGGGAAATCACGGAAAACCTAAATCAGGATGGCCGGATGCGGGATTCAATCGTCGTCCTCCCGACTGCGGGCCCAGTGTGCTACCACTGCACCACCTCGCTCGGTGAGTGGCCAGAAAAAAAGAAAAGAATCATCTACACTGAGGAGCCAAACAAACTGATACACCTGCCTATTATCGTATACGACCCCCGCGAGCACGCAGAAGTGCTGCAACACGACGTGGCATGGAATAGACTAATGTCTCAACTAGTGCTGGAGGGAACTGACACCATGAATCCGGATGGGAATAAGGATCATAATCAAGTTCAGCAGACCAAGTAGGCGATGGGTGGAAAAGCCTCCATGTCTTGCTTCCGCGCTGCCTCATCGACTGATCCTTCCCATCTCATGACTCTCCGTAGTTCACATACTACTCGAATTTCTTTTCTCCTTTCGGTACTGCCATTGGTGGACTATATTTGCAATACCACCCAGTGACTGATCGCTGTTGTGTGATCACGCCTCCCAGTGAAATTTCGAAATTTTCTATTTTGTGGAATCTGCTGTCTGACTCGGAACTGGTATTTTTCTCACGTGTTCACTGTCGAGGCTGTTCTCAAGCATTACTCGCAGTCAGTACAACATTTTTTCCGATGTTTTTTCGCATTCTTTAGCTCCTGTGAAATCAGCGTCACAACGCTTCATTATAACGGCTATCTCTGCTTGAGGACTGGACAGTCCTATGTTCGTGCTTCATCAAAGAATCCGCTGATATTCTTGATTTGTAAACAACCTTCTTACATTTGTTCTTTGGGGCTCGCAGTGTGAAATATGTACTCCGTAGAAGTACGAGGGGCTAGAGATCTCTTCTGACAGCACGTTGCAACGCATCCGAGATATGCTCAATAATGTTCATGCCTGGGGAGTTTGGTGGCCAGAAGAAGAGTTTAAACTCAGAAGAGTGTTACTGGAGCCACTCTGTAACAATTCTGGACGTTTGGGTTGTCGCACTGTCCTGCTGGAATTACCCTAGTCCGTCGGAATGCACAATGCACATGAATGGATGCAGGTGATCAGACGGGATGCTCACGTACGTCTCACTGGCAGAGTCGTATCTAGACGTATCTGGGGTCCCATATCACTCCAATTGCAAACGCCCCACACCATTACAGAGCCTCCATCAGCTTCAACTGTCCCCTGCTGACATGCCGGCCGTTATGGCCGAGCGGTTCTAGGCGCTTCTAGGCCGCTACGGTAGCAGGTTCGAATCCTGCCTCGGGCATGGATGTGTGTGATGCCCTTAGGTTAGTTAGGTTTAAGTAATTCTAAGTCTCGAGGACTGATGACCTAAGATGCTAAGTCCCACAGTGCTCAGAGCCATCTGAACCATTTTTGAGTTGACATGCAGGGTCCATGGTTTCATGAGGTTGTCGCCATACCCGTACACGTCCAGCCGCTCGATACAATTTGAAACGAGACTCGTCCGACGAGGCAACATGTTTCCAGTCATCAACAGTCCAATGCCGGTGTTGACGGGCCCAGCCGAGGCATAAACTTTGTGTCGTGCAGTTGTCAGTGGTACACGAGCGGGCCTTCGGCTCCGAAAGGCCATATCGATGATGTTTTGTTGAATGCTTCACACGCTGACACTTGCTGATGGAGAGGCATTGTAATCTGCAGTAATTTGTGGGTTAAGTACCATAGTGCTCAGAGCCATTTGAACCATTTAAGAATGACCTGACCCTAGAAGTTCGATTAGAGCAACAGAATCTGGAACTTCCATGCTTCGAGGGTTGTGGTACCAGACTTTACCGTGTATACCGGCTGTCAGTAAATTTATAAACTGTGCCGGACTTTTATTGTGGTAATTTATTGAAGAACGTAGTATGCCTCATATTTTTATAAACCAGTGTCCGTACCCACAAGGTTGGCCGAGAGCACTAATGTACTGCTTCCTGGACTCGAGTAGGCGCGCCATCCCCAGATGGAATCCGCCTGGCCAGCCTGCATGTGGTTTTTGGGCGGTTTTCCACATTCCACTAGGTGTATACCGGACTGGCCCCCACGTTCCGCCTCAGTTACACGACTCGCAGACATTTGAAAACCTTCGCGCTATTCCATGGCTTGCACTAGATGCAGACAGCTGGGCTACACTAATTCCGTCCCAGGAAGAGGGGGTGGGGGGTATGCGGTGGAGACAGGAAGGGCATCCGGCCACCCTCTGACACTAACGTCGCCAAATCCATTGTAACAAGGCCGATCCCGCGTTGAAATGGGACAAAGGTCCAAAGAACATGATGATAAACCAGTGTCGGCGCTCTTCTGCATGTTCGTTGCAAATATGGGAAGAAGCAATAAAGAACAGAGCAGTAAATCAACACAGGGTCTCATTTTGCCAATCATCTCCATATCTACCTCCTTAGCCTGACATCGAAGTCCTTCGGCGCTGTCTCCAGCCACAGAGACCTGACAAATCTCAGCTGGCCCCGTCGCCCTTTCGTTCCTCACGTATCATGACACGGATGCGTCACCTGTTTATGTGAGACGTGAGAGTGAGCTACAAAGTATGTCGTGACCCATGTCGGGTTACTACAACCCTTTTATTACACTGATTTAAAACTGTGGAAGAAATTATTCCAGTGCTTTTTCCTAGAAAACAGAGCTTCGAGAATGTAAAGACGTAGTTACACAAAAATTATTTTTAAAAATGAGAGGACTGTGCTTGTACGTAAGTACTTCTAGAACTTCAGACATTATTATTTTCTTTGTTACTGAATGCAAATTTACCACAATACCTTTGATGTATGTGAAATCACAATCCTCGACGAGAAGCTTCCCAATTCACGATCAAACCAACTAACAAGAATCACCACCTATCCACCAGGTCTAAGGACCAATGTACTCCACCGTATTTTAACTATCCAGTGTCAAAAAGGTGTCATCAAGATAAATGCTGTCACCAGTGTCTTGATAATGGCTACTGACAGGAATACATCATTTGTTATGTATCTTAGGTCTCTTAAGTTGCCTGTAGGAAATCATTATTACTTGAGAGCGTATTGTGAACGATTCGTTAGACTCCTAGGCCAAATACTCAATGTGGCATGGCAGTTCAAAACCAGACCCGAATCTTTATTAATAAACAAAAGCTGAAGTGATTGATAATGAGAATGACAGCAAAATGTTTTTTTACTCCGAGGACAAAGGTATAGATTGAAATTTCATGAGAAGATCTCGCCGCAACGAAAAACGCCGTTGTTTTAACTACTGCCACCCCAGTCTATGTATAATGTCCGTGGAACTTCGCGATAGTACAGAACGAGCTGCCCTTCTGTGAACTTTTGCAATGTCCTCCGTCAATCATATCTGATGCAGACAGGCAAGCGTAGTGTACGCAGTTTCTTCAGTAGACCTTTTGCATTTTCTAAGTTGTTTGTTGTTGTGGTCTTCAGTCCTGAGACTGGTTTGATGCAGCTCTCCATGCTACTCTATCCTGTGCAAGCTTCTTCATCTCCCAGTACCTACTGCAACCTACATCCTTCTGAATCTGCTTAGTGTATTGATCTCTTGGTCTCCCTCTACGATTTTTACCCTCCACGCTGCCCTCCAATGCTAAATTTGTGATCCCTTGATGCCTCAAAACATGTCCTACCAACCGATCCCTTCTTCTAGTCAAGTTGTGCCACAAACTTCTCTTCTCCCCAATCCTATTCAATACCTCCTCATTAGTTACGTGATCTACCCACCTTATCTTCAGCATTCTTCTGTAGCACCACATTTCGAAAGCTTCTATTCTCTTCTTGTCCAAACTGGTTATCGTCCATGTTTCACTTCCATACATGGCTACACTCCATACAAATACTTTCAGAAACGACTTCCTGACACTTAAATCTATACTCGATGTTAACAAATTTCTCTTCTTCAGAAACGCTTTCCTTGCCATTGCCAGTCTACATTTTATATCCTCTCTACTTCGACCATCATCAGTTATTTTACTCCCTAAATAGCAAAACTCCTTTACTACTTTAAGCGTCTCATTTCCTAATCTAATCCCCTCAGCATCACCCGATTTAATTTGACTACATTCCATTATCCTCGTTTTGCTTTTGTTGATGTTCATCTTATATCCTCCTTTCAAGACACTGTCCATTCCGTTCAACTGCTCTCCCAAGTCCTTTGCTGTCTCTGACAGAATTACAATGTCATCGGCGAACCTCAAAGTTTTTACTTCTTCTCCATGAATTTTAATACCTACTCCGAATTTTTCTTTTGTTTCTTTTACTGCTTGCTCAATATACAGATTGAATAACATCGGGGAGAGGCTACAACCCTGTCTCACTCCTTTCCCAACCACTGCTTCCCTTTCATGCCCCTCGACTCTTATAACTGCCATCTGGTTTCTGTACAAATTGTAAATAGCCTTTCGCTCCCTGTATTTTACCCCTGCCACCTTCAGAATTTGAAAGAGAGTATTCCAGTTAACGTTGTCAAAAGCTTTCTCCAAGTCCACAAATGCTAGAAACGTAGGTTTGCCTTTTCTTAATCTTTCTTCTAAGATAAGTCGTAAGGTTAGTATTGCCTCACGTGTTCCAACATTTCTACGGAATCCAAACTGATCTTCCCCGAGGTCCGCTTCTACTAGTTTTTCCATTCGTCTGTAAAGAATTCGTGTTAGTATTTTGCAGCTGTGACTTATTAAACTGATAGTTCGGTAATTTTCACATCTGTCAACACCTGCTTTCTTTGGGATTGGAATTATTATATTCTTCTTGAAGTCTGTGGGTATTTCGCCTGTCTCATACATCTTGCTCACCAGATGGTACAGTTTTGTCATGACTGGCTCTCCCAAGGCCATCAGTAGTTCTAATGGAATGTTGTCTACTCCCGGGGCCTTGTTTCGACTCAGGTCTTTCAGTGCTCTGTCAAACTCTTCACGCAGTATCTTATCTCCCATTTCATCTTCATCTACATTCTCTTCCATTTCCATAATATTGTCCTCAAGTACATCGCCCTTGTATAAACCCTCTATATACTCCTTCCACCTTTCTGCCTTCCCTTCTTTGCTTAGAACTGGGTTGCCATCTGAGCTCTTGATATTCATACAAGTGGTTCTCTTCTCTCCAAAGGTCTCTTTAATTTTCCTGTAGGCAGTATCTATCTTACCCCTAGTGAGACAAGCCTCTACATCCTTACATTTGTCCTCTAGCCATCCCTGCTTAGCCATTTTGCACTTTCTGTCGATCTCATTTTTGAGACGTTTGTATTCCATTTTGCCTGCTTCATTTACTGCATTTTTATATTTTCTCCTTTCATCAATTAAATTCAATATTTCTTCTGTTACCCAAGGATTTCTATTAGCCCTCGTCTTTTTACCTACTTGATCCTCTGCTGCCTTCACTACTTCATCCCTCAGAGCAACCCATTCTTTTTCTACTGTATTTCTTTCCCGCATTCCTGTCAATTGTTCCCTTATGCACTCCCTGAAACTCTCTACAACCTCTGGTTCTTTCAGTTTATCCAGGTCCCATCTCCTTAAATTCCCACCTTTTTGCAGTTTTTTCAGTTTCAATCTGCAGTTCATAACCAATAGATTGTGGTCAGAATCCATATCTGCCCCTGGAAATGTCTTACAATTTAAAACCTGGTTCCTAAATCTCTGTCTTACCATTATATAATCTATCTGATACCTATTAGTATCTCCAGGATTCTTCCAGGTATACAACCTTCTTTTATGATTCTTGAACCAAGTGTTAGCTATGATTAAGTTATGCTCTGTGCAAAATTCTACAAGGCGGCTTCCTCTTTCATTTCTTCCCCCCAATCCATATTCACCTACTATGTTTCCTTCTCTCCCTTTTCCTACTGACGAATTCCAGTCACCCATGACTATTAAATTTTCGTCTCCCTTCACTACCTGAATAATTTCTTTTATCTCGTCATACATTTCATCAATTTCTTCATCATCTGCAGAGCTAGTTGGCATATAAACTTGTACTACTGTAGTAGGCATGGGCTTTGTGTCTATCTTGGCCACAATAATGCGTTCACTATGCTGTTTGTAGTAGCTAACCCGCACGCCTATTTTTTTATTCATTATTAAACCTACTCCTGCATTACCCCTATTTGATTTTGTATTTATAACCCTGTAATCACCTAACCAAAAGTCTTGTTCCTTCTGCCACCGAACTTCACTAATTCCCACTATATCTAACTTTAACCTATCCATTTCCCTTTTTAAATTTTCTAACCTACCTGCCCGATTAAGGGATCTGACTTTCCACGCTCCGATCCGTAGAATGCCAGTTTTCTTTCTCCTGATAACGACGTCCTCTTGAGTAGTCCCCGCCCGGAGATCCGAATGGGGGACTATTTTACCTCCGGAATATTTTACCCAAGAGGACGCCATCATCATTTAATCATACAGTAAAGCTGCATGTCCTCGGGAAAAATTATGGCTGTAGTTTCCCCTTGCTTTTAGCCGTTCGCAGTACCAGCACAGCCAGGCCGTTTTGGTTAATGTTACAAGGCCAGATCAGTCAATCATCCAGACTGTTGCCCCTGCAACTACTGAAAAGGCTGCTGCCCCTCTTCAGGAACCACATGTTTGTCTGGCCTCTCAACAGATACCCCTCCGTTGTGGTTGCACCTACGGTACGGCCATCTGTATCGCTGAGGCACGCAAGCCTCCCCACCAACGGCAAGGTCCATGGTTCATGGGGGAAGATTTTCTAAGTATTCTGCCAATAAATGGTATTGTCCCCACAATACTAACTACACGTTCGTTCCAGTTTAAATTGTACTTAATTGTAATTCCTAAGTATTTAGTTGAATTCACAGCCTTTACGTTTGTATGATTTATCGTGTAACCGAAGTTTCCTTTTAGTACTCCTGTGTATGACGATACACTTTTCATTATTTAGAGTCATTTGTCACTTTTGGCGCGATTCCGATATCTTGCGTAAATAATTTTACAATTGGATTTCATCTTCTGATGATTAAAAAAGAAAAACTCCTCCCGAACAGATCGTGAAGGCCCAACGGCATCGACCGGTCGCCATGCTCAGCCCACAGGCGTCACTGGATGCGGAGAAGCATGTGGTCAGCACACCGCTCTCCCGGCCATATGTCAGTTTCTGAGACCGGAGCCGCTACTCCTCAGTTTGCCTCACAAGGGCTGAGTGCACCACGCGTGCCAACAGCTCTCGGCAGACTGGATGGTCACCCATCCAAGTGCTAGCCCAACCCGACAGCGCTTAACTTAAGTGATCTGACGGGAACCTGCGTTACCACAGCGGCAAGGCCATTGGCCTTCTGATGACTACTAGATGGTAAATGATTACACTAGCTGCATACCGTCCAAGAGAGCTGCTCAGAATGTTTCCTAAGTCGTTTATGTAGACAATGAACAACAGAACGCCTATAACATTAACTTGGGGAACGCATGGTATTACTTCTGTTTTACTCGATGACTTTTCACCAAGTGGTACGAACTGTGACCGTTCTGAGCGGAAATCACGAATCTATCAAATACAGTGCTATACTGAGTACTGCGAAACGTCTACAAAGATGTGGTGCTATTCCCGTGTCCGGTGCAGTTCGGCGCACCGCTGCTGCCACGCATTTCTCAGCTGACTTGTCAATGGAAACAGCAACAAAGACGGCCGCGCTGCGATCCGCTGTGTCCCACGCGTCGGCGGACAAAAATGGTTCAAATGGCTCTGAGCACTATGGGACTAAACATCTGTGGTCATCAGTCCCCTAGAACTTACAACTATTTAAACCTAACTAACCTAAGGACATCACACACATCCATGCCCGAGGCAGGATTCGAACCTGCGACCGTAGCAGTCGCGCGGTTCCGGACTGGTCGGCGGACAGCCGTAGGCTCAGTGGAACCGAATGCTCACTGGAAACCTACGTAGCAGTGCTCTGTCCATTGAACCCTTTATTGTCCAAGCCTACCGCTCTAGAGACAAAGACAACATCAAACATGGATGGGAAGGTCTATGCAGCACCTTCCGAGCCAACGGATACGAAAACAAAATAATTAGGCGAGCTAAAATGTCTAGCGAGAAGCGTGACATAGATAACGAAATACAAGAACAGGTCTCAGTGGTGGCCGCACTTATAGTGCGTTTAAAATAAGTTGCCACTTTTGAGAGTTCAGTACGGAGCGAGTGAAGGGAAGCGTAGATGCCAGCTGAGCTGGGCCTGTCAGCAGATGACCACAGTAAAACGCCAGGCTATCAGAGCGCGGAACCTCTCAGGCTCGTTTTAGTCCGTGAACAGAAAGCAGCGCAAGCCGAGCGATCTGCGAGCCTTTTCAAACGTTTTTAAAGAAACCGTTCGGTAATTAAATCTCAGTCTCGCATATTTTATAGTTTAATTCGTCAGCTTCATGATGGACCGGCTATCATTTCGTTAATGGTCACAGTTGTTGTGATATTTCGGTAGTAGATAAACTACTGCAAGAAATTCTTAGTTTGCGGTGAAAAATAGGTTAAATGTAGATGATATATTGAATTATTGTTTAAACTTGCAAGGATATCGCCGTCTGTTTCCGACGAATTTAATGTATGTAAAGTGCTCCGTGACGAACTCGTGCGTCAGTAAAAACTATAATAAAATTTTCATAAATTTCTCGCATCTCATAAATGGTTTGAGATATCCAAACAAGAATTTGGCAAATGATAGCGCGCAAAGACGAGAGTGTTCTGCCTTACGATTGATATGCGAAACTTCCATATCTACCGCGATATTGAAATGACTACAAATTTTTTCAACGAAATAATGTAATTGTTGGGAGCCATCGATAGCTGGTGAAACGAGAACTGCTGTGGGTTTTGTCACAATATAAGTAAAGAAGTTACACATATATTTTTATAATAAGAATGGGCTGTTTCATAACCTGTTGACCTGACCAGCACTCACTTGTCAGTTTAATAATAAATACTATTTCAGACTCTGTTGCAATTTCAACTGCATTAGAATGTTAGTAAGATGAATATTTCTGATCTCTGCTATGTTTTGACAAAAGAAGCAGATTTTAACATGGCAACAAGAGAAGTTACGTATTCAGCAAAAATTTGTCACACTCCTTTTTGAATCCATGTCTCCTCAACTCCCTTCTTGGTATGGCTGACAAATCAAGGCTAGTCCTGTCTTCAACATTTTCAGTCGCTTCTTTTGTCAGCATTTCAACCTAACTGAGCGTAAACTATTTATTGTTTTCTGCCATATTACTTTCACCTGAGCCCATCTACTCTGTTGGATTTAAACGAGCATGAAACTATTCCCTTTACCGTTAGCCAGTTCGTCCACCCGATAGCCTGAAGTATTGGCTTGTAGAGCACTACGAGTTCCATTATCTTCTTCTTACGCATGCCAAGTTCGCCTTTATCTCATGGAACATTGCTTTGTACCCGCAAAATACCCCGTTTCCTTCACTGCGCTGTTGGAGCTTAATGAATCACAATAGAGTGGTAACGCGTTTTGTCCATCACTATTGTCGAATTCCGAGGAATGTTTTGCAGCAGAATGCCATCTTCCCGCGCCATGAAAGTGTTCTCGGACGACACTTTCATTGAAACCGTTGTTATTAATGCAACACCAACACAAAACACTTGTTCACTATACCTGACGGCACAGAACATTTCAGCGCCAAGAAATACGATGTTACAACCTGAACTGACGAAGGTTGATGCATCTAATGCGTGTTGCTTATTCATGATGTGGCAACTGGGGCGCTTTACCAGCCGATCCGTTGGCGGTGTAGTAGGAAAAGCCGGCTCGCCATTGGTGTTACCCGGGCAACTGCGTCACGTATGCCTCCGGTCAACCAAAGGACAAAAGTCACAACTAATTTTAAACACATTATAGGTTGAGTGCGACCAAGAACACAGGAGCTCCCAAAAACTGCAAGCGTATACTACTTACGAGGGTGTGCTGGAAAGTAACGCCGCCGAATTTATGTCAAAAGTCAGAAATATTTTAAAATAAAACAAATTTAATTAATATTTTATATCTTTATTCTTCATGTCAACATATTTGGAGAACCTGCCGCTAGAGGGTTCCGTGTTGTTAGTGTAACACGGCGCAGTGTAACGTAACTACACTACTGGCCATTAAAATTACTACATCAAGAAGAAATGCAGATGATGAACGGGTATTCATTGGACAAATATATTATACTAGAACTGACATGTGATTACATTTTCACACAATTTCGGTGCATAGATCCTGAGAAATCAGTACCCAGAACAACCACCTCTGCCGTAATAACGGCCTTGATACGCCTGGGCACTGAGTCAAACACAGCTTGGATAGCGTGTACAGGTACAGCTGCCCATGCAGCTTCAACACGATACCACAGTTCATCAAGAGTAGAGACTGGTTGTATTGTGACGAGCCAGTTGCTCGGCCACCATTGACCAGACGTTTTCAATTGGTGAGAGATCTGGAGAATGTGCTGGCCAGGGCAGCAGTCGAACATTTTCTGTATTCAGAAAGGCCAGTACAAGACCTGCAACATGCGGTCGTGCATTATCCTGCTGAAATGTAGTGTTTCGCAGGGATCGAATGAAGGTTAGAGCCACGGGTCGTAACACATCTGAAATGTAGCGTCCACTGTTCAAAGTGCCGTCAATGCGAACACCATCACGCCGGGTGATACGCCAGTATGGCGATGACGAGTAGACGCTTCCAATGTGCGTTCACCGCGATGTCGCCAAACACGGATGCGACCATTATGATGCTGTAAACAGAACCTGGATTCATCCGAAAAAATCACGTTTTGCCATTCGTGCACCCAGGTTCGTCGTTGAGTACACCATCGCAGGCGCTCCTGTCTGTACAAAATTGTTGAGGCTTTCGTGGCCACTTGTTGACAAACTGCCTATTGGCTTCTGTCTCGGGTTCTTCGGCCGACGTTCATCTAATGATTTTTCTGACGTTTCGCCAGCACGAGTGGCTGGCATTGTCAAAGCTTCACCCTCCATTGCCGGTGGTGAACTGGAGCCGAGCTCGCGGGCGCAGACTATATGTACCTGGCGCGCCAACGTCCGAGGGCTTCTCCGCGGTCATTTCCTGTGCGGTTCTCCTCTTGCTACCTGCGACGGTCGTTCGCTGCAGTACGGGAAGCCAGGATCCGTTGACCTTAAGGCTTTCCTCTTTCTTGTTCAAACTGTTCGCGTGTTTTTGTATTTCTACAGCTTCTCTGAACAAGCGCGTGTGATAGTGGTTCTCTACAGCCAGAACTTCCGTGTCGGCGAATTTTATTACGTGGTCGGTCTCATTCAATGCGTGTTCTGCCACGGCCGATTTCTCCACCTGCCCCAACCTGCAATGTCGCTTATGCTCCTTGATCCTGGTGTTAATGGATCGTCCAGTCATCCCGACATAAACTTTTCCGCATGTGCATGGTATGCGGTATATTCCCGACATTGCAAGTGGGTCTCTTTTCTCCTTCGCCGATCTAAGACACTCTTTGATCTTCCTTGTCGGTTTGAAGATCGTCTTTACGCCATGTTTGCGCAATATACGGCCGATTCTGTCCGTCACTCTGGGAATGTATGGCAGAAAGGCCGTACCCGACATTTCTTTTTCTGGTTCCTTACTTCGCCGAGTGTTTGGCTCAGTTACACTTCTAATATAATTTGTGGAGTACCCATTGCTCCTCAGGACTGTTTCCAGGTGTTGCATTTCTCGTTTGAGGTGTTGCGGCTCACATATTCGTCCTGCTCTCGTTACGAGCGTACTAATCATGCCCCTTTTCTGGCTCGGGTGGTGGTTTGACAGTTTGTGCAGGTATCGGTCCGTGTGAGTCGGTTTTCGATACACGCTGTGTCCCAGGTTTTCGCCGTCCCTTGTGACCAGCACATCTAGAAATGGCAGTTTCTTGTCCTTTTCTACTTCCATGGTAAATGTTATGTTGGCATGGAGGCTGTTCAAGTGTCTTAGGAAGTCACCGAGCTGTTCTTCACCATGGCTCCACACCACGAAAAGTATCATCGACGTACCTGTACCACACCTTAGGTTTGCAAGTCGCCGAGTCCAGTGCCTGTGCTTCGAATTGTTCCATGAAGAAGTTGGCCACCACTGGACTGAGAGGACTACCCATGGCGACGCCTTCCAGCTGTTCGTAGAAGTCGCCATTCCACGTGAAATAGCTCGTGGTGAGACATGCATGGAAGAGCTTTCTGATGTCTAGCGGGAAAATGGAACCGATGTGCTCCAGAGCGTCACTGAGTGGCACTTTCGTAAATAACGAAACAACATCAAAGCTGACCAGGATGTCGTTTGGTGCAAGTTTCAGTTTCTTCAGCTTCTCAATGAAATGTCCTGAGAAGCTGAAGAAACTGAAACTTGCACCAAACGACATCCTGGTCAGCTTTGATGTTGTTTCGTTATTTACGAAAGTGCCACTCAGTGACGCTCTGGAGCACATCGGTTCCATTTTTCCGCTAGACATCAGAAAGCTCTTCCATGCATGTCTCACCACGAGCTATTTCACGTGGAATGGCGACTTCTACGAACAGCTGGAAGGCGTCGCCATGGGTAGTCCTCTCAGTCCAGTGGTGGCCAACTTCTTCATGGAACAATTCGAAGCACAGGCACTGGACTCGGCGACTTGCAAACCTAAGGTGTGGTACAGGTACGTCGATGATACTTTTCGTGGTGTGGAGCCATGGTGAAGAACAGCTCGGTGACTTCCTAAGACACTTGAACAGCCTCCATGCCAACATAACATTTACCATGGAAGTAGAAAAGGACAAGAAACTGCCATTTCTAGATGTGCTGGTCACAAGGGACGGCGAAAACCTGGGACACAGCGTGTATCGAAAACCGACTCACACGGACCGATACCTGCACAAACTGTCAAACCACCACCCGAGCCAGAAAAGGGGCATGATTAGTACGCTCGTAACGAGAGCAGGACGAATATGTGAGCCGCAACACCTCAAACGAGAAATGCAACACCTGGAAACAGTCCTGAGGAGCAATGGGTACTCCACAAATTATATTAGAAGTGTAACTGAGCCAAACACTCGGCGAAGTAAGGAACCAGAAAAAGAAATGTCGGGTACGGCCTTTCTGCCATACATTCCCAGAGTGACGGACAGAATCGGCCGTATATTGCGCAAACATGGCGTAAAGACGATCTTCAAACCGACAAGGAAGATCAAAGAGTGTCTTAGATCGGCGAAGGAGAAAAGAGACCCACTTGCAATGTCGGGAATATACCGCATACCATGCACATGCGGAAAAGTTTATGTCGGGATGACTGGACGATCCATTAACACCAGGATCAAGGAGCATAAGCGACATTGCAGGTTGGGGCAGGTGGAGAAATCGGCCGTGGCAGAACACGCATTGAATGAGACCGACCACGTAATAAAATTCGCCGACACGGAAGTTCTGGCTGTAGAGAACCACTATCACACGCGCTTGTTCAGAGAAGCTGTAGAAATACAAAAACACGCGAACAGTTTGAACAAGAAAGAGGAAAGCCTTAAGGTCAACGGATCCTGGCTTCCCGTACTGCAGCGAACGACCGTCGCAGGTAGCAAGAGGAGAACCGCACCGGAAATGACCGTGGAGAAGCCCTCGGACGTTGGCGCGCCAGGTACATATAGTCTGCGCCCGCGAGCTCGGCTCCAGTTCACCACCGGCAATGGAGGGTGAAGCTTTGACAATGCCAGCCACTCGTGCTGGCGAAACGTCAGAAAAATCATTAGATGAACGTCGGCCGAAGAACCCGAGACAGAAGCCAATAAGCTCCTGTCTGTGATGCAGCGTCAAGGGTAACCGCAGTCATGGTCTCCGAGCTGATAGTCCTTGCTGCTGCAAACGTCGTCGAACTGTTCGTGCAGATGGTTGTTGTCTTGCAAACGTCCCCATCCGTTGACTCAGGGATCGAGTCATGGCTGCATGATCCGTTACAGCCATGCGGATAAGATTCCTGTCATCTCGACTGCTAGAGATACGAGGCCGTCGGCATCCAGCACGGCGTTTCATATTACCCTCCTGAACCCACCGATTCCATATTCTGCTAACAGTCATTGGATCTCGACCAACGCGAGCAGCAATGTCGCGATATGATAAACCGCAATCGCGATAGTGGAGGGTAAAAATCGTAGAGGGAGACCAAGAGATCAATACACTAAGCAGATTCAGAAGGATGTAGGTTGCCGTAGGTACTGGGAGATGAAGAAGCTTGCACAGGATAGAGTAGCATGGAGAGCTGCATCAAACCAGTCTCAGGACTGAAGACCACAACAACAACAACAATCGCGATAGGCTACAATCCGACCTTTATCAAAGTCGGAAACGTGATGGTACGCATTTCTCCTCCATACACGAGGCATCACAACAACGTTTCACCAGGCAACGCCGGTCAACTGATGTTTGTGTATGAGAAATCGGTTGGAAACTTTCCTCATGTCAGCACGTTGTAGGTGTCGCCACCGGCGCCAACCTTGAGTGAATGCTCTGAAAAGCTAATCATTTGCATAGCATAGCATCTTCTTCCTGTCGGTTAAATTTCGCGTCTGTAGCATGTCATCTTCGTGGTGTGGCAAATTTTAATGTCCAGCAGTGTATATCAGTACGCGAAATATAGTGCTGTAATCCCTTTCATATTCGAAGAGTAGTCCACAGTTACAGTATCTCGTGCCTCAGCATGACAATGCTAGATCACACTCGATCGCCGCGACATGTGCGTCATTCCGACGCCTTGCGTTCACTTTTGGCGATCCTTGGCCCCATACGATATTCATATGTTTCTAAACTTAAACAACATCCTCAAGGACTTCTCTTTGATTGTTATGATTCGGTCAAAGAGAGGTGCGATTGTTCTTCCGTCAACAAGTCAAACATTCTGCAATGTTGATATCAAGAAACGGGTCTCTTATTGAGAAAAAGGTGTTCGTCGTCAGGTGATAGATTGAGAAATAAATATCTAGACATGATGAATAAATATGTAGAATGTACCGGTTGGTTATAATTAAACTTTCCTTATTTAACACGTTATTACATGGAAAGTAATTGCAGAACGAGGACCAAACTTGGCAGCGATAATGTCAAGGACAGGGGGAGGAGAAATAATGCAGAACCAATTCAACTAAAACACTTTCAATGTGCTCCTACGGTACATCACACCATTACGTACCGGTACCAAATGGCTCTGAGCACTATGGGTCTTAACATCTTAGGTCATCAGTCCCCTAGAACTTAGAACTACTTAAACCTAACTAACCTAAGGACATCACACACATCCATGCCCGAGGCAGGATTCGAACCTGCGACCGTAGCAGTCCCGCGGTTCCAGGCTGAAGCGCCTAGAACCGCACGGCCACTGAGGCCGGCGTACCGGTACCATTACTGTTACAAAAGGGAGCCCATCTGTGTCCAGAAGAGTCTGGAAACGCAGTATTGGATTCTGAACAGCAGAACGAAGCATGTCCGTAGCTATGCCGGCTACCTCTCTTGATCTGCTGCGCTTCAGATCAGCAAATGTGGGAATGTTCCTCTGGTGAACTCCGTCCTGCAGGTAGCGCCACAATCAGAAATCACAGGGATTGAGATTAGGTGATCGTGCTGGCCAAGCATTTGGAAACGACAGCTGATAATTCGATCGTTACCAAATGTGTATCGGAGGAGCAGGTGAACTTCACGATCGATGTGCGGTGGGGCCCCATCTTGCATGAAAACTGTTGAGTTCAATGTGTCTCTCTCCTGTATGTCGGGCATGACATACTGGCGAAGCATATCGCAGTAACGCTGGCCAGTCACAGTGCATGTCTTTGTTCCTTGAGCGCCACCCTGTTCAAAAAAGAAGGGGCCAATATGAACGTAGCCGCAAAGCCACACCATACAGTGACACGTTCATCATACAGGGGGACTTCATGCACAGTGACTGGAGGTGAAGATCTCCACACTCGATCATTCCCTGTGTTCACCTCATGCGTCAGAGAAAAATGAGCTTCGTCTGCCTATAGGATGGTCCATGGCCAGGACTCGTCAACTTCAATCCTAGCGAGAAAGTGGTGAGCGAAGTCAACACATCGCTGTGCGTCCTGTGGTGCAAGCTGCTGTTCGATATGGATATTATCGGATACTTTTTGAGAATAGTTCGAAGCACCTTCCGTACAGTGGAACGCGAGATTTTCAACTGTCGTGGCCCAGGAGGCGCACTGGCTGACGACTGGGAATGCGCGCAACGTTGTCTACCGTAGTAACAGCGATTTCATTAACCACCTGTTGTGCTACCGCTCATCGGCCTCTACCCCTAGCGACGCTCCGTTCTCCAGATGATTCCAATTTTTTCATCATGCTCCACACAGCAGATGGAGAAAGAGAACCATTTCCGTAATCCTTTCAGCCGACGATATTGTCGAAGTGCAGCTGCAGCATTACTGTGGTTTTGATAATAGAGCTTCAACAATAATGCCCTGCTCGTTTTGGCCAAACTCATGTTGACACGTCAACAAGAGCACTGCGACTGGTCAGGTGTGTGAGACTATGAATCACGATGACTGATCACGACCATACTTGGAACTGGACGGTGGCGTTGTGACGCATGGATATCATGCTCCCCATAACCTGGAAATTAATACTGCCAAGTTTGATACTCGAAAGGTAGTTAGTTTTCGTGCTGTAACGTATTAAATAGGGGAAGTTTAATTATAACCACTCGGTAATATCATTTACAAGGAATGAAGCAGAGTCTCGTTTCCTCACGCGTAGCGGAACATAAAAGCTATTTGTGACGTCTGAATGCTCGCTGGGCATCACGGATGCTACGCTATAAAATAAGAGAGGCCATTGAATACCCGAGTCGGCCGATGTGGCCGAGCGGTTCTGGGCGCTTCAGTCTGGAACCGCGCGACCGCAGGTTCGAATCCTGCCTCGGGCATGGATGTGTGTTAGTTAGGTTTAAGTAGTTGTAAGTACTAGGGGACTGATGACCCCAGATGTTAAGTCGCATAGTGCTCAGAGCCATTTGAATCATTTAGAACACCCGAAGCACGAAACAGTCTGACAACGTCAACAGGCAGGTTGCCAGCGATTCCGGTACGATTGGCCGTGAATGGTCGCAGGGCAGCGGACTCGACACAATAATGCTTCAGCGTTCACTGGAGGTTTTGGCAAGTTCTTTAAACTTATAGTCCGTCTCCGTAGCTGAGTGGCCAGCGTGGCTGAAAGCCACACGAGGGGCCCTAGTTCTGTTCCAGGACGTGTCAAAGATCCAGATCTTCTCCGCTCTGGGATTGGATGTAGTGTTGTCCTCATCATCATTGACGCGGAAGTCGCCGAAGTGGAATCAAATAAGAAGACGTGCAGCAGGTGGCCGAACACCTCGAAAGGGGACTCCCGACCAAAATATGCAGTACGCACACTTCATTATAAACATTTAGCTCCGCTCTTGACCGAAAATTTACCATTTACCTCTTTGGCAGAGGTTATGTTCCCCGTGACTGGGAGCAAGCGCACATCCATAGAAGGAAGCAGATTCGATCTAGAGAATTACTATTTTGCATAACCTGCATCTGCTTGTACCAGAATCATAGATTACATTCTGAGTTGGAACGTTATGACTTACCTAGAACAAAATATTGATGGACTCCATGGAAATCGGAAACATCTATTATCCGACACTGAACTCACGCTGTTCACGTATGATATCCTCAGAATCAAGGATAGGGGTAACCAACTTAATTCAGTGTCAGTGACTTTGAATTATGTGTCACATCAACGCTATCTAAATAATATATTCTATAGTGGCATATATAACCAGGAGTATATGATCGAAAGATTTCCTGACAGTTAGGACTCATTAAGCTATCCTGGATAGAGAGTCGTCTACAAACAACGAAACAGTTCCTGCTGTGGCAAGGGGATGGTAACAGAGCGACTTCTGTTCGTGAACTACTGGATGATTTTAGTTGCAAAATCAGGAAGTCTTATTCGGTAAAAGTCGCAATAATATCCAGATGGATATCCAAAGAGTGTCAAATTGGTACAAACACTGGTAAATAGCCCCTTGAAGTAGAGAAACGGAACATTATACTCCTCACGGAAACATAGAAGTGTAGCATGTTCTGAGTAAGCGATTAATGAATCACAGTGTTAGTCATGTCATACAAAATTATTGCAATTAACAACGTGCAGAGGTACGACGCAGAATGACCGCTTGGATTAGTTGTCGGTAAAGCGCACGCCATGCTATGATTCATTAGTAGCACACTGGGAAGTTATCGTCGATCAACATAGAGATTGCACAATAAACACTTCCATGGCCTTTACATACATATTCCCCGCATCAGTGGGACTCATATGAGGTCAGGCTATCGGGGGGTATCGAGCGTATTCAGAGAAGGGTGGCATCAATATTCACGGATGTGACTGGCTGGTGGGAGAGTGGAAACAAACGTTCAAAAATTTCTCTGGCGAATCCGTTAGAGACGCGTGAATTTTTTTAGATAAGGGCAGTTCTGCATTCCTTTCTCTTTTGTTACTTGTGTATATGAATAAGTGACTTACGTTCAGACGAATTAAAAAACTCAGTTCAATTATTTGCCTCTTTTGGACAATTTTGAAACACTTACGTGGAAGAAAAACCTTCGTGCCTTCATTCACACACACAGGTGGAAGAAAAACCTTCGTGCCTTCATTCACACACACAGTTCCATTTCTGGTGTTTTGCTATGCTTGAACATATTTTTCGTCATAATTATTGTAAACGCTGTCTTAATGAATTCTGTAAGTATGTTAAGTCATAGTTATAGTAAATGGTGTAAAAATGAATTTGTGATTTTGTCAACATTGTCAACAGATATAACTTTTAAAGTGTAAGTCAAGAGACGATATTTAAAAAGTTGTCATGTTTATCTTTGCATGGGTATTTTGTTTTTGATCAGTTACGCATTAGAAAATGGGCTTAAAAGTGTTTCGTTTACTTAGTACAATATACACTGTTTCACCAAGAACCCAAAGTTGAATCAATTAAAAAGATAATCAATGTTGTAGAATATTCACTTCCAACAAATACGTTCCGTGTGGGAACAGAGTCGTTGGGAGGGGCTGGTGGTGGGGGAGGTACGCACTAATCAGTTCTGGCAGAAAAGCGTTCCTACGCGCGGCGTGGAGCGCAATTTCCTGTACTTCCAAGCAATGTCAACAGATGGCAGGCTGCGCTGCTCGCGTTTTCCCTCGGCGGCGCTAGCGAAGAAATTTACGGCCCCCGTTTTGTCGCTCTGAAATATTAACCGCTCGTCTAAGTCACGCGTTCTCTTACCTACAAGAACTGGCGCTTCTGATAACTTGGAGTCAACAAGTCGCTGAAACTCGGCAGTGTGTGGCAGTTCATAATTGCTGACTTTAGTTGTTGTTCTTGCCGACTCTTCCTTCGGCAGAACGAGTAAATTATGGTCTTATCGAGTCAGTGGCAAGGACGGATACGATTTTCTTGTCTGATCGAGCTTATCAGTGTTTTATCAACACGCCGTTACAACTCTGAGTGAAGGACGAGTACGAATTTCTTGTCTGATCAAGCATCTCATCGCCTTATAATTTTATGTTAGAGATAATCTTTTTAGAAAAATGTAGTTACCAACAGGAGTCGCGGTCTCAGGGTTCCGTACAAATTTAATTATGTATATAGACATTCATCCATCCCGGAATTCTAGAATCTCGCCGACATTTGATGGTTATTGACAGTAACACTCACAAGACATCGGACTAAGGAATTTCAAGACATTCAAGAATGTTTTAAGAATGGCGAGTTTTCGAGTATCAAAATATGTGACATAAATCGCCGTGTCTTTTGGTTACGTTGACTTAAAAGCTTAATTTTTTACACTACCGAGGGGCCATAGACGTTCGTATTTGACACAAATTTCAACTTGCTATGTCTACCCATTTATGAAAAAAGGGAATCTTACCGGAAGGACGGCCAAAACACTCAGTCAGCTAACAAATGACCAAATTTTTTTCGTTTGATATATTTACAAATTAACGATTTTCAATTTTTTTTCCTTTGGTTGTACTGTGTAACCTTGCTCCCGGCAAATTTCATGATTCCAGCCCAGTGTGAAGTACCTTGTAGGTATTGATCAGTAAGTTGCGAGTATCAAAATATGTGACATATACCTCAGAATGTGATACGACTTTCAACTTGATTTATCAACCCATTCATGAAAAAAAGAGTTTTTAATAGTCCGACAGACAGAATGACAGGTAGGCAGATGGACAGAGGGAGAAAAAGGTGATCATACAAGGGTTTCGTTTTTACTGGCTGATATACATACAAAGTAAGTAAACTGTTTATTAATTGAAAAGTAATCGCCATAACTGTTAATGCCTTTATGTCGCAGTGAGACAAGACGGAGAATGTGTTCACGGAAAACGTTTTCGGTTGCCTACGAAAAGATGATTGTACCCAGACGTGCACCTCTTCTTCGTCCGAAACAAATCGACTGCCACGAATGTCTCCCTTCAGTTCTCGAGAAATATGGAAATGTCTTGGGGAGAGATCGGGATTTTATGGAGGATATGTATGAGCTTCCCACTGAAGTTCAGTAGCGTTGTCGAAACAATCTCGGCCACATTTTGGTCCTACAAAAAGATACTATTTTTTTTCTCTAGTACCCGTGTACTGCGCACTGTAGGGTATTGAAAAATCGCCAACTATTAAAACTTAATGTTTGTTGTTAAATGAAGTAGATTAAAAACAAATGCGAAATGTCTGTACGACATCTAAGTGCAGTAGAGCCGTATTAAGGGATAAATTGTTTCCTGGCATTGTGACAGGGTGGAAGGTGGGTGGAGCCGACCGCGGTGGTCTCGCGGTTCTAGGCGCGCAGTCCGGAACCGTGCGACTGCTACGGTCGCAGGTTCGAATCCTGCCTCGGGCATGGATGTGTGTGATGTCCTTAGGTTAGTTAGGTTTAAGTAGTTCTAAGTTCTAGGGGACTGATGACCACAGCAGTTGAGTCCCATAGTGCTCAGAGCCATTTGAACCATTTTGAAGGTGGGTGGAGCAGGGTCAAAGCGTGAGGTAAGGTAAGTTGCCGGGATGTGCTCAAGTTTCACTTTTGTGAGTCTGAGAACTGAGGAGGGAGTAGGTGAAATCCAACTTCCTCTACCATACTGCGTCACAAAAGGAAGTTGCATGGTGGTGAGTCTGCAGAATAAACCGACCGTTTTGCAGCGTGCCTTATATATGCAGAGTTGCAGACGTGCCCCAGCGGGGCGGGGTGGGGAGGGGGGGAGGGGGGCGGGGAATGGAAACGATGTTTATTTTCCACAAAATGCTTTAACACTCCATGGGATGCAGGGTTGAGTTACTAATAATACACTCCTGGAAATGGAAAAAAGAACACATTGACACCGGTGTGTCAGACCCACCATACTTGCTCCGGACACCGCGAGAGGGCTGTACAAGCAATGATCACACGCACGGCACAGCGGACACACCAGGAACCGCGGTGTTGGCCGTCGAATGGCGCTAGCTGCGCAGCATTTGTGCACCGCCGCCGTCAGTGTCAGCCAGTTTGCCGTGGCATACGGAGCTCCATCGCAGTCTTTAACACTGGTAGCATGCCGCGACAGCGTGGACGTGAACCGTATGTGCAGTTGACGGACTTTGAGCGAGGGCGTATAGTGGGCATGCGGGAGGCCGGGTGGACGTACCGCCGAATTGCTCAACACGTGGGGCGTGAGGTCTCCACAGTACATCGATGTTGTCGCCAGTGGTCGGCGGAAGGTGCACGTGCCCGTCGACCTGGGACCGGACCGCAGCGACGCACGGATGCACGCCAAGACCGAAGGATCCTACGCAGTGCCGTAGGGGACCGCACCGCCACTTCCCAGCAAATTAGGGACACTGTTGCTCCTGGGGTATCGGCGAGGACCATTCGCAACCGGCTCCATGAAGCTGGGCTACGGTCCCGCACACCGTTAGGCCGTCTTCCGCTCACGCCCCAACATCGTGCAGCCCGCCTCCAGTGGTGTCGCGACAGGCGTGAATGGAGGGACGAATGGAGACGTGTCGTCTTCAGCGATGAGAGTCGCTTCTGCCTTGGTGCCAATGATGGTCGTATGCGTGTTTGGCGCCGTGCAGGTGAGCGCCACAATCAGGACTGCATACGACCGAGGCACACAGGGCCAACATCCGGCATCATGGTGTGGGGAGCGATCTCCTACACTGGCCGTACACCACTGGTGATCGTCGAGGGGACACTGAATAGTGCACGGTACATCCAAACCGTCATCGAACCCATCGTTCTACCATTCCTAGACCGGCAAGGGAACTTGCTGTTCCAACAGGACAATGCACGTCCGCATGTATCCCGTGCCACCCAACGTGCTCTAGAAGGTGTAAGTCAACTACCCTGGACAGCAAGATCTCCGGATCTGTCCGCCATTGAGCATGTTTGGGACTGGATGAAGCGTCGTCTCACGCGGTCTGCACGTCCGGCACGAACGCTGGTCCAACTGAGGCGCCAGGTGGAAATGGCATGGCAAGCCGTTCCACAGGACTACATCCAGCATCTCTACGATCGTCTCCATGGGAGAATGGCAGCCTGCATTGCTGCGAAAGGTGGATATACACTGTACTAGTGCCGACATTGTGCATGCTCTGTTGCCTGTGTCTATGTGCCTGTGGTTCTGTCAGTGTGATCATGTGATGTATCTGACCCCAGGAATGTGTCAATAAAGTTTCCCCTTCCTGGGACAATGAATTCACGGTGTTCTTATTTCAATTTCCAGGAGTGTATTACTGCAAGAAACGCATATAATCAGGATCTACGTAAATCTCTGCACACTGATAGTCGGGAAATTGGTTCTCTGTCGTGTTTTATGAAAGTGGTACCTTTCTTTCAGGAAAAGCCACTTCCCTCACCAAGAGGTACAAACAGCCTGTACCTCCCAATCTTTTGTCGTCTAGTTGTGAGGGCAGACACGGATCTGCTGCGCTCGTGTTTATCTGGATAGCGTGTAAGGGTGTCGCAGAGTAAGCTGTCCTGAGAAATAACTGTTAAGAATAAAGTTGTATACGTTGCACTGTCTCTGAATAGCCTAGCTCTGAAGTCAGCCAGTCGGGCCGTTGCCATGAAGTGGAGACGTGAAGGGACACGTACAGCACAAAAGCTCACCGATCGACCTCGGCTGTTGACTGACAGAGACCGCCGACAGTTGAAGAGGGTCGTAATGTGTAATAGGCAGACATCTATCCAGACCATCACACAGGAATTCCAAACTGCATCTGGAGCCACTGCAAGTAATAGGACAGTTACGCGGGAGGTGAGAAAACTTGAATTTCATGGTCGAGCGGCTGCTCATAAGCCACACATCACACCGGTAAATACCAAACGACGCCTCGCTGGTGTAAGGAGCGTAAACGTTGGACGATTGAACAGTGGAGAAACGTTGTGTGGAATGACGAATTACGGTACACAATGTGGGGTTCCGACGGCAGGGTGTGGGTATGGCGAATACCCGGTGAACATCATCTGCCAGCGTGTGTAGTGTCGACAGTAAAATTCGGAGGCGGTGGTGCTATGACGTGGTCGTGTTTTTCATGCAACGGGATTGCACCCTTTGTTCTTTTGCATTGCACTATCGCTGCACAGGGTTGCATTGATGTTTTAAACACCTCCTTGCTTCCCACTGATGAAGAGCAATACGGGGATGGCGATTGCATCTTTCGATTTGCTCATCTTTCACCTGTTCACAATGCACGGCCTATGGCGGAATTTGTTACACGACAATCCCCATAATGGACTGATCTGCACAGAGTCCTGACCTGAATCCTATAGAACACTTTTGGGATGTTTTGGAACGCCTACTTCGTGGCAGGCCTCACCGACCGACATCGATACCTCTCCTCAGTGCAGCACTCCGTGAAGAATGGGCTGCCATTCCCCAAGAAACCTTGCAGCACCCGATTGAACGTATTCCTGCGAGAGTGGAAACTGTTATCAAGGCTAAGGGTGGGCCAACACCATATAGAATTCCAGGATTACTGATCGAGATCGCCACGAACTTGTAAGTCATGTTCAGCCTAGTGTGCGGATACTTGTGATCACATAGTGTAACTTCAATGCTCAGAAACGGTGATACGTATCGATTTTTTTCGTAACAATTATTTCTCAGCACAACTTGCTCTGCAACACTGTTACAAACTCTACAGGCTGATTCTGACCACCCTTTATCGGGTGCCTCTAAAAGGACTTATCAGACCTTGAAACTTCGCACGAAATTATTCATACGACATACAGACTTAGCCTCGGTCTCATCTTTAAGGAAAATAGATTTTTTGACTATTTGGTAAGGTCTCTGGGTTTCTCTAAATGCCTACTTTCCACGTAAGTGAACGGGCTGAGGTGCGCCAAATTGCATGGTCTCCAAGTTCACTGGCACTGGGAACAATTGACATTTTCTTTTGAGAAATCATCAGTGGTACGTTGTTTGTTCCACACTTACCAGCTTCTCAACCAGAGCACGGAGCTAGAATCTACCTCAAAACTGAACAAGTCACGTCTGACATGCTGCAGCAAGTTTGGCAAGAAATCGACGCCGGATGGAATTGTATGCTGCATAATCAATAGCACTCACTTTCAAAAAACGTGATGTAATTGGCTACAAAATGACACCAAAATCATGATGTACGTCGAATGAATAGATCAGTACGGGTTTTCAAAGCTGTGAATTCGTTTGTCATACATCCTATACAATGTAGTTATTTTTCAGTTACTTATCTGCAGTTATTAAGTGATATTTCATGTAAAATACGTCGCTATAAAAATGCTCTGAGAACTGTTTAATTTGTGTCAGTGACCTTTGCAATGTTGTTGGGAGAGGGACTGGATTGGTTAAAGTACTTTATTTGAGGAGAAATGAGAATGCTGAATGTTTCAGGAACTAAAAGCATGGTATTGTTCATGAATCTTGCAGAAAATAGTACACCAGACTTTTGAGATATGTCTTTCAGGGAAACAGCCTTCAACATGACAGAACCTCAAGTTTACGTTGAGATGAAGTGAAATTTTATTTTAAACCTGCCTGTTTTGTGGAGAGCCTGTTGACGACGAGCTCCTTCATAAACAAAAGACAAAAAGTCAACAATTGCGGGGAAAGGCTTTGATGTTCGATCCTTCAGTGAAGACAACATAATCATATTTCTTGAACAAGAGAGTAAGGTTCAAGTAAGACACATCATCCAAAAACGTATCCGATCCGTTGGGTACCTGCAAGCTGCAGATACAAAATATCACGGAATTGCTATAAAAAATTATTTAAAGGCTCAGTACTTGCATTCAGAAAAAGAGCACGCCCTGAAGATGAAGGAATTTCTATATCATTCGAGGAGATATTCAGTTCTTTTGAGAGAAATGAAGACCTGCTGGTTCATCTTAGACAAGTAGGTGGATCTAGTGCCGGGGGCAGAATCTCATGAAAAGAGAGTCAATAACAGTATGAGCGCCGGCCGTGGTGGCCGAGCGGTTGTAGGCGCTTCAGTCCGGAAACGCGCGACTGCTACTGTTTCAGGTTCGAATCCTGCCTCGGGCATGGATGTGTGTGATGTCCTTAGATTAGTTAGGTTTAAGGGGCTCCGGAACGCCCTATACTTGCAATGTTAAAATAACGCTTATAAATTACACCTTTCCTCACAAAGTATTTGAGGTAGGAAGTTGAACTTTTTACAGATTATTTATTGGAATATGGGCTACAACTTAACACAGGGATTTTACAAAATTTTAGTTCAGTTATTAAAGATGATTTTTTTTCAATTGTAATGAAAATTCACAACATTTTTTTGCAATTTTTTATTTATATATTCAAAAATATACAGTTTTTTGGAAAAAGGCTGTGTTAAATTATGCAGAAGGTACTGTGTAACATTTACTGAAAGTTTGAAACAAATATGTTTGGAAGATCCTTAGAAAACATGTAATTAGTATGAGAAAATAAAAGTTTTGGGAATCGATCGACAAAGATTGGATTAACTTTTTAGTGCATTCCAGGTCCATAGGATGGATTATCTTCATCCTCTGCAAACTCCTCCTCCAGCTTCCTCTTTTTCCTCCTCCTGTTTACTCTTGCTTGTATTTCTAGACTCTTTACAGCCCTGTCTGCAGCCCGAAGGCGTTCCTTGTCTAAAGCAAGCATCGCTCGTACCATGTTAGAACCTATCTTCATTCCCATATTTCTAAATACCGTGCACCTTACAATGTTGCCATCATTGAAAGTCGCAACAGCATCATACACACCAAAGTGAAGTGTTTCTATTCCAACAAATACAGTCTTGGGGATTCCCGACCATATAACACTATTTACACTTTCATTGGGGTTTTTAGTTTTTCCGTGAATACACTTTTTCAACAGTTCAGGTGCTGCTAAGTCTCTGAAAATAGGTTTTATACTTTATCTCACATCACTAAAATGTACCTGATGAACACGGACGTTAATAATAACACCATTTGACAGCAGTTTAACAGTGCCACAGTGGGTCACGCCCATGTAGAACACATTTAAAAAAAATTTAAAAATAGTTGCAGTCTTCGGAATTGAATAAATTATATATCTATTAAAAGGTAATAGTCTGCAGATTCAGAAAACGCAAAAAAGTAAAAATTGAACTTTTCATGATTTTGAGCCTTTCCGGAGTCCCTTAAGTAGTTCTAAGTTCTAGGGTACTGATGACGTCAAATGTAAAGTCCCATAGTGCTCAGAGCCATTTGAACCATTTTGAACAGTATGAGTGATAAGTAGGTGGCCTGCCATGTTGTCAGCACTTTCGCATCAGAAAAAACTGCTGTGTTCATTCATAGTTAAGGTAACTAATTTTAAAAGTATGTGTGTCATTATTTAAAGTGTAATGAGAAACGAACAGAACGGAAGTGTATTTTAAAAGCACCTGCCTTAATAATGTTGGAAGATATCAAGTCAGTGGGGTAGGACAGTTATAATTTCCAATTTGTAACGTACTCATTAGTTCAGTTGATGAAACAGTACTTCATAAACTGTACGTCTTCATGGACCGCACTTCAGTGAACAAAAGGGCAAAACAGAAAATTGAAAACAACCTGACATGTATATCTCTTGAGCTCATTGCTGCCATTCGTCTTCAATCATCCATATCTCTTTTTCCTACAGCTTACCTCTCTCTTCGTTACAGAAAGTTTGTATCAAAAAATCAGATCAGTTGACTTGTCGACTTGGGATTCAGTGGGACTTACCACGAAGCTCAAAACCTTGAACTATAAATTGTATCTGTCAGACTGAACTACCTGCCCGAAGAGTAAATTTATGTCAGTACGTATTTCGATAGTAACAGTTTCGTTGTCTCGATAGCTGACATAATTTTTACCATAGTGTATATGGGGCATCAAATGCATCACTCGAACCTGAGGTCTTTAAATCGTCTGTCTCAATCACAGAAGGATCCATCTGGGAGCAATGGAACTTGAATAGAAAGCCAGTCTTCCGTTACGGCAGACTGCTGTTCTAGACTTGAAAAAGATGAGTCCCATTCCACCCGATATATTGACTTCCTCCTTGCAAGATGTACTGTGGACGTGTGGCTTAGTGGTTCAAGTCAGTGCTACCCAATCTATAAGGGCCAGCAATTCCAGAGATCAAGAGATTTATGCAGTCTACGAGTAATACAGCTAATGGCGAGAGAAGTGCAGTAGCTTTCGTACCAGTCATTAATTCCACTACCAAGTGACTACAACAGTGTACAGGTTACATGACTTTAATAAAACAACAACGAGCAGCAAGGTGTCGCATTTACGACTACTCTATTTTCCAACAACATTACGTAAGACAATGACGACATCGCACAAATTAAACACTTTTCAGCCATTGTCTACAGGATTGTGTTTTACATAAAAACTCATAATTACAAATAAATACTCAATAAACTGAAAATTGTTCCACTACATAAACACAAGCACAATGAAATTTTGTGTGTTCTCATAAAAAACTGGACAAGGAATACTGGGATTGTGTAGCATATCTGTAAACTGAAGAAGGACGCTATAACTGCTACGAAGGAAGACTACGAATCCCGTCTACCCGTGTGCGGGGATTTATGTAGATTCTCTCTGAATGCATTTTTGGCGTTGATATTATCGGTAACTCATATCTGTCTTCAACGTAGTGTTGAAGCATTCGCTGCTCCTCACTGATTTAAACGGTCCAGTCACATTAACGCGAGCACCTGCCAAAAGTCTGAAAAACCACCTTTTGCAGCTCGACGTGCAGGAAGAGAGTACACTGCGACCTGTGTGTCACGCTGCATTGTCCTGCTGATAGATGTCATCATGCAGACGAAGAAACACACTACATATCGCTGTGGATATGGTCATCGAGGGTAGATGCATACTTTCGTTGATCCACAGTGACTTCCAAATTGACGGGAACAGCCAGGGACTGCCACGAAAACATTTCTCAGATCATAACGCTTCCTCCTCCGAATTGGACCCTCCTGAAGATTGTTTCAGGGCCTTACATTCCAATCACCATCTGCTCTATCGAACATAGAAGGTGATTCATCTGAAAAGGCCACATTTCGCCACTTGGTGGACACCCAGGTGCGGTACTGGTGTGTAAACTCCATCCTTCGTTGACGACAAACAGCAGTTAGCAGGGGTGTATGAATCAGGAGGCTGTTGCGGAGACCCGTATGCAGCAAAGTTCGCTTCTTGAGGAGATGCTGTCGGTAGCCCTTTGGTTCATGTGGGTGGTCTGGTGCTCAGCAGCTGCACACCTATCCATCCGTACACATCTCCGCAGCCACTGTTCATCCATGTCATCTATGGTACTTGGTACACAGTAGTTGCCTTGTAGCCGATTTTGGATAGCATCGTTTTGGCATGCACGGTATGCTTCCACTCTTGGTCCTTTTGGTCATCAGAACTGTGAAAGTTTCTCTTTAACCTTCTGAAACTCCCTGCAGTTGGTTCATGTCATACAGCGCGGTAGAGAAAGTGGAAGCTGGCTTACTGACTGTTCAGTCCGCAGACCCATAAATGAGGGAAAGCATGACCACATTCTGGCGGTATAGTTATTAATCCCTTGAAACTTACAATGTTCACATTATCGATTTCAGTACTTGATTGCCATCTTCAGAGCTGAATAATTACTATCAGCTTCGTCACATATATATCAACTCCAGTTTACCATTCTGAACGTCACAAAGTTTAATAATCTGTGACAATGAATACATCATATCGTAACACATCAAAAATGACTGAAACTAAAAATTTTTCCCTGTGCTGTTCATATGGAGGTTATGCAAGGACGGGTTACGGGAAATGGGGGAGGGGGAAAAACTAAGACTGTAGCTGAAGTGGGGCAGGTAACAACTAACTCTGTCTACCTATATTTGCCACATACATTAAAATGCCTTGGAAGCACAAGCGAGAGCTAATATAAATGAAAATTGCCAGATATTCAAAATTTTAAAATCATAGAACAGTTAAAAAAAAGTAATATGAAAAACTATGCACACGTCAGCGGCTGTCATACTCTAAATATTAAATTACTCCTTCCGGAAATTTTCATGTCCCTCAGCTAATACACTCCTGGAAATGGAAAAAAGAACACATTGACACCGGTGTGTCAGACCCACCATATTTGCTCCGGACACTGCGAGAGGGCTGTACAAGCAATGATCACACGCACGGCACAGCGGACACACCAGGAACCGCGGTGTTGGCCGTCGAATGGCGCTAGCTGCGCAGCATTTGTGCACCGCCGCCGTCAGTGTCAGCCAGTTTGCCGTGGCATACGGAGCTCCATCGCAGTCTTTAACACTGGTAGCACGCCGCGACAGCGTGGACGTGAACCGTATGTGCAGTTGACGGACTTTGAGCGAGGGCGTATAGTGGGCGTGCGGGAGGCCGGGTGGACGTACCGCCGAATTGCTCAACACGTGGGGCGTGAGGTCTCCACAGTACATCGATGTTGTCGCCAGTGGTCGGCGGAAGGTGCACGTGCCCGTCGACCTGGGACCGGACCGCAGCGACGCACGGATGCACGCCGAGACCGTAGGATCCTACGCAGTGCCGTAGGGGACCGCACCGCCACTTCCCAGCAAATTAGGGACACTGTTGCTCCTGGGGTATCGGCGAGGACCATTCGCAACCGTCTCCATGAAGCTGGGCTACGGTCCCGCACACCGTTAGGCCGTCTTCCGCTCACGCCCCAACATCGTGCAGCCCGCCTCCAGTGGTGTCGCGACAGGCGTGAATGGAGGGACGAATGGAGACGTGTCGTCTTCAGCGATGAGAGTCGCTTCTGCCTTGGTGCCAATGATGGTCGTATGCGTGTTTGGCGCCGTGCAGGTGAGCGCCACAATCAGGACTGCATACGACCGAGGCACACAGGGCCAACACCCGGCATCATGGTGTGGGGAGCGATCTCCTACACTGGCCGTACACCACTGGTGATCGTCGAGGGGACACTGAATAGTGCACGGTACATCCAAACCGTCATCGAACCCATCGTTCTACCATTCCTAGACCGGAAAGGGAACTTGCTGTTCCAACAGGACAATGCACGTCCGCATGTATCCCGTGCCACCCAACGTGCTCTAGAAGGTGTAAGTCAACTACCCTGGCCAGCAAGATCTCCGGATCTGTCCCCCATTGAGCATGTTTGGGACTGGATGAAGCGTCGTCTCACGCGGTCTGCACGTCCAGCACGAACGCTGGTCCAACTGAGGCGTCAGGTGGAAATGGCATGGCAAGCCGTTCCACAGGAGTACATCCAGCATCTCTACGATCGTCTCCATGGGAGAATAGCAGCCTGCATTGCTGCGAAAGGTGGATATACACTGTACTAGTGCCGACATTGTGCATGCTCTGTTGCCTGTGTCTATGTGCCTGTGGTTCTGTCAGTGTGATCATGTGATCATGTGATTTATCTGACCCCAGGAATGTGTCAATAAAGTTTCCCCTTCCTGGGACAATGAATTCACGGTGTTCTTATTTCAATTTCCAGGAGTGTATATCCCTTGTTGACAAGGTTTTTATAAACTCGAAATATTTGCTCTTAATTAACGGTTTATATTTAAGTGCTGATTTTCAGAATTTTATAACTTTAGCAACTCTGGAAGGTCATTAACTCGAGCAATCATCACATAGTGATTTTCTTTTTCTGATACGTACGCCAGGCCTAGGCGTATTTCTGGTAAATATATCTTTCAGAATCCATTCTGTATCCATCACAGTTAATACACTACTGGCCATTAAAATTGCTACACCACGAAGATGACGTGCTACAGACGCGAAATTTAACCGACAGAAAGGAGATGCTCTGATATGCGAAGGATTAGCTTTTCAGAGCATTCACACAAGGTTGACGCCGGTGGCGACACCTACAATGTACTGACATGAGGAAAGTTTCCAGCAGATTTCTGATACACAAACAGCAGTTGACCGGCGTTGCCTGGTGAAACGTTGTTGTGATGCCCCGTGTAAGGATGAGAAAGGCGTACCATCACGTTCCCGACTTTGATAAAGGTCGGATTGTAGCTTATCACGATTGCGGTTTATCGTATCGCGACATTGCTGAACGCGTTGGTCGAGATCAAATGACTGTTAGCAGAATATGGGATCGGTGGGTTCAGGAGGGTAATACGGGACACCGTGCTGGATCCCAACGGCCTCGTATCACTAGCAGTCGAGATGACAGGCACCTTATCCGCATGGCTGTAACGGATCGTGCATCTACGTCTCGAACCCTGAGTCAACAGATGGGGACGTTTGCAAGACAACAACCATCTACACGAACAGTTCGACGACGTTTGCAGCAGCATGGACTATCAGCTCGGAGACCATGGCTGCGGTTACCCTTGACGCTGCATCACAGACAGGAGCGCCTGCGATGGTGTACTCAACGACGAACCTGGGTACACGAATGGCAAAACGTCATTTTTTTCGGATGAATCCAGGATCTGTTTACAGCATCATGATGGTCGCATCCGTGTTTGGCGACATCGCGGTGAACGCACATTGGAAGCGTGTAGTCGTGAACGTCATACTGGCGTATCGCCCGGCGTGATGGGATTGGGTGCCATTGGTTACACGTCTCGGTCACCTCTTGTTCGCATTGACGGCACCTTGAACAGTGGACGTTACATTTCAGATGTTTTACGACCCGTGGCTCTACCCTTCATTCGATACCTGCGAAACCCTACATTTCAGCAGGATAATGCACGACCGCATGTTGCAGGTCCAGTACGGGCCGTTCTCGATACAGAAAATGTTCGACGTCTGCCCTGGCCAGCACATTCTCCAGATCTCTCACCAATTGAAAACGTCTGGTCAATGGTGACCGAGCAACTGGCTCGTCACAATACGCCAGTCACTACTCTTGATGAACTGTGGTATCGTGTTGAAGCTGCATGGGCAGCTGTACCTGTACACGCCATCCAAGCTCTGTTTGACTCAATGCCCAGGCGTATCAAGGCCGTTATTACGGCCAGAGGTGGTTGTTCTGGGTACTGATTTCTCAGTATCTATGCATCCAAATTGCGTGAAAATGTTCAAATGGCTCTGAGCACAATGGGACCCAACTGCTGCGGTCATAAGTCCCCTAGAACTTAGAATTACTTAAACCTAACTAACCTAAGGACATCACACATATCCATGCCCGAGGCAGGATTCCAACCTGCGACCGTAGCGGTCGCGCGGTTCCAGACTGTAGCGCCTAGAACCGCTCGGCCACTCCGGCCGGCGCGTGAAAATGTAATCACATGTCAGTTCTAGTATAATATATTTGTCCAATGAATACCCGATTATCATCTGCATTTCTTCTTGGTGTGGCAACTTTAATGTCCAGTAGTGTACTAATTGCCATAGGTTTGATCCCCATATGCCTTATAATTAGCATTTTACAGCATTATGTTCGAACTGTACTAAGGTTGTAGCGTTCAACGAAGGAATGTTTGGAAATATTTCTTATAGTTACACCCACAACTGTAAGAAATTGTCTAGTATTGCTGGTTAATGTAATCGAGCTATTGACCTAAAGTTGCAGATACTGTGTTTGTGGTAAACGACACAAAGTGATTCAATGTCTGGGTACATGGATCGTTCTTTTCAACTCTTCTCCTCGCATAGGAAAATGCGTCCATTCCGGTGTTATGTTGGCTTTGGTTTTTATGTAACTTCACGATGTCCTGGTGATGAATGACAATTTCCTACGCATCCGGTTTTAAACACGATAATTACGTCGCCAAGTAACATGACGTACTGTTGATGTAATAACGTGACATTCATAACAAATTGAGAAGTCTGGCATAGGTAATTTAACACCTTTTTTCTTTCTCGCTACTAATTCGGTCGTAGCAACGTACCAATGACAACAAATATCTGTACGAAATAAAGGATTACGTTATGTGACAATACCTGTTGACTATATTCTGCCAAAAGCAGCATGATCTGTTTCAAAATTACAGAACTTTTGTTTAAACAGTATCGACAGAGGTAATGAGACCGTAGTATAATTGCGTTAATGTCCATGGGTGATACTAAACTGCTGGTTCGTACTTACTAAATAGAAGCTGTGTAACTTTCTTCATGCGTTATCTCTCAATGCCCTCTGAGGAGATACGTCGCTTTGCTGTGTATTCTGGATTACGCAGACCTAAAACACCTCTGCAAAGAGATGTCACAGTAATATCCAAAGAAATTTTTCAAATGTTAGCTTTCCAACACACCACACCATCATGTCAGTAGACTGACACAGTTTGGTTTCATAATACAGCTTCTGGCCATGACACTTTTCACGTCGATCAGATTTGTGTTCTTAAGACACATTTATTGTATTTATTTAAAACGCATACTAATCCACGAATGGGGCTCGAACCCACACCCTACACCGTAAAAGCAGCAGGACTGCCCCGAGAACGTGGATGACAGGATAAGTCTGTACCATGTCGGCGGCCATGGAGTTGACGTTTAGCAACCAGACTACCCACCATTTGCAAAAAGTGTTTTGCACATTGATATGCGTTTGCACTTTCTAACAGCTATTACACTTCCAATACTGCGGATGAAATCATTTTTTCGCAAAACCTTTGCTTCCAAGAGCATTATTTCGCCAAGCTACGCAGGGTAACTTGTGTAAAGTTTGGAAAGTAGGTGAGAGGCAATGGCAGAAATAAAACTGTAAAAAGTGAATTCGAATGGCATTTTGGCTGGGAGATCCCGAAAGGGAGGTTCAGCCGTCTAATTGGAAAGATTTTTCTGGCCTTCGCAATACAGTGCCATCTTTCTTTCGCAAAGTGTGAGAACTGTGTGTTTGAGTGCGTAGGTGACTGCAGTAGGTGTGTGTAATGTTGTGTCAATTTATGCTGGATGATGAGGAGAGAAGGGAAAGCGTGTAAGAGGGTGTCGACAAATAGACTACACGTCTCCAGTACCACCAACGGAGTCGCCAAGCTAATCGTCCCAGTCCGACGGACGGATCACCAACAACAGTGGATAAAGTTCAAAACAATCGTACGATATGCATTAGATGAGTATGTGCCAAGCAAGATCGTAAGAGATGAAAATAGCCACCGTGGTACAACAACCGAGTTACAAACCTGGGACGGAAGCAAAGGGAACTTCACAGCAAACATAAACATAGCCAAAGCTTTAAAGACAAAAACTACACGAAGCGAAATGTAGTGTGAGGAGGGCTATGCGAGAAGCATTCAATGAATTCTAAAGTAAAGTTCTATGTACTGACTTGTCATAAAATCCTAAGATATTTGGGTCTTATGTCAAAGCGGTAGGTGGATCAAAACAAAATGTCCAGACACTCTGTGACTAAAATGGTACTGAAACAGAGGATGACAGGCTGAAGGCCGAAATACTAAATGTCTTTTTCCAAAGCTGTTTCACAAAGGACGACTGCACTGTAGTTCCTTCTCTGGATTGTCGCACAGATGACTAAATGGTAGATATCGAAATTGATGACAGACGGATAGAAAAGCAATGAAAATCGCTCAAAAGAGGAAAGGCCGCTGGACCTGGTGGGATGCCAGTTCGATTTTACACAGAG
Source organism: Schistocerca nitens (assembly GCF_023898315.1). Lineage (NCBI taxonomy): Eukaryota > Metazoa > Arthropoda > Insecta > Orthoptera > Acrididae > Schistocerca > Schistocerca nitens. The sequence continues at coordinate 668,501,415 of NC_064615.1, forward strand.
CACGCGAGGGAACTTGCCCCCTTCTTGCAGCGGTGTACCGTAGGTCTCTAGAAGAGCTTAACGTTCAAAAAGAGTGGAAAAGGGCACAGGTCATCCCTGTTTTCTAGAAGGGACGTCGAACAGATGTGCAGAACTATAGACCTATATCGCTAACGTCGATCAGTTGTAGAATTTTGGAACACGTATTATGTTCGAGTATAATGACTTTTCTGAAGACTAGAAATCTACTCTCTAGGAATCAGCATGGGTTTCGAAAAAGAAGATCGCGTGAAACCTAGCTCGAGCTGTTCGTCCACGAGACTCAGAGGGCCATTGACACGGGTTCCCAGGTAGATGCCGTGTTTCTTGACTTCCGCAAGGCGTTTGCCCACAGTCGTTTAATGATCAAAGTAAGATCATATGGATTATCAGACCAATTGTGTGATTGAATTGAAGAGTTCCTAGATAACAGAACGCAGCATGTCATTCTCAATGGAGAGAAGTCTTCCGAAGTAAGAGTGATTTAAGGTGTGCCACAGGGGAGTGTCGTAAGACCGTTCTTGTTTACAGTATATATAAATGACCTTGTGGATAACATCGGAAGTTCATTGAGGCTTTTTGCAGATGATGCTGTAGTATATCGAGAGGTTGTAACAATGGAAAATTGTACTGGAATGCAGGAGGATCTGCAACGAATTGACGCATGGTATAGGGAATGGCAACTGAATCTCAATGTAGACAACTGCAATGTGCTGCGAATACATAGAAATAAAGGTCCTTTATCATTTAGCTACAAAATAGCAGGTCATCAACTGGAAGCAGTTAATTGCATAAATTATCTGGAAGGAGGCATTCGGCCGCGGTGGTCTAGCGGTTCTAGGCGCGCAGTCCGGAACCGCGCGACTGCTACGGTCGCAGGTTCGAATCCTGCCTCGGGCATGGATGTGTGTGATGTCCTTAGGTTAGTTTGGTTTAAGTAGTTCTAAGTTCTAGGGGACTGATGACCACAGATGTTTAGTCCCATAGTGCTCAGAGCCATTTGAACCATTTTTGAAAGAGGCATTAGGAGTGATTTAAAATAGAATGACCATATACACTGCTGGCCACCGTAAATGCAACACCCTGAAGGAAGCATCCGAATCAAGTGAAATTTACACCATGTGTTTGCAGCTATGGGATATGCAACTGATTAGAATTTCAGCGCAGACGCACATCACGCGCGCCTGTGGCGCCACCTCATAGTGCCATTTAAGGCTTGGCGATTTCGACGAGTGTACGTTCGGCACGTGTGTTTACCTTGTGGTTGTTTCACAAGACCATCAGTTATGCCTCGTAGACAACAGCGAACATCTTTTGATCAAGTATCCGAGTTCGACAGAGGAAGGATAGTGGCTTACCGAGATTGTGGATTATCATACAGAGAAATCGCTAGTCGTGTTGGACGAAACCAAACAACTGTAATGCGGATATGTGACCGTTGGATGCAGGAGGGTACGACGGACCGACGTGGTCGATCGCATTCAACTCGGTGCACCACTGCACGTGCTGATAGGCAAATTGTGCGCATGGCAGTGACGGATCGCTCAGTGACATCACGAAGCATAGCACAGCACATTGCGTCTGTAACGCATCATCCAGTGTCTGCGCGTACCATTCGACGCCGTTTACAGCAGAGTGGTCTGTCCGCAAGACGTCCATTGCTTCGTCTACCATTGACGCAGAACCACAGACGTCTCCGTCGCCAATGGTGTGATGACAGACGGATGTGGACGGCAGAATGGAATGACGTTGTCTTTACTGACGAGGCACGCTTCTGTCTGCAGCACCACGATGGTCGGATTCGAGTGTGGAGACACCGTGGAGAGAGGATGCTGGACAGCTGCATTATGCACCGCCACACTGGTCTTGCACCAGGTATTATGGTATGGGGCGGTATTGGATATTACTCTCGCACGCCTCTAGTACGCATTGCCGGTACTTTAAATAGCCGGCGCTACATATCCGAGGTGCTGGAGCCAGTTGTCCTTCCTTACCTTCAGGGCTCGGCCACAGCCATATTTCAACAGTATAATGCGCGACCACACGTGGCACGCATTGTCCAAAGGTTCTTCGTCAATAACCAGATTGAATTGCTTCCCTGGCCGGCTCGCTCTCCGGATCTTTCGCCGATAGAAAACATGTGGTCCATGGTTGCTCAACGAGTGACCCAGATTACATCCCCAGCTGCCACACCAGATGATCTTTGGCAACGTGTGGAAGCTGCTTGGGCTGCTGTACCCCAGGAACACATCCAACGTCTCTTTGACTCAATGCCGAGACGTGTGGCAGCGGTGATCTCCAACAATGGCGGTTACTCTGGCTACTGATTCTGGCAGGAACCACATGTCACAGACGTCTGTAAACGTAATCATTTGATACTTGGTCAACATGTTATCTACAAAATAAATTTTGTTGTGCTACCTCTTGTCTTTCTTGGTGTTGCATTTACGGTGGCCAGCAGTGTAAAATTAATCGTCGGTAAAGCAGATGCCAGACAGATTCATTGGAAGAATCCTAAGGAAATGTAATCCGAAAGCAAAGGAAGTAGGTTACAGTACGCTTGTTCGCCCACTGCTTGAATACTGCTCAGCGGTGTGGAATCCTTACCAGATAGGGTTGATAGAAGAGATAGAGAAGATCCAACGGAGAGCAGCGCGCTTCGTTACAGGATCATTTAGTAATCGTTAAAGGGTTACGGAGATGACAGATAAACTCCAGTGGAAGACTCTGCAAGAGAGACGCTCAGTAGCTCGGTATAGGCTTTTGTTGAAGTTTCGAGAACATACCTTCACCGAGGAGTCAAGCAGTATATTGCTCCGTCCTACGTATATCTCGCGAAGAGACCGTGAGGATAAAATCAGACAGATTAGAGCCGACACAGAGGCATACCGACAACATTTCTTTCCACGAACAATTTGAGACTGGAATAGAAGGGAGAATCGATAGAGGTACTCAAAGTACCCTCCGCCACACACCGTCCGTCAGGTAGCTTGCGGAGTATGGATGTAGCTGTATATGTAGAACAGTATATTACATGCTCTCACTTCATAAGACAGGAGAGGCATGGAATTTAATCCATGACATTGGTGCGAAGTCTGATGATCAGGAACTTTACGCTACCACTTGACCTCCCTCTGGCCGCGATGGACGGCAGCGTACCTTGCTGGTTACCTGCCCAGACTCTGACCTCGCCCAACGTTAACTTCGGTGATGTGACGAGAACAAACGTATTCAATGAGGCAAGGCCGTTGGCTGTAAAGCTGTCAGAAGGGATCGTGAATCGTGCATGCAAAGCGAAGACGTCAAGAGAAAAGACCATGAAAGACAGTTTTCGGCTTTCGAGCCACAGTTTTAGTCTGCCATGAAGTTTTAGGACAGCGCACATTCCACTGCAGAGTGAAAGATACAATCTGGTTCCGGAAGCTTATAAACCTGAATAATATTCTCTTGGAAAATAAATGAAGGCTTCGGTGGATCAATAAGAGTATTTAGCGTGCTGCAATATATTCATGCCAGTGTGGAGTCGTATCAGGAGTCTTTTAATAACCGTTAACTGTCTCCGCAATACGAGAGATGCGTGGTTTAATTGTTCGATGGGTCCAATTTCGCGTTCAGCTCCACTCACCGGCTTAGCTACAGGTAGAAACTGAGATGTAGAGAAACGTGGTTATATGTAGCTTAAGTTCTCGTAGACTTCTAGGTCAGTAGGGACAGAGGAGCGGTTCCGCGTAGTATGACGGAAGGATATGTATCTTAGCGAAGAGAGTAAAAGGACGGATTAGGTTTTAACATGCTGTCCTTAGAGACAAGTATGGAAAACAGAAAAATCAGCTTGTTTTCAAAGGAAACATCCCAGCGCTCATCTGGTGTGATTCAGGTAATCTATCTTTAAAGGAGTATTAACCGTAGTGCAAAGTAAATTGATGTATTAGTAAATTTTAGATGGGTATGAAGCTGCTCAAAGTCTTATAACACGAGCAGCCACAGCTGTTGACATTCGTTGTAGATTTAACTTGACAGACCCGCCAACAGCTACTAATTTATGATTTATTCATACAACCGGTTCCACTGCGTTAGAGCAGCATCCTCAGGTGATACTGCGTAGAAAAGAAAAGATCCTTCGAATTTACATCATTAAATAATAGAAGATACCCAATAAAAATAAAGCATTTACAGTAGTGTCACATATATTTGCACACGGAGATGACCCCAACGTTCATAGTCACAGAATGCAACCGCATGAAGAGAGAAAGTAGTGAAGAAATAATACTCGACACAATATTTGACTGAAATGTGCAGGGGATGAGGCACTACTGCAAAAAGAACCGTAGTTAAATCCAGTACTTATGATTAAAATGTAATACAACAAAGTTGAAACAAGATACTATCAGTAGCGTGTGCGCCTGAGAAACGTGATATACTAACCGGCCCATTCCCTGTAAGGACCTGTAATACTTTTACTCCATCTGCAATCGATTTGCTCATTGATGCACATGCAGTTGCAACTGATCAATTGACTTCTCGGTTGCTGATTTTTTAGTATTCCGTAACTTTTGCCTGCGTAGGTTTGTAAGTCTTTATATTAAGGAGATAGTTAATTTCTTTTCTCAGAGGCATGCGCTACTCATGGTATCTTGTTTTATGTTTCTCGTAATACGTTTTAACCATATTTATTGCGTATAGTTATTTTTCTTGCGTAGTGCCTCATCCCCTGCGCTATTAGCCTCAATGCTCTGACGGGTATTATCTGTAGAGCACTCCCCCTCTTCGTGGGGTTGCATTCTGTGACTGCAACGCTAGAGACATCTCCGTGTGTTAATCTACGCGTCACGACTGTAAGTACTTTTCATTTACGTTCTTTTTTTTTTACAATCGTATTGAGCAACTAGGATCACGTTAACAACTTCAGTTCCTCTTCTTCCTTTGTTGTTGTTTCCTATTTTTCCAGTATTCCCTCATTTTCTCCCCATGAAGTCTCTTCCTTTCTTATGTCCATGTTGTTCCCGATTTTTATTTATTCTGCTTTGAAAGCCTTCCGAATTTGGTATTTTGTTTTTAAAACGGTTTCTTTCTGCTATTTCTGATTCTTTGATGTTGTTTCTTTCCATTTAGGTTTAGTTTTATTGTTTGTCTTTCGTTTTTGAATCGCGTAAATTACAAGGATGCTTCACTCTTTATGTAGTATCACATGACAAAACTACGTTAACGCAGCGCCACCGGTAGTATGAATAAATCATCAGTTAACAGCTTCTTGTGATGTAAAGTTTCCCTGGCACGTATAATGGCAGGCGGCCTTCTTAACGTAGAGACTATTGACTTTACAATCTAATGACTTTTTCACATTTTGTATAGTATGTTGCTGGCAACTGAAAATGTAACACCAGGAAGGACAGAAAACGACAAAATTTCACTTAAGTGGCGTTTTAAGTTTAGTGGGAACAATAATTGATTAATTTTGTAGGTGATTGGCGGCAATACAGGAAGCGAAATTTTAACACACAGAGGTGCCACTTCTGGCGCCAATAACGGCTCCATTCCGGCAGGTATCGATTGTATCTGAGATTGCATGTCAGGTATGGGTACGTCATTCTATGTTGCTTCAACTCTAGGAGAGTTAGTCAAATGTAGCGGTAGGGGACTGATGGCTTGCCTGTCTCTCGGCAACTCATAACCCAATGTTCTATTGGGTGAAAGATGTGGAGAGCATACTGGCCAGGGAAACAGCCGAACACTCTGTCTATCGAGGTAAGTCACGAAAGACAGAGCAGTTGGTGTCATGCGTTATCATGTTGAAAAATGACGTAGTGGAGACCTCGGAGATAGGGCACATGCACTCAACCGCCCGCATGAACATGTCAAAAATGTAATACCTTCTATACAAATTACCAGCTAAGCTATGCAGAAGTCATCGTTTGATAAATCCAATTACAGTCATACCGTCGTGCCAGTTCCTGGATCCACTGACGATGTCCAATGCAGCATGTTCCCAAAGAACAATCTCACCCGGATATGTTAATCCCAATGGTGTACGCAAAATTACGACTCGTCTGAAAAGATGAAGTATTGTCACTGGGCGCATCGATATTGGCACGCCTCTCTCAACTGCCGCGTGCTGACATGCCGTGACTCTCCAGGGATCATTGCTCTGTCCGTGTGGGTACTTGTCTTACTGCGAACACGCCCATTTCCCGACTCAAGGAACGTCACGTGGTGTTAAGGTCCCGCACGGCCGAGTGTACGTTATATCTGTGCTCTCAGGCGGTATTTGCGTGCAGCCGTTGAGAACATGCTAGGCACTGAGTATGGCCCTTCTGAACCGATTGAACTTTTATTTCCATCACAGACGTGCGATGCTCACGAACGTAGTATCGCCGAATGATAATCGCAATTGCAATAGCTCAGAATAACTCTGCTGTCCTGATAGGCGTTATTTCCATATTACACTAAGTGTAACACTATCTTCTAACGAACACTCAACATTCAAAGGCGATTGCTGGATCAGAAATCTACTATGTAATCTTTCGTCATATACAGGGTGTTACAAGAAGGTACGGCCAAACTTTCAGGAAACATTCCTCACACACAAATAAAGAAAAGATGTTATGTGGACATGTGTCCGGAAACGCTTAATTTCCATGTTAGAGCTCATTTTAGTTTCGTCAGTATTTACTGTACTTCCTCGATTCACCACCAGTCGGCCCAATTGAAGGAAGGTAATGTTGACTTCGGTGCTTCGGTTGACGTGAGACTCATTGCTCTCCAGTACTAGCATCAAGGACATCAGTACGTAGCGTCAACAGGTTAGTGTTCATCACGAACGTGGTTTTGCAGTCAGTGCAATGTTTACAAATGCGGAGTTGGCTGACGCCCATTTGATGTATGGATTAGCATGGGGCAATAGCCGTGGCGCGGTACGTTTGTATCGAGACAGATTTCCAGAACGAAGGCATCCCGACAGGAAGACGTTCGAAGCAATTGATCGGCGTCTTAGGGGCACGGAACATTCCAGCCTATGACTCGCGACTGGGGAAGACCTATAACGACGAGGAAACCTGCAATGGACGAAGCAATTCTTCGTGCAGTTGAAGATAACCCTAATGTCAGCGTCAGAGAAGTTGCTGCTGTACAAGGTAACGTTCACCACGTCACTGTATGGAGAGTGCTACGGGAGAACCAGTTGTTTGCCTACCATGTACAGCGTGTGCAGGCACTATCAGCAGCTGATTGGCCTCCACGGGTACACTTCTGCAAATGGTTCATCCAACAAAGTGTCAATCCTCATTTCAGTGCAAATGTTCTCTTTACGGATGAGGCTTCATTCCAACGAGATCAAATAGTAAATTTTCACAATCAACATGTGTGGGCTGACGAGAATCCGCACGCAATTGTGTAATCATGTCATCAACACAGATTTTCTGTGAACGTTTGGGTAGGCATTATTGGTGATGTCTTGATTGTTCTTCCACCTACGCTCAATGGAGCACGTTATCATCATTTCATACGGGGTACTCTACCTGTGCTGCTAGAACATGTACCTTTACAAGTACGACACAACATGTAGTTCATGCACGATGGAGCTCCTGCACATTTCAGTCGAAGTGTTCCTACGCTTCTCAACAACAGATTCGGTGACCGATGGATTGGTAGAGGAGGACCAATTCCATGGGGTCCACGCTCTCCTTACCTCAGCCCTCTTGACTTTCATTTATGGGGGGATTTGAAAGCTCTTGTCTACGTAGCCCCGGTACCAAATGTAGAGACTCTTCGTGCTCGTATTGTGGACGGCTGTGATGCAATACGCCATTCTCCAGGGCTGCATCAGCGCGTCAGGGATTCCATGCGACGGAGGGTGGATGCATGTATCCTCGCCAACGGAGGACATTTTGAACATTTCCTGTAACATGTTGTTTGAAGTCACGCTGGTACGTTCTGTTGCTGTGTGTTTCCATTCCATGATTAATGTGATTCGAAGAGAAGTAATAAAATGAGCTCTAACATGCAAAGTAAGCGTTTCCGGACACATGTCCACATAACATATTTTCTTTCTTTGTGTGTGAGGAATGTTTCCTGAAAGTTTGGCCGTACCTTTTTGTAACACCCTGTATAGAATGTAAATGGTGTTTCGCTTACATACATTACTTGGTTGCTCATCTGCAGACAGATGCTGCTAGCATATGTTGTAACTATGAGTGTCAGTCATAAAGACTTAACTATCCCGCCGAAGAAACAAAGTTACGCAATTAATAGTTGCTTGGTATGTCTCGTCCCGTGTAACGTCTAGTAAGAAACAAAAACAACATATTATGTAGTAATGAGAAAATTATATGTATCATATTGTGTTATTGTATGAAATTATGTATTTTTTTATTATTTATTTTTGAGCACATCTGCGTCGGCGAGTAATGAAACCGCCACAGACGATAAATGTCGAACAAAGATTAAAATAAGTAACTAGTATATAATACGTGATGAACATTAATTTCTTTGTCTTCTTCATCTGGGAGTCGAGCGAGTAAGATATCCTGTGTCGTAGCAGCGAACGCTAGTGTAGCATTCTTTTGTCGAGACTAAGAGATGTACGCCATTACATGTGAATTCATAAAGGTGTGTAACAATTGAAATATTTAAATGTTTTAATAGAGTTATTTAAATGAAAACTTGCATTATTAATTGTTAAAGCTTGCTTGCCTATTATCCCATCCTGTTGAGACATTTTTCAGTTATATAAATATTATCTGTGGTTCTGAGCTGCGTGGCGAACGAAAGAGCCGCTGCCGCGGCGTATTCAAACGACTTCCAATATAGTCTATCATACCGCAAGGAAGCGGTAAAGTAATAGTAAAATAATATTATTTCTTTTAGCTTCCAGACTTGCAGTGCAGATCAGCAGATTTTATGATGTGTTGCAGGTTGACGCGGGCTGCTGAATGTATATAATTCACAGTACAAATAAGTTAATGCACCTTCAAAATCTAATAGGAATCTTGCTGTGCTCCGTTCTGGTCTGGCAAACTTTATAGTGAAAACGTATTTTTTCAATAAGAGTCTCATGTTCTTGTGCTAGTCGTGGTATTGAATGGTGTTTTACCGAGAAACAAAATCCACTGCAAAATTTTGTTGTTGAACGATCATACGAACTGTAACATCAGTATTCATAACAGAGTAATTTCCATTTTCAATAATTATAAAATAGGGAAGATATGTTGATTTTTAGAATGAGTTACAGTCACGAAAAAACGTTCCTTTAACTGTAGGCCAGATACAGAACAATAAGATATCAATATATATATTTTGTTTTGTTAAAAGGTAATGATGATAGAGAAATTCAAAGCACAGCATTACTAACAGATATTTCGCGGCTCTTTTCATATATGCGTTGTTACAAGAATAATAATAACGCAAATAATCATAATAATAATAATAGAAAAGAGTTTATAACGAAACAATTACGACAGAGACGCGAAACTGTCGCCCAAAAACGCGGGGCCCGAATTTGCAGTGGCCACAAAAATAAATTTTTTTTAATGTATTTTTCTTTCAGTGTCTATTGTTGTGTATGTATATATATATATATATGTATTTAGTGATAAATGTATGTATGTGTATCATGATTAATGCAATGTATTAATGAATGTGCAACCACTCTTTCATGAAAAAACGTACTACTGCAAGCGAGTCAGAGAAGACGATCCCGATAGTACTGAGAAACTGTAACGACTACGTAATCCGGGGGCAGCCGAACCCCGAGATCAGATTAACTAAAGGTAAGACTACAGTGTAGTTGTCCTGTCTGTAGAAGCTGAGCTCCAGTGAAGTGATCTCATATCGCTAGTGGTGTGCATATTGTGCGTAGTTTGATGTTAGTGTTATGACAGGACAAAGTTGATGGTAGATAGTAATTTTTAGTGGGCAGTGTAGTATAGATAAATTAACGTATTTTGTGTGCAAGTGGCAAAACTGTCAGATTTTCTGTTCGAGTAAGCAATTTAGGAATATGGTTAAGTTGCGTAGTCAACGTCCGAGCAATATGGATACTGAGGAACAGCAATTAGTTAGTGCAGGAAATGTGGAACCGGGTACTTTAAGCAGTACAAGTACTCTCTTTGAGGATATAACATGCGAAAAAGTGGGGGCAGGGGCACAGGAAGTGGTGCCACCGCCCACTAGTGCTCAAGGAGATGTAGATAGAGAAATTACACCACCTCCAGAAAAGCAGGAACCAGAGAGTGGTAATCTGCCTGGGGGGTATTCACTTCAGGCTATATTAGAGCGTGTGCTAAATTACCAGGCAGAATTTGCCCAACAGCAAGCGGAGCGAGATCGCAAGCAAGCTGAGCGAGACCAGCAACTTGTGCAATCGGTAGAAAATATGAAAAAAGAGATTGCAGACATGAAACAGAATTATGAGTCGATACCTAAGGCCGTGCAGGAGTTGACGGTACGGGTCAACAACCTGCAAGTAGCAAATACTAACAGGGTAGACGAAATAGGTGTATTAGCCAACCGAGTAGAAAAGCTAGAAATGGATTCCACACAGCTTGTAGAGCAGAAGTGGAACGAACAAGCAACTAAAATTGAAATAGAATTCAACTCATGGCTAGAAGTGAAGGAGAGTGAGATTGACAAAAATATTAATTCTAAAGTACAAGCAGCCATAGCAGATAGAAATTCCGAATCGTTCAGTACCGCAGTAAATAGTCAGGTACAGAACGACGTGCAAACCATCAAACAAATACTCAGTGAGGATATTCCGCAGTGGCAAGTGAATATGAACAAACGGATATCCGACCTGGAGAAGGGTTTAGCACAAAGCAGAAAACATCTGGAACAGGAACCTATGTCGCCAACAGCCAATGTTTTTGGCAACGCACAAACTTATACGCGACACAACAATGGTGAATCTGTAGTCGATAATGCGAAGAGCTGTAGCTTCGGCTCGGAGCACACAGCATATGTCCCAGAAGCAAACCCATATAGCTCAAAAATATTAGTTGAAGAAAGTTTAATCAAAAATAGGCAGTTTCAAACGTTTACTACTGAACGGAAGTCAGTACACCCAGTAGTATTCATAAAAAGCTTTAAAAATATCTTGCCTAGTGTGTGGAATGAAGCACAGAAAATTCAATACGTAATGTCATACATTCAAGGTGACGCAGCGTTGTGGGCTACGGAAGTAGCAGACAGCTGCATGACATATGAACAGTTCGAAAGAGCGTTTCTGTCGAAATATTGGCCGCTTGTATACAAGAGCGGCTAAGAAAAGAAGTATACAATCCCGAACCGTACTCACCCCGTCTTGGGAATTTGAGACGGTATTTTGAAAAGTATATAAACAAAACGCGCTACTGGGACGAGCCTATATCACCAAGAGACATAATAACACTACTAAAATCACATTTACCCATTCATATTAAAGAGAAATTAATACACGTACCAGAAAGCGACATGGAACACTTCCTGTCTGTTCTAGATTCAATAGACTTGATCCAGGAAGACGCAAAATCAGCGTGCGATCACTCGCGGAATAATGGATCAGGGTGTAAACATGACAGAAACAATAGTGCACAAAACCACAACCATGGAAATGGTGGGGGTGGTAACAAGCGGCAAGAGCATTCGCAAAATAGTAATAATGGTAGAAGCCAGAACGGGTATGGGCAACCAACTTATAACAAAAAGCGTCGATTTGACGACCGGTACGAATCTGGAATGTCAGGGACCAACCGCTGGAAAAATGCGCGAGGTCAGTGGCATAGCAATTATAGCGATAGTAATCGAAATTGGCACCAGAATCAGAGAACAAGCCCAGAGCGACAGGGTAATGACCGGTATGACAACAATAGACCACCACCGCAAAATGCGCCTATTGCGCAGCCGTGGCGGCCTACAAATCAGAATATACATATAGTGGAGGTCGCGGACAAAAGCCGTCCAAGTACCTCACAAGTAAGCAATCCAACAAACTAGAATCGGCCCCGATATGCTCTCCATCGCTGGCCGAGGGGTGGAGTGAGAGCAACACGAATGATAATAATATACCTGGAATATGTATGCTGCGATACAACGACGGTATCATTATGGATAAAGATCTACTGAACGAACCGCACGAATGTAAGAAAGATAATAACGAAAATGTGCAAGCCATAATAGAAGCGAAAATCAATGATGTTGCAGTGAATATAATCATCGACACAGGTGCCTCAGTAAGTGTAATGAGTATAGAGTTATTTAAAGCACTGGGAAAAAGACGTAGCATACCTACTTTCCCGGTTAATAATTGTAAGGTGTCTGGAGCCATAAGTGCACAGAGCCAATTAGTTAAGTACCAGGTGCAGGTAGAGATTTGTAAGGAGGGCGAAGCCATAGTGAGCTCGTTCCTCATTGTTAAAGGATTAAAGGTGGCCTGCATTCTGGAAGTAGATTTTCTCCGTGAGAGGGACGCAGTGGTCGACCTCTCCTTGGGGAAACTAAGCATAGTTAATAAAGGTAGGAGGATTGAGTTGTCTATGATGAAATCGAAGGAGGTACTTGTGCCTTGTTGTAATCGAATTAATATCAAAGGTAGGAACCCCTGGGTACTACACCTCGATGATTTTTCACATGTAGCAGACCTCTATTACCCGAATTTAGAGGATCGAAATTTTGAAACAAATGTTGAGACATTTCAAACCAAAGTGCAGGAATCTGAAGGTTTAAGCGATATCCTAAAGCAACAGTTGACGCAGCTGCTATCGGAATATACTATGGTATTTACTGACCGACCAGGAATAGTCAAAGGGTACCACTATCACATAGAGGTGATGCCCCACTAAACATACTGTAGCGCAACTTACTCCATCCCTTGGTCGAGGAGAGAAGTAGTGGCCAAAGAGGAAAAAGAAGTACGACCGAGGTGTAACTAACGAACAGAAATATAATGTAGGGGACCTCGTACTTATTCGTAACCACCCTAAATCCTCAGCCACCTTAAAACAGAATAGCAAGTGGCAATTGCTATATTCAGGGCCCTTTGAAGTAATAAGGGTGCCACACGAATGTAGCTATTTATTAGCACATCCCCATACGGGGAAGATAAAAGGATTGTATCCACGTAAAGATGTAAAGTTATTTACTCAGTGACATGCCACTTATAAGGAGTAATAGTTGTAAGAAGATTTTAATTGTGTTTTAGAGTATAAGTATGTTAGTATTAAGAAAGAAATTTGTGTGTAATTAACCTTGGAGGAAGTGGAATCAGGAAAGTGAGCAATAGCATACACAGGGAAGATTTTGTTTAAAGACAATTAGAGTCATTAAAGTACTATATGCTCATCAAGCAACGAACAATCTTCGGGTTGATAAAGTGAGGATTCTTGAATCATTTTACAAAGGATTAATTTCTTGAATCATTTTCTATGTGTAGTATGTAAGTACAATCAATGATGCACTCTTATATAGTAAGGTAACAGTTGTAATTGTATTAGAATCAAGGAACCCTGGGAGAGAGAGTCTCTACTAGCCAAAAATTGACCTTGTAATATGAAACAATTATGTGATGTGATGTTTGCTGCCAGTAGTGATCTGAGAACGACACTGGAGCAGAAGCTAATCAAAAACAAGCCCGTTCCGTGTAAACTCCGCTTTGTATATATCGAAGCTTCAATTGAAGCCTGTGTACTTGGTACACGCCCTTGAATATTCAGTACGCGATACGCGAATTAAGTCAATCAACGCGGAACCTACACTGTAGTCATGTAGGAAAAATCATTAAAAATAATGCTAGTACTAAATAAAGTATTTATTGAGCAATATGCCCAAGTCAAGCTGTCATGCACATGGTAAAATCTGTTTGCTAGATGGGTGATAACCAGGCAAGCTACACTGAAATAAGGAAAGGAAAACTATGTACAAAAAAATCACACACCTTTAAAAAAGAATTACAAAAGGGCTATATACGCCTAGTAAGAGCATTAAAAGTGTGTTGTGACAAGGTAAATACAATGGACACAATGTAGATGAGAGTGATTATGCTAAGAACAGTTAAAATGCATTAAGAATAAACTGTGTGCATAAACAATTGAGGAAAGGACGGAATATTGTGTGTAGTGTGGACAGAAAATGACTGTTGTATCTGCACCAATATATACGTCGATATAGGTCAAGTGTTGAGTGACAGACTGTCATAGTGCAGTGCTCAACGAACAATAGACAGTGTATAAAAACAGTAGTTATTGATCCGTTCGGAGACGATTCAAACAAACATCGCTCGACGGAGACATTTAGTATGTGTGTACCGAAACATTTTCGCGTGTTGAAAGACGCTCTGGCAGTGTATCAACCGTGAGAGTGAGTGAAAGTGTGTAGTACAATGTGCGTGTGACGAACCCTGAATACCAGTGTCACAATGCCACAAGCAACCTGTTATCACGCCAAAACATCCTGTGCATACCAGTGAAGCGACGGCTTACTGAACAATAAACGCTTTTAAACAAATTGCATTTTCTTCCACAGCTAGTAATCTGTGTCCTTAAAGACAGTACACCGTTGTGGAATGTTTGTTTCATGCGCTACGACGGGGAGCCATGCGGAGAAGCAGAGACGAGTGCCGTGCCGCCAGCCAGCCGGTCGCGGTAAACCACTGCAACTCGCCGACATCGGCGAATGGTTCGGCGCTGTTCGCGACTGCTTGGGCGCCGCGTCAGCACGACGTCGCTGTTACTGAGAGCCGGTCACCGACCCCAGCGACCGTCGGCACGCGGCGTTCCAGACGACGCTACTCAACAATTGCTTCGCGCCGCCCGCTCCGTACAACATTGTTGTCATTCAGATGAACTATCAACTATGTGGTTAATGCACTAATATGAACATGGCTTATTGGACACGAAATGACGTGACAAACATTTGTGTTTTTCTTTAGTTACTCGATGCAGACTCAAAGTATTCATTGGTTCAGTGATGTATAGATATAATATGTTTTCGTCATGTTAATGAAGTAAACTCGCACGAATGCTAGAACATTTTAAAACAATTGTCGTAAGTGCAGAGACGATTCATTATACTACTGTAAAACTGTTTACTGAGTGACTTTCATTGCAATACAGAACACAAATGTAAGAAAGCGTAGAAGGTATATTGGTAACAAAGAGACTAAAAGTGTAACATGTTGTCATAAATAGCCTTTGTTATCTGTGAACATTGGATAGAGTCTGAACTTTTTGTGATCAAACTGGGTATTAAAACAAACCAAGCGAGATGACCATGGCTCCGGCGCAGTTTTCCCTGGTTTTCTGATCGCACGTAGCCCGAATGGGGGAGCCACATAACCGTAATGACCCTGGGACTAGGTTTACGGTCACCTCGCAAAGTGTAAGAACAGTATAAAAAGTGTAATTAAAACTACAGTGCAAAAGAACTAAGAAGTGTAAAGTGAATGTTCCAACCAAGGTAACAGACAATAACCAAACAGACGTTGGTGGCAGCATATTGCCGAACATTCTTAACGTTAGTCAATTGCTGCCAGGGGGCATTGTAACGTCTAGTAAGAAACAAAAACAACATATTATGTATTAATGAGAAAATTATATGTATCATATTGTGTTATTGTATGAAATTATGTATTTTTTTATTATTTATTTTTGAGCACAACTGCGTCGGCGAGTAATGAAACCGCCACAGACGATAAATGTCGAACAAAGATTAAAATAAGTAACTAGTATATAATACGTGATGAACATTAATTTCTTTGTCTTCTTCATCTGGGAGTCGAGCGAGTAAGATATCCTGTGTCGTAGCAGCGAACGCTAGTGTAGCATTCTTTTGTCGAGACTAAGAGATGTACGCCATTACATGTGAATTCGTAAAGGTGTGTAACAATTGAAATATTTAAATGTTTTAATAGAGTTATTTAAATGAAAACTTGCATTATTAATTGTTAAAGCTTGCTTGCCTATTATCCCATCCTGTTGAGACATTTTTCAGTTATATAAATATTATCTGTGGTTCTGAGCTGCGTGGCGAACGAAAGAGCCGCTGCCGCGGCGTATTCAAACGACTTCCAATATAGTCTATCATACCGCAAGGAAGCGGTAAAGTAATAGTAAAATAATATTATTTCTTTTAGCTTCCAGACTTGCAGTGCAGATCAGCAGATTTTATGATGTGTTGCAGGTTGACGCGGGCTGCTGAATGTATATAATTCACAGTACAAATAAGTTAATGCACCTTCAAAATCTAATAGGAATCTTGCTGTGCTCCGTTCTGGTCTGGCAAACTTTATAGTGAAAACGTATTTTTTCAATAAGAGTCTCATGTTCTTGTGCTAGTCGTGGTATTGAATGGTGTTTTACCGAGAAACAAAATCCACTGCAAAATTTTGTTGTTGAACGATCATACGAACTGTAACATCAGTATTCATAACAGAGTAATTTCCATTTTCAATAATTATAAAATAGGGAAGATATGTTGATTTTTAGAATGAGTTACAGTCACGAAAAAACGTTCCTTTAACTGTAGGCCAGATACAGAACAATAAGATATCAATATATATATTTTGTTTTGTTAAAAGGTAATGATGATAGAGAAATTCAAAGCACAGCATTACTAACAGATATTTCGCGGCTCTTTTCATATATGCGTTGTTACAAGAATAATAATAACGCAAATAATCATAATAATAATAATAGAAAAGAGTTTATAACGAAACAATTACGACAGAGACGCGAAACCCGGCACAGGTCCAAGCTACAGAAATACATTTGGTGTCCCCTGCGTGGCGCTGTCAGGACGTTGATGACAGCATTGTTCGTTTAGTTTTCCCCTAATTAGCTTTTATAACGGAGCCGAGGGGGATTGGAACCTCCTTGGTTGAATTACGGTTGCTGCTGGATAACAGAGAAAGACCTTTGACAGGGATGGTGATCTGCCTAATTAGCAAGATTATATGCACTCAGTAAATGAGTTTATCATTGAACATAATTATATGTGAAGTTTCTCACCATATAACATGTGCGCATGAGTTACACCTAGAATCAACTTTTTACCGTGGGCGCTCCTTTCACTACGATCCGTGTTACTACACATTGCACTCCCACTTTCAAGAGACAATTGCCACCTGGACTATTGTTCTAATCAAAATATGGCTGTGAGCACTATGGGACTCAACATCTGAGGTCATCAGTCCCCTAGAACTTAGAACTACTTAAACCTAACTAACGTAAGGACATCACACACAGCCATGCCCGAGGCAGGATTCGAACCTGCAACCGTAGCGGTCACGCGGTTTCGGACTGAAGCGCCTAGAATCGCTCGTCCACAGCGGCCGGCTCTAATCAATATAAAATGGACTAATTGGTGTGCCTACCTTCGAGACAAGGGCAGCTATTGCTGTTAGTTCTGTCGTCTATTGAATCAAAGGTCACGTGGCCTAACTACTAATTCAATAGCCACTTGGAGTACTTATTATATTTCTCGCTAGTTGGCTTAGCTCACAGGAGACAAGTACTATTCAGAGACTTCTTTCTATTCCGCTACACTGCTACACCAACATGGACTGGGAAATGATAAAACGGGAAGCTGCTTCGTAGAATTTTCCAAAAGGAGTAGTTTAAACTTCGATAATACTTATTTTAAGAATCATAAGAAGGCTGTATACGTGGAAGAGACATGGAGAAACAGCAAGGTTTCACATCGATTATGTAAATGTAAGACGGAGATTTAGAAACCAGATTTGGAACCGTGAAACAATTCCAGGAGCTGATGTGGACTCTAATTATAATTGATGGTTATGAACTGAAAATTAAGACTGAAGTAACTGAGAAAGGTAGGAAATTAAGCAGATCGAAATTGGTTAAACTGATAGGAAGAGAGGTTGTTGAGAACTCCAGGGGAGCATTAGGCAACGTTTGATTGAAACAGCGTAAATGATTACAGTATAAAAAGTATGGGTAGCTTTGAGACATTATACGTGAAGGTAGCAGAGGATTAAAGAAGTAAAAAGATAAGGACTAGTTGAAATCCTTAGGTAAAACAGCAGATACTGAATTTAACTAACGAAAAGGAGAGTACATAATACTCAAGAAAATGAAGGCGTGTAACTGAACGTGTAACGCGACGTCCTACTCTAGCATTACTTTTCCTCAACAGTATCAACAGTAGTTGTCGATGACAGCATTATTTTTTGAATTTTGGACAGGTCAGTGTTATCTCAGTTGCTTTTATGAAAACTTTCACATAATTTCAAGTTAAAATTTATAAAAATGAATTACTTTATACACTGTTTAGTCTCTATGTTATAATCGATATATACTACTTCTGAAAGAACGGTTAAAATTTTTTTTAGAAACATTGAAATTACAATCTATTGGCACATTTAAAATTTGTATTATTAATTACGCAATACGGTACTAGTTACGATGTTTATTTCTGGATTCATTTATGAAATAATAATCGAAAGTAATAATGTAACAGAAACTGGTAGAAATTCATTTGTTAAGAAAAATTGTACACCCTTTGGAATATGGTTATTTCCGCAGAATGTGAGATTCCCAAGCATGTCTCTGACATGATCGGACGTATTTCTGTAATAATGTGCGAAAAATGTAATTTCGGCTTTGTTAATGTGAAAAATCAAAAGACTGTATTATATACTAAAATGTGAGAAAACATATTTATGTGGAAACAAAAATCCTGCGACAACAATTTTAAAAATTATTTAGTTCAATCCAACCCTGACGACCTAAGATGTGACATGTTCAGCTTCAAGAATCAGACCCCTAGACAAGAAAAACTGGAGACAACTCAACAAGACAAGATAAGTAAACTAGAAAGTTTAATTTACCGTTCGCTTGTCTCAAATCTTGATAAAAGACTAATGTGGACAACCGATGGAATTACGATTAAAAACGGAACAAGGAAATAAGATGTCGGGTGCCGTGAAGACACTGAAACCTGCGTTCGGACAGAGGCCGGTATAAAGCGGGGTGCCAGACTTGGAATGGGTGAAGAGGCACAACAGCCATTTGTAAACGGGTAGAAAGATGGTGACTCGGTGATATTCCATGCCAGTGTGGCACCAGCAAAATCCATTGGTTTCCTGTAGTGTCAGCTGCAACAACTGTAACAGTCTCTGATGCCTGGGTCGCCTGAATAGCTGGTATCCGCCGGGAAACGAAATCAACGAATAACAGCTCTGTATTTATTCAAGAGATATAGGCAAAGAGGATCTTTCTCTCACCAGGTCATCTGAGTGTATTAATTACTTTCCAAAGGCGCAAGAACTTTATAAACAGTACTTAAAATTGAAGTAGCGTGAAAAGAGGTACCGGCTCCTGGCCGGCTGATGCAAACTTTCGTTGTGCGAACCAGAGACGAAAACGCACGGAAAATGATATCACTTCTTGGGCCTTTATTAGTGGCTGATTCTACAGACTTTATCATAGATAGGTTTGAGTAGTGATGTACAACAGTGGTGAAACGTATATCAGTTGGCTTGCACGTTCGGCTTTGGGTTTCCCTCTTCAGGAGAGTGTATGCAGCTGTGTGCAGATTGTCCGGTGTATCCATTGGACGAGAGGGTGCAGAGGTGAAAGTATAGATTGGGAACATTTATGCTGGAGTGTTACATAGCACTAGCACAAC
Organism: Schistocerca nitens; assembly: GCF_023898315.1. Classification (NCBI taxonomy): domain Eukaryota; kingdom Metazoa; phylum Arthropoda; class Insecta; order Orthoptera; family Acrididae; genus Schistocerca; species Schistocerca nitens. The sequence continues at coordinate 668,521,047 of NC_064615.1, forward strand.
TCGGTAACAGCATTTCACAACTCACAGTGCTACTCACAGCTTACAAAATCACATCGTGTCCTAAGTTTTTTCCAGTAGTACTTCCATTATCAGCTGAAAAGTCAGAACCGCCTCTCTGGTGCATTTACCCTTCCTAAAAAATGGTTCAAATGGTTCTGAGCACTATGGGACTCAACTGCTGAGGTCATTAGTCCCCTAGAACTTAGAACTAGTTAAACCTAACTAACCTAAGGACATCACAAACATCCATGCCCGAGGCAGGATTCGAACCTGCGACCGTAGCGGTCTTGCGGTTCCAGACTGCAGCGCCTTTAACCGCACGGCCACTTCGGCCGGCTACCCTTCCTAAATCCATACTAATCGGCACCTAAGAGATCCTCAATTTTCTTTTCCATTCTTCTGTATATTACCCTTATCAGCAACTTGGATGCATGAGCTATGAAGACGACTGTGCAATAATAATTCTCGCACTTGTCGTCGCCTGCTATATTTGAACTGTGTGGATGATGTTTTTCCGAAAGTGTGATGGTATGTCGCAAGTCTCATATAGTTGACATACGAACTTGAACAGCCGTTTGGTTGAAACTAAAATCTTCTCGGTTATTAGGCCGCGTGATATTTCTACTAAAATTATCGACGTTTCGACCCCTTTACTGGGATCTTTCTCAGGATCTTCAACCAATAACCCTTCTCCAGTGTAAGTGTGGAATAGTGTATTTCTATCCAATGACGATGGGCCGCCAATGGTATCCACATCAATGGTATTCTACATCCGAGCGGGAATATTAGCCTATGACCGACCAATGGTAGCCATATGAATTTTAACAAATACTATCACTTCTCCAGCACGAACGCGAGAGAACTTCTCTTTATAATAGGACGAGACACTCGTCTCTGACAGCGTTCTAGCAGTAGTGGACACCAGAAGATCCTGAGGAAGATTCCAGCAGAGGCATCGAAAGGTCGATCATTTTAGAAGACATAAGTCTTCCAAACCTCCTTTACATTCTAACTCCAATACTGGACCTCTGTTTCTGCCATATCGACTCAGATATCTTCTTCTATCACGATATCAAACAAGTCCTCCCCTTATAGTGGACTCGAATGTACTCTTTCCATCTATCCGCTCTCTCCTCTGCGTTTAACAGTGGAATTCCCATTGCACTCCCATTTCACTCTTAGTCCAATTCCACGGAAAGCCGATTTGACTTTGCTATATGCCGAGACAGTACTACTGACGATCAATTCTTTTCTGGAACTGTTTCGCTTGGACTTCTAAGTGATTTGTATTTATTTATTCCTTTTTAATCTTGAACGTTTTTCTGCTTCCTTCTTTCGTCTATCAGTTGAACTATTTCTTCTCTTACCCACGTTGTCTTCGCAGTTACCTCCCCAATACCTACGTTTGTCTTTCCAGCATCTGTGATGGCTATTTCCAAAAACATCCACTCCTTTTAAACTGAACTTCTTGCTGTGGCATTCGTCATAGCAATATCCACTTTTTAACTAATATCAAATGCGTCTTATCCCTCCACAATTCTTCAGTACCCGACTCTCTTCCACTGCTATTTTTCCGTACTATTCTCTTAAACTTCAGTCTACTCCTAATCACCACTGATTTGAGTCTATATATGCTCCCGGGTACGCTTTACAATCCAATACCTGATTTCGGAATCTCCGTCTGACCATGACGTAATCCAGGAATAATCTTCCCGTGTCTGCTGGCCTTTTACACGTGTAACTTCTCCTCCTGTGATTCTTGAATATACTCAAATAGTCTTTCTCCTTTCTCATTCCTACTTCCAAAAGCAATTTTCCCGTACGCTTTTCTTCTGTTTCTATGATAGTACGAGATTAACTTGACAGATCTTTGAAAGACCTAAGTGTGAAGAAAGTCATGACAAAAATATTCCACCAGGTATGCAAGATATGTGGGAGAGGCAAAATATTTTCAGACGTCAGAAAGAACGTAATTTTTCCAATTCCAATTAGACAGGTGCTGGTAGGTTTGATGAAACCACCAGTCTAATAAAAGACGGTTGCAAATTATATACAGCAGACTGGAGAAACTGTTAAAAGCTGACATTGGGGAAGATCATTTCCGGATCCGAAGAAATGTAGAAACAAAACTGATCCTACGGCATATCCTAGTAAATACGTTGAAGAACCAAAACACGTCTATAGCATTTGCAGATCTAGAGAAAGCTTTTGAGGATGCTGATTGGAATACACTCTTTGAAATTCTGAAGGTAGGAGGAGCACAATACTGGGACAGGGAGGGTATATGCAAGTTGTACAGAAAACAGACGGCAGTTACAAGAGTCTAGGGGGCAAGCAAGGGGAGAAGCGGCTGAGAAGGGAGTCAGACAAGGTTTCAACCTATCGGCGATGTTATTAACTGTGTAAAAAAACCAAGAGGAAATGTAGGAAGGGGATTAGCGTTCAGGAAGGAAAAAACAAGAACTTCGAGGTTTGCTGATAACATTGTAATCCGCCAGAGACTGTTAAGGCTTTGGAAGAGCAGTTGGACGGAATGGGGAGTGTCTTGAAAACAGGTTATAACATGAACATCAGAAAAAGTAAAAGAAGTGTAATCTAATGCAACCTATTTAAATCAAACAAAACTGAGGGAGTTAGACAAGGCAAGAGCTGTTATTCCATGCGTCTTGAACCAGTGTCTCAGGATCTACGACGAAATGTGTTCAGGATCACATTTGATGTATTTACACTACTTCACTCGTGCAGCAGTTTAACAGATGTCTCGTAATTTATATCAGAAAATAGGACTTGTGGTCTTCATTGAAAACTTTGAAAGTTAGTAAAGGCACAGACATGATTCCGCCATTTCCCGGAATTTGTACTTGTTGAGCTTGGGTCACAAATAAATTTTATTTGGCTTTGAGTGTAGAAGCTGGTGGACAGTTTATAGTGTTGTAAGTAAGAAATAGTATAATCATAAAAGTATTAATATTCAAGCAGCCCGGTTCTAGGCGCGCAGTCCGGAACCGTGCGACTGCTACGGTCGCAGGTTCGAATCCTGCCTCGGGCATGGATGTGTGTGATGTCCTTAGGTTAGTTAGGTTTAAGTAGTTCTAAGTTCTAGGGGACTAATGACCACAGCAGTTGAGTCCCATAGTGCTCAGAGCCATTTTTTCAAGCAGCCTGATGTAGATTTTATTGCAATAACGAAATTCCGCTAACCCAAACCGCTTTCTCTTCCCGCCGCCATGTCTTAATATGCAATGTCAGTCGGCTAGTATGAGCCACGCAAAGTCGGGTGACAAAGGCCACATAAGTCAGTTCTTTCTTTGCCGTTAGGCCACGTTGCCAGTGTTAAAGAAGAAACCAGCCAGTAGTGGTCTATAGAAATGGTCTGAGACCGTCCTGAAGCGAACGGTTTCTACTGCTTTGGAAGGCGAAGTGACAGGCCAAGGTGGCCGAGCGGTTCTAGGCGCTACAGTCTGGAACTGCGCGACCGCTACGGTCGCAGGTTCAAATCCTGCCTCGGGCATGGATGTGTGTGATGTCCTTGGGTTGGTTAGGTTCAATTAGTTCTACGTTCTAGGAGACTGATGACCTCAGAAGTTAAGTCCCATAGCGCTCAGAGCCATTTGAACCATTTTTGAAGGCGAAGTGATCGAAAGGTCTACTGCCGACCGTTTCAGTGTTTCTAGAATTTCACCGCAAAGGAGACTGAAATCAGTTGTACCGAATCACCAGACGTCTTTGACATCTCATATGGCGTTTTACTAACCGATATTCTTTGTCGAGAAATTTATGAAGAAGACTAGATCTAGAGGAAGGACTGGTAACATAAATTTCGTGAAATCTTTGAAGATTCATTGTATAAGAGCGAAAACAGTTTTCTTTTTTACTTTGCCCTATCTAACCTATATCTCACCTATCTTTCTCACCATAACAATTTTTAAATTTCTCACCGTGATTGTTCCATTCCAGTGGGTTTTTCACAGAGATTTTACACTTATTGTATTGGTAGAATTAATATGAACATTCAAGTACTCAGAGTAACGTTTTGTTTAAGTTTATTTGGTTTCCGAATCTCGTCCCCTTTTAATGATACGAATTGTAGTTTTAGAACTGATTCCCAAACTCGGTTATTTTGGAACTTTAATCATACGGTTGCTGTATCCCAATATCAATAATATCAGATACAAAGCAATTTTACCTTTGACCAGGACTCCACGTTTCTGAAAATGAAATGAGCACAAAATTTGACAACGTATTTCTTCATCTTTACAGTTTCCTGGATATTTAAGTCACAGATAGTCGTCTAATGAGATGTACTGGAAAATTAATATTAAAGTCTGGTCCATATATAAAACATAAAATACTATCAAAATGTGTATAACAAGTTACCTAAATGGATCTTACGTAATAGTGCGAAATATATACATTTGTCAGCCTACTTGATGTCCATGGCTCAATTAATAGAGACGGAAGACACATCTCATTGAAAGTTTCAACTATACATATTTAAAGTTTGTTCACATTCACTCCAAAATTCCAATCTAAATGTCTGTCGTCTTAGCATTATTTATTTGGGGTTACAATTATGCACAGATCTTGACAAAGCATGACTTGTTCGCAGCTCAAAGGAAAATATGTTGTCCTATATAAAAAATTAAACATTCAGAATAATGTATCATAATTTTATAATTTAGTGAAAAGAACGGCTCAAAACATACAAAAAGCTATTAAAAATCTTATACTTAGAAATTGTTTGGCGTGATTCTACGTTTAATGAGCCGTAAAATAATCATTGTGGTAATTCCATACCACTGAGGCTAATATACCTAGTATGCTCGATGACAGACGGCACGGATAAATGGCACCTCAGTTGGGTGTTAGCGATCACAACTTAACGCATTAAAATATTCATTCAAATAAATTATATCAGATAATAACACCACTTGAAAATGGAATGGCAGCATGAAGTCAAATTTATGCACTGGTTAAGTTCTTAAAAGAAATGGTCTAAGCAAGTAAGTATTCTAGTGACAAACCTGTTTATTACAAATGCTTTTCTGCATTTTGGCGTCATTGTGACGAGTAATGAATGAAACAGAACAACAAACAATCAGCATAAAGGCAAAGCAGGTAACAAATTGAAAGAGGAGCCTCACCTGTTGGGTTGCCTCATGGATCGAGGGCGGATGTATCAGCTCTGCAGGGACGAAGCAGCTCTGCCGTCACGCTGATTCTTGGTGCGGTCTGTGGAGGCTTACTCGCGATCTCTCAAGTTCTCGATCTGGATGGGCACGCGATTAAAGTCTGAGCAGAGACACTGCCAAAATAATTCCCTGTGTTTTTTTCGAACTTGCTGAGCAGAAACAGTAAATCATGTACCGTCAGACTGCTGTTCTTCGTCTCTTATCGCAAGACTGTTTAACTTCGAAGTATAAATTTTGTGAACGTACCACTTATGAAGTATTATACATTTATCGTGCTAGTAAACTAATTCTGGAATCTTTTGAATTTAATGCGCTAATAATGAAACTCGTACTTTAAGCCAATAACAGAGTATATAATTTATTCCACGAAGAAGAATGTCAATGAGTAGAAAAAAACCTGTGGATACAGAGAAAAAGATCCATTGGTGCACTGTTCAGTGATGTGTTTCACTTGTTGGCCCTAATCGGCCTGTACTGAGGCGATCGCTATTGCTGAAAGCCGACAAGGCGGCGCCACAGGTTCAGCCGCCACCTGTTAGGCGATGAGCGCTCGTCTAGCGTCCTCTTGACTCACTGACGTCCTCTTGCGCGCCGCCCTACGATTCTCAGAACAGGTGATAGGTCCACTCTTGAGACCTTAGTACCAGCCAGTATTATAAAGGGAGAATTGTCTATGTCGTTTACGTCTTTGAAAAAAAAAAAACACAATAAAGCAGAAAATATTGCAAGGAATTTTCACTGCTAATGGCGTGACTGGAAAAGATTTTCCTGAGTCCAATTTCTTACACTTACTGATATGTACAGGTGCTACACGTATTTTGTCTCTATTCAAACATTATTCTGACAATAAACACCGGCAACGCCTCAGAAGTCAAGCATTGGGAATATTAGTGATATTCGGGAAACATCTCTTACGTACAAGTACTTCTCACTAGCGCACAACAAAAGACATTAAAGTGGCACGCAGCTACTTGTTTCACGATATCTACAAATATTGTTAAGAATTACAATACCTTTGACGTTGTAAACGATAAAAGTAGCAAACTGCTGTCACACTACGTCAAAGCAGCAATTTTAGTTAAAAGATTACCGTCAGCAGAAATAACGGATAGTGTGTACAGAGAACGTAATGGAAAAAGAAGCAGGTTCTTCACCTGCAACAGTTCACCCGACTCACAAATTTATTTTCTGTCCGGCCCTCTGCCACAAAGGCAAGAGTCTACAGTGGAGACAAATTTTCTTTGCTATGCGAAATGAACTACGACAAACACTGATGCAGCAGCGTTAGAAGTAGTTCAGACCAAGACACTAGACGATAAAATAGTGTTGTGGAAGCGGTTCCACAGTGAGATAGTGAGCTAGGGAGTGTCTGGTGAGAGGCGGCGTCGCGGCGGACTGAGAGCCGCTGCCGCAACGGCGACTGCCGGAGACCCTCAGCTGAGCTCAGCGCGCGGGACGCAAGCATCGGCCGCTGCCGGAGCGCCTGTTGCCGTCGCCTGCCCACAGCCAGCGAGGAGCACTGCGCGCTGCGCCGCCAGCACGCCACTGCGCGCCGCACACCGTGTGGCGGCGGCGTCACTTGGGCTGCCTAACGCGCAGGCGCCGACTCCTGTGGAGCGCGCGCCTCCACGCAGGCTGCTGGTACGGTGACGCCGTGCAACGGCAAAGGCGCTGCGCAGGTGGAGAGCCGCAGCGGTACATTATACGTCTGACTGCAATCGTCCGCCGCTGCTAATTCTGAAGTATAACACTTCGGGCGACAAGGTATTATGGTTCAAATGGCTCTGAGCACTATGGGACTTAACATCTGAGGTCATCAGTCCCATAGAACTTAGAACTACTTAAACCGAGCTAACCTAAGGGCACCACACACATCCATGCCCGAGGCAGCATTCGAACCTGCGACCGTAGCGGTCGCGCTGTTCCAGACTGAGGCGCCTAGAACCGCTCAGCCACTGCAGCCGGCGACAAGATATTAATTCTTTTCCTTCTAGTACGTTCCAACTAGACACGACGTGGGACTTTCGGAGCTTACTGTTCTAAATTTACAGACGTACTCCACAAGCCACTGTTCGGTGCATGGTGGAGAGTATTCTCTGCCACTACTATATGTTTCCTTTCTTGTTCTGCTCGAGGACAAAGTGAGGCAAAAAAAAAAAAAAAAAAAGAAAAAGAAAAGAAAACCAATCTATATGCCTCCATATGAGCTCTAATTTCTTGTATCTCACCTTCGTGCTTCTTACGCGAAATGTATGTCAGCGAGAGTACTATCTTCTGCATTCAACTTCAAATGCCGGTTGTCTACATTTTCTCAATATTTTTCCTCGGAAAGAACGTCGTCTTCCCCCCAGGCATTCCCATTAGAATTCCCGAAGCGTCTTTCTAACACTTGTGTGCTTTTTTCGAAGCTACCGCTAACAAATTCAGCGGCCCCCCTCTGAATTGCTTCATTGTCTTTCCTTAACCACCGCGCGACCGCTACGGTCGCAGGTTCGAATCCTGCCTCGGGCATGGATGTGTGTGATGTCCTTAGGTTAGTTAGGTTTAAGTAGTTCTAAGTTCTAGGGGACTGATGACCTTAGAAGTTAAGTCCCATAGTGCTCAGAGCCATTTTTTTTCCTTAACCCGACCTGGTGCGGATCCCAAACACTCGAGCAGTACTCAGTAACAAGTCACACTGGCGTCCTATGTGCAGTCTCCTTCGCAGATGAACCACACTTCCCTAAAATCCTCCCAATAAACCGACGTTGACCATTCACCTTACCTACCACAGTTCTCACATGCTCGTTCCATTTCACATTGCTTTGCAGCTTTAATCCGAGATTTTTTAATATGGTGGAGCCCCTCCACTCCCACATCTGCATGAAGGCCAAAACAAAAGGTCTACTGACATCTCTGCATAATGGTTAGTTTTCACTAACTGAGGTCTCGCAATATGTGGGTACTGCGATGTTTGTGTACGTCTGGTTATGATTAATTATTAGTACGCGTTCTGGAGATAAATTTGGTAGAAAGTTGAACGAAGGATACTGGTTTAAAGGGCAGAGGAAAGAAAGTGCGAAGGCAAGAACCAAGGAGAAAAAAGCCCCTGCGATAATCGAGTAGGGGTAGTAAGAACAGTAGTGACATGTGGAATAATCGGGTCTACTGCCGGATGTTCAACCGTCGGCCATGGTCCTCCGCAAACAATATTTTCTAGCTTAGGAAATAGGCTAGCAGATATCTGAGAGAAATACGACGGGGAGGATAAGTGGGAAGCTATTCCGATGAACAGTGAACTTCTCTAACCTCAACGGCCTATCCGTGAGTAGACTCATTGTCTTGTGACAAGCCCCATTTACACTTTGCCTAACTCACTGTGAAACACGTCTATTGGGGTCTATTGGAATCTCAGCCCTTTGAATATAGAAACTCTGTACAAAACGCTCCTGGATGGCGTAGTCTGTTTTGAGTCTTAGTATGACGCACCGTTTTTCGATTTGAGCAAGTTAATAGCAGCTCCCGCTCTACTACAAAGTGAAATGTTTGTTGAGTAGTCAGTTACGGAGATTATCTTTAAGTTTTAGGTTTCCGTAACTAAAACGGTAAGATGTGAGACCTTATAGAATCAGTTTTGTTGTCCGACGGTTAAAACGTTTTTTCTCAGGAACGGTAAACGTGTCAAGTTGAAATTTACGCTGTGTACTAATATTTATGGTCCCTTAGTCGTGTAAGAAATTTAAGCTTCTAAGTCAATGCAATCAAAATATACGGCCATATATGTCAAATATTTTGATACTGGCAAAATCTATCATTAAAAACTAAATCATATTTCCCGCTGACCTGGAATCAAGAAATTTGGCAATAAGCAAGGTTTCACCGTACAACTAAAAGTAAAAAATCGAAAACTTGTTATTTATATTACACATAATTTTTTTTATTATTTGCTATCCGACTTTTTGTCTGTCAGTCTGCCCTTTGAGACTCGTTTTTCTCAGGAACGAGTAGGCGTATCACGTCGAAACTTATGACACATACTAAGATCTAAGGTTCCTCAGGGTTATAATAAATGTAGCCTAAGCCAATTCAGTCAAATAATACGGTTATTTGTGGCATATATATTTTGGCAATCGCAAACTCAGTCATGAAAATGTATAGGCTATATCCCGTTGACCTACAATCATAAACTAAGACAGGAAGCATGGTTTCACAGTGAAAATAACGAAAAACCAGGAAATTGTTAATTTGTAATTATGTCACACAAAAATCATTTCTTTTGTCATTTGTTATCCGACTTTATACTTAAAATTGAAGCACTCCAGAAAGTCTTGGAATTCACAGGACCAATATCTTTCTAGTACCAATGTCGACAACAGGCAAAAATTTTCGAGATTCCAGGTTCTCGGAATGCATGAACTGTCTCTATACATAGTTAAGTTTATACGGAACCCTCAGAACGCGAGCACTACTCGTTCCGTCAGAAATTTTTACTAGATCTTCCACTTCCACCAAATCCGCTTTTATCACTCGTGTTGTCATCCAGTTCTTCACAGCGTTTGACACTGGTCCCGTGTACAAACAATGTGTTTTAAACAATACAAATTCCCATTTGTTATTGTTTAAAGTGCACCACACTCACTCTGCTGCAGTAATTAAAACTACTGTTTGGCTCCTAAAACTAATTATGTCACAGTAGATTCATATGAAGCGATAAGCCTCCAAAGCATGGTGTTTTTAATTTAGCCCAGCTAAAACTGTTAAAAGCAAAAGATTATTACGATTTTTGGTGGTTTGAGCATGTATTTTCATTACTGAGTAAAGCTTCGTGTATGCATAACCCATGTCGTCTTTCCCTGTCACTAGCGGCTATCAGTTCACGATACGTCATATCTTATTTTTAGGTCTGAATATGCGTCCCAACCATGTGCAGTATTCCACTTTCAGATCTTCCAGACTTCCACTTTACGTTTCCATCGAACCAAGCCGTTTTCGTTGCTTATTTTTTGAACCAATTGAAGGGGATAGATGGAAGAAAGCATTCCCTCTCGATCGACCAATGATGATATTGATTACTTTCATCTGTTTGGTTTTTCAATGCACTTCATGTTGGCCACAAGTGGTTTAACCTGTACTGCTAGGAAGCGCTTTCTGTTATGTAAATTGGCCTGTATCAATGCAGTTACGTTGTTTTCTTTAATTTATCGTAAAATATGAAAATTAAACATATCTATAAACATTCCTATTACGAGGGCTACTTTTTTCTACTTTCCACCGTCCCAAAATCAGAACCACAGTGAACATAAAAATGTTTTATTTGCAACATTTAGCTCCACCCTCCAATTAATTTTCTCCTTACTGCCTCTCCGATTTAAACATTTGTCGTGGTACCAACTTGCCGATATCCTCGTCATAGAAGGCAGCCGCATCTGCTTTCTGCCAGTTGCCTACACTAGTATTCAGCTCACTGTCTATGCTAAAATGCTGTTCTCACAGCCAGCGGTTTATGTGAGTGAAGAGATGAAAATGAGAGGGGGACAGATCCGGGTTGTATGGTGGCTGATAAAACACCTCTCGTCGAAAGTGCTGCGGGGGCGTCATTGTTGCACCTGCAGCGCACGGCCGAGCGTTGCCAAGAAGAAGCAGACGCATGACAGTTACATCATGCGGACTGCGTGAAGTCAGGGGGAACCCTTCAACAGACACTTCACAATATTGTTCTAAGCATCTCTACTTGCTCACTTCATACTTGAACGGAAAAGTGCGACATGACGCGATCGGGCTTACGAGAGACGCTGTGCAACACATCCGTGCAGATCTTTCTCAGATTTCCACTGTGGTTTTAATTTCGCGACCAACGGAGGTTGAAAGAAACAGCCATCGTATTGCCGCGCACATTTCGTTTCCATACAGCTTTACGCTGAAGAAGGTCCTATGGACGTTCCCTTCTAATAGTATGTAAACAACAAATTGTCTTTCTTAAAGACTAATCATTTTAACTACCGTTTCCTGCTATTCTTTTCCCTTTTGCTTCGGTTGTCTGCTATTAACTCACTTTTAATTACGTTATATTTACGTACATTTCGAGAACGACGTTATTCAAAGTCATTTACATTCGATTCTTAGGCTCCGTTTATGAATGGTTTCTTGGTTTTCGTCTTAGTTAGGTTCAGGTAGTACCTTGATCAGTGAGTACTTTCTTCAAATATTTCAGACTGACTTACACCATGCGTGAAAGCTAACGTTCCTGTTTCATGACTGTCATTTTCATCACCTGCTTGCAGCAATGTCCGTTTTTCTAATATGACGTCTGCCATCTACTGCATATAACTGGTGACATATTCTGAACTATAGTACATATCTGAAATACACATTCGTCTTCATAGTATAATTCCCCTACGTTTGTGAAATATAATTCTTCAAGGTCTTCAAGAAAGTGCACTAGCAACGTCAATGAGGAAATGTTTTGCTACACACGTAGTAAAACACCCAAACACCATATCACATCTAAGGAAGTAGAAAAAAAAGATGAGACTAAATGACCAAATGTACATATGTAGGTCTTGTAGATATATTGTAATGCAGCACCCAGCATTACTGAACGGTAAACGTGTCCAGACGCTGCCTGAGTTTAATGCATAAGCCGGTCATTAGCAGGTTAAGAGTACTTAAAAAGAACACACTTTACTGATCACTGAAACGTGGTATAAAAATCACAATATCACCAAGTTCGTTACCTAAAAGAACCCGGAAATACCAGCCGCAAAATACGTAGAACATATTGGTGAAATGTAGATTTTGAGGAATGTCGAGTGATGGGTAGAATGAAGGGCTGGAGACCAATCGCGGAATTTACCTGTTGTGGCATAGGCCGATCTCGGTGAACGTACAATCGGATGATCTAATGACTATTTGATCTCTGCCACTCACTACAGGGACTTTATCAGTGCGCTGCCTCGCCCTCTCGTGAAGTCACCGAGGCAGCTTTGTAGGGCTGCTATAGTTCACATTATACAAACCAGAACTCCACCGGCAAACTTTCAGAGGTGGTAGTACAAACCAGATCAAGGAAAAAAGTCTGTTAAACATGGACTCTAAAATGCACACATCAAGAGCGATGAGTATTTGTTCGTCTCTGCCACTGTGAGACATAACTTTTCTATCCAAAGCTCTTTGCTTTCCATATTTTGAGAGGTGGTACCATGGACCAAAACAAGAAAAGAACAGTAAACATGGGTTCTAAAGTGCATACCTTAATAGCTATGACCATTCGTTCATCTCCCTATTGTGAGACACAGCTCTTCTACTGAACAAGAGTTCTACATCTTAGGATAACCGTTTTAGAACTTACGTTATGGGATATTTTTTTCTTGGTTTGGTGTGTACAACGTCATCAAAAAACACAGACAGCAAAGATCTTGCAACTGAAGAGATTTGTTTCACAGTATCGAGGATGTACAAGTGCTCATAGCTGTTAAAATATGCATTTTAAATTCTATGTATACCGGACATTTTTGGCTTATTTTACTCCACACTACCACTTCTGGGAGTTGTCGGTGGAGTTGCGGTTCATCCATATAAGAAAAACGATAGCAGAACAATGTACAAAGCTTCAGCCCAGAAATGATAAAAGTGCTCAAAATGGCTCTGAGCACTGTGGGACTTAGCACCTGAGGTCATCTGTCCCCTATAACTTCGAACTACTTAAACCTAACTAACCTAAGGACATCACACATAGCCATGCCCGAGGCAGGATTCGAACCTGCGACCGTAGCGGCCGCGCGGTTCCAGATTGAAGCACCTAGAACCGCTCGGCAACTGCGGCTGGCGGTAAAAGTGCGTATGGCATTATTAGCTGGGAGACCTTATCTGGGATGTTCGCCCCCATGATGGAAGTGTTTTTATTTGACACCACTTTGGAGACTTGTGCTTCGATGATGATGAAATGTTGATCAGGACAAACACACACACTTTGTCCCAAGTGGAGACAATCACCAAAGCTGCTGGGAAACAAACCTGGGGCTTCGAGATTGAGAGTCAGCAACACTAATCAAAGGGTCACGAACAGCTGACAGGCGAGTAATGGTAGAAACTTTATGTTCCTGAGACGAAGAGGAGAAAAATCCTGTATAATACTGATGTCTAAACCTGTTCGCATCTGCATAATAGCCCTTGATAATGGGGGTGGGGCGGGTTAGATGTGTTGTTTCCATACTTCTTTCACCTCAGTGTTTTACAGTATCTGCTTGAAATGCATGACATCAATTACAGCAAAAGACCGCGACGTCCCAGTGTTGGCTACCACGCTAATATTAGCATTCCAGGTCACGCATCTCGCAAAAACCGTGAGCAGACCAAAATCTAAGATATTTTCGTTGGTCAAACATAAACCAAAAACCTGAAACGTTACGACAGCAGAAAGTACAGTGGAGACACTGTCCCATACCCACGATAACCCACCGGCCATATTAAACATCTTGTAACAAAATGTAAGCTCATAATCCGGTTTAAAAATGCATCAAGATACGGCAGACCTTAACTCATTGTAGGCCATATCAGATTCGATATTGTATGATCGTGTCCTACATTGTGACCTGTCTGTTACCGATAACATTAATTAAACCTGTTGCCTCATTATTGACAGATTTCCCCTGACTGAACCAATACTACGACTATTGAGTAAATAGGTATAATTAAACCTTTTTGTTGATTCCCGTTTGCACGATTTTCAATTTAATACTGGTCTCTGTTCGTTCTGTGACAAGCAAAGTGACAAGCTCATAAATTACGTGCGATGCAGATGCCGCATGTCAGTTTGTGGAATGGATTTCAATGTCTGATGAACTTGTTCTGTCAACACAGGGACGGTTAATGTTGATTGTGGATGATGTTGGAGTTGTAGCTCGATTATGTCCCGTATTTACTCGATTGGAAACAGTTGAATAGCCTGTTTATATGTTTGTATATTGGCAGCGTTATAGACGGCCTTAACATCACTGACTGCCCTCTGTAAGAGACTCTGTAGCTGGTCGGACTCGCAGTTAGAAGTTAACAGTTAGCAGTGTTGGAGATTGGAAGTGTTAGCGATAGCGGACGGTTTGGACGTGTGCCCGTCATGGAGATTTAGTATTCGTTGGATATGGATTGTAAAATGATGATTGATGTATCTGCTAATTATAGGATAGTGGAATTATTTATGAAAATACAATTTTTGGAACTGGATATCACATGGTTAAGGTAAAATGTGCTAAATACATTATTTGCTCAGCAACAAATCTTTCCTTTCCTAACGACATGCTTATTAGTAGTTAGAGCCTAAAGCAGTTAGAATCTTTTACATAGTTGGCTGTAGTTGCTGCTTGCTGTTATCACTGTAGTTTGAGTAATGAAGATTGTGTGTGAGGTAATTGTGTTATCTTTGTATAGTACGGGTAATAAACGAGTAGGATAAGTTTGAGTTGTATTTGTCAGGGAAAATTCGGTAGGTCAGTGCTGAAGTGATAAAAACAAGTAAAGCAACTGTAGGTTCTGTTACACTCAGCAGTTTAAGAAGATTCAGTTATCATTCAGCAGTTTAAGTGTAAAAACGTAGATGTTTCAAGAGATCTGGTGGCCTATCAGGGCAAGGCAGCATGTCGACGTTCTATAGTGCATGTTGAACTACAACAGCGATATATGGGCGAGCGTTATCCTGTTAGAAAGCACCTCCTGGAATATTGTGCACGAATGGCAGCACAATGGATCTAATCACCAGACTGACGTACAAATTTACATTCATAATGTCTGGGACAGCCACGAGAATCTTCCTACTGTCATACGAAATTGTACCCCAGCCATAACTACAGGTGTAGACCCAGATAAGGTGGTTGCAGGCCGTCAACTGGCCTCCATCTAACCAACGCATGGCCATCGTTCGTGCCTAAACAGAACCAGCTTTCATCAGAAAACGCAACAGATCTCCACCATAGCACCCAGTCAGCTCTCGCTTGACATCATTGAAATTGCTATTGGCTGTGGTTTGGGCCTAGTGGAATGCACGCTACAGGGCACCTGGCTCGAAACTGTCCTCGAATTAACTTATTTGTAACAGTTTGTTGTTGTGTCACTGTGGTGCCAACTGCTGCTCAGACTGCTGCTGCAGATGCAGTATGATGCACCAGAGTCATGCGCCGAACACAACAGTCATTGCTCACGGTAGTGCCATGTGGCAATCCGGAGCCCAGTCTTCTTCCCACCGGACATTCCCTTGACCACCGCTGCTAGCGATCATATACAGTGACTACAATACTGGCAAGTCTTTGCGAAAATATCTTGGAAGGGACATCCAACCCCTTGTAGCCCTACTACACTAGTGAGGTGTTGATAATGGTGCCTATGTCGTCTTCAGGCATTCTGGACTAACTTCAACTCATCAGGTCCAATCTCAAACGCAACTAACGCTCAAGACCGTTACAGTGTATATTTCAAGCAAACCTGATTTGTATCCTCGTAGTGGCACTGCTAGCACCACTGTGACTGGCGCGAAATTGGAATAGGCATCACCTTTCAGGTATAGAAACACGCCTACCAGGTTTCGCTTATGTCACCCAACTCCTTCAAGGTGATGCAATTATTTTCCCGTGAGTGTAACTCAGCTTCTAGTACTGCTTTCGTGACACTGCGGTGGGGCGGGTATGAAATGCGTCGCTGTGTGTTTGTTCATCGTCTTTCATCGTACTGTGCACTACAAAAATTCCACCTACCTCAGTACGGCGTCTGAGCACCAGCCCGTTTCTCTGCATAAGTAGATATTGTACAGAAAATGTTAAAAGCAGCGTTGACGAAAAACACCGTCAATACATACGTTTGCAAAGTCCACGTAAACACGGGTAGTGAGCTATCCTGTAATATCCTGAAAAATTTCGGTGGAGGGCGACTGCTTCATCTCTTCAGAAAAATGTCAAAATTTTGCAACGAGTTCTTTTATTTCTGTTGTAACTGCGAACAGGACGGTCGCGGGGTAGCACTGACGAAAGAAGCGGCGGGACCCGCGGAGAGGCCCGCGAACAACAACACAACGGAAAAGGATGGACACGACCAACGTAGGACAGAACGAATATGACAAGACCGAACAACAGAGTCACAAGGAAACAAACTCGTACACGAACCAGGAAGAAAGCAGTCTAGCGCAAGCGAGGTTTAAACCTACGTTAGCGAGATTAGACTGATTGGACGAGCTTTCTTTTTCCTTTATTGTATTTCGATTCCCCCCGAAGGGGACGGCCTGACAGCAGCTTATTACGCTGCTCTGCAGCCTACAGACTTTTTTAAAACGTAAGAAGAAGTTAAGAAACAATAGAAACAGGCGATAAAACTGGGACTTAAATTGTAAAACGGCGGAAAATTGTGGAAAGTTAAAACAAAGCAGAGGGTTGGCAAAGTGAGTAAAAGACACAGGATGCAGACAGGTAACATAGTAGACAGACAATTAAAAAAACACGGCGACAGTCTGGTTTCCGTTCGAAAGAGATATGAAATCACACCCAGCGACAGTATGATGGCCGTTCGCAACACTTCGGAAAAGGCACACAACACTGAACACTCACTGTAAACACTGCACTAAAATGTCGGCACAAAGAGGACACACCATAGCCTAGGGCAGATGGGAGGAGGTGGGGGTGGACCTGGACAGATGAGGGGGAAAACAAGGAGGGAGGAGAGGAAAAACGAAAAAACGAAAGGGGAAGGGAACCAAAGGAGGGAGAGGACTCGTAAAGGGGGGAGGGGTAGGTCAGACGCGAGAGGGAGTGGGAAAAGGCAGAGGAGGGAAATGCAAAAGGATTCGGGGGAGAGAAAGGGGTCAGAGGGAGGGTAGGTGGGGAAAAAAGAGGATGGAAGTGGGGGGAGAGGGAGCCAACGAAAAGGATGGAGGAAAGGAGGGGGGTGAGGATCAGAGTTGATAGGAGGGATAAATGGAGGGAGAGAGGGCATCATCTGGGAGGGGGAGTTGATGTAAGCGACCTTGGGAAAGGAAGTGAAGGGTGTAGAGATGGAGGGTAGGGGGGACACAATAGTGAAGATGTGGCAGGGGGTGGGGATGGGAGAGGAGAGGAGCAACCAGGGGGTGAGGGGGATCAAGGCGGCGGGAAGTGTAGAGTATGCAGATATAACTGGATGAGCGAGTGGCGGGCGCTTAAGTACGCTCTCGGGGGCGCCGCTATTGGCCGCTGGGACCACGTGTTCCACTGTGGCGCCCCCACACTAAAGCGGGCCAGGAGGTGCGAGCCGCTACAGCTTAAGGTGCAGCGACCTCTATGGGTCTTCGACGTCCATGACGTCTGGCGCGGATTCAAATTCCGCGGCGCGCGGTACCAGGATTTCTTTACGTTCAAAATTAAGCACTTGCCATCAGCCCATACTTAATTAACGAATAATTTCACTGTCCTCAGCCCATAGTTAATACAACCCAGAATACACACAAGGCAGCCAGAAATGTACGTAAGTCCGTGAGACGCCCTGCTAAACCCGCAGGACAGGACAGGTAGTTTAAGTTTTAGAAAGGGGCTAAAAAACGTGGCGGTCAGTTACACTCGAACATACAACTTTTTATTTGATCAAACATTACAAGAGCCAAGAAAAATTTGAAAAAAAAAACACAGCTTTACCTTTGGAACTTAATTAGCAGATGAATGCGCCATATAATCTCATGCCTTAAGGGCAAGACCAATTTAATTTAAAAACGGCTGAAAGCCAATAACTTAAAGCTCAACCAAAATCAGAAATTTAAAAGGCAAAGCCTTATCTTAAAACAGTTCTTAAATTAAGCTGAAGGCCCAAACTATCTGACACCTTAAGGGCAAAAAAAAACATAATCTAAAAATTGGCTATAAGCCATACGAGTACATAGAACAAGAACAAACAAAAAAAGGCAGTACACCCAACGGCGCTCAGAAGTTCCGAGGGTCGGTCTGGAATTTAAACACTAACACTCGCTTACGTGAGACAGGCAATCGGCCCAACCATTGTCAATAGGACGACAACCCAACCGACAGACAGTCAACGGATCCACGGACAAGCTAAACTCCACTCACCCGACCAGCACACAACAAGGAGTTCAATGGAACAACGTAGAAGGCTTTGGCGCCCACAACCAATTATAACTTGCCAACTTGAAAACACAGGTTGTTGCTCGCGGGAATATCCCAACAGCCGACAACGAACTCCTAATGACACAATTTGAGCAGTCGTGACTTGCTGGTAAATTAAGTCAAAACTCAACTTTCATGTCCAGGATCGGTGAGCCACGAACCTCGTAGCAATGGGAACGACACCACACACTCCGACACCGCATAGAGACTGCCAGTAGGCCTGGCCAATATACGCGCCGCGGAGATTTCCTTGCAGCCCCACGCCAACCGACACATTCCCGAACACAGCCCACCCAGAAACTATAAGCGCCAGGCCTAAAACAGTCCAAGGTGCGGATATCGATACACACTGCTGCTGCCACTCGTGGAAAGAGGATAACAGCATAATCGCAATAACTGTGGGAGACTAAACACAGAACAGCAACCAAGGTTTAATCCAACGCATAGCATGAACCAGCCACGGCTCAGTCCGACCCGAATTATTACGCGATTTACAGTCATTACTCTGCTACAACATATGAGTTTCACATTCGGTCCTTTTCAGTGGATTTCTAATAAAGAAACTGCTCGCCAGGTATTCCATAAAAGAGCATGAAACATGCCATGCGGAATTGTAAAAAGGCTGAAAGTTCACAAGCGTTTATCTTTCCAACAGATCACTTCACAAAGCTCAGATTTTCACAATATGTCCGTAAATGCCACTGCTTTCACTGCAGTACAATACAGACGCGAGAAACCAGTAACTTCTTCATTTTACTCGCAATGTAGACGGACACGTCCAACATGACCTGCACGTCTGATAGTTAGCCAGCGACTCACTCACTGACGTTTCTTCCAGGGCCTATAAGAACTTGATAGAGCGCGGTAAATGCTTAACTCAGATTGGTGGTTCAAAATGAACAGCCAATCAAAACAATCCTTCGAGTTCTACCTCACGCCAAAACTGTCCTACGCCAATCAATATTCACAGATGCATTTACGTTACGTCATCATGCAAATCGTAAAAAATATTTAACAAAACCAAACGAAAAGAAAACTAATCTTGAAATGACTTTAGAAAATCATTACTCTGCAAATGGCTATTCTGGCTGCCTTCTTACAAAAACAAGTACCCTTGGACATACATCAGCAAGGTAGGGAAATTACAGCTTTCATTGCAACTGCTTGCTTCACACTTTCCCATGAAAGAGTTATGTAATGTTTAACATCACATAATATTGAATCTTCACGTATGTCACACACACACACACACACACACACACACACACACACACACAGTCACTCTCATTTATTCACACAACGAAACAAATAGTTATTAAATAAATATTAATCCTTTCTGAATTCTATGTTACGAAAATGGAAAGTAGTGAAAGTTTTTAATTATAAAAAACCTTAATAAGTTGTTTTAACATTTTGTGAACTTCGGTAATGATTCCGAATTATGCTAAAAGACAAACTGTTATGAATCCTAACTGACTTTAATCTTACAAGTGCCGGTTTGGGATGTTTTAAGTAATTTTCTGCAATTCTGAAAGTATTCCAGCTAGAAAGCTGAGATTTTTACACAGTCTTCTTTTTAATAAAAAGGGAAGTATATTGACTTTTAACTAAATTGATTAATATTTAATATAGTTTATTTAGATCCTTAGGTGCTTGAATATTTTGCCGCTAGAACTGACACAGGTAGCGCTTCCCACGGCTAGGATAGTGACAGGTGCGAATGAGTCACGCTAAGATACAAGCGTCTGTTTCTATCACCGCCAACGGCTCCAAAGCTACGAGCCGTACAGCAAGATTGCTTATTGCAGTAGAATGCTATTGCGTATTGACTCGCGACGTTACAACACCTTCAACATTAAACGATGTATTCCCTGTATTTACTCCGATTCACACAAATCTGTAGTGACCTATTACTGTCTTGAATACACATTTCATATTACCTGTTTTTCTGGGCTCCGAAACACTGATCTTCGTTATCAATATCTCTTCATTCAGGTTTGTAAAACTGGATGCAAACGGGTATTCTTGCGCCTACATAGTTAGTGTATGACAGCCCACCACTGCCAACAACGACACACTTACTTTCATGTCCAAGCTCTATTACACAATACAGAAAACGCTCGTTATAACGCAAAAAAATAAAAAATTGCGTAACTGGCCTAAGAACTGTTCAGAATATCTTAACAAGACATCCTACCTACCAAACCGCCTAGTGGAGATACCATAGCCTTACACGTTGTCCCACATCACGAAACAATTGGGCTCGTTTGCCATCAAGCACGAATCACCTTGCATTCTGTTCGCGTAATGCAGCGTCTCCAATAAGTTGGCTATTGCAGTACACGAAAAGTTAATATGCTTTCACTCCATCAGTCATCATGGAAAGAAGCCCGGTGTTCCAAAATGATACCTAAGAAACACCAAAAACCATGATTCGTTATTTGTATGCTGTCATACAAGATTGTTTACGAGTTAATACTTCCCATCACAACTTAATCCTTCCACAACAGCAAATAACATACTCTCTTTAGAACTGAGAACCATTGTAGGACACCACATTGTACAATGTGGCTGTACAGCCACATTTTATTAATCCGCCTAAAACGTATCCCTGGAACAAGTCATAGTTGTCCACCACTTTAATGTCATACGATACTCACACATGCAGTTCATTGGTACGTTCAAGTTTTCCGCCTAAGTAAAAAGAAAAGAAAGCACTGAAGCGATCGTGTAGCACTGATATGGCCGAGAGACTCCATACGGGGAAGTTAGACCGCCGGAATGCAAGTCTCATTTCAGGTGGCGCCACATTGGGCGACTTGTGTGTCGCTTCCACTAAGTATTAGTAACGTATAAAATCTTTTCTAAATATCTCACGCTGTGAATGTGTATTGTGAAATACAAATAACGAAAATATTCTGAAAACAGAATCATTCATTGCGGATGCGCACTGTTGTTCTTACCTTGCCATCATCTGAACTGCAAACGGAGACCATCTAAGCCATATAAGGTGTATCGTGCCCCTATTGGGAGCAGAGGACATGGAACGCGTCTACACATCACTTTGATCCAAATTGTAGTGTACTACCTGACTCATTATGGCCCTGACAGCAACCACAAAACCTTGGATGTGTATGTGGCTTTCCGACATCATCCTCAGTATTCGGTCTGGAAACAGCAGACCAATTTCCTGACAACATTTTCGTAATGTCTGCCAGAACACTATCAAACCAGGAAAAAAACGTAATTATCACCAGAGTGAAAGAACTTGGGATAAATGTTTAGTCTATTTTTCATTTCTCCTAAATATCAAAAACAACCAAAACATTCGCGAATATTCATCTGACAGACTGCACGAACAACCTGTATGACAGAGAGTTCTTTGATTATGCGCTTTTTCGGGAAGAAGGGAGTGAGTCCATTTCCCACACACTAGCAGGAGGCACATATCACTTTACCACAAGATTATTTACATTTGTGAAGGCAAGCCCTAAATTTAAAAGAACCTTCCTGATTAAAGTATTCGTAACAGGATTAGCCCTTTTGCTCACATGAAGGTCTTCCTAATCCATGTGAGAGAATCCGACTATCTATTCTCATCGCCGGCAGCGGTGGCCGTGCGGTTCTGGCGCTGCAGTCCGTAACCGCGGGACTGCTACGGTCGCAGGTTCGAATTCTGCCTCGGGCATGGGTGTGCGTGATGTCCTTAGGTTAGTTAGGTTTAAGTAGTTCTAAGTTCTAGGAGACTTATGACCTAAGATGTGGAGTCCCATAGTGCTCAGAGCCATTTGAACCATTTTTTTTTCTTCTCATCATATTTCTGGACTTATACTCTTTCGCCCGAAGAAGAGCGAGATTTTGACGACAACGCTGTTGTCTGTACTGAGATATCTACATCTACATCCATACTGCGCAAGCAACCTGACGGTGTGTGGCGGAGGGTACCCTGAGTACCTCTATCGGTGCTCCCTTCTATTCCAGTCTCGTATTGTTCGTGGAAAGAAGGATTGTCGGTATGCTTCTGTGTGGGCTCTAATCTCTCTGATTTTATCCTCATGGTCTCTTCGCGAGATATACGTAGGAGGGAGCAATATACTGCTTGACTCTTCGATCAAGGTATGTTCTCGAAACTTTAACAAAAGCCTATACCGAGCTACTAAAAAATGGTTCAAATGGCTCTGAGCACTATGGGACTTAACATATTAGGTCATCAGTCCCCTAGAACTTAGAACTACTTAAACCTAACTAACCTAAGGACATCACACACATCCATGCCCGAGGCACGATTCGAACCTGCGACCGTAGCATTCCCGCGGTTCCGGACTGCAGCGCTTACAACCGCACGGCCACCGCGGCCGGCTACCGAGCTACTGAGCGTCTCTCCTGCAGAATCTTCCACTGGAGTTTATCTGTCATCTCCGTAACGATTTCGCGATTACTAAATGATCCTGTAACGAAGCGCGCTGCTCTCCGTTGGATCTTCTCTCTCTCTTCTATCAACCCTATCTGGTACGGATCCCACATTGCTGAGCAGTATTCAAGCAGTGGGCGAACAAGCGTACTGTAACCTACTTCCTTTGCTTTCGGATTACATTTCCTTAGGATTCTTCCAATGAATCTCAGTCTGGCATCTGCTTCACCGACGATCAACTTTATATGATCATTCCATTTTAAATCACTCCTAATTCGTACTCCCAGATAATTTATGGAATTAACTGCTTCCAGTTGCTGACCTGCTATTTTGTAGCTTAATGATAAGGGATCTATCTTTCTATGTATTCGCAGCACATTACACTTGTCTACATTGAGATTCAATTGCCATTCCCTGCGCTGCAGATCCTCCTGCATTTCAGCACAATTTTCCATTGTTACAACCTCTCGATACACCACAGCATCATCTGCAAAAAGCCTCAGTGAACTTCCGATGTCATCCACCAGGTCATTTATGTATATTGTGAATAGCAACGGTCCTATGACACTCCCCTGCGGCACACCTGAAATCACTCTTACTTCGGAAGACTTCTCTCCATTGACAATGACATGCTGCGTTCTGTTATCTAGGAACTCTTCAATCCAATCACACAATTGGTCTCATAGTCCATATGGTCTTACTTTGTTCATTAAATGACTGTGGGGAACTGTATCGAACGCCTTGCGGAAGTCAAGAAACACGGCATCTACCTGGGAACCCGTGTCTATGGCCCTCTGAGTCTCGTGGACGAATAGCGCGAGCTGGGTTTCACACGACCGTCTTTTTCGAAACCCATGCTGATTCCTACAGAGTAGATTTCTAGTCTTCAGAAAAGTCATTATACTCGAACATAATACGTGTTCCAAAATTCTACAACTGATCGACGTTAGAGATATAGGTCTTTAGTTCTGCACATCTGTTCGACGTCCCTTCTTGAAAACGGGGATGACCTGTGCCCTTTTCCAATCCTTTGGAACGCTACGCTCTTCTAGAGACCTACGGTACACCGCTGCAAGAAGGGGGGCAAGTTCCTTCGCGTACTCTGTGTAAAATCGAACTGGTATCCCATCAGGTCCAGCGGCCTTTCCTCTTTTCAGCGATTTTAATTGTTTCTCTATCCCTCTGTCGTCTATTTCGATATCTACCATTTAGTTATCTGTGCGACAATCTAGAGAAGGAACTACAGTGCAGATTTCCTCTGTGAAACAACTTTGGAAAAAGACATTTAGTATTTCGGCCTTTAGCCTGTCATCCTCTGTTTCAGTACCATTTTGGTCACAGAGTGTCTGGACATTTTGTTTCGATCCATCTACCGCTTTGACAAAAGAGCAAAATTTCTTTGGGTTTTCTGCCAAGTCATTAAACAGAACTTTACTTTCGAATTCGTTGAACGCCTCTCGCATAGCCCTCCTCACACTACATTTCGCTTCGCGTAATTTTTGTTTGTCTGCAATTCTTTAGCTATGTTTATGTTTGCTGTGAAGTTCCCTTTGCTTCCGCAGCAGTTTTCTAACTCGGTTGTTGTACCACGTTGGCTCTTTTCCATCTCTTACGATCTTGCTTGACATATACTCATCTAACGCATAATGTTCGATGGTTTTGAACTTTGTCCACTGCTCCTCAACACTATCTGTACTTGAGACAAAACTTTTGTGTTGAGCCGTCAGGTACTCTGAAATCTGGTTTTTGTCACTTTTGCTGAACAGAAAAATCTTCCTACCCTTTTTAATATTTCTATTTACGGCTGAAATCATCGTCGTCACCCAAGCTCAGAGAAGCTTAGAACCGATTTGACGTAAGCCCACCTGGTGTAATAATTCGCAGATTGCTATGGTCATGTTGAGTTTTGGATGATCATCATGAACAGTAAAATACATCTGGCGCCGTTCTAGTGTTGTGTCTATGTAACATCAGCGACATACCTGTGTGTAGCTTTACCGTGCAACGTTAAATACAATGCCTGAGAAAAAAGTGAAGTACCTGGATGCGGAGGAGAAAAAGTGGGTGGAGAAGGTATGTGATGTTATTACATTGATTACGTGATCGAGTCACACTTACAACGAACTTGGCAGTATAAGCATATTTATCAGTTCGACGTTGCCTGGATGCCTGCACTGAATGGGTTGGGAAGGATGTCATAAAACCATTGTGTCCTCTCCTAGTACAAGTTGGAGCACAACTGTTGTAACTGGTACAGAGGCAAAGTTGATATCCGAACAGGTCTCGCACACAGAGGGCTATCGATAAACATACCTGAGACTCTTGCTTGCCACGCGAGTACCTAAAAATCAAGCAGACAGCTCATAGAGAAACCTACAATGTGTGGACGAGCTTTTTTCATGTTGCCCATGACGCACTGTTGGGATATCACTTTTCCCTCACTCAGTACAAGATGTGACCCTAAGTCACACCTGAGGGTTCCCCACATTATGACGCAAAGAGTGACGCTGCTGTGGCTCTCCAAAGCAACGAGAGAATGGGACATCTCGCAGGTCGCCGCCAAACTGGGTTAGAGCAGAACAACGGTTTCATCGTTGAACACAATATAGCGTCATTCGTCAGCAGTCCATACTTCCAGATCAGGATACCACCCTGAACGCACTTGCTTCTGTTGTGGTGTTAATACCAACGTAAGCATGGGACGACAATTTCATAGTTCGGCTGCTGTTAGGTCTCCGACCAATCGTGCCGAATGACACAGACCGTTGCAGGGAGCCCATTACTTCTTCTCAGATGACAGGCACAGATGTGGAGTTAGGATGTACTTGGTGCACATTGCGGCGATCATCGCTTGTGGTGGTAAGATGTAGTAGATCAGAACCTTCACGATGTTCCTGTGAAGGCCAATATTGAGTCAACAGCACATACGATTGCTCCAT
Organism: Schistocerca nitens; assembly: GCF_023898315.1. Classification (NCBI taxonomy): domain Eukaryota; kingdom Metazoa; phylum Arthropoda; class Insecta; order Orthoptera; family Acrididae; genus Schistocerca; species Schistocerca nitens. The sequence goes on from NC_064615.1 coordinate 668,546,692, forward strand.
AACCATAGACATTCCACGCTTTCACCAGTGGGTCAAATGGAGTTTCACAATGAGGCCATTTCCAATACCTGTCAGGTGTTGCTAAGCCTGTCTCACATGTGTATCCAGCATATCCACGTCCTCCATAATGATCACTTAACTGCTGACGCTGTTTTCGCCCCGTATCTACCTACCAGGCCTTGTGAGAACAGCAAACATGAGCAACCCTGAAGATTCGCTTGGCAGTTCTATCTGACACAGAGAACAGCAACTCTAAGCATTTACGTACCCGGCATTAGCGTGTACATATATGAAATTACATTGAAATCCGGCCCTGTAAGAGACAGTATATAATAGGACGCTGACAATAACAGAAGTACGAAGGGTGACTGGACAACGTCGATTTACTAGGAGAATTCTCGTAAAATGGAAATTACACAAGGTGAAGAAAAATTCTCGCACTCAAACTTGCAGCGCGATTCCTCACATACTAATGTAAGTACCCTGCTGGTACACTACTGGCCATTAAAACTGCTACACCAACAAGAAATGCAGATGATAAAGGAGTATTCATTGGACAAATATATTATACGAGAACTTACATGTGATTACATTTTCACGCAATTTGGGTGCATAGATCCTGAGAAATCAGTACCCAGAACAACCACCTCTGGCCGTAATAACGGCCTTGATACACGTGGGCATTGAGTCAAACAGAGCTTGGGTGGTATGTACAGGTACAGCTGCCCATGCAGCTTCAACACGATACCACAGTTCATCAAGAGTAGTGTATGGCGTATTATGACGAGCCAGTTGCTCGGCCACCATTGACCAGACGTTTTCAATTGGTGAGAGATCTGGAGAATGAGCTGGCCACGGCAGCAATCGAACATTTTATGTGTCCAGAAAGGCCCGTACAGGACCTGCAACATGCGGTCGTGCATTATCCTACTGAAATGTTGGGTTTCGCAGAGATCGAACGAAGGGAAGAGCCACGGGTCGTAACACATCTGAAATGTAATGTCCACTGTTCAAAGTGCCGTCAATGGGAACAAGAGATGACCGAGACGTGTAACCAATGGCACCCCATACTATCATCCGGGTGATACGCCAGTATGGCGATGACGAATACACGCTTCCAATGTGCGTTCACCGTGATTTCGCCAAACACCGATACGACCATCATGATGCTGTAAACAGAACATGGATTCAACCGAAAAAATGACGTTTTTCCATTCGTGCACTCAGGTTCGTCGTTGAGTACACCATCGCAGACGCTCCTGTTTGTGATGCAGCGTCAAGGGTAACAGCAGCCAAGGTCTCCGAGCTGATAGTCCTTGCTGCTGCAAACGTCGTCGAACTGTTCGTGCAGATGGTTGTTGTCTTGCAAACGTCCCCATCTGTTCACTCAGGGATCGAGACGTGGTTGCACGATCCGTTACAGTCATGCGGATAAGATGCCTGTCATCTCGACTACTAGTGATACGAAGCCTTTGGGATCCTGCACGGCGTTCCGTATTACCCTCCTGAACCCACCGATTCCATATTCTGCTAACAGTCATTGGATCTCGACCTATGCGAGCAGCAATGTCAAGATACAATAAACCGCAATCGCGATAGGCTACAATCCGACCTTCATCAAAGTCGGAAACGTGATGGGACGCATTTCTCCTCCTTACACGGGGCATCACAACAACGTTTCACCAGGCAACGCCGGTCAACTGCTGTTTGTGTATGAAAAGTCGGTTGGAAACTTTCCTCATATCAGCACGTTGTAGGTGTCGCCACCGGCGCCCACCTTATGTGAATGCTCTGAAAAGCTAATCATTTGCGTATCACAGCATCTTCTTCCTGTCGGTTAAATTTCGCGTCTCTAGCACGTCATCTTCGTGTTGTAGCAATTTTAATGGACAATAGTATATGTTTGCATGTTGGCAGCGCTATAGATTGTATTAATATCGCTGACAGTGCTCTGCGCTCTCTGCAAGAAATTCTGTGGTTGGAAGGACTAGCGGTTAGCGAGCGGATGGAGAAGGGTTTGGACATGATTTTCTTAGTGGAGACTCAGTGTTGGTAGGACGTGTATTGTAAAATGAGGATGGATGTAGTTCGTATTGTTTGGGTAGTGGAATTATTGCAACTATGTAATTTTTGGAACTGGATGTCACATGTATAAGGTAAAATATTCGAAATACATTGTTTGATCTTCAACAATATCTTTCTTTTGCTAACCATATGCTCCCTACTAGTTAGTCTACAGTAGTTGCAATGTTTTTATTTAGCTGGCTGTAGTTGCTGCTTGCTGTAATTGCTGTAGTTTGCGTTACGAAGATTTTCTGTGAGGTAAGTGACTTATGAAAAAGTATGGGTTACTGTTAGAATTTCTTGCAATTCAGGGCCAATCTTATGTGTTAATTATTTGAAGCCATGTTGTCACTGTATAGCCGTCAGATTGCGCTGGGCTTGTATATTGTGGGCAATAAATGAATAGGTTAAGTTTGAGTTGTCTTTTTCAGGAAAAATTCTGTACGTCATTGTTTTAAATAATAAAAATAAGAGACCTGTAGCAGCACCTACTCATTAGTTTCACCTGGTAATGACTCAGTAGTTTCACTAGCAGCACAAAAACGTGTCTCACAAAATTTCTTACTGCTCCTAATCCTGGCAGTAAATGGACGCTGAAGACTGGCACTCTGGAAACACTGTAATCAGATTCACAGTAACAACCTCTGTTAACATACATCAGTAGTTTTGTGCAGTTGGTGCAGTTGACAGTGTTTTAGGATAGCTTGCAGAAGGTTGAGGGCTCGATTCAGGGTCGAGGCGTGTTTGTTATTATTTGCTAAATGCACTCTGCGTGGTATCTGGTGTCTCAATCGTCGTACAGTGATTGCAGTCGGTCTGTATCTACTAGATTCCGAACTTATTATCCGTATACCCTTCCCCCAGTGGCCCCATCGATTACTACCAACTTTTATTCTGGCCGCGTTGAGATCCATAACATTCCGTTGGGGTCTTACGTCACCAGTAGGTGGTTTGCAAATAATTTCCAAACTCGGTAACCATTTGTACATATTATCACCATGGAACCACTAATTATGCATTTGAACATTAAGTCTTATCACCGCATGCTATTTAGAAAGTATCTCTATGCGTTACTATTATTGTTATTATTAATATTATAATTGATGGAAATGTGGAAACATCACGTTACCATTATGGAAACCGTGTAAATGTCTGATATGTGTGGCTTATGAAACGGTGTGTATAATGAAATTGACAAATAAAAACATATACGCCTCTACCGAGAATCGAATCCTTGCTTTCCTGCAAGCTAACACAAACTGCACAGAATTAGCGCTACATGTTGACAGTGGCAATTATTGTACATGTGATTAAAGAGTTGCCTTAGTGCCAAATTTTAACATCTATTTACTGCTGGATATATATGCAGGACGAAATTTTGTGACACACATTTTTGTATTGCTAGATTGTGAGGAATCACGCTGGGAAGTCAGGGTGCGCCAATATTTCTTCACACTGTATGTGGATACATCTGAGCACAGCCCGACTGACATAGACACCAGGTGTATGACATACAACGTATGACTAGCAAACAGAGTTACAAGTGGTCACTTCAGTCTATGTGATCAACAGAATAAATGTGAAAACGGGCATAAATATAAATAACGACAAGACCTAAAATAGTCCAAAGTCAATGCAGTCAAAAATAGTTGGAATTTACAGTTAAGTCATAGTACCGACTGATGACTAGATGGGGCATTTGAAGACGACGAATGGACGAGAACAAAATATAAATAGATGAGTAAAAATGTCTGGTGTGCTTTTCTAAGCCACATAGAGCATTCAAAACTACGTAATAGATGTATCTGTATGTGAAAAGCTGTAATCAGTATTATTTATCAGCTTTCTCTTATAACAGTCGAAATATATATGTTGTCATGAAATTTAATGAATAATTTAATTATTAGTTGTATTCCGTTTCTTAACGAGAGTACTATTAGTCATAAAATAGAATTTTGATGAAATGTTCACTTTAATCACCTGTATCAACCCTTACCTTGCTATTTTTCAGGATGGACATTCGTGTGAAAAATGCATGATTGTATGCTCTGCATCACTTCACTGTGTGTCAGGCAGTTTCAATGGGTCTTCTATTTGCAAACTTTGACGCTACCCATTAGCAAACTATTTTCACTGAAGGAATGTTCGGTAAGTTAAATGTGATCGACAGTTGACCTGCAGGGCGCCCTTACTATGAGATGCCTGTGGCTTCCCCTCGATGTTAAACAACCAACGTAATCAGTTCGGCTACTTAGGGACTCCGCAATCTGTTTACGCTTCAGCAAGTTTACGCACTTTGCTAAGTGTTGGAGGCGATGTTGGTTGCGCGGAACGTGTATGCCAAGTATGGTGGACGGTAAAGCCGGCCCTCTTGCAGGGAGCTTCATGCCAGATAAACCCCGCAGTACAGGGGCGAAGAGGCGACGTACGCCAACTCGGCGGCGGCGCCGGTCGCTGCCGTAACATAATAGCATTAGCGTCGGGTCCCAGCAACTAGAGCAGAGTTCTCGCAAGCACGTACAATGCGCGAGCCTGCAGTCAGAGGGGGTTCGCCCGCACTGAGCGCTCGCTTACAGAGCACGGTAGGGCAGCGGTTTAACACAGGGATCACGGCGTATTCCAGCTCATCTCTCCTAGCAGAGACATGTTTCCTTCAATACCTGTAAGGCAGATTTCAATATTAAAACGACCTTTTAAACAAACTGGAACGACCGCATATTCTCAGTCGAAGCTAAAACACATGGCAGGCTTTGCTTTATTGGTAGAGGTAGTCTTTTCTCCTCAGCTTAGCTCTTGTATGAGTTCAACAGATGTCTCCTCCTCCTCCTCCTCCCTCTCTGTGTTCGCTTGTTCCTTCTTCTCGTCTCTCTGCCCCCTCACCGTTCCAATGTTGTGTGTCAGTCTTCTCCTTCCTACTCTATCTCTCAATCTCCTTCTTCCCCTCTTCGCCTCCTCTCCTCCCTCTCTGATCACATCTTTTTCTCCCCTCCCTCTCTCCATATCCTCATCTCCCTCTGTCCATATCCTCCTGTCCCTCTTCCTCTTCCACTTGCTCACTTCTCCTCTACCGCGCCCATCTTCCTCCTGCATGTTTCCTCCTCAGTGTATGTTTCCACCTCCACCTCTCTCAGACCATCCTCATCTCACTCAACTCTGTGTACATCTCCTCCACCCCCCTCTCACTATCCAGTTACTCTTTACCCATTTCTCTGTCCAGTTCATTCTCCTCCTCTTTTACTATCCATGTTCTCTCCCCCCCTCTCTTTGCTCAGCCGTACACATCCACAGTTGTACCCCTGTAAGGTATGGCGACACTACCTGCACAACAAGCTTCCTCCCATCACTCTGCTCCCTGGAAATTGGGATTTTGTGGTAAGATCTCATGGTACCAAACTACTGAGGTCATCGGTCCCTTAGCTTATATATTACTTAATCTGATGCAAACTAATTTACGCTAAGTACAACAAACACACCCATGCCCTACGGAGGACTCGAACCTCCGACGGGGTGAGCAGCGTGACCCATGACAGAACGCCTCAGAACGCGCGGCTACCCCGCGTGGCGTTCTCCTCCTCCCCACAATTTCTGTCCATCATATCCTCCCCTCTCTATGTCGCCTACCCTCCACCCCCTCCCTGTCCATCTGCTCCTTCCCTTTATACTGTCCACCTCATCCTCCCCCCTTTCTCACTACGTATCTGCCCCATCCCTCCGCTTAGCTGTGCCCATCTGAACGTGTAGCGTCTTCCAAGGAGGTCGATAAACCAGACCGATATACACCCATACAACACGCCTCTTGTACAAGGCAGTCTTCACGTTGGGGGCTGGGAGTCCATTTCTTGCCCCTGATGTGTAGGTTGCGCGGTGAACCAGGGTGGTAAGCCACGTTGATATTATAGCCATACGATCCACCTGTCATGCAGGGAAACCTATATACCAATATAACAGGGACTGGGGAAAAAAACGTATTTTTGCATGTACCTCTGCTTCTATTGGAGCTAGGAGATTATAGATCCCCTATTGCTGATACGAGATCTACTGTTTCTGTGCCATACTGGGATGAAATCGACTCAGGGGCTTGAGAGAAGATCCCAGACAATCACATATTCTCACATACACTCTGCTTCATGTACATAGAGATACTAGGAAAATGCAATCAGTCTACATAGGAAACAGCTAATAAATCACTTAGGCGACCCATCCTACAATATTCGTCAAGTGCGTGGAACATCTAGTAAATAGGACTAACGGGGGATTCTGAATGTATACAGAAAATGGCAGCACAAATGGTCACAGATTTGTTTGTCACGTGAGAAAGTATTACAGAGATGTTGAAGAAACTGTACTGGCAGACTCTTGAAGACAGATGGAAACCGTCCCTGAGAAAGCCTACTTACAAAGTTTCAAGAATCGCATTTAAATGGTGAGTTTAGGGACGAACTAAAACTGTCCAAGCATCGCAGGACAAGACTAGATTAATTACAGTACGAAAAGAGTGATTCTTCCTCAGCTCTATATGTACATGGAAATGGAAGAAAACTCAATAACTGGAACAGTTGGAAATGCTCTCTGCTACGCGCTTCACAGTGGTTTGTCGAGTAGAGATGTCGATGCAGATGTACAGCTGTGGCTGATCACCCCTCCTTCTACCGCACTCAAGCCAAGAGCGTTTTATTACTGTTTCTGATAACGTGCCTCTTCTAGACATCACAGCACAGCACCCATTACTCTGTCCCACAGCCGCATCATATGTCACAGTTCCATCACATGTAATAATTACTACGCATGCACTGCTTTCGCACACCCATCGAAGTCCCTTACTTCCACTGAATGATGCATATTAAGGTGTATACATCTGTACAACAAAAATTAAGCAACAAACTATATTTTACAAGTATTTTGCAAACTAAAATATTTGGTAATTTAGCCTGTAGATCTTGTATCGCAATTAGGTAACTCCACGCATTAGTTTATATCTTATTCTTGTTTGCGGTGTGGTGGCAAATACTCGGTATACTTCTTAACGATTATGCTTCTCTCTATCCGCTTTCGAATGCAACGAGAGAACAACTGTTGTCGATATGTGTCTCCTTCTCTGTATGATGATGACGTGCGCGCTCAACTGCGCAGTCATTAGCGTCCGTACAAAGTCCCAATTTTTACACTGTCAAATTTTCTCACAATACAATATAGCCAACGTCACGAATGATGGTGATGAAGATGATGAAATGATGAGGTGTAGTGTCGCGGAATAGTAAAGAGTTGGAAACGTGGAATATTGTCAAAGTTTCGTTGCCTATGCCAAGAGCCAGAGGCAGTAGGTTAGCCAAGAGGTAAGAGTATTGCACGGATATCGGAATGTGTCGTCACGCAGGGGCAATGGCCTGCTTACACACAACAGGCGAGAGAGAATTGCTTAGCATGCGGGTTTGTGTTGGACGGAGACTTTCGTAGAGTGCAAGACAGAGGTACAGCTGTACTGCATTTCACAACTTCGCTTAAGTCTGCCGTAACAACATGTAACTCTGTCGCAATAACACCTGAGGGGCGAGTACGACAGATGAATCAGCAGTGTAAGTGGAACGAATCCGTTCATTACAAACGAGCATGACGTCAGGACGTCGCTCGTGCTTCCTTTAAATACGCCAGCTTTGATAGCAACAAGGCACTCGCAGTTAGACTTGCAGTTAGATGTGTACTGGGTCGCTGTGTAGCGCTCAGCTCGGTGATCGACATGTTAATCTTTATTAACGAGATGTTGCAGTAAGTGCGGCCCATCCAGCAGCAGACGTGAGGGGACAGTACCAGCTCTGGTCCTCTCTGCTGCCGCTTTCAATCATCAACCCAGGATTTGCAGACATCGCGGCATAGTCGCTCGCCGCCAATGCTAACTACATCGGTGAGCCGTCGTCGAGATCGTGCGGGGTCTAGGCCATGTACATCAGCCGTCACAACCGGGTGAGCCGACGACGCTGGGGGACTGCAGCCCGTTCCGCCCGTCCACCGCGGACGAGCCACCAGGAGGAGCAGGGAAAAAGACGGGGTGGAATAGAGTACACTCCGCACTAAGAGAACGCCTCTCCTGCCGACAGCGCCGGGACTCCAACCCGGAGTCACCTACGTGCAGCGGCTTGCTGTCCGCAGCCGAGCCGGCCGGCCAGCCGGACGCCGCCAGACACGCGCGCCCGAAGTAAGGGCATTCCTCCGCTACGTCACAGCATGCGGCGCTGCGCTTGCAAGACTGTGCGGCCCGGAGCTGGTGTCATCGCTACGAGTCAGCGAGGAATCGGGGAAGGTCGTTGATATCACCAAGCCACATTGTACTCGGCAGGACTAAAGGTATTATGAATTAATAATGTTTCTTTGGCGTTTCTGACGCGTCCACAGTCATTTCCTAGCATCCTGACAGCTGGAGAGGTCACCGTTCGGCCATCCAGTCCACCGTAGGCGACCGGGACCACCGGGGTGCCTACAGATTTGGTGTCGGGAGTCCTCACGCCTACCGCCTACAGATTTGGTGTAGTGGTAAGTGCACGAGGTGATTTTTGTTAATAACTATGGATGCACGTTTTTTGTTGGGTGTGCACTTTGTGAGACCTGCGGAAACAGCAGATTTATCTGAGTTTAAGGGAAACAGTTGCGAAACGTACTTGGTATCAGTCATATGTACTGTGTGTAATTTAACGGGGCATGGGGAACCATGCACGAAGTTTGTAGCAGTAAAATGTTCAATTTGTAAACGGTTTGGTCATGCAGCGCACAATTGTAGAGAGAGTCGCTGGGCAATAACAAGGCGGTAGGATTAATTTTGTTTAGTTGTGCATTGTGAATCTTGTTGGTCTTCTTGTGTGTATTGCTCAACTGCGAGGAAGGAGATGAGTAGCTAGTGTAGTTATTCTGAGGAGTAAATTCTGTATAGAGTAAGTTGTTGGTAATTTGCACAAATCATGCCGGAAACAATATCCGTTAGTTCTGAAGTGAGTATAGCTGCTCTGACGGAGCAAGTCTCAAAGTTGTTAGAAGAGAATGCGCAGCATAAGTTACGTCATGTAGAATTAATGACGCAAATGGAGACCTTGCGTTCGGCGCAAGAGTCGCAAACGGGTTCAAGAGAGTGCAGGCCAGTAGCAATGTCCAACCTTGCAATGTATACCTCAGTAGCTAACCTGATCATAACTTTCTCGGGTAAAACAACAGAGGATGTCACAGCGTTCATTAACGATGTTTTGGCAACAGCTGCAATGAGCAATTGGTCGGACGTAACTACGTTACGTATGGCAAATTTGCGACTTGCAGGGGAAGCCAAAACGTTTGTGATGTGCCATGAGGCGCTTAGTAAGGCGAGCACGTTTGAAGAATTGGCGGATGGGTTACGACAAAGATATCGTAAGCAGAATAGTGCAAGATTTTTTTAGGGAGAAGTTAGCTAATTTGACACAGAAGGTCAATGAGGCAGTGGAGTCTTTTTCAGATAGGATACGGAAAATTAATTCGCAGACCCATGAATAATTGGGTAATCCTGATACGGATCGTGTGTTACTAAGAGAGGCAGAAAACAGAGCCCTCGATGTATTACTCAGGGGAATTCCGGCAGAATTTTCTCGTAGGGTTAGGATGGAGAATGCTGGGGATGTAGCTGCAGCACTGCGTATTGCAACGCATCTGCAGGAGATAGACATTGCAACAAGGATTCGCAATGATAAAAGCATCTTTGCGTCGGAGAGGAATTGTTACCGTTGTGGAAGGAAAGGTCACGTGAAGGCTCAATGCAGACAGCCGCAGTGCTACGCTTGTAAACGCTACGGTCACAAGGCGAATGGGTGTTGTTGTAAGCCGAATGGTAACGGGAATAAACAGGAAAAAGCGTTAAACGGGAACGGGAGTGTTTCGTCCGTCGGAAGACATTCCCGGTAAGCAGAAGCACGGTGAAAACTAGTACGGAGACGGATTGTTGCTTGATGGGTGTTGTAAGGAATATCAGATGTAAGTTTTTGATTGGTACAGGGGCACATGTATCCGTTGCTAGTCTAGACCTCGTGGGTAGGAGAAGACTAGGTACTCAAAAATGGTTCAAATGGCTCTGAGCACTATGGGACTTACCATCTGTGGTCATCAGTCCCCTAGAACTTAGAACTACTTAAACCTAACTAACCTAAGGACATCACACACATCCATTCCCGAGGCAGGATTCAAACCTGCGACCGTAGTGGTCAGGCGGTTCCAGACTGAAGCGCCTAGAACCGCACGGCCACATCAGCCGGCGTCTAGGTATTCCTAGGTATAGATTACGTGGAGTAGGGAATAACGAGTTTCAATCATTGGGTACAACACAGCTCGTTTTTAAGGTTGGAACTGTAGAGTTCGCAGAGCAAATGGAAGTTGCCAACTGTGGGACAAGGGTATTCTGTGATTCTCGGACTGGACTTCCTCGATAAACACCGTGCCAAAATTAATCTTTCACAACGTACAGTTGAACTCAGCGGAAACTTGTTTTCAATGGGTACAACAGCTGTAAATGTTTCTACGTCGCGAGGTGCATCTGTTGCTAAGATGTCACCAACTGAACCGCGTACAAGGGCGTTAAAGATGATTACGCATGTCAAAGTGCCTTCGGGTACAGGGAAGTTAGTTTGGTTGTCAGTAGGTACCGATGTACTACAGCAGAGACTATGTGTGGTGGAGCCGCTGCAGAGCAATGAAGAATTGGATGAAATGCATTGTTTTATTAGGAGGAGCGTTGCGGGCGTAACGGATATAAATGGGGAACTGATGATACCAGTCAGTGTAGATAATTTTGGGGCAGATGAAGTGGATCTCCCAAAGGTTTTAGTGGTGGCAAGTTTGGAAATACTCGACGATGAGGATATAGGTGAATCCTAAGGTGATTATAACATCAAGCAAACCGTCAAGGCATCTGTACTACGTGATAAGATTCGTCATTTGGAGAATGGTGATCGGAAAGCTATGGAAGCTTTGTTGTTAGAGTATTTCGATTTGTTTGATTCAGTAGGTCCATTACCAGCAACTCCTATTACACAGCGCCGTATACCGACTGGCGATAGTCCGCCGGTCTATAGAAAACCATACAGGATAGCGAAACACCTACAACGACTAGTGGAAGGATTTATTAATCAACAGCTAAGGGACGGTATTATAGAGAGCAGTGAAAGCCTGTGGTCTGCAAACATAGTGGTAGTTCCTAAGAAGTCATTGGACGGTACTAAAAAGTATAGGTTTTGTTGTGACTATCGTTTTTTGTACGCACGAACTGTAACAGATGCGTATCCAATACCGAACATCACGGAAACATTGGACAACCTAGGTCGGTGTAAATATTTTTCGACACTAGATCTAAAGAGTGGGTACCATCAGATGGAAGTAAGTCCCGAGGATAGACCGAAGACGGCCTTTACAACAAGCCTTGGTCACTTTCAGTATCGCAGAATGCCATTTGGGTTGAAAAACGCTCCTGCTACTTTCCAGCGTCTGTTAGATGGTGTACTTCGCGGACTGAAACCGAAGATTGCTATGGCATACCTCGATGATATTGTTACTTTTTCGCGTAATATAGAAGAGCATGTGGAACGACTGAACTAAGTATTTAGTAGGCTAAGAGCGGCAAATCTTACGCTTAATTTCGAGAAATGTCAGTTTGTTCAGAAGCAAGTGACTTACCTTGGGCATATTATCAGTCAGGATGGGATAAGAACGGACCCTCGTCTAACGTCGGCTGTGTGAGGTTTTCCAGTACCATAGACCACTAAACAAGTTCAGCAATATGTCGGTTTAAGTAATACTACAGACGATATGTAAAGGGGTTCGCGGAAATTGTACATCCATTAACGAGATTGTTAAAGAAAGGTGTTAACTTTGAATGGACAGCACAGTGTCACGAGGCATTCGAGAAGCTCAGATACTAACATCAGACCCAGTGTTGATACTTCCTGATTTCGAACATGAGTTCATACTATCTTGTGATGCTAGTAATATTGCTGTAGGTTGTATTCTTTCTCAGATGGTTAATGGACAGGAACATCCAGTGGCTTATGCTTCCAGGCAACTGAATAAGGCAGAGAAGAATTATTCAACTACAGAGAAAAAAATGTTAGCAGTGATTTACGGTATCTCGTATTTTCGCTGTTATTTATATGGGCGTAAGTTCAAGGTGATTACAGATCACGCAGCATTGAAGTGGTTGTTGGGGTTGAAAGATCCTTCGAGTCGTTTAACGAGATGGGCACTGAAACTAAGTGAATTTGACTAAGAGGTAATTCACAAACCAGGGGTAAAACATACGAATGCAAATGCGCTTAGTAGAAAAATTACAGCTGTACAAGTTGTGGGCATAAGTGAGAAGGAGTGGATAAAGGCGCAAGCCACTGACAGAGAGTGTCAATTGTTCCGAATGCAACCGCAGTTTGAAATGCAGGATGGGCTGCTTTGCAGGAAGACGAAGTACTGACTACGCGTCGTAGTACCGGAGTCGCTGAGGGAAGAAGTGTTGAAACAAGCGCACGACCATGTATTGTCGGGTCATGGTGGTGAAAGAACGATTGATAGACGGATAGCTGAAAGGTTTCGGTGGAAGGCACGTCGTACTGATGTAGAGCAGTATGTGCAAAATTGTATACCGTGTGCGCAGAGAGCAGATGTAAGTCATCAGAAAATTCAGTTCCAGAGACTACCTGAAGCGGGTCGTCCGTCCGCATTCATAAGATTAGACGTAATCGGAGCATTTAACAAGACCCAAGCGGGTAATCGATACGTATTAACAATATTAGATAATTTTTCCCGATACCTGGTAATGGTAGCTATTCCAGATCAGAAGGCAAGCACTGTTGCGCAAGCCTTAGTAAATAACAGGTTGCTGAAGTATGGTGTGCCTGATACTGTAATTACAGATCGGGGTAGTAACATTATGTCGGAGCTGATGAAGCAGTTATGCCGTTTACTGAAAGTTAAGAAATTACGGACAAGCCCATTTCATCCTCAGTCGAATGGACGAACAGAACGGTTTCATAGGACGTTAGTTCAGATGATTAGTCATTACGTAAATTCAGAACACACGGATTGGGACGTGTATTTAAATCTGTTGACAAGCGCATATAACGCGAAAGTTCATACAGGAATGGGGCTCTCTCCGTATGAGGTAATTTATGGTCGGAAAATGCCATCACCATTTGATGTGCTCAAACCTCAGGTAGGTTCACAGGATGAATCAGTGAAGAATTTCGCCAAGAAATTGAGAGAGATTTGGCAAAGGATACGGCGTGCTAATACTAAAGCTTTGGAGAAACAAGAGAGTATTGGGCAAAGAACACGTAAACTGCCGCAATACAGAATTGGTCAATGGCTAATCCTTATGTTCCGAAGGGTAAAACGAAGAAGTTTTTGACGAAATATTCTGGACCGTATCAGGTAAATGAAATAGTGTCTCCAGTGAACGTAAAGTTGCAGTTACCAACCAAGTCGTCAATAGTTCATGTGGGTAGGATTAAACCGTTTAAGGACGCAGTGGATGCGTTACCGCAGGTTCCTCCAGCAGTAACAAAGGGTATGAGGGTACCGAAGCTAAAAGAACAGCAGAGGAACGTTCCTTACGCAATTAGGTCTAGGGGTAAGTAGATTAATTGTCCTCGGGGAGGAACATGTCGTATTTATTGTTATTAGGTAATAGGGTATGTGTAGTTTTTACTTGTCATTTGTGTGTTTTAGACGTGGTAAGGAAGGGAGCGATTGACATGGCTTCCTTTTCCTTCAGGTGCCGTGCCAGGATGTGGCCCGGGAAACTTTTCGTCAGTCTGGTACTGCTACAATGTTGCAGAGGAGAGGTGGTGCAGGTGCAACCACTAGATAAGGGAATTTTGTTTGCAAGACAATTAGATGTTGTAATGTCTGCAGAAAATTTGACAGACTGTTTCAGGGGAACTGTTTTTATTTGTCCAGCAAAGGAGGTGAGAACCCACAATCATCCGTGTGAGATGCAGTTGTTCTTGGGGAATATGGGAACCTTAGAATGCGAAAAGAAGGTGTTACTTCCGAGACTGAAATTTCAGAAAGTTGGGGATCATTGGATTTACTCTGTATTCGAACTAGAGACCGTAGTTGCCACTTGTTACAGAGATGGTAAATTGACAGATATATCAAAGCATGAATTGCAGGGCAGTAGGTTATTGGTTAATGGCACTGGATGTGAAATAGTGGGGAAGCATTTTCACCTACCAGCTACTTTCACGGGTACAACAATGATTAACGTGACACAGCCTATCTTGTATTATCCAGAGGAACCACCACACCTATTGCCTCGCCAGAACCTAACGTTTATTAACGAGTCCTTGGATCCCACATTACTACAATCTTTAGATAGCCTGATTACCTCAGAAAGAACAGATCTCAGCAATGCAGCAATATCGGGAGACACGTGAGCAAATGACAATTATATTTGGTCTGTCAGCGACTAGCATAATCTTAGTTCTAGTGTTTATTTGTGCAACTTAGTTTTGTATACGGAAAAAGATGTCTCGCTCTGAAGTAACAACCGTACATCAAATACCTATGAGATGGATAGGGAAATAGTGGAACGTAATATAAATAGATAACCAATGATAAGATTGGAATCAGTATTAAGTGCAAATAGAATGTTAGCAGATAAGAAAACTTTGACAGTGTTGAAGGAGTAGTTGTAAGATACCTGTTGAGTATAAGGAAGTATGGCGTGCACAACCAGTAAGTCCAGAACTGTAAAATTCGGGAAGAATTTTCTTAAGGGAAGGGGATGTGTAGTGTCGCGGAATAGTAAAGAGTTGGAAACGTGGAATATTGTCAAAGTTTCGTTGCCTATTCCGAGAGCCAGAGGCAGTAGGTTAGCCAAGAGGTAAGAGTATTGCACGGATATCGGAATGTGTCGTCACGCAGGGGCAATGGCCGGGTTACACACAACAGGCGAGAGAGAATTGCTTAGCATGCGGGTTTGTGTTAGACGGACACTTTTGTAGAGTGCAAGACAGAGGTATAGCGTCAGCTGTACTGCATTTCACAACTTCGCGTAAGTCTGCCGTAACAACATGTAACTCTGTCGCAATAACACCTGAGGGGCGAGTACGACAGATGAATCAGCAGTATAAGTGGAACGAATGCGTTCATTAGAAACGAGCATGACGTCAGGACGTCGCTCGTGCTTCCTTTAAATACGCCAGCTTTGATAGCAACAAGGCACTCGCAGTTAGACTTGCAGTTAGATGTGTACTGGGTCGCTGTGTAGCGCTCAGCTCGGTGATCGACATGTTAATCTTTATTAAGGAGATGTTGCAGTAAGGGCGGCCCATCCAGCAGCAGACGTGAGGGGACAGTACCAGCTCTGGTCCTCTCTGCTGCCGCTTTCAATCATCAACCCAGTATTAGCAGACATCGCGGCATAGTCGCTCGCCGCCAATGCTAACTACATCGGTGAGCCGTCGTCGAGATCGTGCGGGGTCTAGGCCATGTACATCAGCCGTCACAACCGGGTGAGCCGACGACGCTGGGGGACTGCAGCCCGTTCCGCCCGTCCACCGCGGACGAGCCACCAGGAGGAGCAGGGAAGAAGACGGGGTGGAATAGAGTACACTCCGCACTACGAGAACGCCTCTCCTGCCGACAGCGCCCGGACTCCATCCCGGAGCCACCTACGTGCAGCGGCTTGCTGTCCGCAGCCGAGCCGGCCGGCCAGCCGGACGCCGCCAGACAAGCGCGGCCGAAGTAAGGGCATTCCTCCACTACGTCACAGCAAGCGGCGCTGCGCTAGCAAGACTGTGCGGCCCGGAGCTGGTGTCATCGCTACGAGTCAGCGAGGACTCGGGGAAGGTCACTGATATCACCAAGCCACATTGTACTCGGCGGGAATAAAGGTGTGTGAATTAATAATGTTTCTTTGGCGTTCCTGACGCGTCCCCAGTCATTTCCTAGCATCCTGACAGCTGGAGAGGTCACCGCTCGGCCATCCAGTCCACCGTAGGCGACAGGGACTACAACACTAACACCCAATCCACAGGCAGAGAAAATCTGCATCCCGGCCGGAAATCGAAACTGAGTCACCGTGATCCAGAGGCAGCAACTCTGGCCACTAGATCACAAGCCGGGACCCTTCTCTGTATCCTTACCCGTTATATATGAAGAAGGAAGTAGAAGAATTATTCTTTTAAAACCATCTCTCTAAATTATTCGAGGGGGTTTCATGAAAAATTCACATTTCTTCTACAGACCCTCTTACAGCGATATGCACATATACAGATGGCGGTAATATTGTGTAAACAAGATAAAAAGGACCCGACTTTGGTGGAGCTGTCATTTGTACTCAAGTGATTCATCTGTAAAAGTTTCGAACGTGATTGTGTCCGCATGATGGAAATTAACAGACTTTGAACGCAGAATGGCTAGACGCAGGGGAATCGTTAGGGAATTCAATATTCCGAGATCTTCAGTGACACAAAGGACAACGCAGTGGACTACAAAATTTCAGGCTTTACCTCTCACCCAGGAAAACGCAGTGGGCAACGATCCTCATTTTACGACCGAGAGCAGCAGTGTTTGCGTAGAGTGGTCAGTGATAACTGACAAGCAACACTGCGTCAAATAACCGCAGAAATTAATGTGGGACGTACGACGAACGAATCGGTCAGGACAGTGCGGCGGAATCTGGCGTTAAAGGCTATGGCAGCAGACGACACACGCGACTGCCTTTGCTAACAGCACGACATCGACTGCAACGCTTCTCCTGGGCTTGTGATTGTTTCAGTTGGACCCTATATGACTGGAAAATTGCAGCCGGATTAGACGAATCCCGATTTCAGTTGGCAGCTTAAGAGCCGATGGTAGAGTTCGAGCGTGGTGCAGAACCCACGAAGACATGGATGCAGGTTGTTACTGTGCAAGCTGGTGGTAGCTCCATAATGATATGGGCTGTGTTTATATGGAACGGACTTTGTCCTCTGGTCCAACAGAAACGTTTAGTGATTGGAAATGGTTGTGATCGGATACCATCGGAGACCATCTGTCACCAAAAAACAGACGGAATTTTTATGGATGACAATGCCCAATGTCGCCGGGCAAGAATTGTTCGCGATTGGTTTGAACATTCAAACGGTTAAAATGGCTCTGAGCACTATGGGACTAAACATCTGTGGTCATCAGTCCCGTAGAACTTAGAACTACTTAAACCTAACTAACCTAAGGACATCACACACATCCATGCCCGAGGCAGGATTCTAACCTGCGACCGTAGCAGTCGCGCGGTTCCGGACTGAGCGCCTAGAACCGCTAGACCACCGCGGCCGGCTTGAACATTCTAGACAATTCGAACAAATGATTTGGCCACCCAGATCGCCCGACACAAATTGCAATGCACAAACTCAAATGGCTCTAAGCACTATGGGACTTAACATCTGATGTCATCAGTCCCCTGGTTTTAGAACTACTTAAACCTAACTAACCTAAGGATATCACATACATCCATGCATGAGGCAGGATTCGAACCTGCGACCGTACCCGCAGCGCGGCTCCGGACTGAAGCGCCTAGAATCGCTCGGTCGCAGCGGCCGGCTCCAATGCACATTTATGGGACTTAATCTAGAGGTCAGTTCGTGCAAAAAATCCTGCACCGGCAACACTTTCGCATATATGGAGGGCTGTAGAGAGAACATGGTTTAATATTTCTGCAGGAGATTTCCAACGACTTGTTGAATCAATTCCACATCGAGTTACTGCCCTACGCCGGGCAAAATGAGATACGGCACGATATTAGGAGGTATACCATGACTTTGGTAACTTCAGAGTACATCGTCGATACATTTTAGTACCGTAGGCACCATTCCCTAACCATCCTAGCAATGTGTCACTGAATGTACCTGACATATACTTGATAAAGAGTCCAAAATCTGGAGAAATAAACCATAATACTTCTCACTAACATCTTGTAGGCCCTATGAATCTTCCCTTACAATGCTATCTACTTCTGCAAAACGCTGTTATCAAATCCAAGTCTTCTTTTCAGATTTGCACTACTAATTTTTCGTCATCGTTAGATTTTATGTCGTTTGATATTGTGTTGTTCCTGGCGTTTGAACGATATGGCAGGTCCTGGAGCTAACCACTGACCTTGCAATTGTATACCGCAGAACTGTCTATATTTTCTGCGTATATTACTTGCCGCATAACACCACCGAAAAAATGGTTCAAATGGCTCTGAGCACTATGTGACTTAACATCTGAGGTCATCAGTCCCCTAGAACTTAGAACTACTGAAACATAACTAACCTAAAGGACACCACAAACATCCATGCCCGAGGTTGGATTCGAACCTGAGACTGTAGCGGCCACGCGTTTCCATACTGAAGCGACAAGAACCGCTCGGCCACACTGGCCGGTTAACACCACCGAAAGGACTCTTATTCATTACAGCGAATGAATATACTGACCGTCTTCTTTTTACTTTTAATTATAATGATTCTGTGACAGTCCTGCCCTGTAGACAAGAGTATGGTCAGTGAGCTGAGTGTCCTGGTAACCTTGTTTGATAATAATCATTTATTTATAGTGAAAACCTCAGTTATCTATTTACACTAGATGAGTCGGTAAATAAAAATTAAAAAATTAGTTTTTTGTCACTTCAGATCTTGATGCACAAGTGGTTCATTAGTAGCGGAGATAACTAATATACAAGAACTGAGAACTGAAAATTTGTCGCTAATGTGAATAACGTGAACACTGTTAATTTCTTTTTTAATTGCTAAAATAAGAAACTATGAACGTAGGACTGCAATTTTGACATAAATTATTTAATCGATTACTTTTTCCTTGTAAGAACAAATTTTTAAATTTACCATACTTCTATAAGCATAATGCTCACTCTCAAACGAAGAGATGTGTAAGGTTCAGAACAGAATCGTCACCGCCACAGCTGTCAAAACGTGAGGAGGGGGAAGAGTGGGAGAAACTACCAACGCGCCGCATTTAATTGGCAATGCAATCGCATCGCATACGGCTTGGTTTCTTATTTCACATTTCTCAACAACACAGATCTGAAACAAAACAAATTGTCTGTACTGTTTGGTTTTGGCGCAGAAGACGTAATACAATTATTTGTTACGAACTGTCTGCACACAGACAGACGCAAAAAATAGCGCAGTTTTCGCACTCGAGCTGCGACGTAATCGTGAGTTATTTAGTTTTGTAATCTAAAAATATCTTGCACACACTTATGCAACCTCATTACAGAGAAGTGGAAGCTGTACTCGAGTTGAACAGAATAGACATCCTGGACACTTCTAATGTAAAATAATTTGTCCTTAAAACAAGAACTACATGTCAGACCAATCAGTGACATCTGAACATGCACAGGGGCGCTTTGAAGTTGATTTGAGATTGGTAGTGTGCTGAATTCATTTAGAAAACAATCCTTATAATTCTTTCAAGGACACAATGAATTCTTCAAACTTCGCGTTTACTTTAACGCCATTAAGCCGGCCGGAGTGGCCGTGCGGTTAAAGGCGCTGCAGTCTGGAACCGCGAGAACGCTACGGTCGCAGGTTCGAATCCTGCCTCGGGCATGAATGTTTGTGATGTCCTTAGGTTAGTTAGGTTTAACTAGTTCTAAGTTCTAGGGGACTAATGACCTCAGCAGTTGAGTCCCATAGTGCTCAGAGCCATTTGAACCATTTTTTTAACGCCATTAAGCTTATGAAACTGGACTGTTCTTTAGAATTTTTGCCTTCCACAATACCGCTTTCTCTTTAAATGCATCCCTTCAGGTCAGAAATACTTCTCACCTTGCAATGTTTTACTGTGCACAGTGTGCGGTCAAGCACCCTTAAAATGCGAGGTCTGCAATCCATTCGGGGATGTTCGAATTTTCATTCCTTCTCTCCCTTACCTTCACTAATTTAACAACAGCAGGTATTAAACCGTAAAATCGTTCCAGGCATGCATCTTGGCAAACAGTATCGCAGATATTTAAATTCTCCAAACTCTTCGTTCGTATCCATTAAAAACTGTTGCAATCGACAGTGGAGCATCCGACTTTAGACACTTTACTGTTTGTACCACCAATTTCTTCACGTGGCCCATGCCTGAAAATCCAGCACAACGTGTTTCTTAATGTAGAACTAACCTCGCCTGTCAATCGCAGTAATTTTTTGCTCTCTCATTGCCAACTAAATCTTTAAGTTCCTTCTGTATCGTATTGTAATGAAGTTTCATAGCAAATTTGCGGTACCCGTTGCATATCCGACTGCGTACCATACACCGGGAATTGTCATCCACTTCTTCTGCCATCCCCATTCATTTTTAAAGGCTTCTGACGATTGATCGCCCGAGTGCCTCTTTTCATGCAAACAATCACTAGACGAGTGAACATCAATCGTACCACGAACAAATAGTGAAGGGAAAGCAACGCTGAGACCGCGATTCTGCCGAACTGAACAGATCTGCGCTGACAGAAAAATGCCGCATCCCAATATTAAATTGAATGACGCTCTATACCAGGTACTTCCAAGAACGGACGAGCGAGGCCAAGACACTCCGAGCCTGGGTCCGCTTGCAGGCCGAACAACTGGCACGCATATGGTTTGGAACGTCGGGGCCCGCCCTAGTTTAGAACTATGAAACCCATTACGAAATTAGAATTTTTTAGCACTGTGTCAAACATTTGGTGAGCAGCATGCCTTACAGTCAACAAATGCACTGTTAGCCATTGAAACTGCAAGAACAGGAAGTGGAGCAAATAACAAGATCTTAGTTACTGTGCGTTTGCCGGCCGCTGTGGCCGAGAGGTTCTAGGCGCTTCAGTCTGGAACCGCGCGAATGCTACGGTTGCAGGTTCGACTCCTGTCTCGGGCATGGATGTGCGTTATGTCCTTAGGTTAGTTAGGTTTAATACAAAGAGCTGCCATCTCTGGCAGCAGCAATGGCTCCCATAGGGCTGGTAGTTCAATAGCACTGAGCTTCGATGACAGATATCGCAGTGTCGGTAGATCACCTTCCTGGTAGGCCACCTATCTGCCCGTGGAGGTTTCCAACACATGCTGCTAGACGTTTCTTCATCTCACGTAAGTCAGACACAGTCCTCTCATAATAAATAAATATTCAGAAGTGATATCTGAATGAGGAACCCACTACATAATCTATTCTTGTATACAGAAGTAGATAATGTTACTCTTATCTATTGTGTGTGGCTGCACTGTAGTGTTAATCGTGTCCATATTCAAGCACATAGTTCACTTCATGGCTAGGTGACGTTTGTCACATGCTGTTTTCATGATGTTGCAATTTTAATGGTCAACACAGTCGTTCTTGAGCGACGTCATCTTCACCAACACCAGACACCTACACAAGTATTTTATTTATTAACCCCCGGTAATGTTCCAGAGTAAACCCTTTATCAGCAGTCTCAAATGAAACTGTTGAGAATTACTAATATATATATACACACACACAATTGTACAAGCACTTCGTAAGTGTTGTTAGAGCCCGCCCAGCTAGCCTCGCGGTCTAAAGCGCTGCTTCCCGAGCGGGAAGGCGTGCTGGTCCCTGGCACGAATCCGCCCGGCGGATTAGCCCCGAGGTCCGGTACGCCGGCCAGCCTGTGAAAGGTTTTTAAGGCGGTTTTCCATCCACCTCAGCGAATGTGGGCTGGTTCCCCAGATTCCGCCTCAGCTACACTTTGTCGGCGATTGCTCCGTCTCGACGCAAACATTTGGGGTTACACTCGTCTGGTATGAGACATTCTCGGGGGGCCCACTGCGGGCCGAACCGCACGATAACGCTGGGTTCGGTGGGGGGCGGTGATGTGGTGGGTGGACTGCTGTGGGCTATTTTGGGGTTGTGAACCACTTTTAACACTTTCATGCCGATGTGCTCTTTGACCATTTATTATATATAAGCAAATATATATATATATATATATATATATATATATATATATATATATATATATACTTGCTTTTATCTTCATGTAAATTTATATGTACACGACGTATGAATTAATTTGTTTATTTTCCTGTATAATCAATTATGTATATTATGTAAATATCGCTGAGTAATCGCTGAGGGAATGTTATGGGAACGTTAGGTTTTTGTCAACGAGTAAGTATCGTTGGAGTAGCGGCGTCTCTGGACGCGGGAGGATGTTACGTCAGAGCGCGCGCTACACAGAGAGAGAACTCTGGTGTGAGACTTGGTGAAGTGCGGACGCATGGATGGCGTGCCCTGTACTGGAGGAGTGATTGTTTAGCGGCACGTGGCAAGTGATGAGCGTTGGCGCTGGAATATTGGCTGCAGCAACATCAAGAACCCGCCACGCCAATATCATTGCCAATAACTCCCGTGCTCGCTAATTATCATGGAAAGGCGCCAGCAGCAGTATCGTCGTCAGCAACTTCGTCACGGCGAGAATGAACTGAAGTCAGATTGCTGCATCACAGCTTATTGTCAACTAGTTTTGTATCGGCGTTACTCAGCTTTGTGGTGTTTTGCGAGTGAATAATTACCACAGGTTAATCAAAACAGTTTACCTGTGATTCTCCAAAAATCATTCACCAAGTAGGTTCCTGTCCTGTCCTATTGTTACAATAATCGGAGTACCGTTTATGAAAAATGAAAATTGCAGTGCCAGTTAATTTTGCTTATTAACTAAATGGTTCAGTTAGATTAAAGATTTGAACTTAAGTCATTCACTAATTTCAGTCTCACCAAATTTAAATTTGAACTTTAATCTGAGACGATCTAATTGTTGCAAATAGTAAATCAACTAATCAAATTAAAATGATTCCTGGCACTGTGAACGAAAGTACTAACTATAATTAATGAGTGAGTGCAAATATCAATGATTATTGTAATTTGTTGTTAGTAAAGTTCTGGTTCACATTTTGACTTGCAGTCGTGCTAAAGTATAATAATTACCTTTTGATACAGTAATTATCAATTTCTATTTCCCTGTTGAGAAATCAGTAGAGTTTCGCTTAATTATTTTTTGCCGTTTTCCAAAATTCGTATGAAATTAGTAGACGTTATTGTGAGGTAGCGCCATTGTCACTTACAACAGTAAGTAACCATTAATCTAAGTGTTGTCTTGTATGTTTTCAAAATTTCAGCTCTATTATTTAATTATATTTCGAGTGCAAACTATTTTCTTTCTCGCTTTCTTACGTAAATGTTTCAATTGTTTTTGCTAACGTGCGTGTAGCCCTGTGTTGCCGCGCGTGTTCGAGTAATGCTTGGCATTGACTGTTCGGCTCATTAACTCACCTACTTTAACGAAATCGATGAATTGAAATTTCGTTAAAGAATAATATAAATTTTATTATTTTTTGCTTTTATACGTTAATTTTCTTTACCTTACTTTCCTTTATTTGCGTGCGAACTTTGTTGTAGAACCTCTCTCTTATTTTCGTGTGGTAATAAAAAATTCACTTTCAAAAGAATTACGTACATTTAAACAAAATATTACGTGAACTCACATTAACTGGTTACGAATATTTAGTTGAGAATTGAGTCCTTTAGATCATTCGGCCTTGGTACACACTTTCTAGATGCAGTGGGTTTTTTGTTAAATATTTACTAAATTTTATCCCGGCACTAGCCATAGAACACAAGATTATCTCTATTAGCAGAAAATGGTTTAATTATTGCCAAGCCGACATTTATCACTGATCAAACCTACCTCGCTATACATTTAAGTTATTTAAAAGAACCAAACTGTTTAAATTTCAATGTGAACTAACATTAACTATCCGCCTACGAATGCACAAACGTATAATTAATTTAAATTTTATCAGCCTCAGGATCACTGTAAAAGAAGAACAATTTCTTAATTCACTGTTGATTTTTTATGTATATGTTCCCGATTTACGGGTTTGATAATTTTTTAAATGTGCCGCCGCTGCTAATTGTTGGTCGCGGCACAGCCCAGCAACACCGCTAAAAAAATGCTGAAAATTCTTTAAAGAAATTTTATAGATGACATGGGCAAGCTAATTTACATTAATAATTCACACTTTTGATAAATCCTGATATATTTAGATCAAACAATAATTCAACTTACATTAATTCGTATCGCCTCGTCTAATGGCGGCTAAGTCAAGACAGAGACAAAAGAAGTCTACACATTCGTAAAAAACTTTTTCACAGTGTCCTACCGCATTGACTTCTACACAGAGAAGACCAAAGAATACATAATGCATTGTGCTTATATAGTATTGCTGACTATTAACATTTCTTTGTAATTTGGCGATATTATTCTCCTCTGGCAAAATTTCATATCTTTGTTATCGCAAATAGTGACACATTTTACAATCACATAATAAATACAGAAAAATTACTATCCTAAATACAGAGAAATATTACAACAAAAAATATTACGATAATAACAAATGTCTTTTACACAAAATTCAGTAATATTTTTGTTCAATAATTACGGTATATACAACTTGCCCAGAGCGGCGTATATGGTACAAACAAACTCTTGTTCTTTAATAACGTGTGTTTGCCAGGGAACGTTATATTGCCCCCTGGCAGCATTTGGCAAAGAGTTTTTATACTTTGACACAATGGTGCCAGTAACGTTCTTTACAATTCTGTTATTTTTTACGGAATGGCTCTTTTATTTAGTCCCAGGGTTATATATGTTCATGGCTCCCCCATTTGGGCGTAGGCAGACAGGAAACCTGGGCAAAACTGTGCCGGAGCCCAGCCATCCCAGTTGGTTCATGGTCAATATTGTCTCTTTAACAGTTATTCATTTGAATTAAATTAGCAGTTTGTCTCAAACGGTTACACAATTACACAGTATCACAGTCACATACAGTTCAACGGAAGTTTTTTTGTGTGTGATATTATTATTCTTGTGATACACTACAAGATCACTTGTCCTAGGATATATCACTTTGGGTTGTTTTTTTTTCTTAAATCACTTTTCATGATGGTTCCACTACCTACGTGTTACAAATTCATCTCTTGTACATGTTAGTGTTCATTTCATCCTATCAGTTTACGGACATACATAGTAAATGTTCAATGTTTATCAAAATGGAGTCATTGACATGTTATTCAGTTTATGTGAACATTTCAAAAAAAGTCAATAATGCTGTATTTGGTGAGCGGTGCGGAGTGATTGTTGTGCGGCGCTCGGCGCGGCGCGCTGACTCCGTGTAGGTCACCGCCCCCGGCGTTGACAGCTACGGCGCGGAGGGGCGTGGCTGTCTGGTCTGCTACGGGCTGCTGCGGCCGCTGCGTAGCTGATGTAGCCGGATGCGCGTTGGATATCAGCTCGCCCGTGCGACGTCTTCTTGCCGTGCTCCAGGAAACATGCAACAAGTTCACAAACAGTGTACTATCCTTATAGGCATTTTTCCTGCTGTGGGAAAGAACGCACACAGTTATTGGCAGTTATTATTCAGTAGGCCTTCACTAGTCTGGTTTGCACAATGTTTCGTTGTCACAGTAACACGTTTTATGGGCACACAATATTTTTCACCATGTCATGACTTGTCATTAGTCACACGCAAGTTTTCACCTTAGGACAAAATGTATCTCTGTAGTCAATGCGCTTTCCTAGCGTCCCTTGACACACAAAGAGTTAAATTTGACACTAACTTGATCCACCGTCCGTTATCGGCTCACTGTTCGTGTCGTGCTAGTTTCTTGTCCACTTGCACACACGGCGATTATACACAACTACTCCGTGACGTATTGCTGCAGGTTTAACAGTCACTGTCTGTCTCTGCCGCACAATACTGCACTTTTGTTTAAGTTCCTTTATTTTTATTTACAATGTCCGCTGTGCAATTTTTTTTTGTAACAGCACATTCGTAACTCTTTACCAAGGTGTGTGGTATTTGCGTACATGGTAACAAATATTAAAAATTCGTATTAGTTTGCCCAAAAGTCATCTATATTCGTGTTCGAGTAGATTTTATTTGTGCATTCCAGCCGGATTCAGGCATATTGTTCAATAACTCCTTTGAACTCATGTCATACTTTACTATCAACGTCCTACGTAACTACAGTGTAGTCTCTGTAGGCAAAAATTGACTTGGAGTGTATTAGGCTAGCTCCCTTTTTTACTGATTGAATCTGCACATGCTTCAATTGAAGCTTCTTTGTGCGTAACTTTGCGTTACATAAATTTGCAACAAGTTTGCCTCCCGTGGTGCCCTCGGGTCACTACAGGGTGCATTATTCTCTCTGATAACATTGGTGAGATAATAAAGTTCTCAGGGCCTCATATTATTGATATTATTCTGGGTTCGAATCCGTCGATCTGACAACTACACATATATACATACATACACATAATAGAAAAGATTGTACCAAGAAATATTTCAAATTTGACACACATATAGAAATTATGCAGTACACTAACTAATCATTACTAAAATGTTCTTCTTGATTGAACTCTGTCACAGCTTAACACTACAAATAATTGCACTAATCAGATTATCTGTGCAGACATTCAGAGCATGTTTTAGATAACACAAATTAAAAGAGTACATAACACAAATATCCATACACATGAGAAAGTCAATCATATTCTTATAACTAAACACTTCTACACTAGTACATTATCTCTAGAGATCACACATCATTAATGTTCATTATTTACAAAAGAATGGTATCCACATAGGACTATTAGTCTTTTACTGTAGGAATACTTTTACATCCTTACGCGGATACAGTCCCCGTACTCTCCCTGAGTGGGGATCTGCTATGAGATAGTTACTATTTTCTTTCTTCGACTTAGGAATGGAGTATGAGGCTCGACAGTAGGTTTTGTGAGGTTTCACCTCGATATTGTACTGATATCCCTTAACAATTCCTGGTCATTCAGAAAATACATCTGCATAATTAGATAATAACTGTACCAAATCCTGCTGTTGCATAGAGTTCAAATTTTCGGACTGTGATACTTTGTTCACTAATGCGTCCACATTTGCTTTTAATTGATCACTTTGTACGTCAGGATAATAGAGATTTTGTCCTTGACAATGATTGTCTAAATGTAGTATCCACTGATTCCTACACTTTATGTTAATAGCATTACAATTAGGCACAGGTACCTCTTCAGATCTGAGCATGGACAATTCTATTCTCCTACCAGCATTCATCAAACTTAATTTTCCCCGAGAAAGGTCGATTATTGCGTCCCTTTCTCTCAAAAAATCTACCCCCAAAATGCAGGCTACCTTTAAACCCTTTACTACCAGGAATGAGCTCGCTATGGCTTCTTCCCCTATATACATCTCTACCCGCACTTGGAGTTTAATTATTTGTCGCTGTGCACTTATGGCTCCAGTGACTTTACAATTATTCACGAGAAAAGTCAGCATACGCCTTTCCTTCCCCAGTACTTTGAATAAGTCCATACTCATGACACTAACAGTAGCACCTGTATCTACGATTGCTTGCACATCAATATTGTTAATTTTGATCTCTATTATCGCTTGTACTTTGTCTTTGTGCTCCTTTATGCACGTGGATGGTTCAGTTATTAATTCATCTCCCATCTGTACCCCGTCATTATACCTAAGGATACAGATTCCCGATGTTTTGTTCTGTGTCGGGCTGCTCTCACTCCAAACCTCAGCCGACGATGGAGAGCGTATCTCGGCTGCATCTAGTTTGTTGAATTATTGCTAGTGGATGGGCGTGGCTGCTCTGTGTCACTGACCTCCACTATGTGCAAGTTGTGTTGCGCCGGTCGCCACGGTTGCGCAATTGGCGCATTTTGTGGTGGCGGTCGGTTATTGTCATATCCTTCACCGTTTGGCCGGTCCGTACTGGGCCTCTGGTTTTGTGGCCAAGTTCGGTTTGCATCATAATAAGTATTAGTGTTGCACGGCCCCCTGGCATTTTTCCATCTACTATTGCTTGGTGGGCCTGTTTCATACCGGTCATCGAACCTCCTTTTCCGGTCATTATTCACCGGCGGACTATTGCCGTTCCGGTCTCTACCTCTATTTCCGTTTTGTGCATAATCTTGTCTCCTATTATTACCTCCGCCGTTTCCATTATTTGGTGGAGGCGTGTTATTTCGACCATTTCTGTAACCGTTTCCGTTACTTCTAGCCTGTTCAGAGGCTGCCTTAACATCCTCCTGAATCAGGTCAATTGAGTCCAGAACAGACAAGAAATGTTCCATATCGTTTTCCGGCACATGTATAAGTTTTTCCTTTACATGTATCGGCAAGTGTGATTTCAAAAGTCTGATCAAATCCCGGGATGAAATCTGCTCGTCCCAGTAACGGGTCTTATTAATGTACTTCTCAAAATATTTTCGCAAATTGCCTAGTCGTGGAGAATACGGCTCTGGATTATATACCTCCTTCCGTAATCTCTCCTGAATACATGTTGACCAATATTTGGCCAAGAATGCCTTTTCAAATTGCTCATATGTATCGCAACTGTCAGCTGCTTCGGTTGCCCATAATGCAGCATCTCCTTGTATGTAAGACATAACGAACTGTATTTTCTGTGTATGACTCCAAACGCTAGGCAAAATGTTTCTAAATCCCTTGATAAACACCACAGGGTGAACAGATTTCTTCTCCGTTGTAAAGATCTGAAACTGTCGGTTTCTAATCAGGCTTTCTTCAATCACTACTTTGGAATGACATTTATTTGTTTCGCTTACATTGGTTGCCTGTTCTGTCTCGCAGTCGCAATTTTTTACTGCTGTATTTATAAGCCTATCATTGTTGGACCTGGCTGGCGTGACACACAGCTGCGCATCGTCATGCCGCAAGCTACCTTCCATCTCGGCAAGACGACGGTTGACACTTCGCTGCCACAGCGGAATGTCAGTGTGCACCGCCTTTTTAAGGTCCTGCACATCCGCACTCGAGCCCACATCCTTGGCCCCAATTGCGGCGTGCACTTTCTCGTCTATTTCCTTTATGAATTTACGTTCTACTTTGTGCACCTGTTCGGACACTTTGTTCTCAATTACTTGAGTTGTGTCAATTTCTAATTGTTCGACCCTGTTAGTCAGGACACTGATTTCCTCTACGATATTGGCGTTAGCCACTTGAATACTGTCTACTCTTTCGCTTAATTCTTGCACCGTTTTGGGTATGGTTTCATATTTTTGTTTCAAACTAACAATCTCACTTTGCATAACTTCTAAAGTTCGCATCAACTGCAAGTCCCTCTCATGCAGGCGTCGGTCACGCTCTGCTTGTTTAGCATCACGTTCTTTATCGCGTTCTGCTTGCATACATGCAAATTCAGCTACCAATCTCTGGTCACGCTCTACTTGTTCAGCATCACGTTCTCTATCACGCTCTGCTTGTTTACGTACAAATTCAGCTTGGAAATTGAGCATGCGCTCGAACATAACTCTTAATGATTGCACTTCTGACATCTCACCACTCTCTGGTCCGTGTCCAGTGCTTGCGGATGGCACAGTATTTCCGCTATCAACTGAATCACTTGGTGGCAGTGGCAACATTTCTTGCCCTTCTGCCCCCAGATTCTCACATTGTACTTCCTGAACTACGTCACTAACATTACTTTGTGTCCCACTTTCTAACTCGGTATCACTACTTGATATCTTTCTGACTACGCAATCTAACCATAGTAAACAAAAGAAATAAAATCTGAACCAAATATCCTAACACTCAGGTTTCACTGACATAATCACACAAGAAATGGTCATACTATATACTACAGTTACTAACTACTCAAATGTCCTGTTATTTTAAAACAAAGTACTAACAACAAGCACACCACTAATGATCCGAGAACACTGCACTGAGGCTACTTTACTACCCACAGGACAACTACACTGTAGCTTTACCTTTTGGTGATCTATCTTGGGTGCAGCTGCCCCCTGATATTATGGTAGGTAATTAATTTTTCGCTATAATGAGCTCTCTTCTTCAGCTTGCCTCTGGGTATATAGTGTTCTCATGCAAAAAATCATACACAGGTATTACCACACAATATTGGTTATGCAATACATACAATACATGGAAAAATTATTAAATGTTCTGCAACAAAGTTCGACTATAATAATTCCCTAGTTATCTCATGGGTATTTAGTGGCCACTGCATATTCGAGCCCCACGTTGGGCGCCAATTTAACGAAATCGATGAATTGAAATTTTGTTAAAGAATAATATAAATTTTATTATTTTTTGCTTTTATACGTTAATTTTCTTTACCTTACTTTCCTTTATTTGCGTGTGAACTTTGTTGTAGAACCTCTCTCTTATTTTCGTGTGGTAATAAAAAATTCACTTTCAAAAGAATTACGTACATTTAAACAAAATATTACGTGAACTCACATTAACTGGTTACGAATATTTAGTTGAGAATTGAGTCCTTTAGATCATTCGGCCTTGGTACACACTTTCTAGATGCAGTGGGTTTTTTGTTAAATATTTACTAAATTTTATCCCGGCACTAGCCATAGAACACAAGATTATCTCTATTAGCAGAAAATGGTTTAATTATTGCCAAGCCGACATTTATCACTGATCAAACCTACCTCGCTATACATTTAAGTTATTTAAAAGAACCAAACTGTTTAAATTTCAATGTGAACTAACATTAACTATCCGCCTACGAATGCACAAACGTATAATTAATTTAAATTTTATCAGCCTCAGGATCACTGTAAAAGAAGAACAATTTCTTAATTCACTGTTGATTTTTTATGTATATGTTCCCGATTTACGGGTTTGATAATTTTTTAAATGTGCCGCCGCTGCTAATTGTTGGTCGCGGCACAGCCCAGCAACACCGCTAAAAAAATGCTGAAAATTCTTTAAAGAAATTTTATAGATGACATGGGCAAGCTAATTTACATTAATAATTCACACTTTTGATAAATCCTGATATATTTAGATCAAACAATAATTCAACTTACATTAATTCGTATCGCCTCGTCTAATGGCGGCTAAGTCAAGACAGAGACAAAAGAAGTCTACACATTCGTAAAAAACTTTTTCACAGTGTCCTACCGCATTGACTTCTACACAGAGAAGACCAAAGAATACATAATGCATTGTGCTTATATAGTATTGCTGACTATTAACATTTCTTTGTAATTTGGCGATATTATTCTCCTCTGGCAAAATTTCATATCTTTGTTATCGCAAATACTGACACATTTTACAATCACATAATAAATACAGAAAAATTACTATCCTAAATACAGAGAAATATTACAACAAAAAATATTACGATAATAACAAATGTCTTTTACACAAAATTCAGTAATATTTTTGTTCAATAATTACGGTATATACAACTTGCCCAGAGCGGCGTATATGGTACAAACAAACTCTTGTTCTTTAATAACGTGTGTTTGTCAGGGAACGTTACACTACCGAACAGAAATTTTGCCCAATTGGGCTGGCGACCGTATTTCGTTTAGCTATAATTATTTCAGTAACCCTTATTATTCTGTTCCGATCCACGTGGCACCCCTTCTCGTTGCACAGTACGTGAATGATAGCACAAAGCTTTCGAACTACCATACTAAATTTTACGGTAGTTAAGTAGGCGGAATAAGTTGTCCTAGAAGGCACCTTGTTGTAAACCTCCCCCTCATTTATCGACTTTATATTGAATCTTCTGAACGATAGCCTTTTCAAAATTTTACTCCAATTGTTTACGCACATGCTTACACGGTCAAGTATTTCTAACATTGTCGATAGAAGGGAAGTGGGACGTTACACACTGAGGACTACGGCGGTACGAAGCCTTTCCATCGTTTCTTGGTCCTCGGTTTAATACAATACAATACAATACAAGTGTTGTTAACTGAAGATGTGATGTACACCAGATAGTTCACCGTTTACCTAAGTTGGGTAAAATATTAGGGCTATTTTTTCTTTCAGCCTCCGTGTGGACGCGAAATTAAAACCATAGCGCAAATCTGATGAAGTTTTGCACATTCTTTTTCGCAGTGTCTCTAGTATCTCCGTCTATCGCGTCACGGAACACTTTCCAGTTCTGAGGGCATAGTGAGCAGGTAAAGATGCCTAGAAAATAGTTTTTCCCTCCAAGTGTGAAGTCATGCTGAAACGTTTCGCCTTATTTGATGCAACGTAACTGTCATTCATTTCCTCTTCATGGCAGTTCTCGGCTGCAGGCTATATAGATAGCGAAGATGCTACTGCAGCGTTTTCGATGGAAATTGTTCGATCACCCACCATTCAGCGCGAACATGGGTCCCTCTGATTTTCATCTCTTCGCTCACATGAACCGCTGGCCATTACGACTGCATTTTGGCACAGACAGCGAGTTGCAGGCCAGCGTCGGGAACTGTCGGAAACCACAGGCAGCTGCCTTCCATGACAAGGGCAGTGGAAAGTTGCAACAGCACTATGACGCCTTCTATGACGAGTGGAATGGAAGGTTGGTACTACATTACGACGGTTATCTAAGTCAGAGAGGCGACTATGTAGAGAACTGATCGAAAGGTGTAGCTAAATGTTGCAAATAAAACATTTTAGATTTTTAATATTGTTTCAATATTGCGACCTCATATTAGCGCAGCTACACGATGTTTGGACAGTAGTATCACTCATTAAATAGTGTATTGCGATTCACACATTTGTAGGCAAGAGGAACATTAGGCACTGCTGTATAGGCACTTGACTTTCGCATCGCCTTCTACACAATGTTCTCTGCAACGATCAACAGTGGTTGCCTTACTTGTAATTTATGTGGGTGTCGAGGTCAACTATTATCGCTGTGGTGCTAGTGGCGGCACAATTTTTTCCTGCTTTGAAAACTAGCAACGTCATCTCATCCGTGGGCGGACAGGTCGAGGAAGTTGATTCATCTTAACCTTCCGATAGGGGTGCGTATGTGTCAGATACTCGGAGACAATGTCTGTTACTTTTTCTTGGAAAGCGGGAGGGAGGGAAATGCCCCCTTTGCTCAAGCCTCTCATTCGACCCCACCCTACTTCAGTCCTCGTCGTTACGGTAAACAGCGAACTAGTAAGACGTGTTTCGAATCTGAGGAATACGCGCGATCTTCCATGCAAGTTTTAACTCTTCATTTTCCATTATTTATTGTTAAATACTTAATGATTATTAGTAATTTAAAGTAGTGTACATGGTGAATTTACATGTGTCTCGAAACGACAATGAAATTAAACTAAATTCTATGTGTCAGATACGTGCGACCTTCAATGCTTGACATGTTATTTATTCAGTTTCGTTTCATATTTATTTCTTAGGTACTATATGGGACAAAGAGATATATAATTTAAACAATTCTCTGGGTGTTGAAGCTGTGATAAATGCACTTCTGCGTGGTACCGACGATGGGGATGATCAGGACTACAGTTTTATAGAGGGCAGTGACACTGATGAAGAAGAGCACGTATCGGAAAGAGATGGAGATTCTGATACAGGATTGAGTGCTCCGTCCAGATCAGAAGACGACGAAGAAGAGAGCACTAAATCGACATTTCAAGCTGTTCAAAGGAAAAATAAAAAAGTAATCGAGGTTTGGTCATGGTAAAAAAGCTAAGGAACAGGCAAGGACGACGTAAAGAAAATATTTTACTTCATATACTCAGAGTATCGGACCTGCAAAAATCGTGACTAATATTCTAGATTCATGGAAATGTCTCATCTCTGACACAATGATTCAACGTATTGTAGAAAATACATACAAATTTATTCTTACAATACAAGATAACTATTCTCGTTCAAGGGACGCTCAACAGACAGACACAGAGGAAATGAAAACATTATTCTGGTTGCTGTATCTCGCTGGGGTGTACCACACATATCATCTGAATCTCGACGACTTGGCGGATGGATGACTGAGTATAACAAGATTTCAGTTTTTAATGCTATTTATTCGTTTTGATGATGTGTAAACAAGAGGAGAACGAAGAAAAATTGACCGCCTAGCTCCTATAAGAACTATTTTTGAATAATTTGTTGTGAACTGCCAGAAATGCTATTCACTTGGTGGAAATGTCAAAATTGATGAAAAACTCGAGGCATTTCGAGGTAGATGCGGTTTCATAAAATATATGCCATAAACACCAAGCAAATATGGCCAAAAAATTTGTGCTGTAGTCGACTCTCTGCTATTTTATACATATACTATGGAAATATACGCTGGAACCCAACCAGAGGGTCCATTTGGTGTAAGTAATAAACCTTCTGATGTTATGGAAAGGTTAGCAGCACCTATTTTCTACAGTGGGAGAAATATCACGGCCTTCAATTGGTTTACGGATTACAATTTGGTATAGCAATTGGCATCAAAAAAAATTTCATACGTTGTCAGTTACGTACAAATAAGTCACAAATTCCTCCAGCATTCACAGGAACCAGAAAACGAAAGCCCCACTAAAGTCAGTTTGGTTTTCGCAAAGAGGCAACACTTCTTTCATACGTGCCAAAAAGTACAAGAAAGTTCTGTTGATATCCAGCCTTCTAAACGATGGAAAAATTGATGAAGGAACAGGTGATCTCAAGAAACCAGAAATTATATCTTTTTATAATCACAGAAAAGGAGACGTTGACACTGTCGACAAAGTTTGTGGGTCTTTGACGTTGCGAGAAACACAGAGCGATGGCCTCTGGTGATGTTTTTCTCTACAATGAACGTTGCAGCTATAAATTCATTTATAATCTGGAGAGGAAAAACCAGCAATAATCTCAAGAGAAGAAAATATCTCAGATATCTTTAGAACGAACTTGTGCAGGAACATGTAAAGGGAGAAGTACTAAAGTAACTGGAGACCTCCGTGCTAAAGTTTTAAATGTGTCGGACACAGAAGATGAGCACCAATAGTAACAAAGAAGAGGAGAAGATGATCAACCTCAGGAGCCTCTGAAGAAAAGATGTAGGCCATGTTTAGTCAGTAAGAAAACGAGAATCACCCGTTTCAAATGTGCAATATGTGGGCAGTTTATTTGTTTACAGTATTCAAGAAATGTTTGCAATGCTTGTATTTCAGCTTCTAAATAATCACTCGTTTCAAATGTGAGATGTATAGACGGTATGTTTTGTTCACATCACTCAAGAAATATTTGCACTGATTGTATTTCAACTTGTAAATAACTTTAGTATATTGAGAAACCAAAATTTCAAACAGAATCCTGTATAAATTTGACATTAGTACACGGAAAGTATCAGTATCTCGAGAAGCTGTGGGAAGAAAATGTGTGTTTTGAAACATACTTTATTTTTAAATAAATTTTTACCTTGCTTTTGTTTGTATAACCCATGAAGAATACCTAATATTACTTTTATGGTAAAAATTTTATGTTTAAAAAGTCAAAGTTTATTAACGACAAGTGGTATCGACGAGATACGCGGGACCGCCCTTTTCCGACTACAGGGCGCGCCTACCGGAAGGTTAGCTGAAAGACAGAGATCCGTCTCCACAGGACAGTTTGGGTAACGAGGATATAAATAATAGATGTGCAGCTGCTGGTTTCTGACAGTACAACCTGAAATGCAGGGTATGGGTTGACATATTTGGTATGGTAATTCTTTTAGGTAAAGGAGCATATTTGTTATACATAAAGTGATCGAAGGAAACGAAACACAAATATAAGATTGCAACTAATAAAGGATGCTTTCTTCGATGAACGAAAAATACGGGTGTCATACACTTCAATTTGGTAGGAAGTTCTGGGCTGCATGTGTAGAGGGCAACTCTATGCCTGTGAACAGTGCACTGCAGAATATCAGAAAATAAAGAATTATAATTGTTTCAAATAGCTAATTTGTCAAAGCGTTGTGCATATGTCAGTATGGTTCAAATGGCTCTGAGCACCATGGGACTTAACATCTATGGTCATCAGTCCCCTAGAACTTAGAACTACTGAAACCTAACTAAACTAAGGACATCACACAACACCTAGTCATCACGAGGCAGAGAATATGACAGTATGATGGCTTTGAACAGAGTGTACTTTCCACGAAGAATATTTAGCAGCTTTCATCTAATTCAACAATAATGAGCCCTATTTTACTGTCTATGCATATGTTAACAATGTAGTGCAATGACCTGCTACCTCAATTTACAGTACCGTGTACCTTTTAGGTTTACGCTCGTCTCCACAACTTTCCCTTCTGTTAAACGTCTCAGAATTATGTCATAATAACAGCAGAAATCGTTAATTGTAATATAGTACTTTTAAATTCAGGATTACCAGCTGCCTTGCCGCAGTGGTAACACCGGTTTCCGTCAGATCACCGAAGTTAAGCGCTGTCGGGGTAGGCTAGCACTTGGATGGGTGACCATCCAGTCTGCCGAGCGCTGTCGGCAAGCGGGGTGCACTCAGCCCTTGTGAGGCAAACTGAGGAGCTACTTGATTGAGAAATAGCGGTTTCGATCTCGGAAACTGACATACGGCCGGGAGAGCGGTGTGCTGACCACATGCCCCTCCATATCCGTATCCAGTGACGACTACGGGTGAGCATGACGCGGCGGCCGGTCGGTACCGTTGGGCCTTCATGGCCTGTTCGGAAGGAGTTGTTTTGTTAAATTCAGGACTGTCTTTAAAATGAACAGGCGATGAGAATAAAAGCTATCTCTAACTGAAATGTTTAACATTTATTAATATCGGAGTCACAGTGCTATAAGCAGGAATTCTTCACAGAAACTGTTGTTAACTTGGAAGAATGTACCTCTAGTTTTGCCGGGAATACCTTCACCTAGAACACAAGCTGTGTTCAGTACTGCGCGGGATTAGCCGAGCGGTCTTGGGCGCTGCAGTCATGGACTGTGCGGCTGGTCCCGGCGGAGGTTCGAGTCCTCCTTCGGGCATGGGTGCGTGTGTGTTTGTCCTTAGGATAATTTAGGTTCAGTAGTGTGTAATCTTAGGGACTGATAACCTTAGTAGTGAAGTCCCATAAGATTGCACACACTTGTTTTTGTGTTCAGTACCAACAAAAGCTGTTTACGTTTGAATAAGGTTTCCAGATTGCCCCGCTTCGTTTTACCTGAAAGCAGCACGTGCACGTATTTGCGGAACAGACACTGTGCGAGGCTATAAAAACATCCAGTGTCAGCGATTACTATTCAGACTGCCTTCAAAACGAAGTAGCCCACATAACTGGCTACATACGATAGCGCCTACATCTCACTTGGAATGCGGTTAAATAGAGTAGGTTTCTAGCCTCCCGGCCCATCATGCAACACCTGTGCGGCCACCTATGCAGGAAGAGGTGATGCGATACATATTCGGAAACACTGCGTTTTGGCACTACACACGCCAGTGGCATTGTTCGCATACCAATTACAGCCTGTGGCTTTGTGGAATCTAACGAAACGACATGCATTCCGCGAGTCCACTCGACAGCATACGGCGTCGAGCTATTAACACAGATGGGTCCACAATAAATGTCGAGTCAGCACTGCGGACGAAACTACACGGTCCATTACTATCGTGTTGACGACATGCCCGTCATCCCTTGCAAAGCGGACACACTGTGAACATTCCCCTGTCAAAAGGTACCACACAAGCGTCATTTTTGTAGGAACGTGCCC
Source organism: Schistocerca nitens (assembly GCF_023898315.1). Taxonomy (NCBI): domain Eukaryota; kingdom Metazoa; phylum Arthropoda; class Insecta; order Orthoptera; family Acrididae; genus Schistocerca; species Schistocerca nitens. Next base: position 668,584,271 of record NC_064615.1, read on the forward strand.
TAAAAAGGACGAATTGTCACGGTTTGATGAACACATTTTCCGCAAACCCATCACTCTGCCCCCTTCGAACTCACCTATTGCTATTGCGCGCTTTGTTATCAACGTTTCTTTCTCACATTTGCTTTCACGTTACCACAAACTTCTGCTGCCTTTATGGAATCAATTTGCCATAACACTAACTATACTAAATTCACAGAGTGTGCACTGATTTCCTCATCTGCGTGCCATTTCTATACCGTCTGAAATAATGATATTCAAGCAAGGATACGCGTATCCTCAAGTGTGAGTGAAGACTTCTTACGGGGTACGTAAAATTCAAAATACGTATACAGTCGGTGTAATACTTTTGCTGAGTGATAACAAATAACGAAAAACATTTCAACAAGAGAGATCTGAATTGTGTCCTGTCCAAGAACCATCATAATTACTCCATTACCGCCCCAACAATTTGTTCCAAATACCGACGACAATAACAGTGTCTGCTAATTTACGTTACGGACTCTTTTTTTTCAGTCCCCTGTATATTTTCGTGACTTGAGTGCAAGGCCGTCTTCTCTACTCAAAGTCTCTCATTCTTTAGTTTTGTGATGGGATTTTCTGATTGTTCCTGCTGATTTTTTTTATTATTGTGACAGTGTAATATATTTTTCTACCTATGTTGTGAGATGGATAAATTCTTTGAGAGAGGAGAAAGTATAAAAAGTGAAACAAGTGGTAGTGGCCATAGTGTTGAATCACCGCTAGTGAAAAGTGCGACAGCGCTTGTTCCGCCATAGGATATTCGTCAAGGTAGTGATGAAGTTGAACCATCTTTGAGAAAGTCGGTAAATCCGATAAATGTGAAATACAGATATTGAAGTGAATCTGACATTATGGATTCTTATCAAAAATGTGTCACCCACCTCTTGCCCTCTACATTATTTTCAACAAAACACTATCGAATAATTTTATGAAAACATCCCTGCTCCAAAGACATTTGGCAATCAATCACGGCGATTTTAAAGACAAGTCAGTCGAATTTTTGAAGCATAATGTAGAAAATTTGCATAAAAGTTCAAACGTAATACACAGTTGTATAAAATCAGTAAAGACACCACTGGAGACGTATCAGTTAGCTTTGCTAGCTGCAAAAAGTAAATCACCTTATAACGCAGTTTAACCTCTTCTGTTTTTTGGTTCTTTGATTATAGTAAGGAAAAGTCACATGGAAATTCCGCTATAATGTATTGAAAATAATTCCTAATACTGCACAAGTACAGGGTGTAGAATTCATGTTACGGCACAAGACATTATTGATCAAATTGCAGAAAATATTATAATGAACAAAATATTTGCGGATCAGATCGATGAATCGGTGGTGTGGCTGATGATGCTGAGTTAATCGTAGATGTATGCTAGCTTGACGATAAGAAAGGTGCTGTTGCTGATGAAATTCTAGGTTGTAAACAATTACCAGAGCATACAACAGGAGAGGATCTTTCGGATATTTCTAATTTGTTGACATTTTCTAAGATTAAAATTAAATTTGTCGTGATCTAGAGCGTAAGTCTCCACACAGAGGGTGATACTTCATTGACACATTAACATGAAAAAAAAAAAATACTTTTCCTCATAACTGAGAAATTAACCAAAGGATAACTTGACAAACTTCTATTTTGTACAGAGAAAACTTGGTAGCGCAAAATATAATTAATGATCTACACGAACGACTCAGCTACTTTTTTTAAGTGAGAGGAGATGGGATCCACGCACAGTAAATTATCGTGGAACACTGAGGTGCGCTGGGTAACACGAGGACGTGAAGGATGGGGTAAAATGATTCCTTATAAAATTGAAATTCGATCCGGTAAATCATTTTGAAGATGAAGAGTGGATCTACCACCGATATTACTTGACAGATGCATTCAACGAATTTGACGATGTCAGTCTTCAGCTCCAAGGTTTTGACACAAATATTTTTAAAGGTCGTGAGAAAGTAGAACGGCATTGTATGAAACTTTCCTTTAGAATTTATTGTGTTAATAAAGGAAACACTGCAGTAGTTCAGACTGTATTGGAATTTAGTGGACAAAATGAAGTATTATTGCTGATGGACTTTTGGAAATAATGTAAATACACTGAGAGAAATTCAAGTTACAGTTTTTAAAATACTTTCCACATAATGGGAAAGACGATAATACACCAGACTGGACTGCAAATGCGTTCTGCAGCGACGCCATCAGTTCCTCCTGTCTTGCCATAAAATGAAAAGAAATGCTTTTGGAAATGCCTGTTGACAGTCCACTAGACATAAAAATCGAAACCACCTGAATTTGTGATTTCTGGTGTTACGCAAGTGAAGACTATACCGAACATAGTGACACTGCCATTACGCAACTCCTTCCATTCCCCTCTACTTGTTTGCGTGAGCAAAGTTTCTTTACACTGACAGCAACCAAAACGAAACAAATAAACCGCTTGAATCCAGAATCACCACTGATACTTGCACTAAAGAAGATTCAGCCAAGAACAGAGGAGCTGCTACCCAATGAAACGGTCAGACACTTCACTAACTAATTAGAAACAAATACAAGTTCATATAATTTTTTGTATGCGTGCTATTTGTAACGTAGTTCCTGTATTTATTTCATACATTTATTGCGTATTCCTCCTTTTTGTTGTGTTTAGCAAGGTATAAATTTTATAATCTATTTTCGGCATGAAACTTCCTGGCAGATTAAAACTGTGTGCCCGACCGAGACTCGAACTCGGGACCTTTGCCTTTCGCGGGCAAGTGCTCTACCAACTGAGCTACCGAAGCACGACTCACGCCCGGTACTCACAGCTTTACTTCTGCCAGTACCTCGTCTCCTACCTTCCAAACTTTACAGAAGCTCTCCTCCGAACCTTGCAGAACTAGCACTCCTGAAAGAAAGGATATTGCGGAGACATGGCTTAGCCACAGCCTGGGGGATGTTTCCAGAATGAGATTTTCACTCTGCAGCGGAAGGTAGGAGACGAGGTACTGGCAGAAGTAAAGCTGTGAGTATCGGGCGTGAGTCGTGCTTCGGTAGCTCAGTTGGTAGAGCACTTGCCCGCGAAAGGCAAAGGTCCCGAGTTCGAGTCTCGGTCGGGCACACAGTTTTAATCTGCGTCCTCCGTTTTTGCGGTGAATATCTCCCCATCATGTGCAAATGATCAACTGTAAAGTAATAAAAGTACCTAATTTTACTTACGGAGTTTTGGTGTACGCTTTATAGTCCCTTCCTGGATATATATTTGCAATCCCACGTTTTTCTCCGTCTTCCATTTTGATGCCTTTTATGAAAATATTAACAAATACATAAAATGAACTTTATTTCGGTTTATTTGCCGTTTAAGAAACGTAAAAGTTGCAAATATAAAATATTTCCCTTTAAGGACGCGACCGCATGGCCATTTCATCACCGTTCTGTAATCTTTCCGCTGCGCCAACCGCTGACTGGAAACTACGCCACCACGAATGGTCTATGGCTCGTTCGACACTCGCCGGAAACGTCGTTTATTTTCTAAACGCTTGTTCGTCTGGAGCTCCCACGTTTGTCACTGTCATTTCTTGTCAAGCTCTACATATACCAGCAGTATTGGCGAAATCGGTGATGAAGTGTAGACGTGGTCGTCTTGTTATAGCGCGATACACAAGGGTATGTACGATGTCATGTGTATTGGGTAATGGCAGCAACGTGAGCGTAGAGCATAGAGTATCATATCTGGAAGGTATTTTGGGCCTTGGTTGAGATGAATGAATCAACTTTGCTTGCACTTAGGTATATTCATGCTGAAAATAAAAATCTAGAGCGTTGGATACTGAGGCTGGTTGCTGAACGAGAAAAGTGTAAAATGCAAGGGATCATAACTGATCACATCGTAACCACGTGTAAGCGTCTTTTCGGCATATTAATGTAAACTCTAGATTCGTTTTAAAAAAAAAAAAAAGGAATTCCGATGGTGCCCCACAATGAGTTCAACATCATGTTCTTAGACGAGGCGACTTTTTCGACTGTCGTATACATTTTGAATGTCTCAATAGTTCTACGAGCAAGTTATCTGACTGCTACAAATGCAGAACTCAAGACATATGGGTTTCAAGCTCACAGATAAACACAAAAATCATACCTGAGTTACATGTTTGCCAACATTTAGAACAGTAGGGCAGACAGTCAAGCTTACCTCTTTTCCTGACGGCGGGACAATGGTTTGCAGCTCTGTTATCTTGATACTGTTTGATCAAGTCCCACACATATGTTCTCTTAGGAGCTTCTTTCAACTGCCACAGAAAGAAATAAATAGTTAAAAAAGTCGGTGTCGTAATTCTACGACTATAAACGTTCAAAATTACTCTCCCATGTCAGGAAATTCGCCATATTGACAGCTATAACTTGGCACAAACTGCAGCTCCATGTATTTATTCATTCTGGATATATTTGGGGCTCCTGTCTTTGGTATCTCACACATATTTATGTATTAAGAACATAGCTAACGTAGCTTCCCCTACTGAAGTTATAAAGCAAGGTGGGTACTAAAACTACGATAAGATATTTCATTGAAATACCACTATTAGCGATAGTCAGTAAGTGAGTATAGAGGCTGGCCTGTGGAACAATGGTTGTGACACAATATCAAAAATGCAAATACAGATGTCATACAACCAAAAGCTCAGAGTTACTCTTTTTGCTATTAGTAGAGTGTCTAAATGTGCGGGTAGGTATTGCGGTAAGTTCGAGGTGGAATCTGAATACTTAAACAGCGAAAAAATATGACGCACATCCAAGACCTTGGATCATCTACGCCGGCCAAAGTGGCCGTGCGGTTAAAGGCGCTGCAGTCTGGAACCGCAAGACCGCTACGGTCGCGAGTTCGAGTCCTGCCTCGGGCATGGATGTTTGTGATGTCCTTAGGTTAGTTAGGTTTAACTAGTTCTAAGTTCTAGGGGACTAATGACCTCAGAAGTTGAGTCCCATAGTGCTCAGAGCCATTTGAACCATTTTTGGATCATCTACACCTACATATATATCCACTGCAGCCTTCTGTGAAGGGCCTGGCAGAGGACACTTAGCATTTTGCCACGAGTCTGAATTTCTTCCCGTTCCAGTCGCATATAGAGCACCGGAGGAATGAGTGCTTGATTGATCTTCATGGCTCTGCAATTAGAGTTCTGGTTCCTTAAAATTTTCAAGCAATCTTCCGCGCTATGACTATGGGTACTACCCATCTTTGTATACGATAACTGACCCTGTCTGCCCATTTTGGTACGTGTCGCACACACTTGAACTATATTCTAAGATGGACATACGATGGACTTTTAAACAGTCTCCTTTCTATACTGACTGTGTTACCCCACTATCCTGGTCACTAACCACTGTATGCCAGCTGCCTTAGCCACGATTGAGCCTGTGTAATTATTCCATTTCATCGAGTATACTGATTCTAACTGCAACTCAAGAATATTACTTTTCTACCTCTTATAAAATGCACAGCATTGCACTCATGGCATTATAACAATTTTCCAGTCTTTGCACCTACTTACAATCTTATTAAGTTTAGATTGAATATTCATGCAGCTGTATTCAGACCTGTGTCATCTACTATTCATATTGTAAGAGACGCCTTTGACACACAGCATCAACAATATGGGTCGCAGCACACTTCCCTGGGGCACAGCTGAATCTACTCGCCATCCAAGAAAACAAGCTGCTTCCTCACTACCACTACATGCAAAATCTGGTATCAAATTCTTATATCCCATGTAATCATACTTTTTTTAGTATACTATCTATGACCGAATCATATGCTTCTACAAACGTGGAATTTGCGTGATTTCCTTGACTTCTGACTTTTAGGGTACAAGCGCAAGTTCAGGTTTAAATGATAATTTTTGTTCGGAATCCATACTGATTGGCATAGAAATGCTGCTTCTGTTCGAGATACGTTATTGTTATCAAGGAGGCGTTGTACCAGGAAGCAGTAGGGGGTCTGTGAGGGCTGGTCTAGACATATTGTCTGAATTTATTGGACCAATGATGCAAAGGTCTTTGCCTTGAGGTGAAAGAAATTATCATTCTGAAAAAGGAGATGGCTGACGATGTACGGAGAAGGAGTTATAGCACTATATCACGTAAGACATGCTGCCAGTTTGTCATAGCTAAAGACCAACAGCCCGAGCCCAAAACATAAAAAGCACCTTAGATCACGAAGCCATTTACAATGAATTCCGTTGTCAATAAAAGGTAACTGAGGTGGAAACTAAATAACACATTTGTATGTCACGCGTATGACACAAAGTTTTGTCAATGGAGGACAGCACCGGACGATGAACAAAAAAAAATTGACTTGTTGCTATCGAGAGATCGACAGTTAGTTTGGTCTTGTGACACAGAGAGAGGAGAAGTGGCAGAATCTGTTGGTTAAAACTTGTAATGACGATATGTAAAGAATAGGGAGTGTGGTTTGATGTATTTTGTTATCTGATTGTATTTTCTTGAACAAAGTAAATTAAAACTAAATTTAGCTTTTTGTCATCATATTTATGGGCATTAAATCTAAAAAAGGACGTAAATGATAATCAGTTTTTATGACAACTGGGAAAGTATTTCTTTTTTGATTTATTAGCTACTAATCAAAAGTAGAGTGTTAAGTAACATAAAAGTGAAATTTTAATATACAGTTAAGGTTTTATCAAACATCTATTTATAACCAAAGGAATTTCGTTCACGTTATTGGTAACCTGTATGTAATTATCACCAGTTTCGAAGTTCATTATTAGCAGTTTATTATAAATAACAAACCTACTTAATATTTTGATCACTGTCCCAAGGAAAACAATAAATTAGTGAAATATACGGACAGAAACTTACGAGATTTCTGGTAGTTAGTAATATGTGTTGCTTATTGGTTATATCTACAAGTTTTATAATGAGTAATTTACAGGGACTTTTATACATAAATTTGATTGAGTGAAGTGTATTTTGTTGTATTTTTCCATGTTTCCCTGATCAACTGAATCTAAGAATAGTTGTTATTTGTTGAGTAGCGGAAGTAGGTTTTCACGTGAGGTATTGTATAAATCAATTAAATTATTTGTTTGCCATTGACCGAACGCCACAAAAATTTGTTAGAAAGCGATACCGTTCGTCAAGCGCACGGGTAGTTCACAAACGCCCAGCTAAGAGTCCCATTATTGCCTTTAGCTTTCCTAGAGTGTCTCACAATCTGCAGACCAATGACAGGTCTGTGTGTATCTTCTAAGCGATGTTTCAACTTGTTATTGTGATCGATGACTTCCGGACACCAACATGACAACCGAAACCCAGTCCTATAAGGAACTGACCTTTCATCTAAACTGCAGATGAATTCTTGAGTAATAATCGTTAACGATGGTACCTGACGATAGGCCCTAATGTTGGGTTTCAGAGTTTTAGACCTGTCAGAATAACTGAATGGATTTGGTGCTACATTTATATTTTGTACATTTCAACTACATGACCACAGTGAATGTGATCAGATCCAAGGCATATGAAGTGTTTGCGATGAAACGCCTAAATTTGTGGGCCTCTGCAATCACGAATCGTAAGAAGTGATCAATTTTTCTCTCTTTACATATTGTACTTATTATACACTGATGCCTTTTCGCACGCTACACAGGTTAACTTTTCTGGGCTTTAAATACACTCCTGGAAATTGAAATAAGAACACCGTGAATTCATTGTCCCAGGAAGGGGAAACTTTATTGACACATTCCTGGGGTCAGATACATCACATGATCACACTAACAGAACCACAGGCACATATACACAGGCAACAGAGCATGCACAATGTGGGCACTAGTACAGTGTATATCCACCTTTCACAGCAATGCAGGCTGCTATTCTCCCATGGAGACGATCGTAGAGATGCTGGATGTAGTCCTGTGAACGGCTTGCCATGCCATTTCCACCTGGCGCCTCAGTTGGACCAGCGTTCGTGCTGGACGTGCAGACCGCGTGAGACGACGCTTCATCCAGTCCCAAACGTGCTCAATGGGGGGACAGATCCGGAGATCTTGCTGGCCAGGGTAGTTGACTTACACCTTCTAGAGCACGTTGGGTGGCACGGGATACATGCGGACGTGCATTGTCCTGTTGGAACAGCAAGTTCCCTTGCCGGTCTAGGAATGGTAGAACGATGGGTTCGATGACGGTTTGGATGTACCGTGCACTATTCAGTGTCCCCTCGACGATCACCAGTGGTGTACGGCCAGTGTAGGAGATCGCTCCCCACACCATGATGCCGGGTGTTGGCCCTGTGTGCCTCGGTCGTATGCAGTCCTGATTGTGGCGCTCACCTGCACGGCGCCAAACACGCATACGACCATCATTGGCACCAAGGCAGAAGCGACTCTCATCGCTGAAGTCGACACGTCTCCATTCGTCCCTCCATTCACGCCTGTCGCGACACCACTGGAGGCGGGCTGCACGATGTTGGGGCGTGAGCGGAAGACGGCCTAACCGTGTGCGGGATCGTAGCCCAGCTTCATGGAGACGGTTGCGAATGGTCCTCGCCGATACCCCAGGAGCAACAGTGTCCCTAATTTGCTGGGAAGTGGCGGTGCGGTCCCCTACGGCACTGCGTAGGATCCTACGGTCTTGGCGTGCATCCGTGCGTCGCTGCGGTCCGGTCCCAGGTCGACGGGCACGTGCACCTTCCGCCGACCACTGGCGACAACATCGATGTACTGTGGAGACCTCACGCCCCACGTGTTGAGCAATTCGGCGGGACGTCCACCCGGCCTCCCGCATGCCTACTATACGCCCTCGCTCAAAGTCCGTCAACTGCACATACGGTTCACGTCCACGCTGTCGCGGCATGCTACCAGTGTTAAAGACTGCGATGGAGCTCCGTATGCCACGGCAAACTGGCTGACACTGACGACGGCGGTGCACAAATGCTGCGCAGCTAGCGCCATTCGACGGCCAACACCGCGGTTCCTGGTGTGTCCGCTGTGCCGTGCGTGTGATCATTGCTTGTACAGCCCTCTCGCAGTGTCCGGAGCAAGTATGGTGGGTCTGACACACCGGTGTCAATGTGTTCTTTTTTCCATTTCCAGGAGTGTATAACACTTTTATCTAGATTCTAAAATGTAACGAGTCCCCTATCAACACCTGTAGAACAAAAAGAACATAAGCGGGTATGACCGCTGAGGGAAGCATTCAGACCTTCACGTTAGAAGATTTAGAGAAACCACAAAAATGAAAGTAAAGACGGAGCTCTACGCTTCTCAGATATGAGCAACTTGGTCTAGTTTAGTCTGAGAATGCACAATGATGAGATACTGAATGAAAATAATATGCCTTTTTGGCGTACCGTGTGCCGTTTAGGGCGTAGCATCCAGCTGCGGTAGCTAGTCATCGTAGCACAAAATTTTAAAGCATTTCGACACTTTGTCACACGACGTCCGCCATTCATGTTTTAACGCAGAAGAATAAAAAAAAAGCTTTTGGTACAAATCGCTTCATTGATTCTCAAATTTGTAAATTTCTTTTGCAGGATTCGACCCAACTATCAAATCCTTTTTTTCAGCTCTGATTTTTGTACCTTAAAACATGATTTGGAACACTGTGTCGCTTCTAGAATTTATAGATTTAGCTGTCCAGCATATTTTGTTTCACATGCGAAAAAGAAGTTGTTAGGTCACAAAAAAGGTGAATGAGTGCAATGAGACGTTAATTCGATGTCTGGGTGAAATAATCCGTGGCTTGAATGACAGCTCACTCTGTCACAATAAATAATGGTTCGAGCTGTTATCTGTGTTTTCAGCGTTCATCGATGACTTGCTGCTGCCAGATTGTTGTGTTTCATTTGATTCTGTAAAGCAATGTTCACTACATTTCCAGTGTAACGAAAACAACAGATGACCAGTCTGTTGGAAGTGCTTCCCGATGACTGCATGATTTCCATCTTGTAAGAATACCAGTCAACTGAAACTCCCTATTCTTTAAAGCATCGAACTCCCATGTTTAAAACAACTACAAATGTCTGATTACTTTACAAGAGAGTTATTGTGTTAAATGCTTCAAGTTAATGATCTAAGCGAGAAGTTGCTTAAAAAAGATTCGAAATTATGTTTATAGTTTCTTGAAAGTCGTTGAATATTATCATTATCAAACACCGGGTAAATATATTTTGGGTAATTTACGCTCCCTTTTACGGAAAGCTAGATTTTCTGTTTCTCGGTGTTTCTGAAGTCACATCTCCTGAACCACGAGTGGTGCAGTGATATGCACTGCGCAACACAATTAAAGAATCACGTTTTAGAAACTCCGTAATTGTCTCCCATTCTGAGAGGAAGCTTGAAATTTTGCTCAAGGGTGGCTACAACCTTCCCCACGTTTCAAATAGCACAGAAGTTTAAGTGAGGTGTAAGTTGCGGTAATGATATCACACTGGCAACAAATTTCATCACAATTCTGTCCAACGCCACCTTAGACTATCACACAATGCGACGATGGTCACATCCTCCTCTCTCACGCACCTTTCAACACTTCTCTTGACGTCTTTGCAATGGAGGTCGTAATCACGACGCCTGGCTTTGAAATCACGTGATTTTCTTTTTGGTGATCGAGGAAAGCATTTCACACTATCGCCGCTCATAATCGACACGAAAAGGCCGTAGCGGGTGGGATAAAGGGTGTCAACAACACCTCTCTATTCCTTGGGCTGATGATTCCCACACATTTCACTGGCGAAAACAACACTTCGGGTCGTGATGAGAACAGAACGCTGCTGACCCCTCCAGGGCGCTTCAACCCTTCTCGAGGGACATCTCTGGCAAGCAAGCTCATTGAACGTGGTCGCATCCCCTTGGAGTGTAATCTGACCGAATGTTTGCTCTGGTATTCGTGGTGGAATCACTAGGGACCTTCAATACCATTCCATGAAATGTGAACGCCATCCAAAGCAGCCCAGAGCGCTTGTACTTTTTCAGTTCTCCTGTATGGCGATAGTGGTGTGTTCATAGAGGGGTGCGACATTGACACAAACATTAATGAAACGGCAAAGGGCCCTCTAAAACCCCTATTCTGGCAACAACCTCGCTGCCACCCGGCCACTTTTATTGATTTTATTGAGCACTTTAAAAATGTATCTGTACGGAGGCAACGTGTGACGAAGTCCTAGGCGCAGGCAAACAACGGCTTCCACACCCCTCCGAATCCACATGCTTAATAACAGGAACAAGAGCAGCAGTATAGCTTGCCTGCGTGCACCTAGGATTCTCGTCACCGAACTCTGACCTTTTTTTCGCTTGTGTCGACACCTTGCTGTTTGAAGGGTCGCTGAGCCCGAGGGTGGCGTGGCGCCATTGCAGAAGAATGCTGTAAGCACCTTTGTGCCATATTTCAAACATACAACGTATCGAAATGGGAGACAATTAAGGGGGTTTCAAAAACGTGATCCTTTAATTGTGTTGTGCAGGGTAAATTTTCAGGTATGTTTAGTTCTATATGTGGATATTGGCAACAAAATTTGTTGCCAATACATTTAGTAGGGAAGACGGAATAAATTGAAACGTCGTGCCAGATGTGGCAGTTTTAGTGTATAAACAGCAAAAATATAGTACACAGTAAACTTTCTTTCTTTCATCTTTCTGTGTGACGTTACAGTGGGAAAAGTTTAGAAAATATTTGATATAATGTGCAAAGTTTGTTGAATGTTGTTAAGTGCTCTGATTCTCAAATACTGGCTGAATATAGTCTGAGTAGTTTGCACGGCATGAGTTACGGAGACATATACATAGCGTAATACTTTTTTTTTACAGTGTTAAACCTTCAGATTATGTCTGTTAATGAATAGATTATGACAGCATTTTAAATATTTAAATTCGCTCCATAATTGTATGGAATACTGAAAACTTAATTTTTATTGCCCACGGACGTCGTTAGGCAGGCAGCCTACTACTAGAATACAAATCCGTGTTGTATCTTCTGTTGTGTCACGTACACAGTTATTGCACTTTTTCGTTCGAATTTTTCTAGCATTTCCTTCCAGAAATAGATACAGCCTGTTTTTGAAAATCGGTTGAATTGTGTGGAACTCATCTGGAAGCGATGTTTTTTGCTGCTTAATGTTCAGGCAAAACTGCAGACTTATACATGGCTAAGAACGTCCCTAACTTGCAGTAATCCACATGCAGAGCCTCTTCAACCACGGTGGGCATAGCATCTATATATTTCTGGAACAACAACGATTCTGTTCGGCCTTCATGTAATTCATCTCTAACAGAAGCACGAGCACAGCTGAAATCAACAAACTAATTTGGGAAACTTACTTTCTGCAGGAGACTCCGTAACAAAAGCTGAGACAAGTGGTTCGAGGTATCATTATTGAGTTAGATCTTTGTGCGAATTTTAAAAAAATTTCGAAAGATAATCTTCAAGTGAAGTTTCAAATTTTTCAGAAGACTGTTTCGTTAAATGCTGACTGTAAATAAAGTATTCGGCCAGTATCAGAGCTGCCATTCTTTTAACAAGAAGAAATGACGAGTTTTAAAGAATTAGTGAGGTCACTTCTGGAAACCCAGTGTAGCAGCAATTTCTGAAATCTTCTTTGTACAAGATCCATCTTGCGCTGCTAGCTGCAAGATTCATAAGACAACGTAATTACAACAGTAGAGATTAAGGCCGACGTTTGCCAATTTGCGACTTTCCATACAGTTCTTCCACATTGCTATAAATAATACACGACGACGGTCAGTAGTTAATGATGCTGGACATCATAGTTGATAACTGACACGTTGACCATTGGGAGGAGGAGGAGATTAGTGTTTAACGTCCCGTCGACAACGAGGTCATTAGAGACGGAGGGCAAGCTCGGGTGAGGGAAGGATGGGGAAGGAAATCGGCCGTGCCCTTTCAAAGGAACCATCCCGGCATTTGCCTGAAGCGATTTAGGGAAATCACGGAAAACCTAAATCAGGATGGCCGGAGACGGGATTGAACCGTCGTCCTCCCGAATGCGAGTCCAGTGTGCTAACCACTGCGCCACCTCGGTCGGTTTGACCATTGGGTAGATAGCTGGTTTGGAGTGGGCAAGGCAGAGGTGTAGGAAAAAAATGGCTCTGAGCACTATGGGACTTAACTTCTGAGGTCATCAGTCCGCTATAACTTAGGACTACTTAAACCCCGTTCGACCATTATGTAGGACATCACACACATCCATGCCCGAGGCAAGATTCGAACCTGCGACCGTAGAGGTGTAGGAAAGATCACGGGTGTTCTAAGTATCATACGAAACCGCGCTGCTCAGCCGCATCAAGCAGACAGGTTTCAACAGAAACGGATGACTGAATTCTGATTACATTGTAGGGTTCTGCTAGGTTTTGAAAACGGATTACCTACGGAAGTAGGTGCAGATATGATCTGAATTAAAAAGTATCGCCTTCTCATAGACAATCTTTAGGCTCATAATAAAACTATTAACGCTATCTGACTGGAAAGAGTTTGTAGGAGATTATCTAGGCACGGAACACTTACTTTGCATAACGATTTTTAATGGTCACGAAACTGAATTTATCTGAACGCGAGTAATCGTAACAAATATCTCAGTATGCATGGAAAATGTATAAGTCAACTTTGTCATTACAGCTCACTATTAGAAGACATCAAAACATTCTTCGTATAGAGTGACGGAATGACGCTCTCCCAGCTGCACCAGATCCCAAACGTATTTTTTGTCTGCTGAAAAATCATGCATAGAAACGCGAAGTGTAATATTAATAGCGATTAACACTATTTTTTATATTAACCCTGTGGTGCACATGTCCACTGTAGTGGACAGCTTTTAATGTCGCGTCTTTAGTGTTGTCAATCAATCCTGAAGCTACAAATGAACGCAGTCCACTCTAGTGGACGTTCCCTACTGGCGCTGTGACGTGCGTGCATTTGCAACCTCTGGACTGATTGGAATCGCCAAAGTAGCGACCATTATCAGCTGCACACTGCAGTGTAGACGTGCGCCACAGGATTAACGACAGTCAGAAATCCGTAAGAATTTTATCAGTAGCTGAAGGCAGGTAGTTCGTTTCCCATCTAGAGATCGTATGCTAAATGCTCAATGCAAGTAGGCCTAAACTGGTCTAAAGACGATTCTGAAGAAAAAACGATTTGCAAGAACTTTTGAACATAAATGCATATAATTCGACAATGTTCCTGGGTACACTGCGAGTTCCCACCTGCCGCCATCTAAGGGAATGTTCACCACTGTCGAACATGACCGTTTTGGTGGTGCAGGTGTTATAGCGTGGACTGGTATAATATTGTATGCGCTTACTGTTCTCCCAACAGTTGAACACGGTACATCCTGCGACCAACTTTATCGTAACAGTGCACTCCGTCCCCATGTGTGTCTTTTCAGGTGTGCATTAGGTCCCGAGTTCATTTTTATGGATGGCAATGTGTGATCGCATCGAACAGCGAAAGTGGAGGAGCTATCGGGACGAGAGGATATTCGTCAAATGGAGTGGTTTGCCAATTCCTCCGACTTAAATCCGATCGAGCAAGTGTGGGGTGCGTTGGGGAGACGTGCAGCACCAGTGACCATTCAGCGGTTGTCAACTGAGCTGGTGGAGGAATGGAGCGCCATACCACAAGAACTCCTTACCAAGCTTGCGGCCATCATGCCAGCACGTTGCAGAGAACGCGTACCTCTGCTTGGTGATAACACTCCCTATTACGAACCGTCTCTCGCCTCCAGGGGACAATCATAAACCGCGATGACTTCAGTGTAATTATTGTCTTTCAATAAAAAAAGTCATTTTGTGATCATCTCATTGTGTATTTCTTTCAGTTCCTTCCCTATTGCAGTGTAGTAGTTCTTTCTATGTATGGTCAATGTTTCTTCGAGCTTTGTTACTTTTCAGTGACATATCATGCGAAAGTTACTTTCGTGCTTTAGTTTTGCACACCAGGGTATTAATAGACTGCCAGAAGCAGGAAGAGCAATTCTACTCCTCTACCTCTACCTCTCTGTCACATGTCACAGAACACTTAACAATAATGATCTTAACCAATGGTCTGCCACCTTTTGGTTCCCCTCTACCGGCGTGCTACAGTACGGTGGTGCGGGGATTTCAATGCCTACCAGGGAAAAGCTAAAATTAAGAACTTCAGTTTATTTTTTTGCGGTGATAACTAAAACCTTTTGAGTACTCCTCGCGTTATTATTGCTGTGCATTCTGTAGATCTAAAAGGGCTCGTACAGTGTGGACATGAGCTCAGAAATTATTACTAAATAAAAGAAGCACCAGAAAAATTAGAAACATGCTATACCTACAATCAAACAAGAAAAAGTTCACCATGTAAACAGATTAGCACTATGTTGTATTGAACTTCCGTGGAATAAATGAGCTATACAACAAAACAATAGTAAGTAAGTACGCATTTCATTTCATCATTTCGATTGAACATAACAGCGTAGAAATCTTTATTAGCGCGCTCCATACGCTAACCGAATGGGAGGAGCACTAGTATGTGGCAGAATGGTTAGTGCCCTCGACCATATACTTTGCAGTGGTTTTCAAAGCACCGATGCTATTGTTGGTGCAGATGTTACCGTAGCGTTGCCGCTGCACGCAGACATTCGGCTTTGTGGGGCACGTATTTTTGTTTTACAGCCTTGGTGTAAACAGCTGCTCTATGGTCGTGAGAGGAAGCGGCTGCTCCCGTTAAATCAGGCTGCTAAACAGGGCAAACCAAATACCGCGTATTTGTAATGCGGTTGCTAAAATGGGAAATGTGTCGAAAAGTGGGGTTTTATGTTGTGCTGCAACACTTTCTGCGCTATGCTTGTACCACTGTACGATTCTGAGATTTATCTAACTCTGTTCAGACAGATTTGAAACATTTTGTATGAACATAAAAACAATATCGTAACTGATCAGTTAATTTTATTAATTTAGCTGCTAGACCATATGAGTGCTGTAACGTATGCAGAAAGTATTCACTTGTGGTCCGGCCGGAGTGGCCGTGGGGTTCTAGGCGCTACAGTCCTAACCGAGCGACCGGTACGGTCGCAGGTTCAAATCCTGCCTCGGGCATGGATGTGTGTGATGTCCTTAGGTTAGTTACGTTTAAGTAGTTCTAAGTTCTAGGGGACTTATGACCACAGATGTTGAGTCCCATAGTGCTCAGAGCCATTTGAACCATTTTTTTTTTTTTTTTTTTTTGCTCTTTAATGTGAACGATGTTTGTTCGATCACCTAGCAGTTGCACATCTCGCTCCTCTCACACTGGCTTCTGGTGGTAGCAGAGTGTGGTTCCCAGGGTGCAGCGAAAATAATTGTAGGCACCATTCACAAGTTAAGTTTAGTTTAGTTAAGTTAAGGTTTTAATTTGTTATCTGCAGAGTCTATTTCTTTATGTGCGTGCTTTATATGCGTCGTTATCAGCTATGCAATCAAGAGGTGTTCTGAGAGTTTCTTATTTAAAAAAGAATAATTTCCAATATGAGTTGTGATTACATGATCAGCCAGGACTAGGCAACATTGCTGAACTATGTGCACAGTTGAGTGGATTTGGGCTGTCTCGCGTGAGCCACTGTGAACAATGCTGACGAGATAAGTGTTGTGTGTGTGTGTGTGTGTGTGTGTGAGAGAAATCTTATGGGACTTAATTGCTAAGGTCATCAGTACCTAAGCTTACACACTACACACAACCTAAATTATCCTAAGGACAAACACACACACCCATGTCCGTGGGAGGACTCGAACCTCCGCCGGGACCAGCCGCACAGTCCATGACTGCAGCGCCTAGACCGCTCGGCTAATCCCGCGCAGATAAGTGTTGCTCTATGTGTTTGTACTCTCTGGTGTGCAGGAAAATTTTGACTTCCTGGAGTGTAGCAATCCTTAGCAGACTTAGATTATTCATGTGAAGGTTCGAACCGAATTCTGGACTTAAAGTCAGTTAACACCAGTAAGGAATGGACTTCCGGAATCGAAGCATTCCAGAATATGGTTATGCAACTACAAGTCAAACTCAGTGCCTTAGAATGTTGGGACACCTTGTTGGAAAATGAGAGAAACTTCATTTTTGAATGGAAGTAGAAGAGTTGATAGCATTCCGAGGGTAGGGTGGTGCTGAGGTTCATGAACAATTTGCTAAGTTACCTAATATTTTGGGCCATTTTCCACGGTATTAGTTGAGGATATAGTTAGATTTCTGTGGTTCTCTGTTCAGTTAGAACATAATGCAGATACTCTTAAGACTGGTCATTCCATGATTGTTCATATCATATATCTATTAACTCATGGTTGCTTAAGTAGGATGGTTGGATTAATGTTGTGTAATAGAGGCACTTACTTTGAAGGAGAAGTTACCTGGTCCGGTTAGGAACGTACTTGCGAGTCTGAATTTCTTTCATATGCAGGCCCGATACGAAAGACTTGTGCAGTAAATTTAGCAAATCTGAACCGCCATCGGGGCACTTAGTTTGCAGGTCATACAGACGGAAATCGTTAACAATATTTTGAAAAGAACGAGACTCTAAGATCTTTCATATATACTACTCTCTGAGTGATCTGGTACTTATATGACTTTACTAGAGTTGTGACGAGCAGTGGGAAAATCAACATTGGTTGATAAAAAACGTGATATATAAGATCCCGTAGGCCAGTCCGGTTTTAGAAACCGGTGGACATGCAAACTAAATGAAAGTATGATCCGTTCCGGTAGGAAATGCTGTCACTGTGCAGCCAGGGAATTTTCCCTGCGAATGTCCAACTGGACGAGGAAAATTTTAAAATAGACGACTCCAAGGAAACAAGCGCTAGTACAAATACGCGTTTCCGCCAAACGTGTGTAAAGGCGGTTACCAAAAAGTTTCTTTGTGTGGGTGGTTCTTAAACACGATCCTATTTGCGCTTCCATATCTGTAAGTTTCCGTGGTTGCGACCAGAGAATCAGATCTGTCATATCATTAATGGATACGTACTGTCATTAATAGGCGGTGTGCAAGAAACCGTAAAAGTTCAAGGGTTGTCAAAGACAATGAGTTTGATGGCTGCAATGGAATTATGTACTGAATTTCTCCTAGGTTGTGATCTCATTCAGGCCACGAAACTGGTTCTTGATTAATGTAGGTTAATTCTTACAGAGATTTCTTGATTATTCTAGCAGGTCATTTTATTTTAAATTTCATCCACATAAACTTCTTCAGATATATATAAACGTAGGCTTCCGGGGCCATTGTCACAGGCAATAAATATATCTTGGTTTGTCACCGCATTGTCAATAAATATAAAACTGCCGACCTTCCGGTCCCTGTGGCAAGCGATTACTTCGGTAGTTTTATATATATTGACAATGCAGTCACAAACTCAGAAAATTTTTATTGAATTTATTCGGTTATGTGACCATAGTTGCTACAAAGGCGTCAATAATGCTTCCAGTTCTGCTGCTGGATTTTAATTTGGCTATTTGAAACAAGGCAAGGACGATCAATGATTAGGGGTGCTCAGATAGTTCCTTGATATATTAACCGACGAAGTAGCAGTTACAGATAAGATTCAATGCCAGATAGAACTGACCGATGATTTACAAGTTAACCAGGCCCATTACCAGCAATACGCTCCAAAGATGATGGATTTGTTTCGGGTAACTGATATTGTTGACGACAGGATTATTAGGTTACAAACCAGTAGTGGATTATCGTGTCCAGAACTGATACTCTTGCCAGAATTACATAGCTGTTTTACGTTGTTCCGAGAGGCTCGTTATTTTGTGGCTCTGGATATTAACCAAGCCTGCGAACAGGTTTCACTGACTAGTGTTCGAAGCCCAGTACTGAGTTTTGACCCACTAGAATTTATTCGTGTTCAGTTGGGTTCCAGTAGGATTGTCTACGGTTGCTGCCATATCTTGGCGTTTGTTGCAGTCCATTTTGGGATTATTTCACTGAAATGTGTTTATAACGATTTAGATGAGGTAATGGTGTATAATAGAACACATCAAGAGTATTTAGAGCACGTTAGGCGAGCACTGATTCTTTTGTGTGATGCAGGTGTGACCGTTAAGTCATCTAAGGTAAATCTTGCCCACTAAGAAATTTCATTACTATGGCATCCCTCCGACCAAGAGTGAGAAGGGTATTCTGGGTACGATGGGATGATAATTGTTTTTTGGAAGTTTATATCCAATTTCGCTCAGTTAGTGGTACCCTCAAATCAGCTACACAAAAGAGAAGCTTTCCAGTGGACAGAGAGTCAAAAGGCCACATCTTACGCTCATAAAACCACCGACCTGGCAATTCCAGATTTTGAGGGCCCTTTTATAGTTCTCAGAGATGCCACAAGTTCTGGTGATGCTGCAGTTCTCGTCCGGAAGCAGGATAGTGACTGGAAACCGGTAGCATATACTTCTAGGGCTTGGTCTGCTGCTAAATTGAAGAACTCGGTCTATATGCAGGAGTCACTACTGATCTTGCTTGCTTTAGAAAATTTCAAATCATAGCTAGAAAATCAGGAATTTTAACTGGAAACCAAAAACCATGCATTGAGCTGACTGCTTGCCTGCCCGTGAAAAACAGGGCGAATTGTGTGTTAAGCCTTCCACATTTCTGCCATCCGATTTCCTGTACAACGCTTAAGAGGATCAGATAACCAAGTCACCTATGCATTTTTGACGGCAGTGATCTTGAAGAATTGGAAGATGCCGAGTATGTTCCTCGGAAGCTCTGTCGTCATTCGCTAATCTAAAAGAAAAACGGAATCAGGACCCGGTGACACATAGTGGGTAAAAAGTACTCAATAAAGAGCTACAGTGCTATCTCACTCGTTGTGATAATAGATGATAATAGATTTTCCCCGAAGGAGCTTGTTACTGCTGTTTTCAAATACTTCCATGAATCCTTACATGGAAGAAACTCTGGAATTTATAACACTATCATGAAAATCAAGGAGCACCTTACCTAGCAGGCAATAAATGTTAGAAGGCTGATTGGTGAAGCCAAATCTCAGTTCTCGTCGAGGTGTCCATCACTCAACTCATGAGGAGAGGCCCATGAAGAAGGTTTTTGTCGATTATGTGGGGTATCTTCTTCACATTCAAAAGGGAATGGGTTCATTCTTGTAATTATAGAGCAATTTCTCGGTTTCTGTTACTGGTGCCAAGTGGGGAGAGGGGAAGGGGGAGGGAGGTGACTGCCAGGCTAACCATTTACTTTTATTCAATTTTCTATCTGACCAAAAGCTTAGGTTGCAATAATGCATCCACATTTGTCTCTAGAAAGTTTAAGAAATATTGTTTTGAGAGTATGATATCTAATGTGACCACCATTCGTTTCTATTCATAGCCATTCTTCGCTGAATTACAACAAGTTAATTACTTCATAAAACGTTAACCAACAAAACAGGCTTTCACTTAAATTCAGAGACCTCCGCTGCCAGAAACTTTCGGAAATCAAAAAGCAAACGAACTCGCCAAGCCAAGTATCCTTGTTTTGAGTTTGTTGATGTTCATCTTATATTCACCTTTCAAGACACTGTGTATTCGATTCAACCGATCTCACAAATTCTTTGCCGTTTCTGACAGGATAACTGCCATCGAAAAACCTTAAAGTTTTAATTTATTCTCCTTGAAATTTGATTTCTACTCCAAATTTTTCATTTGTTTCCTCAACCTTTTTCTTTGGTTTGCTTTACTCCATGGTCGATGTACGGACCGAATAACATCAGGAATGGTACAACCTTGTCTCACTTCCTTCTCAATCAACGCTTCCCTTTCATGCCTCTCGAATCTCAGAACTGTCGTCTGGGTTCTGTACAACTTATAAATTCCCTTCTGCTCCCTGTATTTTACCGCTGCTACCATCTGCATTTCAAAGACAGTATTCAAATCAACATTCTCAAAATCTTCTCTTAGTCTACAAATGCTATAATCATAGGTTTGCCTTTCCTTTACGTATCTTCTAAAATAAGTCGTGCGGTCAGTAAAGTCTCGCTTGTTCCTACATTTCTCCAGATTCCAAAATTATCTTCCCCGAGGTCGGCGTCTAACTTTTTCACCATTCGTCTGTAAAGAATCTGTGTTATTGTTTTGCAGCCTTGACTTATTAAACTTTTAATTCAGTAATACACACACATGTCAGCAACTACTTCCTTTGGAATGGAAATCCTATTCTTCTTGAAGTCTGAAGATATGTCACCTGTCTCATACATCTTGCACACTAAATGCAAGAATTTTGTCATGGCTGGCTCTCCCAAGACTATCAATAGTTCTGACAGAATGTCGTCTACTACTGGGTGAGGTCTTGTTACGACTTACGCCTTTCTGTGTTCTCGCAGTGTCAAATCTCTCATCTCATTCGTATAGACCCTCTATATATTTTTTCCATATTTCAACTTTCCCTACTTTGCTTAGGACTGGTTTTCCGTCTGAGTTGCTGATATACACACAGCTGCTTCTCTTTCCCGCAAAGACCTCTTCAGTTTTCCTGTAGGCGGTATCTGTCCTTCCCCTAGCGAAATATGCTTCTAAAGCCTTACAGTTTTCCTCTAGCCATTCTTGCTTAGCAGTTCTGAATTTTCCTGTCAATCTCATTTTTTATCTCCTGTTTTATACAAATATTTCCAATAGGACTTGTCTTTTTATCTACTTGATCAACTTTGCCTTCGGTATTTCATCTCTCAAAGTAACCCATTCGTCTTCTATTGTATTTCTTTCCCCTTTGCTAGTCAACTGTTGCCTACTTGTCCCTCTGAAACTCTCAATAACCTCTGGTTCTTTCAACCTATACAGGACCCATCTACTTAATTTCCTACCTTTTTGTCCTTTTTTCAGTTTTAATCTACATTCCAAACCAGTAAATTGTGGCCAGAGTCTACATCCGCTTCTGGAGATGCGTTACAACGGAAAATCTATTTACAAAATCTCTGTCTTACAATTGCATAAGCAGTTTGAAAACATTCGGTGTCTGCAGGTCTCTTCTACGTGTACAACCTTCTTTCATGATTCCTAAACTACGCTATGTGAAAAATTCTATCAGGTGACTTCCTCTTTCATTTCTTTCTCCTATTCATATTAATCTATCATTTTTCCTTCTCTTCCTTTTCGTACTACCAAATTTCAGTTCCACATCACCAGTAAACTTTCGTCTTCCTTAACTATCTGAAAATTTCTTTCATCTCATCATATGTTTCTTCAGTATCTTCATCATCTGCGAATTTAGTTGGAAAATAAGCTCATACTACTGAAGTGAGTGTGAGATAGGGCTCCATATTATCTACGATAATGCATACAACACTTTGTTCATAGTAGCTTACCCGCATTCCAATTTTCTCATTCAATATTAAAACAATTCCTGCGTTTCCAGTACTTGATTTTGTATTTACAATATTGTAGTCTCCTGACCTGAAGACCTGTTTGTCCTGCCACCTAACTTCACTCTCACTGTGTCTAACACCAACCTATCAATTTCCTTTTCTAAATTTTCTAACCTACCTGCCCGATTAAGTGATTTAACATTCCCCGTTCTGATACGAACAACATCAGTTTTGCTTCTCCTGAATACGATTTTCTCCTGAGAAGTTTCCACCCAGATGTCTGAAGGGGGGACTATTTTACCCGAAAGGATGGCATCTTCATTTAACCACAGTAAAGGCACATGGCCTCAGAAAGAAATTTCGGCTGTAGTTCTCCCTTGCTTTCAGCCCTTCGCAGTCCAAGCACAGCAAAGCTGTGCTGTTACAAGACCAAATCACTCAGTCATCCAGACTGTAGCCCTTGCAATTACTTGTAAGGCTGATGTCCTTCTTCAGGCAATACACATTTGTCAGGCCTCACAATGGATACTTCTATATTGTGGATGCACCTACGGTAGGGTTATATCTATCGCTAAAACACCAAAGCCACCCCACTAAAGGAAAGGTCCATGAATCATGCGGGGATTAATTCGGCTTCAAAATTCTTTTCAATTTATTTTTCTCTGTATTGTGGACCACTGCAATCGAAGTGTCAGGCCTTTATCCCAAGTGCAGGAGATTATTATAGAATATTTGTGTCAATTTATGGCGAAAATTAAAACGTTAAATCTTCAATCAGCTCTTTATTGAATCTTTAGTTTGCTCTTATACTAGTTTCTTGAAAATTACATAGAAAATTGTATAAGCGCGTGTTATTGTAACTCATGGATTGACATCGTTACACTCATGTTAGGGACTACATGAACGTTTGAAGTAAGTTACTTTTTTCCAAGAAAGTCGCTGTATTTTTCGAATTCCCTACAACTGTTTGCTCTAAATGTCAGTAATGTCACCACTTATTATTGTACTTTTGAGATATAAGTAATTCTATGATTCAGGCTGTATATGCTAAAATTGGTAGCATCATACCATCGTCATTTAGCACCAATAGTTAATAGCTGAGCCTGATTGCTTATAGCAGCCATTCCGTAAGTGTGGTAATTTAATAGATCACTCCCACGAGCCAATCTGAATAGCTGACCACCGTTGCTGCGTGCTCAGAACGCGTTGCCGGCCGCATCTGCAGCGAGGGCGCTCCGTAGCCGCTTCGGCGGGGCTGCTTTCCGGAGCGGCCTCAGTTCCTTTCTGGCGGCCAACAAGCTAACTTCGGAGATACGACCTGCACTGCACGGTGAAATCTTGCTACATTTGTCGACCTGGCGTGAAGTGGGAACCATCGGCGAATCCTCCAGCCAGAATATAATTCGAGGATGTGGACCGATCTGTTTTGTCCGGATTGGATGCGATGTTCAGGTTATTAGAAAGCTGTAGCGGCAAGCTCCCCTTGGTTACTGGCACTGTTTGCTAATCACACAAGGTGGATGTTTTCACTGCAGACGCTTGCTAATTATTATTAATTGACATTAAGAGACATGTGCTATCTTGTGTGGCCTGTGGGTTTGTTCAACAACGTTTTTCTGGTACCTGTACGGTTTATTTAGGATTATTGTGTATTTTGTTGGACTCCTATTCAGACGTGTACAATCACGCTTCTTATTGGGCTGATTTGAAGCTTATTTGCTGTAACTGCTAGCTTGAAATTAAAACTATGTGGGGGTATTTTTCAATGCTGTTGCTCTTGGGAAATGTGGATTTTAGGCTACTTCTTTTAATTTTGTTCTAGCCCTGATGTTATTTAAAAATTTTAATAACTTCATTGGCAAACCATCTAAGCGATCTAATTTTTGTGAAATGACAACCTTAATGTGTTGCTGAGCTCTTTAAGCCACGTCACTTACATATAATTGAATCGTGTATGTGTGTGTGTGTGTGTGTGTGTGTGTGTGTGTGTGTGTGTGTGTGTGTGTGTGTGTTTGTGTGTGTGAAAACCGATCGCATTCAGAAGCATATATATAAGGAAACCAATACTTTCAGGCTCAGTAGACTTGTTGAGTGTTACCTATTTAAAAAAAACGTAACTATAAAAAAAAAACTAACGTCGACCCGTGTAAGAATGTAACCTGAAACACACGAAAATTTCGGAACTGACATATTGGCCTGGTGAAATAAAGAAACTGACAGAACCTATACTGCACAAAGGAAAGGAAACAATCACGTATTATGAATCTCACCTGCAAAATGAAGTATTGGCAGAGACAGCAACGCAGCAAGACTCCTCAGCAGCTAAAAAGTACTGCTAAAAGCTAACTACAAGTGGTCTAGGGAAACTGGCTTCATAATCTTGACACAGAATGCCAATGAAACACATGGCTCAACCTCTGAATTCTGAAATTTCAGTTTGGGTGTAACTAATCAAAGAAAACAATTACAGACTCTAATACGAAAATTTATTTAATCCAATTACTCCCATGGTACAGTACATTAACTCGGAAGATCAATCAATAGAACAAGTATCAAAAACTCGTCTGTGACGACGGTGAAGCGGACGAACAATACAATTCTACAAAAATAAAAATTAACTTTTCACCTCCTCAGATAATAGCTTGTTCTTCACTTAAAAACCTTTTTTATGTCCGTATGCTATGCAACCATTACTGTGAGTCATCATTGCTAGTCGTAACAAATCTGCAACACACGTAGTTCCAGAACTACGTCCATGAATTACACTATGCACTCAATGAATCCCCCCCTGTTGCACACCGTAGCAAAATTCTTCGACTCCACAATGCTGCCATTGCAGACACAGACACTGTAGCCTAACGAATGTTTCTCTGACCACATTTCTTCAAATACATCACTTTTCTTTACCAGTATTAACACATCCAATAACATTATTAAGAAATGGCAATCTTACCCTTCTTATACATTGTGGTAACAGAAGGGGGTCATTTGGTGTTCACCTCTTGACTGGGTACTGGTTTTAAATGCTTTTTTTTCTTCAGATAAATAAAAATCGGTTACTTTTGGAATGTTGTACAAACCTCTCGAAAGAAGCACCATCTCTCCGATTATAATAATAATATTAACATTAAACATCGCATGACGTTTTAAAATTTAGTTCATGTTTTTATAAAAATAAGTCAGATTGCATTTACTGTATAAATGCTACGTTAGTGCCTCACACATAGTTCATTGAAAACTTCCGATGGACTGTAAAGTATCAGGAAGAAATGAAAACTCTATAGAATGTAACTGAGAGAAATTCATCATTTTAGGTTTCTTTACATCCCACTTCCATGAACTAGTTACAAACAGCTGTAGCTTGTAACTAATGCTGGAAGTTTTTGTTTTTATTACATATGGTTACTTTTTTCTGAGTCATTCACACAAGCTGATAGCAATACAAATATAACAGAATTTAATGTCTTGCAGTTGAAAGTTAATACTAATTTTAAATATTAGCTTATTATTGACTGTAATAACAAGTTTCAGGAAATTATTATTTTTTGGTCATCAGTCTACTGACTGGTTTGATGCGGCCCGCCACGAATTCCTTTCCTGTGCTAACCTATTCATCTCAGAGTAGCACTTGCAACCTACTTCCTCAATTATTTGCGTGACGTATTCCAATCTCTGTCTTCCTCTACAGTTTTTGCCCTCTACAGCTCCCTCTAGTACCATGGAAGCCATTCCCTCATGTCTTAGCAGATGTCCTATCATCCTGTCCCTTCTCCTTATCAGTGTTTTCCACATATTCCTTTCCTCTCCGATTCTGCATGGAACCTCCTCATTCCTTACCTTATCAGTCCACCTAATTGCCAACATTCGTCTATAGCACCACATCTCAAATGCTACGATTCTCTTCTGTTCCGGTTTTCCCACAGTCCATGTTTCACTACCATACAATGCTGTACTCCAGACGTACATCCTCAGATATTTCTTCTTCAAATTAAGGCCGGTATTTGATATTAGTAGACCTCTCTTGGCCAGAAATGCCTTTTTTGCCATAGCGAGTCTGCTTTTGATGCCCTCCTTGATCCGTCCGTCATTGGTTATTTTACTGCCTAGGTAGCAGAATTCCTTAACTTCATTGACTTCGTGACCATCAATCCTGATGTTAAGTTTCTCGCTGTTCTCATTTCTACTACTTCTCATTACCTTCGTCTTTCTCCGATTTACTCTCAAACCATACTGTGTACTCACTAGACTGTTCATTCCTTTCAGCAGATCATTTAATTCTTCTTCACTTTCACTCAGGATAGCAATGTCATCAGCGAATCTTATCACTGTTATCCTTTCACCTTGTATTTTAATTCCACTCCTGAAATTTTCTTTTATTTCCATCATTGCTTCCTCGATGTACAGATTGAAGAGTAGGGGCGAAAGGCTGCAGCCCTGTCGTACACCCTTCTTAATACGAGCACTTTGTTCTTGATCGTCCACTCTTACTATTCGATATTGGTTGTTGTGCATATTGTATATTACCCGTCTCTTCCACCATTTTATATTGTCAAAGGCTTTTTCCAGGTCGACAAATCCTATGAATGTGTCTTTATTTTTCTTTAGCCTTGCTTCCATTATCAGCCGTAACGTCAGAATTGCCTCTCTCGTCCCTTTACTTTTCCTAAAACCAAACTGATCGTCACCTAGCGCATTCTTAATTTTCTTTTCCATTCTTCTGTATATTATTCTTGTAAGCAGCTTCGATGCATGAGCTGTTAAGCTGATTGTGCGATAATTCTCGTACTTGTCAGCTCTTGCCGTCTTCGGAATTGTGTGGATGATGCTTTTCCGAAAGTCAGATAGTATGTCGCCAGACTCATATATTCTACACACCAACGTGAATAGTCGTTTTGTTGCCACTTCCACCAATGATTTTAGAAATTCTGATGGAATTTTATCTATCCCTTCTGCCTTATTTGACCTAAGTCCTCCAAAGCTCTTTTAAATTCCGACTCTAATACTGGATCCCCTCTCTCTTCTAAATCGACTCCTGTTTCTTATTCTATCATGTCAGACAAATCTTCACCCTCATAGAGGCTTTCAATGTATTCTTTCCACCTATCTGCTGTCTCCTCTGCATTTGACAGTGGAATTCCCGATGCACTCTTAATGTTACTACCGTTGCTTTTAATGTCACCAAAGGCTGTTTTGACTTTCCTGTATGCTGAGTCTGTCCTTACGACAATCGTATCTTTTTCGATGTCTTCACATTTTTCCTGCAGCCATTTCGTCTTAGCTTCCTTGCACTTCCTATTTATTTCATTCCTCAGCGACTTGTATTTCTGTATTCCTGATTTTCCCGGAACATGTTTGCACTTCCTCCTTTCATCAATCAACTGAAGTATTTCTTCTGTTACCCATGGTTTCTTCGCAGCTATCTTCTTTGTACCTATGTTTTCCTTCCCAACTTCTGTGATGGCCCTTTTTAGAGATGTCCATTTCTCTTCAACTGTACTGCCTACTGCGCTATTCCTTATTGCTCTATCTGTAGCGTTAGAGAACTTCAGACGTCTCTCGTCATTCCTTAGTACTTCCGTATCCCACTTCTTTCCATCATGATTATTCCTGACTAATGTCTTGAACTTCAGCCTACTCTTCATCACTACTATATTGTGATATCAGTCTATATCTGCTCCTGGGTACGCCTTACAATCCAGTATCTGATTTCGAAATCTCTGTCTGACCATGATGTAATCTAATTGAAATCTTCCCTTATCTCCCGGCATTTTCCAAGTATACCTCCTCCTCTTGTGATTCTTGAACAGGGTATTCGCTATTACTAGCTGAAACTTGTTACAGAACTCAATTAGTCTTTCTCCTCTTTCATTCCTTGTCCCAAGCCCATATTCTCCTGTAACCTTTCCTTCTACTCCTTCCCCTACAACTGCATTCCAGTCGCCCATGACTATTAGGTTTTCGTCCCCCTTTACATACTGCATTACCCTTTCAATATCCTCATACACTTTCTCTATCTGTTCATCTTCAGCTTGCGACGTCGGCATGTATACCTGAACTATCGTTGTCGGTGTTGGTCTGCTGTCGATTCTGATTTGAACAACCCGGTCACTGAACTGTTCACAGTAACACACCCTCTACCCTACATTCCTATTCATAACGAATCCTACACCTGTTATACCACTTTCTGCTGCTATTGATATTACCCGATACTCATCTGACCAGAAATCCTTGTCTTTCTTCCACTTCACTTCCCTGACGCCTACTATATCTAGATTGAGCCTTTGCATTTCCCTTTTCAGATTTTCTAGTTTCCCTACCACGTTCAAGTTTCTGACATTCCACGCCCCGACTCGTAGAACGTTATCCTTTCGTTGATTATTCAATCTTTTTCTCATGGTAACCTCCCCCTTGGCAGTCCCCTCCCGAAGATCCGAATGGGGGAGTATTCCGGAATCTTTTGCCTATGGAGAGATCATCATGACACCTTTTCAATTACAGGCCACATTTCCTGTGGATACACGTTACGTGTCTTTAATGCAGTGGTTTCCATTGCCTTCTGCATCCTCATGTCGTTGATCATTGCTGATTCTTCCGCCTTTAGGGGCAATTTCCCACCCCTAGGACAAGAGAATGCCCTGAACCTCTATCCGCTCCTCCGCCCTCTTTGACAAGCCCGTTGGCAGAGTGAGGCTGACTTCTTATGCCGGAAGTCTTCGGCCGCCAATACTGATTATTTATCAAAATTTAGGCATTGGAGGGGATCGAACCTGGGACCGAAGACGTTTTTGATTATGAATCAAAGACGCTACCCTAGACCACGGGTCACCTACCAGGAAATTATAACAGTAACCATTACGTTCCATATTAACTGTTCATGTAATTCCACTATTCATTATCATTGGTCGTAACTTGTTAAATTCCTCCTGTCTTTAGACATTCACAGAATTTTTTGTAAGTAATTACTTATGAGAAATCCATAGATTTTGTTATTTGTCACACAAGCATTCTGTATACGAGTACTGAAAGTTAGCTTGTACTTTATTGTTAATTGGAAATGTTGTCCTTGATAAGAAGCTGCACTGCAATAGGCTATTATTATTATTTCTTTACTTTCTCAGACGTTAAGTCTGGTTAAGAATGGAAAGTGACGCGGACCTTGATCAAGCGTCACTTCCTATTAACTGTATGGTATGTGTTATATTGCATTTAGGAACTTTCGGGTAATTGAACATGTATCAATAATTACGGATTTCTGTAGTTGTATATATGTGTTTGGATGTAGCTGTATTGCATTGATTTACTGGTGGATATTGTGTGGTATGACTCCTGTAGTTGATACTATAATTGGTATGATGTCAACTTTATCCTGATGCCACATGTCTTTGACTTCCTGAGCCAGTTGGATGTATTTTTCAATTTTTTCTCCTGTTTTCTTTTGTTGTATTCGGTATGGATATTTCGATTAGTTGTGTTAATTTCTTCTTTTTATTGGTGAGTATGATGTCAGGTTTGTTATGTGGCGTTGTTTTATCTGTTATAACAGTTCTGTTCCAGAATAATTTGTATTCATCATTCTCCAGTACATTTTGTGGTGCGTACTTGTATGTAGGAACTTGTTGTTTTAAAAGTTTATGTTGTAAGGCAAGCTGTTGATGTATTATTTTTGCGACATTGTCATGTCTTCTGGGGTATTCTGTATTTGCTAGTATTGTACATCCGCTTGTGATGTGATCTACTGTTTCTATTTGTTGTTTACAAAGTCTGCATTTATCTGTTGTGGTATTGGGATCTTTAATAATATGCTTGCTGTAATACCTGGTGTTTATTGTTTGATCCTGTATTGCAATCATGAATCCTTCTGTCTCACTGTATATATTGCCTTTTCTTAGCCATGTGTTGGATGCGTCTTGATCGATGTGTGGCTGTGTTAGATGATACGGGTGCTTGCCATGAAGTGTTTTCTTTTTCCAATTTACTTTCTTCGTATCTCTTGATGTTATGTGGTCTAAAGGGTTGTAGAGGTGGTTATGAAATTGTAGTGGTGTAGCCGATGTATTTATATGAGTGATTGTGTATTTTGCTAGTTTCTGCTCGTTCTATAAAGAATTTTCTTAAATTGTCTACCTGTCCATAATGTAGGTTTTTTATATCGATAAATCCCCTTCCTCCTTCCTTGCTGCTTAATGTGAATCTTTCTGTTGCTGAATGTATGTGATGTATTCTATATTTGTGGCATTGTGATCGTGTGTGTATTGAGTGCTTCTAGGTCTGTGTTACTCCATTTCACTACTCCAAATGAGTAGGTCAATATTGGTATGGCATAAGTATTTATAGCTTTTGTCTTCAGAATGAGATTTTCACTCTGCAGCGGAGTGTGCGCTGATATGAAACTTCCTGGCAGATTAAAACTGTGTGCCCGACCGAGACTCGAACTCGGGACCTTTGCCTTTCGCGGGCAAGTGCTCTACCAACTGAGCTACCGAAGCACGACTCACGCCCGGTACTCACAGCTTTACTTCTGCCAGTACCTCGTCTCCTACCTTCCAAACTTTACAGAAGCTCTCCTGCGAAACTTGCAGAACTAGCACTCCTGAAAGAAAGGATATTGCGGAGACATGGCTTAGCCACAGCCTGGGGGATGTTTCCAGGTCCCGAGTTCGAGTCTCGGTCGGGCACACAGTTTTAATCTGCCAGGAAGTTTCATATCAGCGCACACTCCGCTGCAGAGTGAAAATCTCATTCTGGAAACATCCCCCAGGCTGTGGCTAAGCCATGTCTCCGCAATATCCTTTCTTTCAGGAGTGCTAGTTCTGCAAGTTTCGCAGGAGAGCTTCTGTAAAGTTTGGAAGGTAGGAGACGAGGTACTGGCAGAAGTAAAGCTGTGAGTACCGGGCGTGAGTCGTGCTTCGGTAGCTCAGTTGGTAGAGCACTTGCCCGCGAAAGGCAAAGGTCCCGAGTTCGAGTCTCGGTCGGGCACACAGTTTTAATCTGCCAGGAAGTTTCATAGCTTTTGTCTTGTTTCTTGCTGTCAATTCTGTTTTCAGTATTTTTGTTAGTCTTTGTCTATATTTTTCTTTTAGTTCTTCTTTAATATTTGTATTATATATTCCTATTTTTTGTCTGTATCCTAGATATTTATAGGCATCCGTTTTTTCCATCGCTTCTATGCAGTCGCTGTGGTTATCCAATATGTAATCATCTTGTTTAGTGTGTTTTCCCTTGACTATGCTATTTTTCTTACATTTGTCTGTTCCAAAAGCCATACTTATATCATTGCTGAATACTTCTGTTATCTTTAGTAATTGGTTGAGTTGTTGATTTGTTGCTGCCAGTAGTTTTAGATCATCCATGTATTGCAAATGTGTGATTTTGTGTGGGTATGTTCCAGTAATATTGTATCCATAATTTGTATTATTTAGCATGTTGGATAGTGGGTTCAGAGCAAGGCAGAACCAGAAAGGACTTATCGAGTCTCCTTGGTATATTCCACACTTAATCTGTATTGGCTGTGATGTGATATTATTTGAATTTGTTTGGATATTAAGTGTGGTTTTCCAATTTTTCATTACTATGTTTAGGAACTGTATCAATTTAGGATCTACTTTGTATATTTCCAATATTTGTAGTAACCATGAGTGGGGTACACTATCAAAAGCTTTTTGGTAATCAATGTATGCGTAGTGTAGCGACCTTTGTTTAGTTTTAGCTTGATATGTCACCTCTGCATCTATTATCAGTTGCTCTTTACATCCTTGTGCTCCTTTGCAACAGCCTTTTTCTTCTTCATTTATAATTTTGTTCTGTGTTGTATGTGTCATTAATTTCTGTTTAATGACTGAAGTTAATATTTTGTATATTGTTGGTAGGCATGTTATGGGGCGATATTTAGCTGGGTTCGCTGTGTCTGCTTGATCTTTAGGCTTCAGATAAGTTATTCAATGTGTAAGTGTATCTGGGAATGTGTATGGGTCTGCAGTGTAACTGTTAAATAATTTAGTTAGATGTGAATGTGTTGAGGTGAACTTCTTTAACCAGAAATATGCTATTTTATCATTTCCAGGGGCTTTCCAATTGTGAGTAGAATTAATTGCTTTGGTGACTTCATGTTGGAAAATTATCACTTCAGGCATTTGTGGTATCATCTTGTATGTGTCTGTTTCTGCTTGTATCCACCGTGCATGCCTGTTATGTTGTACCGGGTTAGACCATATGCTGCTCCAGAAGTGTTCCATGTCTGTTATGTTTGGTGGATTGTTTATTTTAATGTGTGTGTTATCTATTGTCTGGTAAAATTTCTTTTGGTTTGTGTTGAATGTTTGGTTTTGTTTCCTTCTATTTTCACTTTTTTTGTATCTTCTGAGTCGTTTGGCTAATGCTTGTAATTTCTGCTTCTTTTCGTCTAATTGCTCTGTCGCTTCTTGTTGTGAGATTTTACCTAACCTTTTTCTTTTTTTTTCGAGATTTCATTTCTTATAAATTGTGTTAGCTGTCCGATGCCTTTTCTCAGTTTTTCTGTTCTGATCTGTAGCCTGTGTTGCCATGCTGGTTTTGTGGGTTTCTTCTGTGTGTTGGTAGGTTCTGATCTCTGTCTAGTGTGTATATTTAGTGTAGTGAGTGCTCCTATATAAACCAGTAGTTGTAACTCTTCCATAGTTGTGTTTTCATTTATTTTGTTGTGTATGATTGTGTTGATAGTTTTTATTGTTGTTTCGACTTGTGGGTTATTTGGTGGTCTATGCAAGAATGGTCTAATGTCTGTATTTGTGTCTTTGTATTCTATATATGTTACCTGAAATTTTTCTTCTATATCTAACATGTGTGTCACTTCGTGTTCTATTTGTGATTGTTCTGGTGGCTGTCTTAAGATTTCGTTTTCCTCTGATTGTTTAATTGGTGCGTGTTGTTCTTTGTTTGTTTGCTCTGGGATGTTTGAGTCCATTACCGTATTTTCTTCTTCTTCTGATTGCACATTATTTTGTTCCAGTATTTGTTGTACTTGTTGTTTGATGTTTTCTAATTCTGACTGGGGTATCCTGTTATTTTTTATTATTACACGGATCTGATCAGCTAGTCGTTGTTGTGTTAAAAATTTTAATTCTGGGTATCTGGTAATAAATGTTGTGTATACTTGTGATCTGTATCCAGTTGTGTTGGTTCCTAGGTTTGTTGCTTGGTAATAACAGAACATGAGGTGTCGATTAACTTCATCTGACCATCTCATCCTCTGTCTTTGTTTTCCTTCTAGCGTGGTTGCAGGAAGCATATCCTGCAAAACACCTCTATTTGGATTTAAATCATTTTCCAGTTGGCTAGCAGTGTCGTTACCATTGTGGGCGGGCATAGGGTTCAAGCGTCGTCCCCGACCATGACGGCGCTTGTCCGAGGCTTCTTTAGTTCTGTCCTGAACCAACTAATCACACTAAAGGGGGGTTTTCTCAATCTGGAAATAAATCTCTGCAACACTAAAGCTTACGTATAATAATTACTAAACTTGCTTCACTTACATATGCCCTTCAATAGCAAGTTGAATTATACTATTTCGTGTCAGAAATTTGCAAGATGTTCTGACCTATGTTTGACTTAAATATCTGAATTTTTTTATACTCCCAGAAATTATTGTTCAAATGTTTCAGATTACACTAACCGACTTCAATTTCCAACCACACTGAACGACCAGCTGCTCACCGATGTCAGGCCACTGTCAGAAAAATGGCAGAAGATTCTGTAAACTCGTACTGTGGAATTTTAGTTGGAATTTCCATTAAAGACTTTCATGCAAAGTCTTCTGAGGGATCCGAGATACACCGCGCAAGCCAGGTTTTCAACTCAACTAAAATGCCTATTGTTTCGCCCGTTCATTTCCGAAAGACACAGAAGGAACAGAAAAAAATGGGCAGCATGAAGAAAGGTACCACTTACGTGGCGATTAATGCATGTTTTATATCTGAAAACCACAAACATACTGTCTTCATATCACTTTTAATAACCTGTATAACTTCTTTCCGCTACAACCCATTTATGTAACAGAGCATAGTGACAATCGTACCAGTTTCGAATGCCATTTTGCGGGATTGTGTTAAGCATTGATTCTACTCATTGTCACTTTTTCACAACGATGTTGCCAAACCGTGTCATCTTTCACCACGTACAGAACAATGTTAATGGATAATGAATTATGTGACCGTACGTATCAGGAAGTAGACAAACATATTGATGTGTTGGCAGAAGAGCCAACACCGTGTTGCTAGAGGAGGCCGAAATGCACGCGTTTAAGCTCACGCAGACTGGCGTGACGTCTGGAACAGTTAAAGTAGTTGAGTCTAATAAATAAAGTACGAAGCTCTTGGAATACTTTAATCCACAATAGGAGAACATCGCTCTTGTTGATACATGAATTATAATCTCTATATAAACTGGTAATGACGCCTTGCTAGGTCGTAGCAAATGACGTAGCTGAAGGCTATGCTAACTATCGTCTCGGCAAATGAGAGCGTATTTGTCAGTGAACCTTTCCTAGCAAAGTCGGCTGTACAACTGGGGCGAGTGCTCGGAAGCCTCTCTAGACCTGCCGTGTGGCGGCGCTCGGTCTGCAATCACTGACAGTGGTGACACGCGGGTCCGACGTATACTAGCGGACCGCGGCCGATTTAAAGGCTACCACCTAGCAAGTGTGGTGTCTGGCGGTGACACCACACATATTGAATGCCGTTTTTTGCAACGTTCGAAGTCTGAGCGAGGTCATTTTCCTGCAGGACGATTGTATTTCCTTCATCGTCATTTCATCCCTCTCGCCCAGTACTGGCGGTCAGGGCTGGACTGTCATCGGTTCAACATTCCGCTTTTCAGCCAAGAGCGTTTTCCGAAGTGCAACAAACATGAGAAGAAATGCTATTAAGCAGAAACGTTACACATGATTTTAACATCATGAAGTAGGATGAATTTCTTGGCGTCCGTGTAAAAAAAAAGAAAACATTTTTAAAATTAAAAATTAAACTATTGACAGCTGAAAAACTAAAATATATACATTTTAAAAACACATCGCAGGAAGATGAAATTCTTCTAAGAAGAAAGGACGGTACTTTCTCTTAAAATCTGAAGGAACTGCACTGGGAAAGAAGAATTTCGGAAGGAGGTAATATTTTCCCTCGGACTGAGGAATGTAGGTAGAAAAAAATAGTGTCTCTTAAATAGGAAATTATTAAGGCGAAGGTAGACGTTTGGATGTATTGTGGGAAAACAGAAAGTGGGAAAGACAGAGGGTGCCGAGGTGTTTGGTCTGTGGGTGGAGTAGTGGTATGAAGGGGAAACGGATATAGGCGGACAGTGACAGACAAGGAGAGAGGATCCCTGATGTAATGTGCGATAGATTTAAATTTATTAGGAGGGATGTATCTTGGGAAGGATCTCGTTATCTGGGAGAGGGAGTCAGTTGAAGTTGCATTGGAACAGAATACGGTGCATGTAGTTGCAGGGACGGCGGGATGTGTTTGTAAAGGCCCGGCAGCATATTAGGTTTGGTGATCAGAGGGGAGACATCACGAATATCACTACCTACCTACATATCTAAATGGACACTCTGCAAATTACACTCGAATGCCTGGCGGAAGGTTCATCGAACCGACATGACAATAATTCTCTAGAACAACACGCGGAAAAAACGAACACCGATATCTTTCCGTCTCAGCTCTGATGTCCCTTATTTTATTATGACGATCGTTTCTCCCTATGTAGGTTGCGACAAGAAGATATTTTCGCACTCGGAGGAAAACGTCGGTGATTGAAATTTTGTGAGAAGGTCTCACCGCAACGAGAAACGCGTTTATTTTGATGATATCCAGCCGAAATACTGTTTCATGTCCGTCATACTCTCTCCTTATTTCTCGGTAATACAAAACGTGCTGCCTTTCTTTGAACTTTCTCGACGTACTCCGTTAATCCTGTCTGGTAAGGATCCCACACCGTGCAGTAGAGCTCCAAAAGAGAACGGACAAGCAGGGTATAGGCAGTCCAGTAAATCTGGTACATCTTTTAAGGGTTCTGCCAATAAAACACAGTTTTTGATTCGCCTTCCCCCCAACATTTTCTATGCGTTTTTTCGAACTTAAGCTGCTAGTAACTATAATTCCTAGGTACTGAGTTGAATTTTAGCCCTTCAGATTTGATTAAATTATCGTGTAAGTGAAATTTAAAAGATTCCTTTTAGCACTCATGTGGATAACCTCACACTTTTCACTGTTTAAGGTCAATTGCGAATCTTTGCAACATATCATTTCTACATCGTTTTGCACTTTATTTTTATCTTCCGGTGCCTTTATTAGGCGATAAACGACAGCAGCATCTGCAAACAACCTAAGACGGGTGCTCAGATTGTTTCCTAAGACGTCTGCATAGATAAGGAACAGCAGAGAGCCTATAACACTACTTTCGGGAATGCCAGATATCACTTCTGTTTTATCGATGATTTTCCGTCACTCACTACGAACTGTGACCCCTCTGATAGGAAATCACGAATCCAATTGGTTATGAGACGATAATCCATAAACATACAATTTGATTATAAGCCGCTTGTCACGTACTGTGTCAAAACCCTTCAAATCAAGAAATACTGAATCAATTTGAAATCGCTTGTCGACAGCACTCAATACCTTGTGTGAGTAAAGGGCCAATTGTATTTCACAAGAACGACGTTTCCTAAAGTTGTATTGAGTGACCTGTGTCAATAGACTATTCTCTTCGAGGTATTTCATGTTCGAATACAATATACGTTCCAAAATCCTGCTGCATATCGATGTTAATAATACGATCCTATAGTTTAGTTGCTTACTTCTGCTTCCTTTCTTGAATACTGGTGCGCCCTGTGCAACTTTCAGTTCTTTGGATATGGTCCTGTCGTCGATCCAGCGGTTGTATGATTGTTAAGTATGGAGCTAGCTACTCATGTTAGCGGCTTTTCTTAATTCGAATTCTGGAACATATACTTCGTCTTCCTTGATGAAGGAATTAGTTTGAGTTCAAGCCGAATCTGCTGTACGCTTACATTGTTAATTTGCAAGGAGTGGAAATTGTCACTCAGGAAGGCGTCAAGCGAACTTTTGTCTGCTTTTTTGCATAGACATATTTTTCATTTATTTTTGATAGACTTGGGAGTCACGGTATTCAGTCTCTCTACGACAACCTTGTCTTCACTAATGAATGTATCAGTTTGGATGCTTGTAGTTAGTTGAGTATTATTTGTTGCTAAGAGGTCGAGTACGTTCACAACCGTTCGCTTTTCGAGTGGGTTCATGAACTAATTGCTCGAAATAATTTTCAGAGAACGCCTTTAGCACAATTTCGGGTGATGTTTTATGCCAATCTCCGGATTTAAATGTGTATTTTCGCCAACATGTCGAGAGTAAACTGACGTCAGCACCCATTACAGTTGCATGAGTCGGGCACATGTTTGAAACAATTAGACTGAAATTTTCTTTGAACCTTTCGGCAATTGTATCATCTGAGTTGGGAGGTCGGTAAAAGGGTCCAATTATTGTTTTATTCCGGCTGCTAAGAATGACCTCTCCCCATACTAACTAAAAGGAACTATTGCTTCAATTTCGCTACAAGATAAACTACTTCTAATAGCAACAAACACGTCACCGCCAGTTGTAGTATCCTGTCCTATCTGAACACAGTTGGATCATTTCCGAAAGTTTCGGCTGAACTTATCTCCGGCTTTAGCCAGCTTTCGGTGCCTGTAACGATTTGGACATCAGTAAGTTCTGTTAGCTTTTGGAGCTCTGGTAGTTACCCAACACAACTACGACGTTCGACAACCTTTATACCAACGGTTCCCAGATCTCCGTTCTTGCTGTGTTCGAACTGCACCCTTTGAGACTGAAGCGCTTTTTGTATTTCCCCGAGACATTTTAACTTAAAAAACCGCCATGTACACGACACACAGCCCCCGCTCCTCGTGTAGCCGCCTCCTGCGTGTAATGGACTTCTGAGCTGTTTAGCGGAACCTGAAACCCCATTACCCCATGGCGCAAGTCGACGAATCGTCGGCCAACACGGTCGCAGAACCATCTGAGCGTCTGATTCAGACCCTCGGCTCGGCTCTGTACCAGAGGTCCACAATCGGTAATGTTGACTGTGCTGCAAATGGTAAGTGAGCTTCATCTGCTTGACACAGGTAAATTGGTTTCGTATTTTCTATTGTACGTAGGTGTCTTTAAATGGTTCTGATATGTTTTATTTATTAAGATGAAGGTTTGAATTAGCCCAACTTTTAATACTTTTGATGCGCATGAGTATGTATCCAGGGGTTTTAATGTGCGCGAGTGTCTCGAGCATACCACAAGTGCCCTCTCTCGGTGAAACTGTCTGCCCTAGGGCTTCCAAACCCTCTTCACGCTAGTTCACAGGCGAAGTACTGATGCTAAGCTGTGTTCGCATCGACCCTCTGTTCATATATATGTTGTATAAACGGAGATGATTTAACTTCTGACGACGACTTTGGCACAATTGTTTTATGTATCTCCACTGCAGGATGTGATTTTAGTAAGTGACTAAAAGTTTTTGTGCTTGTAATACTTTGGTAATTTTACAGTTATTCAAGCTAGAAGTGTTTTTTCTTTTTCACTTTTTGTGTGTGCTACTTTTAAACAGTTTTTTTTATCTATATATGACGGTAGTATCTGTTCCCGGAAGAACAGTTACCGTCAATGACCATGCAGCTTTGCTATTAGGCGCACTACGAATGTAGTGTTGTGGACATGTTGGGAATGTGGATCTCACGGGGAGCGTGCAAGGGATAACTCCCAGCAGACGCACTATCCTCTGTGCCCGCGGTGGCTCAGATGGATAGAGCGTCTGCCATGTAAGCAGGAGATCCCGGGTTCGAATCCCGGTCGGGGCACACATTTTCAACATGTCCCCAATGAAGTGTATCAACGCCGGCTTGCAGCTAGGGTGTCTATTTAATTATCATTTCAGTTTTTTTTATCTCCTTTTTACGGTCACCCCGTTTTTTGTCTATTGCCTTCCATGATGTTCCCCTTTTTTATATCTATGTTCACCTTATTCTCTCCTTTGCTCTTTTTAAATGTCTTCTATTGTTTTGTTCTATGTCTTTCGGCTGATGAGCAGCGCATCTGCTGCTGCCAGCCCGCCCCGATGGGGAATTGAAATACAATAAAGAAAAAAAAATTCTTTTTTCAGTTACGGTGCTAAGTTTTTTCTAATCAAGGTGCCTTCCTGTTCAGGCGTATTTTACTTCTGATGAAGGTGTATTTAGATATACCAAAACCGTGGCCAAGGATTTTAATAAATCTTTATCCTGCAACTGTTGGGTTGTTATCATTTACCGTGAAGAATTTCAAAATTTTCTGTTTCAGCCTTGTTTAAAGTCTTGTAACGTCTGTTTATAAAGTGGCGAGGTCGATCACATACTGGCGGTCAATGTTTCTTATGAGTTTTTAATGCTTGGAACTGTGTAAGCTTGTTAAATGTCTCACAAGTGTATTGGGTTTAAGTATACGTTTGCATGTGACTTTGTGGCATAGCTTGGTCAGCTGAATTACATGATCTAGCCTGTTAGCATTCACAACTGTAAACGTTCTCTTGCCGTGTTGTGATTGGTGTAATCACGTATACTGAACCTTATTAGTACAGACTGGTAGTGACGTGCTACGTTCAGGTTTTATTTCTGTCAGGTAACTGAGTTTAACCTTTTGTCAATGGTCATATGCCAAGTGCCCCTTTAAGCAGTACAAGCTTTCGGTGTGGCCAACTATTACTCTTAGTAATTTTATAAACTTTGCACTACTCCATGGCCGACCGCTGTGGCCGAGCGGTTCTAGGCGCTTCAGACTGGAACAGCGCGACCGCTACGGTCGCAGGTTTGAATCATGCCTCGGGCATGGATGTGTGTGATGTCCTTAGGTTAGTTAGCTTTAAGTAGTTTCTAAGTCTAGGGGACTGATGACCTCAGATGGTAAGCCCATAGTGCTTAAAGCCATTTTTTCCGTGCGGGTGCACGAAAGTCATTTAATCACCTTTCAATCTTTTTTTGCTAACCAGTTGTTGAATGTGGATTTTACGATTTTATCCAGTTTTGTGTCTTGAGAAATGATTGTTACGGGAAGGAAGTGACTGAGGGTCTTATTTGTGTTGGTATTCTTGATGTTATAAATTAAAAAATTGTCATTTTCCTAATGTCACTATTGCCAACCTTACGTTTTGGCACGAAGTCAGGGATTACAATGAAATGAACACCCTTAGATGCTTACAGGCGTTGACATACATCAACGGGGACAGATGAAAATGTGTGCCCCGACCGCGTCTCGAACCCGGGATCTCTTGTTTACATTGCAGATGCTCTATCCATCTGAGCCACCGATGACACACAGGATAGCGCGACTGTAGGGATTTATCTCTGGCACGCCTCCCACGAAAACCACTTTCTCAACGTATTGTCCCGCATTACATTCGTAGTGCCCCCGTCCATTATACTCATTACTCGCGGCGCGTTGCCGATTCCCGTAAGAGTTCGGGCACTGTTTGTACATTCGCACAGAAGAAGAAGATCGTCAAGTGGCCGGTGAGCCGTAACTATATATATATATATATATATATATATATATATATATATATATATATATATACATACTAAGATGATATCTGTTCTTTCGGACATGCCCGAAAGAACAGATACCATCTTAGTATATATACGAACTCAGGGAGTTGCTAGTAGTTTAAGATGTTGATAGCTTTAATAGTTGTTAAATATGTAAAGAAACATCTTACTTAAAATAGGGCTTTCTTTG
The DNA here is from genome assembly GCF_023898315.1 of Schistocerca nitens. Lineage (NCBI taxonomy): Eukaryota > Metazoa > Arthropoda > Insecta > Orthoptera > Acrididae > Schistocerca > Schistocerca nitens. Next base: position 668,625,383 of record NC_064615.1, read on the forward strand.
TATTTGTTAAAGCTATTTATGATACAGTGTTTTTCAGAAAATTTTTATGTTTTTTAAGAGATCACTATTTTAAATATATCTGAGAATGTTCAAGCTGAGAGGGACGTGAAAAAAAATTTTTCCCCTAGAATTTCATTATCATAAATACATGTCGTACCAAATTAAGCTTGCACATTGTTAAATAAATATCCTGTTAAAATATTGTAACTGTGAATGGTGTTGCTCTTGTGTTATCCTCGTGTTCTCCTTTCACACCACAGCCCTTGTACTGACCTTTACCTTCCCGCTGGTAAGAAGACTCTTTTTCAGTGAGCTCTGCTCTCATTTCACAGACAAGACTGGCAGCCTTTGCCACTTCTGATAGCCACTTGAAACGGGAGAGAATCTCTTCTGATCCAAAGCGAGACATATCATTCGTTTGCTGCAACCGCTGCTCGGCATCCGGTCGCATCCGTTCCACGTCTGGAATGACTCCACCCGGTATGAAGTCCCCACCTTTCTTCCCCTAATAGCCCTATAATGCGCCTACCACTGGAGCTCCCATCTACCAATAATCGCAACCACTGATTTCCCGGATCTTGCAAGCTCAGAGGTTTCCTCTGAAGCAGTAGAAGCGACTGCATCTTGCTGAGTGACAGTGTCAGCCACAGAAAGCACCTGCAACCAGGGTATCAGACTAACTGGGAAGCCCTTACGTTCGCCCCCATGCGACGTCCCAGTCGACCATGGGTGAGGTGTCAGCCTCAACGCGAGCAATAATTGGGCTGGCCAACGGCGAGGACCCCTGTCTTTTTAGGGATCGACGCAGAGCCTCAAACTGAGTACTTCAACGTTATACGGTTTCTCCGTATTGCCTGAGGATACAGGCAGCTATTATATAATAACAAATTGATGCTAACAGACCTAAATTTATAAAAAATATCTCTAAGTATATAGCTAGAGCGCCGAAGAGGATTAGTGGTGAGCAGGTACTTCACTCCAAACAGCGTCTAGTTTAACCACAGAAAGCCATCGTTGATGCTGCAAGCCGCGAGAGAGCGCTGGTGCTCACAGTCGCCTGCATGTTCAGAGGCCATAACGGTCGGGCGCGTGTGTCGCAGAAAAGCTCGCACAAACCTGGTTATTTGGCTGACACGCAGTACGGCGTTCATGAAGACGCCTAAAGAAATTAATTGCTTATCGCCTGTTTCATCGTGGCAAAGAATGAAGGCGTAATGGGGATTCAGCGGCTGCGCATTCATAAAAGCGGCATAAAGCACGGGAGGTCGCACAAGGGCAACACGCTTACAAGCGCGACGGGGGATCGATGTAAATGATAGCGCTGTGAGGTCCCAGCGTAGCGCGAGGGGCACGCAGAGGTGGCGTGACGGAAGCATAACACAGCCAATGACACATGCAAAAAGAAATGAAACGGGAACCAGCGCCAGAGCGCTAAAAGCATAACAGCGCATTCCGCTAGAAAACTGGCATCATGTGAGCTCTGCGCACTGGCGGAAGAAACAATAGGACTCATTTTTATTTTGTGCTAGATTATCTTGACATTTAATTAATTAAAGGTACGCAGATCAATCGGGAAAAGCGCAACCCATATAGGATTATTATGTTGTCCGTCTGTCTGTCTGCCCGACTGTCCAGACTACTTTTTCTCAGAGGTGGGTAGAGGTAGAGAGATTAATTTAGTGTCAAACATTAAGGCCTACGGACCCTTGGCAACGTAAAAATTTAACCTTCTAAGTCAATGTTACCGAAAGATACGATCATTTATGTCACAAATTTCGACAGCTGCAAACCATCAAATTGTATACATGAACCATCTATAAACATAACTAAGTTCGTACGGAACTCTCAGAGCACGAGTCTTACTCATACATCTGCGCTTTGTTTATTCGTTAAGTTACTTCGAAACACCATTAAATCACACTCCGACAGATTATTGGGTCACAATAGGAAAAGGGTGGAGCGATCGATTGAGTAGAAAGAGGATTAACGTTTTTAACAGCGATTAAGATAAGAATTGTACGGAACTTCTGTCACTGAATATCATACAAACAATCCTTATAACAGTTGCCTGATAGAGACCAGTTTACGTTTGTCCTTTATTCTCCTTGTCTGAAAAGAGCAATGATAATTCAAAATAAAATGAACTTCTTAAGAAAAATATTTCAGACAGTATTCCAGCCATACGATAGTAAAATGCACAGTTTAACATCTAAAATTCAATCTCTTATGGCAGTTTTTAAATACTACTCCCCCTTTTGAAATTTCAGTTACGTTCACCTTACGTAAACTATTAATTAATTTCCTCTTTCCACACTGTCTCACAAGGCACAAATAAGTGTGACAAAAGCAAAGATAAAAATTTAAGAGTACACAGAATATCGAAATTCACCAGTTTTAGTGAACAGACAGGAAATTTTTTCCACAATTTATAGAGGAATCAACGGCAGCTAGCTGAAAATACTGCTCACAGAATTTACATAATTTGAAATAGAATACAGCTTTCCCTTCAACAACATCTGGTAGTGTCTCGGTGCGTGCTTCATCATTTAATGTGTCGTAACACGCCTTGAATGTCCGACGGTACCGACCGACCGCCGTGTCATCCTCAGCAAGGAGTGCCACTGGATGCAGATATAGAGGGGCGTGTGGTCTAGGGGTAGCGTCTTTGATTCATAATCGAAACTTCTTCGGTTCCGGGTTCGATCCCCGCCACTGCCTAAATTTTGATAAATAATCAGCATTGGCGGCCGAAAACTTCCGGCATAAGAAGTCAGCCTCATTCTGCCAACGGACTTGTCAAAGAGGGCGGAGGAGCCGATAGAGGTTCAGGGCACTCTTGTCCTAGGGGTGGGAAATTGCCCCTAAAGGCGGAAGAATCAGCAATGATCAACGACATGAGGATGCAGAAGGCAATGGAAACCACTGCATTAAAGACACGTAACGTGTATCCACAGGAAATGTGGCCTGTAATTGAAAAAGTGTCATGATGATCTCTCCATAGGCAAAAGATTCCGGAATACTCCCCCATTCGGATCTTCGGGAGGGGACTGCCAAGGGGGAGGTTACCATGAGAAAAAGATTGAATAATCAACGAAAGGATAACGTTCTACGAGTCGGGGCGTGGAATGTCAGAAGCTTGAACGTGGTAGGGAAACTAGAAAATCTGAAAAGGGAAATGCAAAGGCTCAATCTAGATATAGTAGGGGTCAGTGAAGTGAAGTGGAAGGAAGACAAGGATTTCTGGTCAGATGAGTATCGGGTAATATCAACAGCAGCAGAAAATGGTACAACAGGAGTAGGATTCGTTATGAATAGGAATGTAGGGCAGAGGGTGTGTTACTGTGAACAATTCAGTGACCGGGTTGTTCTAATCAGAATCGACAGCAGACCAACACCGACAACGATAGTTCAGGTATACATGCCGACGTCGCAAGCTGAAGATGAACAGATAGAGAAAGTGTATGAGGATATTGAAAGGGTACTGCAGTATGTAAAGGGGGACGAAAACCTAATAGTCATGGGCGACTGGAATGCAGTTGTAGGGGAAGGAGTAGAAGAAAAGGTTAAAGGAGAATATGGACTTGGGACAAGGAATGAAAGAGGAGAAAGACTAATTGAGTTCTGTAACAAGTTTCAGCTAGTAATAGCGAATACCCTGTTCAAAAATCACAAGAGGAGGAGGTATACTTGGAAAACGCCGGGAGATACGGGAAGAATTCAGTTAGGTTACATCATGGTCAGACAGAGATTTCGAAATCAGATACTGGATTGTAAGGCGTACCCAGGAGCAGATATACTCAGATCACAATATAGTAGTGATGAAGAGTAGGCTGAAGTTCAAGACATTAGTCAGGAAGGATCAATACGCAAAGAGGTGGGATACGGAAGTACTAAGGAATGACGAGAGACGTCTGAAGTTCTCCAACGCTATAGATATAGCAATAAGGAATAGCCCAGTAGGCAGTACAGTTGAAGAGGAATGGACATCTCTAAAAAGAGCCATCACAGAAGTTGGGAAGGAAAACATAGGTACAAAGAAGGTAGCTGCGAAGAAACCATGGGTAACAGAAGAAATACTTCAGTTGATTGATGAAAGGAGGAAGTACAAACATGTTCCGGGAAAATCAGGAATACAGAAATACAAGTCGTTGAGGAATGAAATAAATAGAAAGTGCAGGGAAGCTAAGGCGAAATGGCTGCAGGAAAAATGTGAAGACATCGAAAAAGATATGATTGTCGGAAGGACAGACTCAGCATACAGGAAAGTCAAAACAACCTTTGGTGACATTAAAAGCAACGTTGGTAACATTAAGATTGCAACGGGAATTCCACTGTTAAATGCAGAGGTGAGAGCAGTTAGGTGGAAAGAATACATTGAAAGCCTCTATGAGGGTGAAGATTTGTCTGAGTGATAGAATAAGAAACAGGAGTCGATTTAGTAGAGATAGGGGATCCAGTATTAGAATCGGAATTTAAAAGAGCTTTGGAGGACTTAGGGTCAAATAAGGCAGAAGGGATAGATAACATTCCATCAGAATTTCTAAAATCATTGGGGGAAGTGGCAACAAAACGACTATTCACGTTGGTGTGTAGAATATATGAGTCTGGCGACATACCATCTGACTTTCGGAAAAGCTTCATCCACACAATTCCGAAGACGGCAAGAGCTGACAAGTACGAGAATTATCGCACAATCAGCTTAACAGCTCATGCATCGAAGCTGCTTACAAGAATAATATACAGAAGAATGGAAAAGAAAATTGAGAATGCGCTAGGTGACGATCAGTTTTTCTTTAGGAAAAGTAAGGGGACGAGAGAGGCAATTCTGACGTTACGGCTAATAATGGAAGCAAGGCTAAAGAATAATCAAGACACATTCAAAGGATTTGTCGACCTGGAAAAAGTGTTCGACAATATAAAATGGTGCAAGCAGTTCGAGATTCTGAATAAAGTAGGGGTAAGCTATAGGGAGAGACGGGTCATATACAATATGTACAACAACCAAGAGGGAATAATAAGAGTGGACGATCAAGAACGAAGTGCTCGTATTTAGAAGGGTGTAAGACAAGGCTGTAGCCTTTCGCTCCTACTCTTCAATCTGTACATCGAGGAAGCAATGATGGAAACAGAAGAAAGGTTCAGGAGTGGAATTAAAATACAAGGTGAAAGGATATCAATGATACGATTCGCTGATGACATTGCTATCCTGAGTGAAAGTGAAGAAGAATTAAATGATCTGCTGAACGGAATGAACAGTCTAGTGAGTACACAGTATGGTTTGAGAGTAAATCGGAGAAAGACGAAGGTAATGAGAAGTAGTAGAAATGAGAAAATCGAGAAACTTAACATCAGGATTGATGGTCACGAAGTCAATGAAGTTAAGGAATTCTGCTACCTAGGCAGTAAAATAACCAATGACGGACAGAGCAAGGAGGACATGAAAAGCAGATTCGCTATGTCAAAAAAGGCATTTCTGGCCAAGGGAAGTCTACTAATATCAAATACCGGCCTTAATTTGAGGAAGAAATTTCTGAGGATGTACGTCTGGAGTACAGCATTGTATGGTAGTGAAACATGGACTGTGGGAAAACCGGAACAGAAGAGAATCGAAGCATTTGAGATGTGGTGCTATAGACGAATGTTGGCAATTAGGTGGACTGATAAGGTAAGGAATGAGGAGGTTCCATGCAGAATCGGAGAGGAAAGGAAAGTGTGGAAAACACTGATAAGGAGAAGGGACAGGATGATAGGACATCTGCTAAGACATGAGGGAATGACTTCCATGGTACTAGAGGGAGCTGTAGAGAGCAAAAACTGTAGAGGAAGACAGAGATTGGAATACGTCAAGCAAATAATTGAGGACGTACGTTGCAAGTGCTACTCTGAGATGAAGAGGTTAGCACAGGAAAGGAATTCGTGGCGGGCCGCATCAAACCAGTCAGTAGACTGATGACCAGGAAAAAAAAAAGAAAAAAGAAAAAAAAAGAAAAAAGTGTCAGCTCACTATTCTCCCGGCCTTTCTCTGTTTCCGTGACCGAAGCCGGTACTTCGTAGTTAAGTAGTTCCTCAACTGGCCTCACGAGGGCTGAGTGCACCCCGCTTACCAACAACTCTCGACAGACTCATCCAGTTGGCAGCCAAGCCCAACAGAACTTTACTTCAGTGATCTGGCGACCACTGCGGTAAGTCCGTTGGTCTGAAAGCAGAACAGTTTAACCATGATTCAACTACACTCACTTGACATTACAACCATAGCAAACAGCCTTACACCAGCGTTATCAATAAACAACGTGTCACAAGTGAGCATCAATTTATTCCGTAAATTGTTAACAATTCGCGCTCCAAAACTTCCCTCTGCACAAGCCGTACCTAAGTAGCTATCTGTTCTCCGAGTAAAAGACTTCACGAGGTCCAGCAGTACGATATCAATGCAGCACGATGTGATGTTACACCAAAATGATGACGTTATTATACGGGACGGTACCTGTTGGAAACTTTCCAATGAATAGAACGGCTGCATTTACACTTCGTGTATCTGGCTTCAGGACACACGTTATAAGCACCGTCATGCCTCTTAAATACACCTTGCGAGAAGCTAACCGCTCTCCCAAGCGTAGTCTCGAACAATTAAACAGCAGCACTCTAGCGTGACGCCCCGCTTTCCACAACAAGCGCTTTCCTCCTACCTCCGTCCGTCTTCACTCTCCGTCACACAGACCCGCCGAATTCCTTCTTTCCTCCAAAGCATTCCCGTTCCCTAGACAAACCACTTCGTCCACAGAGGAGTTTCGCATAACGCAGGTACGTAAGCACCTCCAGCCTAGGTCGGCTACTACCATCGTAGGCCACCGTGTCGTACACGGCACAACACATATCAAGCATATATAACCATGGACCTTGCCGTTGGTGGGGAGGCTTGCGTGCCTCAGCGATACAGATAGCCGCACCGTAGGTGCAACCACAACGGAGGGGTATCTGTTGAGAGGCCAGACAAACGTGTGGTTCCTGAAGAGGTGCTGCAGCCTTTACAGTAGTTGCAAGGGCAACAGTCTGGATGATTGACTGATATGGCCTTGTAACACTAATCAAAACGGCCTTGCTGTGCTGGTACTGCGAACGGCTGAAAGCAAGGGGAAACTACAGCCGTAATTTGCCCCGAGGGCATGCAGCTTTACTGTATGGTTAAATGATGATGGCGTCCTCTTGGGTAAAATATTCCGGACGTAAAATAGTCCCCCATTCGGATCTCCGGGCGGGGACTACTCAGGAGGACGTCGTTATCAGGATCGGAGCGTGGAATGTCAGATCCCTTAATCGGGCAGGTAGGTTAGAAAATTTAAAAAGGGAAATGGATAGGTTAAAGTTAGATATAGTGGGAATTAGTGAAGTTCGGTGGCAGGAGAACAAAACTTTTGTTCAGGCGAATACAGGGTTATAAATACAAAATCAAAACGGGCGAACGCAGGAGTAGGTTTAATAATGAATTAAAAAATAGGAGTGCGGGTATGTTACTACAAACAGCATAGTGAACGCATTATTGTGGCCAAGATAGACACGAAGCCCACGCCTACCACAGTAGTACAAGTTTGTATGCCAACTAGCTCTGCAGATGAGGAAGAAATTGAAGAAATGTATGATGAAATAGAAGAAATTATTCAGATAGTGAAGGGAGACGAAAATTTAAGAGTCATGGGTGACTGGAATTCGGTAGTAGGAAAAGGAAGAGAAGGAAACGTAGTAGGTGAATATGAATTGGAGGGAAGAAATGAAAGAGGAAGCCACCTGGTAGAATTTTGCACAGAGCACAACTTAATCATAGCTAACACTTGGTTCAAGAATCATAAAAGAAGGTTGTATACGTGGAAGAAGCCTGGAGATACTAACAGGTTTCAGATAGATTATATAATGGTAAGGCAGAGATTTAGGAACCAGGTTTTAAATTGTAAGACGTTTCCAGGGGCAGATGTGGACTCTGACCACAATCTATTGGTTACGAACTGTAGATTAAAACTGAAGAAACTGCAAAAAGGTGGGAATTTAAGGAGATGGGACCTGGATAAACTGAAAGAACCAGAGGTTGTACAGTGTTTCAAGGAGAGCATAAGGGAACAATTGACAGGAATGGGGGAAAGAAATACAGTAGAAGATGAATGGGTAGCTTTGAGGGATGAAGTAGTGAAGGCAGCAGAGGATAAAGTAGGTAAAAAGACGAGGGCTTGTAGAAACCCTTGTGTATCAGAAGAAATATTGAATTTAATTGATGAAAGGAGAAAATATAAAAATGCAGGCAAAAAGGAATACAAGCGTCTCAAAAATGAGATCGACAGGAAGTACAAAATGGCTGAGCAGGGATGGCTAGAGGACAAATGTAAGGATGTAGAGGCTTATCTCACTAGGGGTAAGATAGATACTGCCTACAGGAAAATTAAAGAGACCTTTGGAGAAAAAAGAACCACTTGTATGAATATCAAGAGCTCAGATGGAAACCCAGTTCTAAGCAAAGAAGGGAAAGCAGAAAGGTGTAAGGAGTATATAGAGGGTCTATACAAGGGCGATGTACTTGAGGACAATATTATGGAAATGGAAGAGGATGTAGATGAAGATGAAATGGGAGATATGATACTGCGTGAAGAGTTTGACACAGCACTGAAAGACCTGAGTCGAAACAAGGCCCCGGGAGTAGACAACATTCCATTAGAACTACTGACAGCCTTGGGAGAGCCAGTCCTGACAAAACTCTACCATCTGGTGAGCAAGATATATGAGATAGGCGAAATACCCTCAGAGTTCAAGAAGAATATAATAATTCCAATCCCAAAGAAAGCAGGTGTTGAAAGATGTGAAAATTACCGAACTATCAGTTTAATAAGTCACGGCTGCAAAATACTAACACGAATTCTTTACAAACGAATGGAAAAACTAGTAGATGCCGACCTCGGGGAAGATCAGTTTGGATTCCGCAGAAATATAGGAACACGTGAGGCAATATTGGCCCTACGACTTATCTTAGAAGCTAGATTAAGGAAAGGCAAACCTACGTTTCTAGCATTTGTGGACTTACAGAAAGCTTTTGACAATGTTGACTGGAATACTCTCTTTCAAATTATAAAGGTGGCAAGGGTAAAATACAGGGAGCGAAAGGCTATTTACAATTTGTACAGAAACCAGATGGCAGTTATAAGGGTCGAGGGACATGACAGGGAAGCAGTGGTTGGGAAGGGAGTGAGACAGGGTTGTAGCCTCTCCCCGATGTTATTCGATCTGTATATTGAGGAATCTGTGAAGGAAACAAAAGAAAAATTCGGAGTAGGTATTAAAATCCACGGGGAAGAAATAAAAACTTTGAGGTTTGCCGATGACATTTTAATTCTGTCAGAGACAGCAAAAGACTTGGAAGAGCAGTGGAACGGAATAGATAGTGTCTTGAAAGGAGGATATAAGATGAACACCAACAAAAGTAAAACGAGGATAATGGAATGTAGTCGAATTAAGTCGGGTGATGCTGAGGGACTTATATAAGGAAATGACACACAAAGTAGTAAAGGAGTTTTGCTATTTGGAGAACAATATAACTGATGATGGTCGAAGTAGAGAGGATATAAAATGTATACTGGCAATGGGAAGGAAAGCGTTTCTGAAGAAGAGAAATTTGTTAACATCGAGTATAGATTTAAGTGTCAGGAAGTCGTTTCTGAAAGTATTTGTATGGAGTGTAGCCATGTATGGAAGTAAAACATGGACGATAAATAGTTTGGACAAGAAGAGAATAGAAGCTTTTGAAATGTGGTGCTACAGAAGAACGCTGAAGATTAGATGGGTAGTTCACATAACTAATGAGGAGGTATTGAATAGGATTGGGGAGAAGAGAAATTTGTGGCACAAGTTGACTAGTAGAAGGGATCGGTTGGTAAGACATGTTCTGAGGCATCAAGGCATCACCAATTTAGTATTGGAGGGCAGCGTGGAGGGTAAAAATCGTAGAGGGTGACCAAGAGATGAATACACTAAGCAGATTCATAAGGATTTAGGTTGCAGTTGTTACTGGGAGATGAAGCAGCTTGCACAGGATAGAGTAGCATGGAGAGCTGTATCAAACCAGTCTCAGGACTGAAGACCACAACAACAACAACATAAAAATTTAAAATCTCGACTGCATTAACGTATCGGGTTAAGTGATTGTACACCGTAGCAGCTCAGCACAAAGTTCGTCTAAATCACGTATGGTGATGATAGTAGTACGAATGCATAGGAGTGCTGACATCAGACGATGTGAGATATCTGCTACGTTTCCACTAGTACTCAAAGGCGAATGGATCAACTGACAGGTGTTGTACAACCGTTTGCCTACCCGTACTTCCAAACTAGTGACCTGATTGTTTACTTCATCCTCTCACTACAGTGAATCTATGAGTACCTCGTGAATGTGTAGTAGAAACTTAAGTGCCTGGCCCCCAAATACTCTGTCTTATATCTTAGCAACATCATGCGAGGTCGTGTCGCTCATATGCTTCGAGAGTTTCAGACGGCTCATTGAGCGCTGAAAGCTCCTCATGGCCACCTCTTCCTCTGGTGTCTGGTGGGGTGCATACGACGACAAGCCACTGCACCGTGAGAACCAAATGGGATGGTGCACCATACAGTATAGGTGCTCTTACGCAGTAGTTCGGCGGCGAATCTATTGCTTATACCGAAGTTTATGAAAACTGCAACACCTCGAAGTAGACTCCCAAATGAATGCATACTCCTAGGATGTGCACACCAGACATGAATTAAGATTACAGAGAGAGTGCACGTCAATTATAAACATAATATATTTTCTTCATTTCATAATATATAACTAGAAATGAGAAGGAAACACGTTAAGCCTAGTGAACACAACTTTACGGAAAAACCCTCATTGCTTGTTACTCAACATGACTGCTTTCATTTCCGTGCTGTGTGGGGTGAGGATGTGGGAGGGGGGGGGGCACTTACGAGTCTTTGGAGTGGCGTTCCAGCTGAAGTCGTGATCGTGAAAGATGGCTACACATTTGGGAATTGGTTACTGAAGTAGGTGTCAAAATGCCGCGGCTTACCATTAATTACACTCACATTCAGAAGAAAAAAGAACATCTTGAGTGACTAGAGATAGGACGTTCATATTCACAGGATATGTACATTAGTATGTTCTGCAGAAATAATTAGTATTTCAGCCACCTCGTTTCAGCATGTGTCCTGTTGCCTATTAGGCACAGGTTCCACCATCGGCTCTGATGACTTATTCCATGCGTGATGGCATCGACGCGTGTAAGGCGCGAATGTCGTTCTGTGGTATAGCCATCCATGCTGTATTCATCTCGTTCCAAATTTCGTCTGTGGTGGTTGGCATTGGGTCACAGGGCTGCAACCGTCGTTTCACTATATCCCACATATTTTCGATTGTCGATAAATCGGGTGATATGGCAGGCCATGGCAAAAGGCTGACATCCTGTGACATCAAGAAAGCACATGTTCGTGCAGCAACATGTGGTCGTGGATTGTCTTGCTGAAAAATTGCGTCTGGTGCACTGTGCAGAAACGGTATGGCTGAGGGTGGCAGGATGTCATTAACGTAGGTCACACTGGTCACAGTGCCCTGGACAGGCATCAACTGGGATTTGTGGTTTCACCCAATAGCACCCCACACCGTAAGGCCTTGAGTTGGCTCTGTTATGTCTTGTGCGAATGCAGTCACTGTGATGCTGCTCCCCCTACTTGCAGCGGACAAAAATGCAGCCATCATTTTCAAACAAACAGAACATTCATTCTTCCGAAAACACTATCTGATGAGATTCCTGGCCCCAGTGATGTCGTTCCATACACCACTGCCGTCTAGCATGTTTCTGCACAGTCATCAAAGGCAGGTGGAGAATTGGATGCCCCGCACGTAAGCCATGCCGTAATAAACGGCGACAGACTGTCACCTCTGATAGTGTACGATGTGCTACATTGTTCCACTGCTGCTTCAGAGCCGAGGAGGACACGGATATGTCCTGAAATGCCATTTGGATGACTTGTCGATCTTTTCGGGGGTTGAACTGATCCGTCTCGTCGTGATCTACGGCCTTCCGTGAACCATTCTGCAAATACGCGTTGATATTCCGAAACACTTCATCCATCACGAGCGGCAATTTCCCGGATGGATGCATCACTTTCCTTCGTGTCAATAATGCACCCACATCAGGCCCACTGCTTTTGTAGTACGTTTGCCCACATGTCTGCCAGGCATCCTGCAGGTCTGCTCAAGTCACACTGAACCATTACCTTTGGTTTATAGCGACAACGAGATCTGCAAGCACATTTTACCGGTAGGTGACTTGTGCCGCGATATCGATGTTGACATTGTACCCGAGGGCCCACTTGTTTCAAATGCTAATCTTTTCTGTACAGCATACTAACAAACATGTCCTGTGAATATGAATGTCCTATATGTAGTCGTTGAAGCAAGGTTTTCTGTTCTTTCTAAGCATGAATCTAATAGTAAAAGTCAGTGACTTTCAGATATTCAGGACTCAGGAAAACTTTCCATTTCCCACACGACCGCTATGTGTGAAAATTAATCTATCTCTGATGACTAAAATAATTTACAATTTCATATATATGTTTAGCATTGTGCAACCACAAATTTTGACAGATGCAGATGTTTTTTGGAGACGACATCATAAGACACTGTAAGCTGCTGTTAAAAGAATTTCTTAATAAACGACCGGTTTTAGTCAAAAATAAATTTTCAGCGCAGCCTGGTTTATAAGCAAGAGTGGCATTGGGAAAAAGCAATGTGGTTAAAAAGAAGCTCATTGTTAAGAAATGCACTGTAAACTTTGTGGGGAGCAATCATGGTAGTGCTATATAGATTTCAGGAGTGAGAAGGAGCGCCTGGTCCCCGGCACGAATCCGTCCGGCGGACTTGTGTCGAGGTCCGGTGAGCCGGTCCGTCTGTCAGTCTGTGAATGTTTTTTAAGCGGTTTTCCATCTGCCTCGGCGAATGCGGGCTGGTTCCCCTTTCTTCACCTCAGCTACACTACGTCGGCGATTGCTGCGCAAACAAGTTCTCCACGTACGCGTACACCCCCATTACTCTACCACTGAAACGTAGGGGCTACACTCGTCTGGTGTGAGACGTTCCCTGGGGGGGCTCCACCTGAGTCCGACCTGCCCTGAAAGTTGTTCGGTGTGGGGGGTGGATGGGTGAAGTGGATTGTGGTAGTCGTCGTGGGGTTGTGGACCACTGCGGCTGCGGCGGGGACGGAGCCTCTCCGTCGTTTCTAGGCCCCCGGTTAACATACAATACAATAAAGAACACGTAAATGATAACGTAACCGAACACCTGATGTAGTTTGAAACTCTTGGTGATCTGCGCATGCCGTTTGGCAATTTGGCTTCCAGAAAGGGTTGCCAGGTTCGGTGTTTTACGGTTGTGTCCGACCAAATATATACAAGTTAGCCGATGAAGTAGAGAATACACAACGAAGTCCTCTCCAAGCTAATGACACCGCAAGGGAAAAGTATAAGGAAGAATAAGGATACATAGATATACCAGCCAGTGACATTGTTATCGCTGTGTCCTATGATTTTGCTCGTAGACCAAACGAGCCTAACATACAGTGCCACAACCACGCTACCCGCAGAGCGAGCGACGCATGATACATTGTGCCGGTGAGTCGATACCAACCCGTCCCGCCCCGCAGGACTCACGATCCGCTCCTGCCCACGTTGCAACACACAAGTAATGATTGTTTGTTTGCTTGAAGCACGTTTAAGTTGGATAATTATTTATTAATAAACGTTTCAAAACACTCAAATGACTACTTCTGTTCAGATTTGTAGTCAGGCTCCTAGCGTGAGCACTCTCACTACAAACAGCGCCGATGCCGGGTTTTCTATGTTTGGACCGGACAACCGTTCGTGCCGATAATCAGAAGCAGACACGCCATGTAGGGCCATCTGCACGCGTAAATCACCTAAATATTTGGATCTATGTCAGCTGTTTGGTTATGTTATCGTTTACATGTTCTACATCGTATCAGCGTGTTTACCGCCTACTCCGGCATAACGACAAGCGCCAGCACGACGATGAAGAACATATGAGCAGAGAGGGCTGTGAGACGACCCCTCTCTAGGTCGACGCCAAGACAGGAGGGGCCTCCACACGGAGAGAATGTAAGTGCGGCGCTGCGCCACTTTGCCGCAGGCTGAGTGGAAAACGAGCCGTCATACAAACGGTACAGGAGTGACTTATGAAGTCTATTGTTTTGCTTGCAGTAACATTCTATATACCGAAGCACACTGATTATTTGCATTTGCTTGCAAATAAGTATTGTCATTTTAACTTATTGTAATGAACTTCATTAATACGATTTGCTTGAGGTGTCGTCTAGCGATCCGAGAAATCACCTTCCTAGGAACCCTATATTAGACAAATGGGCAGAACACAATACCTCCTACATAGTTTACAGTCGAATTATTTTTATATGCGAGTGCAGGTTTTCTCGGCGAAATTCATATATGAAGTCTTCACGGGTTGTCAGCCGAGTAGCACCGTCGTCTCGTAGCAACGTTTCGATGGAATGCGTCTCCATCTTCAGGCGAAGTGTCGGGATATCGCTGCTGCTGCTGCTGCTGCTGCTGCTGCTTACATCTATTACTTTCCCCTCTTTGGGGAAGTGTGAGGGGGAGTTTGTAGCCTTTCGGCTTTTACTCCCCTGTGAACGTGTGTGTGTGATTTTCTTTTTTCTATAGTTTTTTGGTGTCTGTGACTTGAGATGTTTGTTGTGAGTGAGTCTGGTACTTGCCTGAGGTAGGCGAAAAGATTGGTGTTATGTGGGAAGGAACTGGATTAGGGATTGGGTTTTGGGATTTTCTCTTCGACTTAATCGTCGAAGATCGTCATAGGGCGCTTATGCTTATCGCGGGACATGTCATACCGACCTAGGGAGTGGATGAGCGCGTTACCGGATCTGGAAGAACCCTCATAGAAGGCCCTTGCCAGATCCTGGAAACGCTCTCTCAGGAGTGGGATTTCGGCTGCGGCGTGCAAGTCGTCCGTGGGGAATCCATAAGGTAGACGCAGCGCCCTTCTGAGGGCGCGGTTCTGCAGCCTCTGGAGTTTGTCCAGGTGCTGCTTCGCCGCGTATCCCCAGACAGGGCACGCGTACTCCATCACCGGCCTGATCAGGGCCTGGTATACATTTACTGCTACTGGGCAAGGAAGGGAGCCGGTTGTGTTCAGGATAGGGTATAGAATGGACATTCTGGCGCAGACCTTCCTGTGGACCTCGTCTATGTGGGGTTTCCACGTAAGACGAGAGTCCAAGGTTACGCCAAGGTACTTGGCGGTTCTGCGCCAGGGGAGTTGGATTCCATTTAGGTGCAGGTGGAGGGGGGGACGTTGTGGAGGTTCGCGCCTTCCGAGCCTGCGGGTAATCAGCATTGCCTGCGTCTTCTCAGAGTTGATGGTGATGCGCCAGCGACGGGCCCATGTTTCTGTGTCATCTAAAACCTTTTGTAGCCTACGGATGACCAGGTCCTTGTTCGCGTTTCTCGTGTAGAAGGCTGTATCGTCGGCGTACTGTGCAGTGTGCACCAGGGGGGCCGTTGGTGTGTCCGCAGTGTACAAACTGTACAATACGGGCCCCAGGACCGATCCCTGTGGCACCCCAGCACGAATACGCCTTCTGGTGGAGGTGGCAGTTTCTACTTTGACGGAGAAAGTCCTATTAGTGAGATAGCTCTTGATCAGCTGAACTATGCTCCCGGGAAACCCTTGTGTATACAACTTGTAGAGTAGCCCTCTATGCCATACTGAATCAAAGGCTTTGGCTACGTTTAGTAGCACTATCCCACAGTAGCCTCTGTGGTTGAAGCCCTCTGTGGCTGCTTCAACCATTCTCATAATCTGTTGTGGGGCAGAGTGGTTCTGCCGGAACCCAAATTGGAAATCCGGCAGAATTTGCTCTCTGGTGATATGTTCTTGTATGGGTCTTAGTAGGAGGCGCTCATAGATCTTGCTGAGAGTTGGCAAGAGGCTAATCGGCCTGTAGTGCTGCGGGAATAGAGGGTCTTTCCCTGGTTTGTGTATCGCGACCACTTCCGCATGTTTCCAGCAAGCTGGGAAAACACGGGATCGAGTAATCTCTTTGAGGACGTTCGCGATGTGTGTGATTGCTGTAGGTGGGAGATTTTTGACTGATTAGTGACACTGTCGTGCCCTGGTGCCCTTTTTGTAGGGAGGGACCTGATTACTCTTGCCACGTCCTCGGGGGCAAAAAGTATGGGTTCGTCCTCTGGGTCCTCCTCGGCATTGAGGAAGACAGTCAGTTGACGACTGACTACCTCTTCATGCTCTTCATCCTTTGGTTGTGCCGCTTGGAACTGCTTCTCTAAGGAGTCAGCGAGGGCGTTGGCCTTTCCAGCATGGCTGTAGACCAGTCCGCGCTCGCCATGCAGTGGCGGCATCCTAGCGCGTCGTTTTGTAAACTGTTTGGTCGCGTGCCATAGTGTATGATCGTCTACTTTGAGAGCTGTGAGGCGGTTTTGCCATTGCTGGTTTCTGTGCTCATTGAGCGCAACCTTCAGTTCTCTCTGTAGTCGATTGAGCAGCCTCCTGGTGGCCTGATTTCTGGTGATCTTCCACTCTTTTGCCACTCTGTTCTTATGTCGAATTTGAGCTAGCAAGTGTTCCGGGAGCTGTATTTGCGGCGGTGGGCCATCCCTTTGTGGAGGGGTGGCTTCTTCCGCTGCCTGCAAGATGGTGCCTGTTAGGTCTTGTAGCGCTTGTTCTACTGTTTCGGCAGTAGGTGGCGGAGCGCGAGCGATATCAGAGGCGACAGTTTCCTGGTATCGCTCCCAGTCTGTACGTTTGTACGACGTCTGGTACCGTGGGAGTGCTACCCATTCTCCCACATCGACCTCCAGAATCACTGGGTTGTGGTCGGAGGACATTCTGTTGATTGTCCTTGCGGCCACAAACCCTGCGATCCTCCTAGTGAGAGCTATGTCTAACACGTCGGGCCTGCCTCCATTTTTTGGAAAATGTGTGGGCTCGACTGGACCCCATGTTTCGAAGTGGTGGGTGCGCGCTAGTTGTTGCAGTTTGGCGCCTGCTCTGGAGGTTACTCTAGAATTCCAATCAGGATGTTTGGCATTGAAGTCTCCCCCTATTATGAGTTTGCCTTCAATTTGCCCTAGAGCAGCTATGTCTCCCTCATCTAATTGGTCATGTGGGGGTCGGTAGACTGCAACAATTGTTAGGGGTCCAGTGGCAGTGGTTACTTCCACCGCCACTGCTTCGATTTTGTTGGTAGCTGGTAAGAATACCTGGTGGTGGGGGATCCCTCTTTTTACATATATGACCACTCCTCCGCCTTGGGTTGGCCTGTCTTTGCGGTAGGTAACGTAGTTGGGAACTGTCGCTTTTATTCCCGGTTTTAGGTGGGTTTCTCCCATCATGCATATGTCGATGGAGAACTCCTTCATGAGTTCTCTGAACTCGACCACTTGATTAACAATGCCGTCTGCGTTAAAGACGCACATTGTCAGGCCTTGAATATTCGGTCGTCTATTCATGATGGGGTTTTGGTGCTACTGAGGAAGTCGCAGAGGGGAGCGACTGCTGGACTGTTGCCTGAAGGGCGACGAGGATCTGTGTGTTCTGCCTCTGGGCTTCCCTGAATTCCTTCATCATTTCCATGACGAGGTTCATGGTCTGCACCATTACGCCTAACAACTGATCCATGGGGGGGGGGGGGGGGGAGTGTGTGTGGGGTTCCCTAGGTCTTCCTCAGTCATGGTGGACCTGGTCGTTGTTGCTGTGTGTTTCCCGGTGTTGTTCTTGTGATAGTGTCTGTTGCTGTGGTGATTGGGCCACGCTTTCATGGTTCCTCGGAGGAGAAACCACTTCCACATATGTCGCCCTCGGTGTGTCCGGCCTTGGTTTTCCCCAGGCCTTGTCTGTGTGTGTTGTAATGTTTCGATTTCTTGTGTGTCTGGATGGGTTCGTGGTGTTTTCTTTTCGTGTGTGGGGGGCGGCCTTTGCGCCCTTTGCCTGCTGTGTGTGTCTTTTATGGACCTCACAACCTTGGTAGCCCGCTGTGTGGTTTTTGCCACACAGCGCGCACCTTACTTGCGGGTCCGTGTGTTTTATGTTGCACGTTCGTGTGTCATGGGCCTCGGCGCATTTTCTGCACCTCACTGCCATTGAGCAGTGTGCCGCAATGTGGTTGAGGCCCTGACATCTGAAGCACTGCACCTTCTTGTTTTTGCGGCGCAGTGGTTCAGTGGTCACAGGGACCGCCAGGATCGTCTTAATGTCCCTTTTGTTCTGTGGGACGTCTGGCAGTGTGACCTGAGACAGGGGCCATTTGCTGCCTATGTTTCCCATCTGTTGGACCGCCTTGACGATGTACCCCTGGGCAGTCAGGTCTGTTTTGATCGCCTGGGGGGCCACTCGTCTCGGTAGGTCTCTGATGACTATGTTTCTGTTACGTGTTTTTGTTGTAGGGAAAGTGTAGTGGGGTATGTTTTTGCTGTTGAGAAGTGTTTTTATTGTGTTGTAGTGCTCGAGTGTGAGTAGTGTTATTTTTATTTTGTCACCACCAGCAGGTTTTGCTTTGAAATTGCCTCCCCCGATTGCTGTTTTTAGCATTTCGAAGAGTTCCTCGTAGTTCCGAGTGAACTCCGCGACGATCGGAGGGAGGTGGTGGGTGACCTGGTTTTGTGTTTGTGTTGTTTCTTGCGGTGTCTCTGGCTCATCGGCCACCGCCTGGAACCTGTTCGGGGTGGGTTCCACTCCCCGGGCCGGCAGGAGCCTCGGCTGGCGAAACGTTTTCTTCGCCAGCACGAAACCATCCGCATCCTGCCCGGTTTCGTGGTTCCCTTCCAGTGCCGGTGTTTCCTGGTCCCCTCCCAGGACGACGACAGGTGCTGTCGGGGGCGCTGGCTCCTCAGAGGGTGTGGAAGTGGTTGGGGTGGTGGTGGTGGAGTGTTTTTTCCCCTTGGAGTGCTTCTCCTTCTTGTCCTTCCTTACACGCCGTTGCTTGGATGTGGTGGACTTGAGTGGGGGGGATTTGAGGAACTGGGATCGGGTAGGGGGTTGGGTGGCAGTTGCGGGTTTGGGAAGGATTTTGGCCGGCTGACTGGACTTCTGCTTGCCGTTCAGGTTGCGGATGTAGTCAGCAAGGAGGCCACAGCTGTTGGCAAGCAGGAGAGGGCTGAGGAGAGGGGAGGGAGGGGCGGGATCGCAAATCCTGACGATGTATTTGTCTGTCTGCGTTTTGTGTAGTTTTGCCATGTCGGTAGCGGGAAGGGGGCTTGCTGCCAGGTTATTGTCAGTTGCAACTTTTGTTGGCACCGTTGGGTTTTCCGGTTGCAGAGCTGACCCTAATAGCACGATGGCAGACGCGGAATTCTGGACGGGGGCGGCGGAAAACCTCTCTGTGGTTCCGCGGCCCGCTTCCAGGTCCTGGCCTACTTTTTCCCTATTCTTGGGGGGGGGGGGGGCAGAGACTGACTCTGCGGCAGCTGAAGTGCTCGAGACGGCCGGCCGCGCGGCCCGCGGCAACAAGAAGGCGCGCCTCGTGTCATCGGCGGAAAGAGACCGCCGCGACCCCAAGGCGCCACCCAAGCTCGGCATACCACAACGACGAGAAGACACGACAACTCTGCCAGGCGACGCCATGCAAAATTTTCTCCCAGTGCCGTCCGTGCTAAGACCTCGACGCAAGTGCCCGTCAATGTTTTGATAAAAACAAAGCCGGTGATCACTCCTGTTTGTACTCCCGTGCAAGCGGGGGCCTATGGCTGACAGTACGCGAGTGAGAGGAGCGATGCTCAACCCTCGACTGCTACTCAGCGAGTGTCGGGATATCGTCGGTCGCGGGCTTATATCTCTGCTGGACCGCTCTCCGCTTCCCGCGGCCGGCCAGTCACGCGCCCGCGGAATCGCCCGATGCGCCTAGATCGGTTGATGGTGGTGGTGGGGGGTAGGGGGGGGGGTGGGCGTGCGCGTGGTTCGAGTCCCGGCATCCGTCTGTGTCTGCTCCGTCCGCTGCCCTTGGAGGAACAGAACGTTCTTCTCTGATTTTCCTGATTGCAGGCTCCCAGGCTGTGCTGAGATGGTAGCCACTGTCGCGGTTGATTAGGTTGTCGTGTAATCGTATTTCCATGGACTCTTTGATAACGGAGTCCCAAAATCCGTTTGTACTGCATAATGTGCAGTACAACGGATTTTGGGACTCAGTAATCAAAGAGTCCATAGAAAAACCAACACTGAAAGCGACAGTTCCCAACTACGTTAGCTACCGTAAATACAAGCCAACCCAAGGCGGAGGAGTGGCCCTATACGTAAAAAGAGGGCAGTGGAAGTAACCACTGCCACCGGACCCCTAACAATAGTTGCAGTCTACCGACCCCCACATGACCAGATAGATGAGGGAGACATAGCTGCTCTAGGGCAAATTGAAGGCAAACTCATAAAAGGGGGAGACTTCAATGCCAAACACCCTGATTGGAATTCTAGAGTAACTTCCAGAGCAGGCGCCAAACTGCAACAACTAGCGCGCACCCACCACTTCGAAACATGGGGTCCAGTCGAGCCCACACATTTTCCAAAAAATGGAGGCAGGCCCGACGTGTTAGACATAGCTCTCACTAGGAGGATCGCAGGGTTTGTGGCCGAAAGGACAATCAACAGAATGTCCTCCGACCACAACCCAGTGATTCTGGAGGTCGATGTGGGAGAATGGGTAGCACTCCCACGGTACCAGACGTCGCACAAACGTACAGACTGGGAGCGATACCAAGAAACTGTCGCCTCTGGTATCACTCGCGATCCGCCACCTACTGCCGAAACAGTAGAACAAGCGCTACAAGACCTAACAGGCACCATCTTGCAGGCAGCGGAAGAAGCCACCCCTCCACAAAGGGATGGCCCACCGCCGCGAAATACAGCTCCCGGAACATTTGCTAGCTCAAATTCGACATAAGAACAGAGTGGCAAAAGAGTGGAAGATCACCAGAAATCAGGCCACCAGGAGGCTGCTCAATCGTCTACAGAGAGAACTGAAGGTTACACTCAATGAGCACAGAAACCAGCAATGGCAAAACCGCCTCACAGCCCTCAAAGTAAAGGATCATACACTATGGCAAGCAATTAAACAGTTCACAAAAAGACGCGCTAGGATGCCGCCACTGCACGGCGAGCGGGGACTGGTCTACAGCCATGCTGGGAAGGCCAATGCCCTCGCCGACTCCTTCGAGAAGCAGTTCCAAGCGGCAGAACCCCCGGATGAAGAGCATGAAGAGGTAGTCAGTTGTCAACTGGCTGTCTTCCTCAATGCCGAGGAGGACCCAGAGGACGAACCCATACTTTTGGCCCCCGAGGACGTGGCAAGAGTAATTAGGTCCCTCCCTACAAAAAAGGCGCCAGGGCACGACAGTGTCACTAATCAGTTAGTCAAAAATCTCCCACCCACAGCAATCACACACCTCGCTAACGTCCTCAACGAGATTACTCAATCCCGCGAGTTCCCAGCTTGCTGGAAACGTGCGGAAGCGGTCGTAATACACAAACCAGGGAAAGACCCTCTATTCCCGCAGCACTACAGGCCGATTAGCCTCTTGCCAACTCTCAGCAAGATCTATGAGCGCCTCCTGCTAAAACCCATACAGGAACGTATTACCAGAGAGCAACTCCTGCCGGATTTCCAATTTGGGTTCCGGCAGAAGCACTCTGCCCCACAACAGGTCATGCGAGTGGTTGAAGCAGCCACAGAGGGCTTCAACCACAGAGGCTACTGCGGGATAGTGCTACTAGATGTAGCCAAAGCCTTTGACTCTGTATGGCGTAGAGGGCTACTATACAAGTTGTACACGCAAGGGTTCCCGGGAGCATAGTTAAGGTGATCAAAAGCTATCTCACGAATAGGACTTTCTCTGTCAAAGTATAAACTGCCACCTCCACCAAAAGGCGTATTCGTGCTGGGGTGCCACAGGGATCGGTCCTGGCGCCCGTTTTGTACAGTCTGTACACTGCGGACACTCCAACGACCCCCCTGGTGCACACTGCGCAGTACGCAGACGACACAGCCTTCTACACAAGAAATGCGAACAAGGACCTGGTCATCCGTAGGCTACAAAGGGTTTTAGATGACACAGAAACTTGGGCCCGTCGCTGGCGCATCACCATCAACTCTGAAAAGACACAGGCAATGCTGATTACCCGCAGGCTCGGAAGGCGCGAAACTCCTCAACGTCCCCCCCCCCCCCTCCATCTTCACCTAAATGAAAAAAATCCCCTGGCGCAGAACCGCCAAGTACCTTGGCGTAACTCTTGTCTCACGTGGAAACCCCACCTACACGAGGTCCACAGGAAGATCTGCGCCAGAATGTCCATTCTATACCCAATCCTGAACTCAACCAGCTCCCTTCCCTGCCCAGTAGCAGTAAACGTGTACTTGGCTCTGATCCGGCCAGTCATGAAATATGCGTGCCCTGTCTGGGGACACGCGGCGAAGCAGCACCTGGACAAACTCCAGAGGCTGCAGAACCGCGCCCTCAGGAGGGCATTGCATTTACCCCTTGGATTCCCCATAGATGATCTGCACGCCGCAGCTGAAATCCCACTCCTGAGAGAGAGTTTCCGAGATCTGGCAAGGGCTTTCTATGAATGTTCTTGCAGATCAGGAAAAGCCCTCATCCACTCACCAGGTCGGTATGACATGTCCCACGACAAGCACAAGGTATGACATGTCCCAACACCCAATACCTTAATCCTGTTCCTTCCCATACAACACCAATCATCTCGCCAACCTCAGGCAAGTACCAGACACAGACAGAACAATCATCACATATCACAGACACCAAAAAATCTATAGAAAAATCACACACACACGTTCACAGGAGAGTAAAAGCCGAAAGGCTACAAACTCCCCCTCACACTTCCCCAAAGAGGGGAAAATAAAAGATGAGAGCAGCAGCATGCCGACACTTCGCCTGAAGATGAAGGAGACGCATTCCATCGAAACGTTGATACGTGACGACGGTGCTACTAGGCTGACAACCCGTGAAGACTTCGTATATAGTCGAATTCTTGAAAAGGAGCTCCTTTTCTGATGTAACTCCTACTGTGCGGCGGCAGTCGTGGTGCTGAGGAATGTCAGTAGCCTTCCGTCCGCCGTTCCTATCGCATCTCGCTTCTGGATGTCGCGTTCTGCTTTGATCGAGCTTAGTATTGGTTCCGATGCCTTGCTCAGTTGGAAGCCCATGTCCCCGTTGATCAAATTATCAGTAACACAGGAGAACGCGACATCAGACGCGAGGTGCCACAGGGACGGCTTGGGAAGATAGATGAGACTCTCTGCTGTCCTCCCTCCCCCCCCCCCCCCCCGCACGCCCTTACCAACGCAGCCGCGCTGCTCTCCTCCCCCCCTCCCCCTATTGAGAGCACGATGCGGGGCTGGCGAGCCCCGGACTCTCGACTGCTAACAGGCATAAATACCGGCAGCACACATCGCACACTCCATTCCATCAGCACCATCTGATCATGGCTGAACGATTATTCACAGAAATGTCGTCGAACTTCGACGATTGCATCCAGCAGTTCACCCGTAAACCTTCGAATCTGCGTATACTACAGATAATCAAATACCTTTGTTTATTTATTTACTTAAGTTATGGCGATATAAAATAACAGAAATTAAGTCAATGAGTAACTAATATCGTATAAAACGAAATAAAGTACAGCGCAATATAAATGAAAGGAGTATTTGCTGTGGCATGTTTCAGCCTTGAAAGCTCCACATCCATGGACTGTAGCCAATCATATGCAAGAGGACTCGCAAGACAATATCTCTGAAAAGACCTGTGTACTTCCTTAAAAGTCGTTCCTGGACGAAGTTCTACAGGGTTGGTCACCGAGCCCACAGTCACGGATTGGGCTCTCATATAGTCAACGACTCTCATACAGTCACCACTTAGACAACATGGCGATACATTTTGCATGGTCTGTCCTAATTCGGTTGTCGCTGGCCCAGGTGCGCATCTTCAGAACAAATTCACGTAAAGCAGCCGTTTTGTATACTATAGCGCACTATAGCACATTTGTGTACTGAAGCTGCGTTCCATTCTTCTCGCCAGTCTTCTTTAACAATGGTATATATGTTGGGTGAACTCAGCGCACAAGGGCTTCCGGGATTCAAAACTATTTGGCGGAGGGTTATTGAGGATCTCTAGGACTGGGAGGTCCTGTGGGTGGTTTGGATGTAGTTTCATCAGTTCCCTTACAGAGCCACCAATCGGCCGTAGTTCTCGTTGTGGAATATTACTAATAGCATGCTGCCAGAGAATGAGAGGAGTTGAGAGCACACGTCGCGATCCTCAAGCATTCGTTCGGGTAACATCAATCGTCTTGGTGCACTTCGCTACCATACAGTGTCGCAATATTCAGGTAGTGGATACACCATGGTCAAAGGCGCAGTGTGCAGGGTGAATTCACGACCTCTACGTGAGTTCTCAATAAATTTCCTCATGACATAATTACGAATTCTGATTTTATGGCTCCTATTTCCCAAGTGCTTCTTGTAAATAACTTAACAGTGCCATATAATACCGAGATATTTAGAGTCTAAATTGTGCCTCAGACTTTTTAGGCAAAATTTTAACTTGAGCTGTTAGACCTTAGAAGAATCTGGGGAGTATACAATTTTTTTACAATATTGGTTCAAATGGCTCTGAGCACTATGGGACTCAACTGCTGAGGTCATTAGTCCCCTAGAACTTAGAACTAGTTAAACCTAACTAACCTAAGGACATCACAAACATCCATGCCCGAGGCAGGATTCGAACCTGCGACCGTAGCGGTCTTGCGGTTCCAGACTGCAGCGCCTTTAACCGCACGGCCACTTCGGCCGGCTACAATATTGTTTGAGACTTTCTATGTCTCTGGAAACATTAGTTTCACCAATTTTTTTTGGTTTGGATGACTATTGCTAATTCGTGCGCGTAGAAAAGCTACTTGCTGGTTGTATTTGGTGGATCGTTGTGCTACAGACAGTGTATTCGAACCAGTACAAATCCTTGTGGTAGACCATTTCTTATCATGAATGATCTGCATGTTCTAAGTCCGATTCTAACTTCAACGCTTCGGTTATTTGAACATGTTTTTGACAACCGTTGTCTTTTTTTTTCAGGCACCGCATCAGTTTGAGCTGTAAGTATTCGTACGCTTTCGTCATGTAGGATGTTAAAGCCTGTACCTGCTCACAGCAGTTTCGTTTACTGCCGTAGCCAACCTGAAGTGTAGGAGTTTGCTTTCTCTATTGTGTCTAGAATACTATTAAGAATTAGATGATCAAGTATTTTGAAGCTGTCAGTCAGCAGTGTAACTGGGTGGTAGCTAGAAGCGTCCTCCTGATGCTTCTCGGGTTTTTGGACTGCCAAAGCACGTACGACTTCAAATTGAGAAAGAAAATCCCAGGTATTCCACGCATCTGTATAAATTTCTGTCATCCGAATCCTTCTTTAGGTTCTGAGAGTATGCTATCAATTCCTGCGGCTTTCTCAGGGATTTTACAACCTCGTTTATCACCCATTCACTGAAGGTGTAGTCCTGTAGGTCCTTAACGATTTAGGTGGGCTCTTGGTTTGTATATGTTTGAATACTACTGTCCAAGCACATTTTTCAGCGCGAGTTTCAATGCGTAAAGTCATTTCTGAGGCTATCTTCGACTCTCAGATTTCAGTTGTAAGTTGATGTCCCAATTGTCCTTGAGAGAATCCAAGCTTTTCTCCTCAAATGACTAACGTCCATTAGAGAGGTCATCTCTCTTCATTTATTCTAATAACCGCTTACCGATTTCGGTCTTTTGATATTCTTTGTAAAGTGTGTGAGTGATTCTAACCTTAAGAGCGTGGGATATTACGTTTACCGGGGCATAAAGTAATTTCCATAAATATTTTGTAATTTTCTTCCTCTGAAGGCATCTTTCGCTGATTGCTCTGCACTTCCTGAGTATATTCTGTCCAGTTAGCATCCTTAAAGGGACATCTGGCATTATTGATTAATTTTGTAACTGGTATTTCAACAACAATCTTGATTTTTCTTTTCTTGGGAAACGTTTTAGTACTTTTCTTGAGTGGTCCAGCGGTAGGTAGGAAACATGAATAGGTCAGTGTTTGTAAGGGTTTTATATCTGCATGATCGGAACATTTTAAACTCATTGTCCTCTTAACGAAGAAGCAGTTATTGCCCGTAGATCCGTTTGGACAGACTGTATTTATATGACTCTAGGTTGTGTTTTGATTGTTAAAATCTCCCACATGCGCATGGCTTAGTCGCCGTAGGTAAGACTGGCAATGGCCACTTTACGTTATATGGTTTGTAGACAGATGTAACAGTAGGGCGTTTGAAGTATATCATAATTATTGCTACGTCGTTAATTTTCTTCCGGTTTTCCTCACTATAACTTGATGCGTTGCTTTTTTGCGTACATTATGGAGCCAGGGATAGGTGAGAGCAGCACTGATATCGCATTGTATCGTACAATGTCGCATGAATAATCCGATTAACGTTATATGATAGCTGACGTCTCTCACTCGCCTGTATAGTGTTGCCACATCCGCTACCGGCTGTCTCTTCGTTATTGGCGACACACAAAGAAAGGAGGTCATTTCAACGCCGTTAATGTGTAACGCCGAACAATGATAGAAGCGACCGCCGCAAAGCATGACCGAAATGGGAGATGCTCTGTGGACAGCTGATTTTAAGTGACCATTGACTGAAGTGCGGGCAGAGGACATGTATCGTAGCCCTGACTTTGAACTCATGTCCTAAGATAACCACAACCTTGTCAGGTGCAATGTAACAGAAAACGACGGTCAGCATTCCATGGCAGCACTAAAATCACAATCGCTTTGTTCACGGAGTTTAAGGCTAAGCTATAAGATCAAACTCAATACAGAAAAATTTCAGTCCCAGTGGTAAAAGCAAAAAGTAATTTCTTGCTGTCAATGGGTACTTGAATCGATCTTCACAATGACTACACAGGCAGCCGTGCTACCAACCGGTGAGCACTCCTGGTGGGCACTTGTCTGCAGATTATTGGCGACACAAGCAAATTCCAAACGAAAAAAGAATGATAGGAAAACAAGATCAAATAAAGAAGTCAATACGACTATGAAAATGACGCGTTCAAGCTTCAGAAATTTAAAAAAATCATTTAAACCAATAACCTGAATAAAAATAATAATCGAAGTTTTTTGATTAGATTTACAAAAAAATTTTCGGCTCCATATGGTGAGATTCGAACCTACGACCAACTACACGTCAAACCTACACACTAACCACTTAACAACTATATCACAATCCGTAAGGTTGTTGCATTTATTGCTCTGGGACACAGTCGCAACAATCAATTATAGCCTTCGGAAATTGGGCTTCACGTAATGAAGTGCGAAGCTTATGCCATCTAAGCCGGCAATAATTCTATAAGTGACGCTGAATCGCGTGTTGTGCGGAAGAATCAAATGGTTCAAATGGCTCTGAGCACTATGGGACTTAACATCTGAGGTCATCAGTCCCCTAGAACTTAGAACTACTTAAACCTAACTAACCTAAAGACACCACACACATTCATGCCCGAGGCAAGATTGGAACCTGCGACCGTAGCGGTCGCCTGGTTACAGACTGAAGCGCCTAGCACTGATCGGCAACTCCGGCCGGAGCGGAAGAAACCTGTCGTGGTTTGGTTAGTGTTGTGTATGAAACGGGTGCATTTCGTTAGCATCGTACTCTGTGTGTGTGTGTGTGTGTGTGTGTGTGTGTGTTTGTTTGTTTTGCTCTTGGTGTGGTTATCATGTGCTTAAATACGAAATAAAAGGGCCACACCCAGGACTATGGACCCAAACACATCAAGGTAGAAAGCCGGATAAGGAACTGGAAGCGCGTTGATTGTTGTGAGAGTCTGGCAAACATGAACGGTTTGGGCGTGACTGAGCGCTCTGATTGGAGGTAACAAGCTACAACGCATGAAGTGTCAAATATTAAGTAATTTTCATCGGATTATAGTCGCTGAGTTTTCGTCAGCCACACGGGTTTCCTGTAGAACTGTAACGTCGATGTCATGATCATCAGCGAGTTTCTCAGGTAATCGGAATTGTCTCTTGTTAATCCTTCTATATTAATTTCCAGAATATGGACATATCATCCGATACTTTTTTCTGCGTACTCTGGGAAGAACTATTATCTTTTTTCTACTTTTGTCGTTGCTTTCGATGGCGGTGGGAGATCTGAGCTCTAGTTCCGCCGCTCTTTGTGTGGACTTTCTGCCGCCCTGCTCCTGGAGTACGCTGTCCGGTGCGAAAAGTCTTTTAAGTTATCTACATGTCGCGCTCCATACAAACCACATGAAGGAACATTCATGAGAACCGTAACCGGCCATCGTCGATACCATACCAGGACGTGCAGAGAACCTAACTCGAGCACAGGAGGGATTCTTACACTGGGAGATCATCTGCCTTTCTCTTTCCTAATGATTTTCCTATTGGAACGTAGGCGTAGGTTGGTATTAACATCACTTCATTGCCACATTCTTGTTTAGAGTTTAATTATTCACAAATGACTGCGTAAATGAAGATCTTTAAATCTAAATACTATGATATGATATGAGGATGCCCACTGAGGAGAAACCATCCCTGAATTTCAAAATATTGCCTAATTTTTTCCTGTTTTCGTAGGAAAGTGGAAACGATCTTTAATTAGATGTAAAAAAATATAGTAAACAAATCAATAAAAATCGTGTGGTGCAGCCGGTAGGAAAAGATCGAGAAATGCGTAGTGTATAAATTAGAAGAATACGTGTGCAGTCCGCGCTGCTTTATTGTTGATGACAATGAAGGATCAGTGTGCAATGTACGCTATGTTGTTGTTGTTGGTGCCATTCACACCCAGAAGTGAATTTCTGATTTCCAGTAGCATCACACATTCCAGTGCTTTCGAATGGGACCGAAGAGACTGACTAGCGTAACATCGCCACCTAGCATTCCTATTACCTCGGATTGTCACTAGTATAACTACAAACAATAGTTAGTAAAGTTAGGTGCCTCAGGCACCTCTCACTTCATTAATTCTCCCGCCGTTGTATGGCAGAGTAATTACCGATTTCTGTCAGGAATATTACAAAACAAAGAGAATGATTAGGGTTTAACGTAACGTCGACATCAAGGTCATTAGAGACAGACTATTATAACAAGAGTAAAATTAATAAGGAACTTGTATTTGTCAACTCATACGTGTTGATGTGGGCTTGGATTCTTCCACGAAGTCAAGTGTCTCATTTCAGCATTGTTGGTCAATGCACTGCATTCAGAGTTCAGATTGATTATGAGTAGTGGTATGAATGTAGCAAGTCTCACATTATGAGAAGTAGGCTCTGACCGTATGTGAGGACGAGTGGGACGGGCTAGAGAGATTAAACGTGGATGAGACTGCGACTCTGCATGTTTCCACGGGTAGACAGTCTTTTGAACCGCTTTTAAGCGGGGTAGACACCTTTCAAATTTGAAAAAATCGACTTACGTGTTTTTTTTTTCTTAAAATGTTCTCTAGGGTATATAATTTTATGTAGTGTTCATCCCTAGTTCACCTGAAGCTCAGCTATCGTATTACAAGATGATTTGTGATAAAGTGTATCCAAACCCATTCATACTGGAAAAAAATTATCGACCTGTTATCTCAGCTACAGCGTAACAGGCATTTTGGGAATTACGAACATGCTAGAACGTGAGGTCGGACCAATCTGTAACCACTTCTGTAATCGGACGAAAAGCATGTCGAAGGAACAGGTCAGCGGATGACAGAAGCCGCCAAAGAAGCCCACAGGACT
The DNA here is from genome assembly GCF_023898315.1 of Schistocerca nitens. Lineage (NCBI taxonomy): Eukaryota > Metazoa > Arthropoda > Insecta > Orthoptera > Acrididae > Schistocerca > Schistocerca nitens. Next base: position 668,655,277 of record NC_064615.1, read on the forward strand.
ACTATGAAGATCGAGGAAGACCTCCTTTTGGACCAGAAAGGATTCCTGTACGTTCCAGCAACAGAATCACAAAGAAATGTGAGCAGTAACTTTAAACGCATTTCTGTCAAAACTTTGTTTATCGGATTGGCGGGAAAATTAACTTGAGAACAGTATGTACTATTTTGATCGGAATTTGATGCCGGCGTTCTACACTGTACTCTCTGTTAGCGAACGTAGCCTTTTGCAATACACTACTGGCCATTAAAATTGCTACACCAAGAAGAAACGCAGATGATACACGGGTATTCATTGGATAAATATATTATACTAGAACTGATATGTGATCACATTTTCACGAAATTTGGGTGCATAGATCCGGAGAAATCAGTACCCAGAACAACTACCTCTGCCCGTAATAACGGCCTCTATACGCCTGGGCATTGAGTCAAACAGAGCTTGGATGGGGTGTACATGTACAGCTGCCCATGCAGCTTCAACACCATACCGCAGTTCATCGACAGTAGCGACTGGCGTATTGTGACGAGCTAGTTGCTCCGCCACCATTGACCAGACGTTTTCAATTGGTGAGAGATCTGGAGAATGTGCTGGCCAGGGAAGCAGTCGAACATTTTCTGTATCCAGAAAGGCCCGTACAGGACCTTCAACATGCGGTCGTGCATTATCCTGCTGAAATATAGGGTTTCACAGGATTCGAATGAAGGGTAGGGCCACTGGTCGTAACACACCTGAAATGTAACGTCCGCTGTTCAAAGTGCCGTCACTGCGAACAAGAGGTGACCGACACGTGTACCCAATGGCACCCCATACCATCACGCCAGGTGATACGCCAGTATGGCGATGACGATTACACGCTTCCAATGCGCGTTCACCGAGATGTCGCCAAACACGGATGCGACCATCACGATGCTGTAAACAGAACCTGGATTCATCCAAAACAATGACATTTTGCCATTCGTGCACCCAGGTTCGTCGTTGAGTACACCATCACAGGCGCTCTTGCCTGTGATGCAGCGTCAAGGGTAACCGCAGCGGTGGTCTCCGAATTGATAGTCCATGCTGCTGCAAAAGTCGTCGAACTGTTTGTGCAGATGGTCGTTGTCTTGCAAACGTCCCCATCTGTTGACTCAGGGATCGAGACATGGCGTCCGTAGCTCGTGGTCGTGCGGTAGCGTTCTCGCTTCCCAAGCCCGGGTTCGATTCCCGGCGGGGTCAGGGATTTTCTCTGCCTCGTGATGACTGGGTGTTGTGTGATGTCCTTAGGTTACTTAGGTTTAAGTAGTTCTAAGTTCTAGGGGACTGATGACCATAGCTGTTAAGTCCCATAGTGCTCAGAGCCATTTGAACCATTGAAACCAATCGAGACATGGCTGCACGATCCGTTACAGCCGTGCGGATAAGATGCCTGTCATCTCCACTGCTAGTGATACAAGGCCGTTGGGATCCAGCACGGCGTTCCGTATTACCCTCCTGAACCTACCGATTCCATATTCTGCTAACAGTCATTGGATCTCGACCAACGCGAGTAGCAATGTCGCGATACGATAAACTGTAATCGCGATAGGCTACAATCCGACCTTTATCAAAGTCGGAAACGTGGCGGTATGCATTTCTCCTCCTTACACGAGGCATCACAACAACGTTTCACTAGGCAACGCCGGTCAACTGCTGTTTGTGTATGAGAAATCGATTGGAGACGTTCCTCAGTCAGCACGTTGTATATGTTGCCACCGGCGCCAACCTTGTGTGAATAGTCTGAAAAGCTAATCAATTGCATATCACAGCATCTTCTTCCCGTCGGTTAACTTTCGCGTCTGTAGCACGTCATCTTCGTGGTGTAGCAATTTTAATTGCCAGTAGTGTATCTTCAAAAGTCTGTTTTCGGTGCATGCTTTTGTCGCGATTTTGTGGACGAAGAGAACAACATTTGATATAACACGTCACTGATTTGCTACAATAATACACTCCTGGAAATTGAAATAAGAACACCGTGAATTCATTGTCCCAGGAAGGGGAAACTTTATTGACACATTCCTGGGGTCAGATACAGCACATGATCACACTGACAGAACCACAGGCACATAGACACAGGCAACAGAGCATGCACAATGTCGGCACTAGTACAGTGTATATCCACCTTTCGCAGCAATGCAGGCTGCTATTCTCCCATGGAGACGATCGTAGAGATGCTGGATGTAGTCCTGTGGAACGGCTTGCCATGCCATTTCCACCTGGCGCCTCAGTTGGACCAGCGTTCGTGCTGGACATGCAGACCGCGTGAGACGACGCTTCATCCAGTCCCAAACATGCTCAATGGGGGACAGATCCGGAGATCTTGCTGGCCAGGGTAGTTGACTTACACCTTCTAGAGCACGTTGGGTGGCACGGGATACATGCGGACGTGCATTGTCCTGTTGGAACAGCAAGTTCCCTTGCCGGTCTAGGAATGGTAGAACGATGGGTTCGATGACGGTTTGGATGTACCGTGCACTATTCAGTGTCCCCTCGACGATCACCAGTGGTGTACGGCCAGTGTAGGAGATCGCTCCCCACACCATGATGCCGGGTGTTGGCCCTGTGTGCCTCGGTCGTATGCAGTCCTGATTGTGGCGCTTACCTGCACGGCGCCAAACACGCATACGACCATCATTGGCACCAAGGCAGAAGCGACTCTCATCGCTGAAGACGACACGTCTCCATTCGTCCCTCCACTCACGCCTGTCGCGACACCACTGGAGGCGGGCTGCACGATGTTGGGGCGTGTGCGGAAGACGGCCTAACGGTGTGCGGGACCGTAGCCCAGCTTCATGGAGACGGTTGCGAATGGTCCTTGCCGATACCCCAGGAGCAACAGTGTCCCTAATTTGCTGGGAAGTGGCGGTGCGGTCCCCTACGGCACTGCGTAGGATCCTACGGTCTTGGCGTGCATCCGTGCGTCGCTGCGGTCCGGTCCCAGGTCGACGGGCACGTGCACCTTCCGCCAACCACTGGCGACAACATCGATGTACTGTGGAGACCTCACGCCCCAAGTGTTGAGCAATTCGGCGGTACGTCCACCCGGCCTCCCGCATGCCCACTATACGCCCTCGCTCAAAGTCCGTCAACTGCACATACGGTTCACGTCCACGCTGTCGCGGCATGCTACCAGTGTTAAAGACTGCGATGGAGCTCCGTACGCCACGGCAAACTGGCTGACACTGTCGGCGGCGGTGCACAAATGCTGCGCAGCATGCGCCATTCGACGGCCAACACCGCGGTTCCTGGTGTGTCCGCTGTGCCGTGCGTGTGATCATTGCTTGTACAGCCCTCTCGCAGTGTCCGGAGCAAGTATGGTGGGTCTGACACACCGGTGTCAATGTGTTCTTTTTTCCATTTCCAGGGGTGTATAAGACGTGTTTTTTAAATTAAGCACTGTTTTGAAATAAAAATAAAACAAGTGCATTTTTTCAGCAATTTTATTTACATGACAGCCTGTATTTTAATCTTCTATTATACGTAATTCCTATTAATATTAAGGCGCTTATCGTATCGTACAACCATCTTTTGAATACCACTCTCGCAGGTATCTACTTATGTAATTGAAACAATCATTGACTGTATTAGTATCTGAGTGATGTAGCCCTACAAGACGTTCTTTCAACAGCATAGTATATTGCAAAAAACATTCAAATGTGTGTGAAATCTTATGGGACTTAACTGCTAAGGTCATCAGTCCCTAAGCTTACACACTAGTTAACCTAAATTACCCTAAGGACAAACACACACGCCCATGCCCGAGCGGGGACTCGAACCTCCGCCGGGAACAGCCGCACAGTCTATGACTGCAGCGCGTGAGACCGCACGGCTAATCCCGCGCGGCACAGTATATTGCAGCAACACTTTCCATCCCGGCTTCACACAAGGTATTGATGGGGGGGGGGGGGGGGAGCAGGGGGGCAAATGAGTTGCCTAAGGAACCCTGTTGCCGTATGCTGGAATATTGGAGGTGCAGCTTGGGGTAAAACGCCAGGCCTCTGCAGCGGTAAACGTAAGTTCCACATACCGTGACCCGATTCTGCGCTGTGTTGCTCGTCTACATGTCTGGCCCTGTTGCAACAAAAACGGGCAGATCCACTATAAATACTCACTGCTCAGACCATAGCAGAAGCTCGCGTACAGCTACCGCCGACGTCGTGATATTCCGCGCCAACCATCATTTCCTGCCTTATCCATGTACTAGTCATGTTGTTCTTTGGGTAGAAGTAAAACTTAAATACAGCGTCTTTCACATATTACATAACTTAAAAAGTGCAATAATTAAGTAAAAAATGCATTGAAATAAAACCTTTTTTAATTTTCATCTACATGCACTCACACTTAAGTGCACAAAATTATATCAGGCCTATGTCCACCTCCACCGACTCGGTAGGCAGTTACTTCGTCTATAAATTCTGTCACGTCCGTTTGACAAACGTCTCTGTTGATGTCAATGATGACACTTTGAATTTCTTCCTTAAGTTGGAGAACTGTTTGTGGCTGGTTCTCGTAGACCTTGGTCTGCACATAACCCCATTAAAAGAAGTCACAGGGACTTAGATCGTAAGGTCGAATTGGCCACGACCTGAGATCACAGACTGACGGAACTTTCCATGGAGTAGGGTCATTGTCTCGCACGATGTTTGACACGTAGGCCTGTCTTGTTGAAACCACATATTTTTTACACCCACTTCATACACAAGAGGCCAGAAGTTGTTTCTGACGCTTTCACGATAACGCTCACCGTTAACTGTAACTGCATTACCGTTGAGATTTTTAACCGAGGAAGGACCGATCACACCACCTGCGCTTAAGTCACACCAAACTGTGGTTCCCAGTGGATGCGAGTGACTCTTTTGAATTTTGTAGGTTAACGAACCCGCATAGGCGAAAATGT